>NC_140506.1:36331666-36945000 GCF_964339955.1 Pipistrellus hanaki
GGCCTAGCATGTTTTAGCTAGCCCCTGTTTTCACCAGATAATTCTGATACCCATCTAAGTATAAGAACCCCCACCTAGGTCATTAGGTCCCTTGAATCTTATTTTCGTCAACAAATTGTTCTGGAATGTTTTTTTAAATGTGCTATTTGTTAAGTCTGAGATGTAATGATGTTCCTTAAATTTCAGGAATTACTTGAGATGCAATATGAAGGAGTAGCTGTAATGAAAATGTTTGATAAGGTTAAAGTGAATGTAAACCTTCTCATATACCTGCTGAACAAGAAATTCTATGGAAAGTGAAGTGCCTGCAGAAATTCCGTGGATTCGGTATCACCTGGATCGGGAAATGAATCTGTTTCGTATTTTTGTTTTTAAACATGATTGGAATCACTGCTCATAAAAGTGTGATTTTTTTTTTTTAAGACCAAACTGTTCCGAAGAATGTACCCACTGTGCCTTTTTGATAATTTGATACTACTAGAATGACACACAAAATGAATTAATGAAAACACTTCCACATTATACGGTGGAATAGGTACTCTGATTTAAAACTCTGGACATTCTGTGATTTGTGTTCAAGTAGGGAGAAATGAATTTAGCTGACTAGGAACAAATGTGAAAACCTATTTTCCTATGAAAAAATGTTGTATCCCATTTGAATAATGTACTTCTTCATAGATTTTTTTTTTAATCTGTGAAGAAATGGAAACCTAATTATTTGTAATGAATTATTTAGACAGATACTTAGTTCTAAGCCCTGTCTTCTGGGAGTTATCAATTTTAAAGAGAACTTTTGTGCAATTTTAAATGAAGTTTTTATAAGTAATTGAAAGTGACAATAACACTTTCTGTATAAAAGTATATATTTTATGTGATTTATTCCTACTAAATGAAGTGCACTAGTGCCTCATGGTAAAGACTCTTGTACCCAGAGCCTGTAAGTGACTAAGGAACATCGTGAATAGCGATCTTAGGCCCCCACGTCCACCCCTCACAATTTATTTGAATACTTCAATTGTGCCTCTCAATTTTTGTAATGCAATAAAATCAGTATTTAGATGGTTTTTAAATGTATTCTTTGAAAATTGTTTCATGTAAAATAAATGTTAACTGAATTACATTCATTTGGCTTTTTAATTGTCTCAATAAATGCAAACAATTTAGTGGAGAAGGTTCTTGGCGGGGCTTACTGGGGAAAGTAGGAATACTCCTGTTGTATGCATTAGGGTACGGAGTAAGCCGCCGTGACCAAGAGACCCAACACCCTGTGGCTGAAACAAGATAGACGTTTTTCTCAAATTCAGTAGTTCCAAGGGAAGTGAGCAGGCCCACAAGGTTTTCCGTGGATCCGGCTCTGTCCTTGTCACTGATTCCTGGCCGGCAGGAAGAGGGAAAAAAGTCCAGGGCAAGCATTTTAAGTTACACATGTCACTTCTGCCTATATCCCATTGACCAAACAAAACTTTAGTCATGTGGCCAGAGCTAGCTGCAAGAGAGGCTGGGAAGTATGGTCCCTAACGAGGCAGCCATGTCCCCAGTTAAAGCCTGGGGTAGAAGGCAGTGGTTCTATTATTAAGAGGGAGAGTGATTGCTGGGGTCGGTTTAGCAGTCTCCACCACAAAACTAACTCAGACTTCTGGGCTGGGACCTCCCTGACACTTTCTGTTCTGTTCATTCATTCAACAGACTTTTTTTTTTCCAACAGGGATTACCAAATACCGAGGAAGCGGGCTAGCTTTTGCACACTTGGCACAAATGAACTTTCAGTATTAGACCAATAGAATTTGGAAAATTGAAACTTTTTTAAAAAGTAGAATCTGCTACTTTAGTGATTGTTTCAGGCTATACATATTTTTGACAAAAGGTAAACATTTCAAAATAATGCTCATTGTCTCATCTATTTGTGGGTGTGTGTTGTTGTTATTGTTGCATTAACCTTAATACAGACTTCTGTAAAAGGAAAGAAATGAACAGTTAAGTTTCACCTTGAGAATAAACCTCCATTTCCCCTACAGCCAGTATTAGCCGAGGAAGAGGAGCTGAGGGATAGTAGGAGGTAGGTTAAGCTTCCTTGTTCATGCTGCAGAAAGGACTTCTCGTGGATATATGGTAAAAGCCAAAATTAGGGAACGATATTTGGAGGCAAAAGCTAACCTTTTGTAGCCTCTCTAAAAGGTGCTTGTCGCCTGGCTGGTGTGGCCCAGTGGTTGGAGTGTAGACCCATGCACCCAGATTGCTGGTTTGATTCCTGGTCAGGGCACATGCCCAGGTTGTGGGCTCGATTCCCAGTAGGGGATGGTGCAAGAGGCAGTAGATTGATGTTTCTCTCTCATCAATGTTTCTATTTCTCTTTCCCTCTCTGAAAACAATTACAAATATATTATAGTAATAATAAAAGGGGCTTGTCAACTTATTTCAACATTGAGTAAACTGCTTGAGTGTTATTTGTATGAATAAAGATCTTTGTGTAGCCCTAACCGGTTTGACTCAGTGGATAGAGCGTAGGCCTGCGGACTGAAAGGTCCCGGGTTCAATCCCAGGTCATATACCTTGGTTGTGGGCACATCCCCAGTGGGGAGGTTGGGGGTGGGGTGCAGGAGGCAGCTGATGGATGTTCCTCTCTCATCGATGTTTCTAACTCAGAGCCAAGACTCAAACTATAAGAGAAAGTTTATGTAGAAAGTCACAGAGATAGAAGTGAGCAGTAAAAATAAGCTGTAGAATAAATGGGCTCAGGAAACCTGTTAGAGAAGAAAAAGAAAGGAAAAAAAAAAAAAAAAGGCCCTTGGGGGCTTAGGAGAGACCAGGAAAACACCTGGGGGAGGGGCGGGGAAGGCACAGGTGTGCTCCTCTGAAAGCTGAACTGGGTCCTCTGGCTGGAGGGTATTTATCGGGGGAGGATTCCAATAGAATAGTCATCAGCTTTCCAGGTGTGTCCTTCAAGGTCGTGCTTTCTACAGATTGGTCAGCACGAGGGCTGGGGATCATCGTTAGTCAGTGCAGCTGGTCCTGACGCCGTGGCTTCCCTCATTTGGTTTTGCTGCTTTTCTGGACTGGGAGCTGCAACACAACTGAGGCCTAGATGCATTCGATGCAGGTCAGAATCTCATTTCTGTGGGGCTTCATGCGTAAGGGCCATTTCCGGGCCCCTTTGTGAGTTCCCCCTCTAGGGGACTAACCGCATGCCATGGGGAAAGGCCAGGGGAGGGTCCGAATGGCATGAAACCAGGGAAATGCTGTGGTAAGAAAGGTTACCGTGGGGAGAGGTCCTTGTTTTCCCAGTTTTGCCTGTTGCTGGGCACCTAGGGCTTTCCGTGCCCTTCTGTACGTGGCCCATCATTCTTGCTCTGCTCGCGTCTAAGTTCCTCCCACGCCCTCTCTAAGGATATGCTCTAGTGATCTCCAAGAGAGGGGAAGCCAGTGCACAACTCGGTGTTCCGACATGACATGACTCC
Organism: Pipistrellus hanaki; assembly: GCF_964339955.1. Taxonomy (NCBI): domain Eukaryota; kingdom Metazoa; phylum Chordata; class Mammalia; order Chiroptera; family Vespertilionidae; genus Pipistrellus; species Pipistrellus hanaki. The sequence continues at coordinate 36,335,122 of NC_140506.1, forward strand.
CTCATGTCACTGAAAAACCATAGTGTGTGTGTGGTTGGGTCGTAATTAGAGGTGCTAGTCATGATGTAAGTTGTGTGACTTGGGCTGTGGTTTAGTGGGGATTTGTGGTACTCCTCTAACATCCCAAGAGGCACACCACAGAACTCTAAACGGTGAAGGTTGTCTGTATTTTGAGAGATTCTAGTGAGCATTGGATAGTCTTATTGTTGATCAGTGCTTTGGAAAATCTGTTGCCTCTGTTACTGAAACCAGGACTTAGTAACAGGTTAAGATAGAATCCTCTTCACTAGTCTCTAAGCCGCAGAGGACAGAAACAGTTTCAGTCCCTCTGTGAGTCCAGAGCCTTGGCAGAGCCTTATAAATGGCAGGAGTAGAGTCCCAAAGGCGAGCTGAGGAGGAGACAGGTGGTCTCACTGCCATTTTCCTTAGGGTGCAAAATCTCTTAACTCTGCTCCACTGGAAGGCGTGATGGTTCATTTTCTGTCGACTTGGGCAGACTAAGGGATGCCCAGACAGCTGGTAAAATATTATTTCATATCTGTGAAGGTGTTTCCAAAATATATTAGCATCTGAATCCAAAGACTGAGCAGAGATCTCCCTTACCAATGCCTGGCAGGCATTATCCAGTCTACTGAGGGCCAGTTCTCTCTCCTCTTGAGTTGGGACACCCATCTTTTCCTGCCTGTACATTGGAGCTCCTGGTTCTCAGGCCTCTGCGCTCTGGCAGTTCCACTGTCACTGTCCTGGTTTTCAGGGCTTTAACCTCACACGGAATCATGCCACCGGCTTCTCCAGCTTGCAGACAGCCTCCACAACCTCAGGGACCAATTCCTGTAATAAATCTCTTCACGTATCTCTACATATCGGTTCTGTTTCTCTGGAGAACCCTCACTAATGCAGAAGGAAAATGAACAGATACAGGAAGTAAAAGATATCAAGTTCACTTTATATAACTCCAAAGTTATTTCCATTTGGCCTTTTCTTAGCACCCCAAGTGTAGGGGTATGTAATTAGTGGAAATACTGTCCTTGACCCATTATGAGATCAGTTGCTAAGCCCAAATTACCAATGCAGGTTTATCACAGCAAAAGGCAGAAACAGGTCTCCCGCTGGGTAGCTTGTAACTTCCTTACAGACCTACGGTTCACTCGCAAAACAAACCTGACGATAGCTGCACAGAATCTAGAGCATCACACAGCTGCTTTGACTACAACTTGTACAACTTGATCTCATTTCATTTGAGTCCTGGCATCACTGCCATCTGCTTCCACAAGGAAATGACCACACAGGTTCTCGGGGTATACTGTTGTCCTTGCAGGGCTTGGAATAGAGGAGTGGTAGTGAGAATACCTGAAGCAGATAGATCATCTGTGGGTTTAAAAGAAACCTCTTGCATGTCACCTTGGGATTAAAACTTTCACAATTGTGATGTCATGTTCATTCATAAACACTACTACATACCACAAACACTATAAGACGGTAGTGAATGACTCATATTGTTTAATGCCAGGCAAGTTCAGAGAAAACGAAAACTGGGAATGGACATCAAGTGGTTCCAATACAAATGAGATTTCCTTTCTGAGGAGTATCAACCTGCAAGGTGACCCGCTCTGGTTAGGCAGATTGCCTGCCCTGGGGAAGCTACCCAGGCTTGCCCTAAAATGGCAGCAAAGAGGTTTTGGTGTGGGTGACATGGAACAAATGAGTAGAGATCAATAGTTTTTTCAAGAAGCTCTAAAGAGCATACAAATATTGTAAGAACTTTGTAAAGTTTGAGGGGGGAAAACGGAAAACAGAATGTCACCAACAGACCATAACAGAAAATTAGAAATCAATCACAAAAACCCAGTCAAAACTTCCAATAATTCATGAGTTGAAGAAGATAAAGTGAAATTGACAAAATAGCCGGGACCGGTTTGGCTCAGTGGATAGAGCATCGGTCTGTGGACTGAAAGGTCCCAGGTTCGATTCCGGGCAAGGGCATGTACCTTGGTTGCGGGCACATCCCCAGTAGGGGGTGTGCAAGAGGCAGCTGATCGATGATTCTCTCTCATCGAAGTTTCTAACTCTCTATTCCTCTCTCTTCCTCTCTGTGAAAAATCAATAAAACATATTTAAAAAAAGAAATTGACAAAATATTTAGACCTGAATTGCATACGTATACACATCAAAACTTGCAAAATGCAGCTGAAGTGGTCATTTGAAGGAGGAGTGAAAATTAATCAGCTAACCTGTCAGTTCAAAATGTTAGGAGAATAAAGGATAAATCTTAAGGAAGTAGAAAGAAAAAAAAAAAAAAGCCTGTGTGAAAAATAATGACATTGAGAAGAATAAAAACAATAAAACAAAAAGATGAGAATTGGAAATGGCCAATTTTTAACTGCTGGCCAGATTAATCAAGGAAAACAAGCAAATGTGTTAGGTACAAAAGTGGAGACTAAACTGCAGATAAAATAGATAGCTTTAGAAGAATAAAATGTGGTATACAATTCAAGTGAATACTATAAAGAACTAGTTTTAAAAAAACTGACTAGCCGAAACCAGTTTGGCTCAGTGGATAGAGCGTCAGACTGCGGACTGAAGGGTCCCGGGTTCGATTCTGGTCAAGGGCGGGCACATCCCCAGTAGGGGATGTGCAAGAGGCAGCTGATCGATGACTCTCATTGATGTTTCTAACTCTCTCTCTCCCTTCCTCTCTGTAAAAAAATCAATAAAATATATTTTTTTAAAAAGAACTGACTAGCCCTAACCAGTTGGTTCAGTGGATAGAACATGGGCCTGCAGACTGAAAGGTCCCAGGTTTGATTCCGGTCAAGGGCATGTACCTTGGTTACGGGCACAGCCCCAGTAGGAGGTGTGCAGAAGGCAGCTGATAGATGTTTCTCTCTTATTGATGTTTCTCTCTATCCCTCTCCCTATCTGTAAAAAAAAAAAAAAAAAAAAAAAAAAAAATCAATAAAATATACTTTTTTAAAAAGAACTGAATATACATGTATCAAACAGGTAAATCTAGAAAATGGAAACTATAGACATACTCCTAGAATGTAACTCTGTAAATATTTAAAATGTACTAAGAAGTAGTATTTTTTAAAACATAAATGTACTAAAAGTACAAAAACATGGAGAGAAAGTCTCCTGGGCAAGAAAAAGATTGGAATAAAAAAGTGTACAAAAAAGCTTACCTAATAATATAAGATGTATATGTTACATTGACATATATATGTTAACGCTGGGTTAGGCCGTGTCAGATATTGGGCTCTATATTTTCCTATGCTTGAAATATTGTGTCATTTACTACATGAAATCCTGCTCAGTTCTTTTAGCTCTCAAAATGGTATTTTTCAAAATGTGTCCCTTCCACTTGTCACCACCTACTCCCCTCCCCACCCCCTAGCTTCAGGAATCTGCACTTGTGCATGAGAAAGCTACCGATTTTGAAGTAGGTTTAACTTTTGGTGACCACTCAGTGAGGTAACCACAACCTTTTAGAAATCCTAAAGTGAGGAAGAAGTGCCTCATTCTGCCCCACTCACCCACCTTGCTCATGGTATTTCAGCCCCAGTCTAAAGAAGCTAACTCAAGAGGCCATAGGCTGTGTGATTCGGTTTACATTGCTAATGGGTCAATCAGGAAGGCTCTATTTTAGAGAAATAACTGTACTCCGCATTCTCTCTCTGTAGTTAATTTGCAGAAAGAAGTTAAGCATTTCATTGTTTCAGCAATCTTCTTTTATGTCAGTAGAGGTACATTCTGTTCTGATAACTAAGGGAAAAAAATGTCCTTTTAAACGTTACAGTTTTGTAAAATGGTTAAAAACATTTTCCACCAATGGAACATAAAATTTTAAAGTGTTGTAGCCAGAGTATTATTCCATTCTTATTTTAAGGATTTACATGATTACGTATATATCTACTAGAAGCCCAGTCCATGAAATTCATGCACTGGGAGGGAGGAGGTTCCTCAGCCCTGCAGGTGCCCTCTTGCAGCCCAGAACCCCTCAGGGGGTGTTCGCCTGCCAGCAGGCAGACATCCCTGGCACAGTCAGGGACCCCTAGCTCCTTACCAGGAGAGGCTCCCACCACCTCTGCTGCCCTCACCAGCTGTAAGCCCAGCTTCTGGTTGAGGGGCGCTCCCCCTGTGGGAGCACACTGACCACCAGGGGGCAGCTCCTGCATTCAGCTCCCTGATGGGCAGTGAGCTTTATAGTGACCAGTCTTTCCACTGTTCAGTCGATTTGCATATTAGGGTTTTATTATACAGGAAAAATGAGGGACAGAAACTTTTAACAGTGGACATCATGGAGATGTATGTGTTTCTTAGAAGAGAAGGTGGAGATATTTTTTGACGGTTCATTTTATATCTTAGATCTGTTACAATCCCTTGCCACGCATATTGATTACGTTTATAGTCTACACCAGTGGTCGGCAAACTCATTAGTCAACAGAGCGGCAAATCGCGGCTCACAAGCTGCAGTTTGCCAACCACTCTTCTACACTGTAAAGCCCCTTGGATGTTTAAACAATCCTGAAATTGAGTTGTTACTTACAATCAATACGTCAGAGTTTAATTGACAGCATTTTTTCTTACTTGTGGTACATAAATGAAAAAGGTGAGTCTTTAAATTTTGGCATCTTTTTTTTTTTTTTTTTTTAAACCAATGCGGTCTTAAGATTGATGAAAATAGTATCCATTAATAGAGACTGGAGAAATACACCATTTTAATGATTTCGATCTACTGGGAGCATTGAATGAGGGAACTTTTGAAGCAGCATTCTATCATTGGGTTATACAGTCACCTATTGAGCTACTACACCACAAGGCGCTGTGCTCTGAGGAAGAGGGGGACATGGGGAGCATCTTCGCTGTATTTTCTTCACTGGTTTCCCTGTCAGGGCAAGTGAGGAATGACACTCTCCTGGGAAATTCCCTTTATAAAACGCTTAGAAATCTGATCAGTGACACAGTGCACTTTGTCAGCCACAGAGTGCAGAACACACTCGCACGCACATCTGCGAGGAGAAGGGCTGCGGTGAACTTTCCCAAGAAGCGACGGGTGGAGGGACCCACTTCCCGCCGCTGCGGTGGGAGCCGCTCGCCAGAGACGCGCTCTAAGCAAAACAAGCAGCGGCTCCTCCCCGCGGGCCTGGGCCCCTGCGTCCTCCAGAGGCCTCAGAGGGCAACGGGGAGTCCCTGCCCTGTGACCTGAAATGGGCCCAATGCTATTAAATCCATGACAGATGGTCCTGGAAAATGGACCCTTCGTCCTCTGGGCATCCGTCTCGCAGGCCGGGGGGAAGGGGGGTGCCAGGCCGGCTCTTCGCCCGGGAAAGGCTGCGCGGGTGCTTCTAACGGGGCTCGGGGGCCGAAGGCTCTGCCCTGCGAGCGGAGGGAGCGGAGGTGCCCTCGCCGTCCTGGCGCCCGGGAAGTAAGTGCTCTGCGTATGGAACGGAACTTCACCGAACCCTGGGGGCAAGCTTGTCACGCCAGTATAAACCCTGGCTTCAATCCGCTATTCCTAAATTACAAAAACACGAGTCCCTTTCAGATTGTCAATTAGATGGAGAAGTTTCAAACGGGCCGCGGCGCTCGGCCCGGGGTCCGGCGCTCTGCGCGGGCCGAAGGGGCAGCGCCCGGGGGCGCCCTCCGGACACCTCGGGAGCGCACGGCTCTGCTCCCCGGGGGATCCGGGGAGACCCAGGGGCAGCCGCCCAGGCCGCGGGGCCCTCTTCCAAGGCCCCGCCAGACTGAGTCACTGATTTTCCGCGAGTCAAAGGCTCCCAGGGGAAAAGATGTCTCGTTTGGTTCCCCACGTCGGGCCGTGGCCGGCAGGCAGCCCGGGCGGGAGGGCGGGGAAGACCCGGCTCCCGGCGCCGCTGGGCGGGGCTTGGGGCAGGGGGCCGGCGCGATCGGGCTGGGGTCGCCCAGCCCCAAAGGCGGCGGGGCCTCTGCTGAGCGGACCTTGAGAAGCGGGGTCAGACGGCCACGTCGAGGCGCGCACTGGGCGCCGGGGGGCGCCCTTCCCGCTCGCGCAGCTCGGCGCCCGCGCCCCGCCCCTCCGCGCCCCGCGCCCTCTTAGAGCCGCGCACCGGCCGCCGATCTAGCAGCGGGGCGACGCCGAGCCTCCTCTTCTCACCGCGGGGAGCGTCCTGCCGGCCGCCCGCACCTCCGCGGCGGGCCGGGGCGGGAGGAGGGAGCGTGCGGAGCTCGAGCCTCCGGGAGGCGGCACCGGCCCGGAGCGCCGCGCGGTGCGCTGAGCCCGGACAATGGGGCCGCGGCGGCTGCTGCTCGTGGCGGCAGGGCTGAGCCTGTGCGGGCCCCTGCTGTCCGCCCGCGCCCTAGGCCGCAAGCCAGGTGAGAGCTGGGGCGCGGGGGAGGTCCTCCTGCCGCCTCGAGCCACGCAGCCCGGGACCTTCTGGGGCATGGGGAGGGCGGGCGGCGGGAAGCGGCCGGGAGACCAAGTGGGTACAGGTGGCGCCATCTCCTAGAGGGGGGTGCCCCCACGGCACCCTTAGCCTCAGTTTCCTTCAGAAGCCAGGCAGGCGTTTGGGCTGAGGTCCAGATTCTCGCCCGTCTTATCCGGGCGGGGTGTGCGGGCTCAGCGGAAGCCCCTGGGTTCTGGAGGGCGCACCGGCCTGCGAGCTGGGCGCTGGGTACGGGGGCGCAGGGGGCCGGATCGGCTGCATTGCATTTGTGGTCAGTGTTTCTCCCAGGACCACACCCAAAAGAAAGTCTCCCAGGGCCCCAATAAACGCTCTGGCCTTTTCAGTATAAAGTGGAGGAGACCCGCCTCCGCTGACGTTTAGTTGTGTTGGGATTGTTTTTCTTGAACGTTTCACAGGTGAGAGAAATGGTGCGGAGGAAAGCCTAGCACGTTTAGTAGAAAGTCAGTGCCAGCAGCCCCTGGCGCTGGCCTGGGGTGCGCTAACGCAGCCCGTGTCCAGGTGGACTGGTTTGTGACTAGTCCCCCGGGGAGTGGAGAAAAGAGATCAAAACTCGGCTCTGCCAGACACCGTGCAATCTCAGTATTTCGGCTTCTGGTCTGCTCAGGGTGGAGATTGCTCACTAGAATACATTTACCAGGAGGAGTGTGTTTTTAAGTATCTGGCCACTTGACCAAATAAAGTATTTTCCAACCTCTTCCCCCTAAAAAAGCAGGGCAGAGAAGTTGTCTGTAGCCTGTAAAGACACTAGTTACAAAGTGAAAAGAAAAAAAGATGTTGTAATCTCTTTGTAATAATAGTGCTTTGTAAGCCTTTAGCCACTTTTCTTCATGCACAAACAAATTCTAGCTGGTTTGCTTATCTGTGAAAGAGTGTGCACTCATTGTTTCCACAATAGAAACAGTGTAGAGGCATCAAGATGAAGAGGTGACAGCATTTTTCTCCACGCTCCGTCTTTGCTCAGAGTAAAATTGAGGTGATGCTTTTAGGAAAAGTCAGAGTCCCAGATAGGAGCCCAGAGTTTTGCAGCAACTGGCCGGCCTACCTGCGGATAGCATGAGCATGATCTCTTGGAGTGTTTGGGGAAACAGTGAGAGCTGGAAAATTGTGCATGCTGATTGTGATGCCAGATAGCTCTTTAGTCATTTTGTTTGGGGACAGGCTCTCGTCACCTTTCCTTAGGGTGGGAGACCCGTTAGGGAGTGAAGGTGAGGCATGTTTCTGCCATGCCTCTTGCTTTCTCATCACCTCAGATGGCCATGCTAATAAGACACCCAGTGCTTATGTAGACAGAAAGATAACCAAACAAACATTGGCTGAGTTATCTACTGGATCCGGAACCAATTTGGGGAGGAAAAGAAGAAAGGAGGATGACAGAAGAAGAGGAACACATGTGGAGGGCCATATTCTGTGTCACACCCCGGGCCAGGAGACATTTTTACTTCAAATTATCTCATTTCACCTTCTCAGTGCGCACCGTTAGGTGGGAGTTTATCCCCATTTGCCAGTTCTGAAACGAAGGCTCAGAGACAGTATACGGAAATTCCAAATGGAAGACGGGGCCCTGGGCGCAGGCAGTAAGTGGGGCCTTGACTTGAGAGAGTTTGGAATCACTAAAGGTCTGCCTTTTATCCTCTCTGTACGTTGGCAATTCTAAACAATACCTGTCTTAGGAGCTCTGTGAGACCCTCTCTCCCCAACCCCCCACAACCAGAACCCTCCCTCCACAAACCCCCACAACCCCACCCCCGCTGGCTTTGTGCACCAGTTTGAGCCTTGAGGAACCACTGTCCCACTTTCTGTCCCCACTCCTTTGGGCATTTCCTGCACTGTCACTGTGGGCCAGTCATCTCCCTGGCTAAGATCATGAACTGCCACTTATCCCCATGGAGCCTGGGACACATGTTCACTTAGACAGGGGTCTTCAAACTACGGCCCGCGGGCCACATGCAGCCCCCAGGGGAGTCTGATCCTGCCCGCCAGGTTTTTTGGGCAGTGAGCACAGCCGAGGTGTTACAGTAGGGATTAGTAGTTCATATAGTCCGGCCCTCCAGCTCTCTGAGGGACCGTGATCTGGCCCCCACTTTAAAAAGTTTGAGGACCCCTGAAGCAGATAGTTACTAAGAAATATTTACGTTCATAACCAACCAGTTTACATTCCTTAGTCCAGACCATTTAGGTGAGATGACTTGCCTTCATCAGCGAGGACCAGTGTCCAAGAGGTGATGTTTGTAAATTTTATAAGGGCCTAGAGCAGGGATCTTCAAACTACGGCCCCGCAGGCCACATGCAGCCCCCAGCGGAGTCTGATCCTGCCCGCCAGGTTTTTTGGGCAGTGAGCGCAGTCAAGGTGTTACAGTAGGAATTAGTAGTTCATATAGTCCGGCCCTCCAGCTCTCTGAGGGACCGTGATCTGGCCCCCACTTTAAAAAGTTTGAGGACCCCTGGCCTAGAGGGTAGAAAGGTTCAAGAATGACTCCTGGTGACTGTCGCAGAGGGGATTGGGTGGGAGCATCCGCTTGCTGCCCTCCTGCCCACAGGGTCAAACCCAATTTCTTAGCCCAGAGTGAGGCCCCCTCCCCTTGCAAGATGGGCCCCAGCCTCTGCCCAGCCTTATTACAGATCCTCTCCTTTGACATACCTGTGATATTCCCTGCACTTCATCCAGCCCTCTTTCTAGTTCCCTCCCCAAGAGCTATGCTGAGGCTATTTTTCTCCTTTTCACGTCCAGCATGGCTAGAGTACAATCCGGTTCCTGAGAAGGGTGGCTGGGGATTGAGAAAATGAAAGAAAGAGACAGACACAGAGATAGAAGGAAAGAGCTGGGGCCCGGTGAGATCACTATCTTCTGACAGGGATGTAGACTCTGAGCTGAGCCAATACGGTGTGTTTATTTTATACAACAAACAGGAAGTTTTACTAAAAGTCAAGGCAAAGGAGATTATGGGCATTCTGGGGTGGGCCTGGGTCGTATTCATTCCTGGTGCTTGCCTGGATTTAAATAAAACCCACCTCCTGGCACCTGGGCTGCAGGTCAATGACAACACTCCTGCCTTTTGGCCAAGCGCGTTTCCAGGAAATGCCCATGTGCCTTCCCACGTGCTCTCTGCACTGCGCTTTCTAAGGCTTCTGCTTGCCTGCCACTCTCTCTGGCCAGAATGCCCTCCTCCATCTTCACATTTAATTTAAAACAGCTACCTTATATCAAGAACGCATTTCAGCCAACCTGTGCTTAGGTGTACATTACATATCCTATCTTATTTATTCCTCATAACAACCCTTTGGATCAGTGTCATTCCCGTTCTACAGGTAAAGAAACTGAGACCCAGAATGGTTAGGTCACAAGTTTAGTTAGAAGGGGAACTGGGATTTGACCACAGGCCTCTCTTAAATGCAAGCTTTCTCTACCACCGCCTATCGAGAGAGCTTTTCAGACCAGAAGCCCCTCTTCCAACAGAGAAGCAACTCCACTGTGCTCCCCAGCCCCCCTAGAAGGCAAAGACTGTGCCCCGCTGACCAGGCCTAGCACATGGAGGTGTTCAGTAAACATTTATGCTCGGACTGCGGTGTCCTGCCATTTGACTTAAAAAGAAAAAACAGATGACAAACAGGCTACAAATGGATCCCTAGCATGAATATACTAATTAATTGACTGTTACTGAGAGATTGTGGTCTTAAGCCCCAACAAAAGACACAAAACTGGCCCTGGCCAGTGTAGTTCAGTTGGTTAATGCACCAAAGGGTCACTGGTTTGCAACAGTTTGACTCCTGGTCAGGGCACATGCTGTTCTTTCTCCCTCTCCCTCTCCTCCCACCCCCTCTCTAAAAAGAAAAAAAAGAAAGAAAAAAGGACACAGAAATCGATAGCGATTCTGCATAAAGTAGACCAGAAACCTCTGAAAGTCAAATTTCTCATTAACCAGCAAGTAATTCTCTAATATTTATCTAAATTCTTCCTTCCCTCTCTCCTTTTTTCCTTCCTGATCCCCCATGTTCATTCATTCACTCCTGGGTGGTTTTGGCTCTATTTTTATAGAACATACTAAAACAGTAGGTTCTCTCCTCATTTGTCCACTCTTCCTTGGTGTAAGGGCATTTCTGAGGCATTCCTATCCCTTTGTCAGGAATATTCTCATGTTGTCTCTGCTGGCTACCGTTCTACCCCTCCATCTTTCTAACTGAGCATTTCTCAGTTTTTTACGTCTAAAAGGAGCAGTGTGGCCCTAGCCTGTGTGGCTCAGTGGATAGAGAATAGGCCTCTGGACTGAAGGGTCCTAGGTTTGATTCTGGTCAAGGGCATATGCCCAGGTTGCAGGCTCAATCTCCAGTAGGGGGTGTGAAGGAGGCAGCCTATCAATGATTCTCTCTCATCATTGATAATATATATATATATATATATATATATATATATATATATATATATATATATGATAAATAAAAGGACCAGTGTACTGTGACCCTAACTTACAGCTTTTCAGCAGCTCTGAATCTGCTCCTTTCCAAAGTGCTTCTGTCCAGTCTCCTTCCCTGTGCCCCTCCCCGTCCTCCCTCAGTCAGCTCATCCCTTGTCACCCTCACAGACTGGAACTCAGTGGAGCCTGGAGCTGGAGTTCCACGGAGACAATGGAGTCACCAGCACCTTGTGTTCCTAATCTTCCTCCTCCTCATGTTGGACACACATCCTTTCCCCCCCTTGAAATTTTCTCTCTTTCTCTTTTTCTTTCTTCTTTAAATCGAAGTAAAATTTGCAAAGCATAAAATTAACCATTTTTAAGTATACAATTTTGTGGTGGTTATGCATTTGCAATGTTATGCAACTGTCACCTCCGTCTAGTTCCAAACCATTTTCATCACCCCAAAAGGAAACACCCTGAACCCATCTCTCTCCCTAGCAACCACCAGTTTGCTGTTTATCCCTGAGGGTTTTCCCTCTGCTCCATGTTCCATATAAATGGATTCCTACAGCGCCTGGCCTTTTGTGTCTGGGGAACTGCCCTTTCACTAGTTTTCCCGAGAGCCTGGGCTCCCCCGCAGCTCCTGGACACTCACACAAACTCCTACAAGAGTCATTAGGAACCACGGCCTTAGTTTATTTTTGACCATGATGCTGGGATTGAGGAGACCGCAGTTTTAACATTCAGAGTTTTCTGGTTTTGTTTTGTTCTGTTTTCCCTATTTGTGGTTTCTTTCATTCTGCCTTTTGCCCTCTTTTCTTAGGCCTACCAGGGCTGGGGAACCTTTTTTCTGCCAAGTGCCATTTGGATATTTACAACATCATTCATGGGCCCTACAAAATTACCGACTTAAAAATTAACCCACTTTTTTGGTCAGGCGTTTAATTAACTCACCCCTAATGCCTTAGCAGGGCCAGACCAAATGATTTCTTGGGCCTTCTACGGCCCGTGGGCTGGACATTCCCTACGCCTGGTCTCGGACCCACAGAGTACATAGCTGTCTCTGTAGGCTCAGGTTGTTATTTCTGGATCTGAGCTTCTACTTCTCCCAAACACCTTCTCCCGTTGGCCTTTTGATGCAGGTGGAGAAGCCCACTGAAGTTAACCTTCCCCTCCATCCCACGGTACCCAGTGAAGTTTACCACAAAGTCTTCACAGGCCTTTGCACATTCTTTATTTGCTTTCCAAAGAACCTGCCTTTTTAAATAACAGGAATAATCTGCAACTTGCACTTGAACACAAATTTATTTGGCTTTAGGAAATTTATTTAGACACTGCATAATCTATATTTTAAGTTTGTGATGAATTAGAAGGCAGATATTAAATTATTATAGTGTTTTCCAGTATTTACTTTTTTTGCTAACCACCAGTAAGAACTATAAGAAATACACTTTTTGTTGCAACACAATAGCTTGTGTGTGTGTGTGTGTGTGTGTGTGTGTGTATGTGTTCAATAAATATGCATGGACAATCGTAGTGTATATACAGATAGGAAACAAAAGTTTTACCAAAAATGCTCAACTTGGCCACACACTGTGCAACCCGATATTTCCCACACTGTTCTATTTTTTTTAAAAATATGTTTTATTGATTTTTTACAGAGAGGAAGGGAGAGGGATAGAGAGTTAGAAACATCAATCAGCTGCCTCCTGCACACTCCCTACTGGGTATGTGCCCACAACCAAGGTACATGCCCTTAACCGGAATTGAACCTGGTACCCTTGAGTCTGCAGGCCAGCGCTCTATCCACTGAGCCAAACCAGTTAGGGCACACACTGTTCTATTTTTTAAAATGCTTGTACAACCCTGTAAATTGATTTCATAACCACTGTGAAGTTTTTACCATCTTTTTTTTTTTTCTTATTTTTATTAATCTTCACCCAAGGATATTTTTTCATTGATTTTTTTTAGAGAGTGGAAGGGAGGGAGAGGAACATTGATATGAAAGAGGCACATCAATTGGTTGCCTCCCACTTGCTCCCCAACCAGGGCCTGGGACTGAGCCTGCAGCCAAGGTCCGAGCCCTGGACCAGAATCCAAGACCCTTCAGTCTGAGGGCCAAAGCTCTATCCACTGAGCCAAACTGGCTAGGACTCTGCCATTTTTTTAAACCTAGCGCAGCATGGACAGTGAATTGTCCCCAGTTAGCAGAGTGGAAGGCTTTGTTTGCTTTGAGAGAAAAGTTCTCTCTTCCAGGAAGTGTTGTTAATGATTGTTTCTATCATATCTAGAACCTAATTTGCTTGAGTTTAGTTTACAAACTGCAGTAGGCTTGGGTGGGGTTGGAGATGGAGACAGCTGGGTATCAGGGGGAAATGGTGATATGACCAGCGTTTACTGTAAATTCGTTTTCATTTTAACCTGAGGTTTTGGAGAGCAGAGAGCATGCTCCCAGGACACTGAGCAGCTCAGGACCTGCAGTGTGGACCACGGGGGAATCCGAGTGGTTCCGGGCAGGCCAGATAGTGCCTTGGCCCCATGTGTCAGGCAGGGCCCCCCCCCACACACACACACACACACACACACTTCCCCTCCTTCATCTTTGCACCCCCCTCTGGCCTTGGGTACAATGGCATTTACATTTTCCCTTTGTCTTTACTTTGCCCTTCCCTGTAACCCCCCTCTCCCAGCTTCCTCCTAGGTTTGCTTTCCTGGGCTTCCTGCTGAGTGGGATGTGGGGTGGGAAGGGAGCAACCTCTGATACTGGCAACCTCTTAACTCCGCAGCCGGTGTTCACCGACTTCTTCCTTTAATGCTGCCTTTTCCGCAGCTGAGATTTTTGTTCCCGTTTTTGTTTTCAAGTGCTCTTGCTTCTACCCCATCTTGAGCAATATTTTAAAGATTTGTTTTTCTGTTTTGTTCTTGACTGTCTCTCTACCACATCTGTCCTGCCTGTGAGGGCTGGGCTGTTGGTATGTGGTCGGTGGACTCCTAATTCTCCAGCAACAGCTGTAGGCACCATGGACTTAAGTTACACATTCACGTGGCATGTACTCCCTGCTGTTGTTAAAAGGATGGACAGGTTCATTTGTTGGGTAAAATGCTTTAAAAAGAAAATAGTGCTCTTTCAGGAGGAGGTCCTGAATTCACAAGCTGTTTGTTTGTTTGTTTGTTTGTTTGTTTTTTAAAGAGACTGGGCAGTGTGGTGTGGTTCAAAGGAATGAGCTTTGGAGCCAGGCAGATCTACGTTAAAATCCTGGCTCCTCCTCTTACCAGCGGTGACTTTGGATGATATACTCAGCCTTTCTCTGCCTCCATGCTGCCCACATAGTGAGGATTATAATGTTTATGTAACAATGTTAGCATTCCATGTGGTGAGTGAAGTGCCAGGCACATAGTAGGCGCTCAACACATATTAAGTGTTTTTCAGACACCAATTCCTCCGTATGCCAAGAGAAGCCTCAGGAGTTGGTATCAAATTCTCTAAATGTAAAACTGTGTTCACACAAATGTTCAAGAACTTCTCCCCCTTTAAAACAAAAGGAAAACGAAAGAAAAAAACCCTTGTCCTTAGATTCCAGTGGCAAGTAAATATGCAAAAAAAAAAAAAAAAAGTTTGGGTTTTATATGTACTTTTTATTATTAAATTTTCAAAGATGCCCAAATATAAACAATATAATTACCGTTCATACCAGTGGTCGGCAAACTCATTAGTCAACAGAGCCAAATATCAACAGTACAATGATTGAAATTTCTTTGGAGAGCCAACTTTTTTTAAACTTAAACTTCTTCTAACACCACTTGTTCAAAATAGACTCGCCCAGGCCGTGGTATTTTGTGGAAGAGCCACACTCAAGGGGCCAAAGAGCCGCATGTGGCTCGAGAGCCACAGTTTGTTGACCACGGGTTTATACTCTTGCTTTTCTTCTCCACAAACTGGACAATTTTTAAAGCAAATGCCAGACATTATATCATTTCATCTATAAATATATCAGTATATATTCTTAGAGATATTACCTCCTTTTTTTACATCACTACAGTACTATTAAAACATCTACAAAACTGAACAATTTCCTAATATCATGTACTGTTCAGCCAATGTTCAAATTTCACTGATTATCTCATAAATACCTTCTTTACAGTTGGTTTATTTAAATCAGGATCCAACAAGGCCTTCTACTGCACTTGGTTGATACATCTCTGAAATATTTTAATCTATAAGTTTCCCCTCTCCTCCTTTTTTTATTGCTGTTTATTTGTCAAATAACTGGGTCATGTCTTTTGGACTCCTACATGCTGGATCTGGCCAGCTGCATCTTTGTAGGATTGCTTACTAGGCTCATATGTCCCCTGCACTTTTTTTTTTTTTTAATGTGGTAGGTGCATTTAAAAACTAATCAAATGCAGGTCTGGTTTATGCAAGCCTACCTCAGCAGTGGTGCTCTGTACTTCCTATTACATCACCTCCAGAGTCTCTCTCTCCCTTTTTTTTTTTTTTTTAGATCTTAATATTACTCAGTGGATTCGATATTGTCAGCTTGATCCAACCAAAAGTTCTTCACCCTGTCACCTAACAGTTTTAGCAAGCACTGGTGATCGCTGAGCTAAATTCATTATTACACTAAGAGCTTCAAAATGATGCTTTTCTAAATCTGTTATTACATCTGTGTTTATGAATTAGAATTATCTTATAAAGAAGAACTTTTACTATTTGGTTTCCCTGAAATATTTCATGTTTCAAATGTTTCGATGCATTTCCGCCATTATTCTTTTGATGGTTGATTGTCGCACCTTGGCCAGTGAGAGTCCAGTCAGATTGACTCCAGAGTCTTTCTGACCTGATCCTAATATTTGTTGAGGATGTTCAAGGCTCATCTTGTATATTTCCTACTCCAGAACTGGGACCAACCATTTCTTTAAGGAGCACTGGTCATTAATGAAAAATGGCGTGTGTTTTTAGTTGAGGCTATGTGGCATTCCAACAATGCCACTGTTTTCCCTCAATGGAGCTATCGTGGGAACCTAGCCCAATTAAGGACTTCTGTCATGTGTGCAGGGACCTTCCCCCAATGGAGCTTCTTTGATTTTTCCCATCATCCTCTGTTTTACTTCTCTTTAGCTTGTGGTGTTGATTCACTTGTGGAAAAGCACAGGGTACAAGGTCCTGGAACTTGTGCTTTGTTAACTCCCAGAAAGCCCACCAGGCAGAGCTCTGCGTCAGAACCGAGGCCCTGGAGGTTGGCATGGTGTGAATTCATGGGATTTAAAAGAGCATCTCGTTACCACTCTGCTGCTAGGCCAGATCTCGTCCACGTCAGAAAAAGCATAGCAATGTGCTACATTGAGTAACAAATGACTCTAGGGTCATTTAGAGAAAGCTAAATGAAGTGCAATTTAGCAAGAAGTATGGGAATTGGCTGTTTTTTGTGTGAAACCGTAGCTTAAGAAGAAAAGCACCGAAGAGTTACAAGAGCTTTTGGCGTGCAGGCAGGCACTTTCTCCTTGACCTGTAGGCTGTGCTGGGACTGGAGGAAAAGCGAGATACCCAAACTTCAATTTCAGCCTAAGGGCCTCGAGCTAGTTGGATAAATCTAGTCACCTGGAATTGGTTTTGTCCTTCTTTTGTTTTGTTTTTTAAGAGAAAGTTTATTTCCAAAGTCACAGAAATAGGGTAAGTGAGCCAGTTGTGTATGGGCTTAGGAATCAAGTTACAGAGGCAAAAGAAGGGCCCTTGGAGCTTAGGAAGAGAAAGGAAAAGGTAACACACCCTGTGAGGGGAGAAGGCGGGGCGGGAGAGCTGGCTTTTTTTTCTTTTTCTTTTTTTAATGCTGGTACATACTTAAACAAGCAAAAAAGTTTGCTGACATTCTTTAATTCTAAAGAGCTTTCAGAATATCAAACCTATAATGTCAAGAAAAGGTGACACTTGGGCAATAATATTTAATCAACAGATTCTGCATTCTGAATGGGCTCCAGCCCAGCAATTTCATGTTTCAGTGGTTGTTAGTGATTTTGTCAGAAACACCTTAGAGCCCAAGCTGGCCTAGCCAAGGGAGGAATTTTTTTAAAAAACAAATACTTATTGCCAAAGTACTAAATATAGAGTAAAGCCTAATAGTTTTATTTTCAGACCAAGTGATAGTATCCAAGAAGCTTTGTTATCACTCCTCTAGGTAGTGTCTTGATTCGTGTGTGTGTGTGTGTGTGTGTGTGTGTGTGATTGCACATGCATGTACTTTTTTACCCTGCACACATGACACAAGTCCTTAATCTGGCCAGGTTCCCAAAACTGCAGAGGAGATCTGTGTTATTTTACAGTTCCTCTGGGTCAGCATTTTTAAGGACACATAATCCTAGTGGTACTAAAATGCCAACATCCATTTATTCTTTTCTTTCGGTTTCCACACATTTGTTTTGACCTTGAGGGCAGCCTCCCATTCCCCAGGGGCTGTCAGTGCCCGTGTCAGACCTCCGTGTGACTGGGTCAAGATGCACACAGAATAGGGTAGATGTATCGCCGAGGGAAGAAAGTGATACTTCTAGAAAAGGCTGTGAATTTGAAATTTGATTTATGGCTCTGAATGCTGGGACTGCGCACTTTATAACCTGTTCATGTCCCTATCATACTGAAAAAAAACAGAACATTGCTAAATAGGAGAGAAGAGCAACCTAGATGCCATTTTAATGTAAGATAATTGAGAGCGAATCCAAAAGCAAGCTACATCAAAGTGAGTGGGGCAAGATAATAATTTCTTACATTGATTAATTTTTATAGTTTGCAAAGTGAATGCATGTTCATATTTGTAGACCAGACAGGTATTAGAATCATTTAATGGTTCTGAGACTGAGTTCAGAAGGGGTAAGTGACTCCGGAAAGAGCCAATATGAGAATGCAAATCTGTACTTAAAAACCAATGCAAGGAGCACTTCCCGTGTACCTGGTGCTGGAGAATCGGAGATGGATAGGACCGGTCTCTTACCCTGAGGATTAATCTAGACGTACGTGTATTCAGAGGCTCCTCACTAGAGACATTAGCCCTTTCCCAGTGACAGAGCTCCACAAGGCCACCCCTTCACCCTCAGGGGCCCCTGCTGACCTTGCTGAGGTAGTTTGATCTCAACCCCTTACTGCCAGGCCCTGTCCTGCTGCTATCTCTCGGTTGGCACTACTCTAGCTTTACTCTTTATTTTGGAAATATATGCCAATTTACTGGGTTTTTTTTCTGGTTCTAGAATTTCCATTCATTAATTTCTTTAAAATATATATATATATGTTTTTTATCAGAGAGGAAGGGAGAGGGAGAGAGAAATAGAAACATCAATGATGAGAGAGAATCATTGGTCGGCTGCCTCCTGCACGCCCCCTACTAGGGATCGAGCCCACAACCAGGGCATGTGCCTTGGCCAGAATCGAACCTGGGATCCTTCAGTCCACAGGTCGATGCTCTATCCACTGAGCCAAACCGGCTAGGGCAGTGGTCAGCAAACTCGTTTGTCAACATAGCCAAATATCAAAGTACAACGATTGAAGTTTCTTTTGAGAGCCAACTTTTTTAAACTTAAACTTCTTCTAATCCCACTTCTTCAAAATAGACTTGCCCAGGCCGTGGTATTTGTGGAATAGCCACACTCAAGGGGCCAAAGAGTCTCATGTGGCTTTAGAGCCCCAGTTTGCCAGTCACGGGCCTAGGGCAACCATTTATTTCCTGATATTTTCTACTTTTTCATTTATTCCAATGAAATATTTGTCTTTACTTTGTTGAGCATAGTTGTAATACATCCTCTAAAATTCTTATCTGCCAATTTTAACATTTGGGTCATCTTGGGATTGGTTTGCATTCATTATCTTTTTTTCTTAAGACTGGGTCACACAGTCTGATTTTTTTTTGAATGTCAAATGATTTTGGATTGTGTGCTAGACATTCATACTGTAAAGACTCTGAATTTTGTTTGATTCTCACAAAGAATTTTGGTGCTTAACTTTTTCAGACAATATCTTTGGACTCAAACTGCAGACTCTTCCTCATGAACAAAAAGCTTTAATAGCACCTAAGTTCTCTTATCTTTCCAACACATGCATGGTTCATTCAAGAGTCACCCAAAGCCTGAGGCAGAAATTACATTGGAATTTAGGGCTGCCCCTCCCTCGAAATCTCATCTCACTTTTTCGTTTCTATGGTTGCCCTGAACTCTGTCCTTTGGTTCATCAAGGTAGAAGGACTTGTGTGGGCTTCCTATCTGAGTCTTAGCCATCCTTTATGTCTCTGACTTATCTTCTCTCAAGTAAACACCAGTAAAAACAAGAAACCCAGTGATGTCATCCTTTCTATATCATTCATTTTTTCCCCTCCCCAACACCACCTTGTGTACCTCAACACCTTTAGGTCATTGATTTCAGGAAGGAAGGGGTTTGTAATTTAATTCTAAGGCATGATTGGACCTGGTAGAAACTCACAGAACTCTCTTTTCTTTTTTTCAGAGAGGAAGGGAAAGAGAGATAGAGATAGAAACATCAATGATGAGTGAGAATCATTGATTGGCTGCCTCCTATATGCCCGCTACTGGGGATCAAGCCCACAACCTGGTCATGTAACTTGACCGGGAATTAAACTGTGACCTCCTGGTTTTTTAGGTCGATGCTCAACCACTGAGGCACACCGGCCGGGCCAGAACTATCGTATAGCATTCTGCCTTTGTGTAAGTTTCTGCCTGCAGGAAGGTTCCACCACAGAAAAATAAAACCAAAAGTTTGAAAATCCACTATAATTATCCCATTTCAAACCAATTTTTAAATTCTCTAACATCAGTAATAGGTGACCTGCAAATCTGGTCTTTGCTGCGAACACTGCCAATGTTGGAGACCCTGCCCTTTTCCCTCTGTGGTATCTCTCCCCACTCCTCAGCTTCCCAAGACCGACAAAGGCTCTCTGTCTGACTCCCCTTAATGGCAGAATTTTAGCAAAGCTTCTTGGAAAGAAAAGCTGGTTGAACACCAGCAGCTAAGAGTTGCATTTCTTTGATGAACATTTAAAATGGATGGTTTTGGTGGAAGAGAGTTATAAAAGGAGGAAGCGTGCAACTGAGCCTTTATTTTGACTTCTGGCTGATCCTCCCAGAGCCTGTTTGGCCTGGCGTCTGCCACAATGCACGTAGCATTCTGGAACTAAGCCAAGGAAGGCCATCGGCCATCAGCCTGGACCGTCTGCCACTGCACTGACCTACTGAGGAAGGAGACAAGAAGATAACAGGGCTTCCTTGTGGTTATAGTAGAAGATAACCCGAGTGACAGTGGGTCAGGCCCAGATACGATGAAAGATTTGGGGCATTCTCTTGTGTAAACAAGCTAAAGATAGTAGAGGAATACTACAGTCACATGGATGCTGGTCATGGCAATCGGAGCCCTGGGTCCTACACTGGATGTGCCTGTCACTCCCTAACCTTTAAGAAGTCTCCTCAAGCCAAAACCGGTTTGGCTCAATGGATAGAGTGTCGGTTTGGGGACTGAAGGGTCCCAGGTTCGATTCCGGTCAAGGGCATATACCTTGATTGCAGGCATATCCCCAGTAGCGGGTGTGCAAGAGGCAGCTGATTGATGACTCTCTCTCATCGATGTTTCTAACTCTCTCTCTCCTTTCCTCTCTGTAAAAAAAACAAACAATAAAATATATTTTTTTTAAAAAGAAGTCTCCTCAATGTTCCATGTAATTTCCCATCGGGAGGGATGGGCTCCAAGGAGAAGCTAAGTGGAGAAAACATACACTTGAAAGCATGTGGAGGTAGAAGTCATAGAGCCTGGAAATGATTCATTTGTGTCGATGGCGGCTACGATAGCATAGAAATCACTCTTTCCCTTCATGTCAGGTTCTCAGGCCAGAGCTTGAAGAGTGTATCATTCACCTCTGCTCCTCTAAGGAGCAGAGTTTTGAAAGTGTTTCCTTGTGTCACAACATAATGTATTTTGAGTTAGTTAATTCTCTGGTAAAGTCTGCAGCCCATCCATGCATCCCCTGCTGTTTCCCACCCACCCTCCTCCTAAGAGAACAAAAGAACAATGGTACAATGCACTCTCTCTTTGCCTCTTGAGCCTTTTTAATCCGTTCTTTTTTTTAAACTTTTTTATTTAAAAATATATATTTTTTCAGATTTAAAACCAGCCAATGCGACTGGGGGCCCTCGGTCATTTCACCTTAGGAATTTTGAGGATGTATTTGAACCTTTCCCAGTGGACGACTATGAGGACAGAAACGGCAGTGGGTTCACCGAAGGCGGCTTGAACTCCACCAACCACAGCAGGCCTCTGCAGAAACGACCCTCCGTGTACATCTCCAAGGATGCCTCGAGATACCTGACCAGCGCCTGGCTGACTGTCTTCGTCCCCTCCGTGTACACAGGCGTGTGCCTGATCAGCCTCCCCCTGAACGTCATGGCCATCGCCGTGTTCATCGGGAAGATGAAGGTCAAGAAGCCGGCCGTGGTGTACATGCTGCACCTGGCCACGGCGGACGTGCTCTTCGTGTCCGTGCTGCCGTTCAAGATCAGCTACTACTTCTCCGGGAGCGACTGGAAGTTCGGGTCCGAGATGTGCCGCTTCGTCACCGCGGCCTTCTACTGTAACATGTACGCCTCCATCATGCTCATGACGGTCATCAGCATCGACCGGTTCCTGGCCGTGGTGTATCCCATGCAGGCCCTCTCCTGGCGCACCATGGGGAGGGCGGCCTTCACGTGTGCGGTCATCTGGGCCATGGCCGTCGCCGGGGTGGTGCCCCTTCTCCTCAAGGAGCAAACCACCCGGGTGCCCGGGCTCAACATCACCACCTGCCACGACGTGCTCAACGAAACCCTGCTCCAAGGCTACTACGCCTATTACTTCTCGGCCTTCTCCGCCATCTTCTTCTTCGTGCCGTTGATCATCTCCACAGGCTGCTACGTGTCTATCATCCAGTGCCTCAGCTCCTCCACGGTCGCCACGCAGAGCAAGAAGACGAGGGCTCTGTTCCTGTCCGCCGCTGTTTTCTGCATCTTCATCGTGTGCTTCGGGCCCACCAACGTCCTCCTGATTCTGCATTACGCGTTCCTGTCCCGGGACCCCAGCACCGAGGCCGCCTACTTCGCCTACCTCCTCTGCGTCTGTGTCAGCAGCATAAGCTGTTGCATCGACCCCTTGATTTACTATTATGCTTCCTCGGAGTGCCAGAGGTACCTCTACAGCATCTTCTGCTGCAAAGAGAGCTCTGACCCCAGTAGCAGCAGCGGCCAGTTGATGGCGAGTAAAGTGGACACCTGCTCTACCAACCTGAACAACAGCATCTACAAAAAGCTGTTAACCTAGGAAAGGCGCTGCTGGAGGATGACCAAGGAACATTTAAAAAAAAAAAAAAAAGAACCCGAGGATTCTGTCAGTCCCTGCCAAGAAAGTATTTACTCTCTTAAACAATAAATGTGTGATTTGCATGCCTCCTTCTTAAGAGAGCCATTAAGGATATATATATTTATTAGTAACAGAAAAGGGTAACATGAATAGGAAAATGTTATTCCAAGCCAATGCTACAATAAAAACTGAATATTACTTTTTGATATATTTAGGTGACTTATATAAATGCGTGTGACTTACATATATGTGTGTGTATATATATGTATAATACACATGCTTGCAATGCAGTATAGAACAGACACTTTGAAACCTTCTTTCTCCCCCCTCCCCCCCCCCAGAGATTATGGAAATAAACTCGGATTCTCTGATTTAATATGCAAGGTCTAGGTTGATGGAGGTTAGCCCTGAGCATCTGAAGATGTCCATCAATAGTGAAGTATTCTGTAGTTTGGACTTAACATGGCTTTTACAAATAACTTTATTTTTAAATTGTTCAACAGCTTTAAGTTATTAAGAGAGAAGAGTGCTATCTAGGTGTAGAAAAAGTTCTGTGTTGGTTTTTTTTTTCATTTTAAACATATCAAAGTTTGAATTCTTTAAATTATAAAAACATGATATGGGTAGCATTTTTTTTTTTTAAATAATGTGTTTTTATTGATTTCGGGGAGGAAGAGAGAGGGAGAGAAAGATAGAAGCACCATTGATGAAAGAGAATCATTCATTGGCTGCCTCCTCACCTCCTACTGGGAATCAAGCCCTCAACCCAGGTATATGCTCTTGACCGGAATCAAACCTGGGACTCTTCAGTCTGCAGGCTGATGCTCTATCCATTGAGCCAAATGGGCTAGCATTTTTGATGTTTTAACATTGTATATATAAACCAAGAATGAGCATAGGCCCCACTAGTGACCTGAGGTTGGCCCCGGATAGAGGACTTCAGGCAGTACATGTACATACATGGCAGGGTCGGCTCAGACACCTGCAGTTGAGTCACCCAGGGAGCCAGGGATCAGAATCACCACATTCACTCTCCTGGAGTGCCCGCAGGGATTGGCTATGAATGACTGAATTTGGTAGAGATTGGCAGAATAAGATGTACTATCCTGGGAGACAATGAATATGAAACACTTCTCTGCCCACTCCTTTTAAGAACAGAAAAAAGGCATGTTCACTTCCGGCAGTTACCCTGCAAGGTCCATTCTCAGATGGAGGCACCCATGGAGCAAGCGTGAACACCCATGATGTGCTCTGGCACTCTGATGGGTGCTGGGCAATAGAGGTGAAAAAGAATAGGTCCTCCCCTCAAGAACAAAGCAAACCAGGCATACAGTGTGATGTGTATAAGTATGTCGTTATATAGAGAAGTGTTTTTAGCCAAATGTCATCCAACCAGTTTCACACAGCCTGTCAGTTGAAAAACTTTGAACATGTGGATTACTGCTTCCTGTGGTCATAACTTGAGATGAAAACATAATACAATACAGGAAGTGTATTTTTAAAAATAAGTCCTTTAATCTATATAAATAGACACTGTTTATTTACAAATGTTTTCAATAAATTACCCAAACCAGGTTTTAAAAAAGAATTATGTCAGTCTGATTAGAAATAACAGAAGAAAATTAAATTGACTTTCAATTCTAGCAAAACCATTCTGTATTTTCCATTCACTTTTCTTATTAATGAAATCATTTTAAAAGCATTTTGGGATTTGTTTGTTTTTTGCCCCATAATGAGTATCATGTATAGAAAATCCTCATGGATTTGACAAAATAATTTGAAAATTAGATTGAAATGTATCTTTTTTTCCATATTAAAAAAAATGTTGGCATCTTAAACCAAGAAACGGAAAGTTCCAAGGCAAATGCTTACTTAAAAGAACAAACTATTTCCAAATGCCATAGAATAATTTACACTAAAGTATATTGTAGGGAGAAGCTAACATTGATTTTATTGATTTAGTTGCTATATTCATTTTATCCAACTCAGTGGAGATTTACTGTCATCGTTTATTCAGTCTATATATATATATATATATGTATATATATATATATGAAAGTATATATATATATATATGAAAGTATATTCCTCTGATTTAAAATGACCATTACTACTTTATTATCAGTCTGTACTTGTAAAATATTATCTCACTGTTTTTATGTTCTCTCTTTTTTAAAAATGTGTATAACCTATATTAATAAACACAAAGGTTTGCTTGGTGCCTGTTTGGAACTCATTCTTATTGTATCTCTCGGGGCCCTGGCAGGAAGGCCAGTATCAAAGTTTCGCTGAAGAGGGTTTAATGAAGAGGTGGTTTGCAGAGGTGTGGGCTGGGGTACGTCACCAACAGGGGTTCGTGAAGCTCCTCAGGGCCTAGCAGTGGGGGAAGCTGCTATCACCCCAGGACCACAGGTGGAGGATGGACTACCCTGACCCCATTCTCTGGTTTTTCACTGGCGCCTCCCATTGCTGCTGATCTTAACCCAAACCCAGAGGTCAAGAGGCCCTGGGTGACGTGGTCCATAAAGGAGCAGGGGGAAGGGTTAGGGGTGGGGGAGCACAATTTCTACCGAAGGCATTGGGTGGTTCGCTTTCTGGGTCTTTTTTTTGTTTGTTTGTTAAATCCCTTCTTAGGAAAATTCAAGATTATATCATTGATAATATGTTCAGGTTCTTAGGTTACAGGCACAGAGGATAGAGTTGGCAGTTCCTTCCTAGAGAGAAACAAATATCAGAGCCAGGATGATATATTGAGACCCAAAAAAGGAATGTCCTTGGGTCACGATCCTTTGCCATCAAACTCTTTGGGGTAGAGGGATTGAAAATCAATAAAACTTCTGATAATGTATTTCTAGATTCATAGTCAATAGGGAAATTATTTCACCTACATAAGAGTTCTAGGAACACAGATTTTAAGTTAACACACAAGTGTAGGTTTCTGGGGCCTGGGCCCCACACACGCTTCAGGAGGAGATACAATGAAGGAAGTTGCCCAGCTTCACCAAAGCAGGCTTCCCACTCTTAGCAGAAACGGAGGGGCCTTTAAACTCTTCTATTATTAGTTTTCAAAATATCTTTGAATTAAAAAAAGAAATTACACTTGGAATTTGTTAACACAAAAATGTTTGTTTTTCCCACCAAGTCAAAAATAGGACTTTTAAGGAAATGGAATATTTGGCTGTTGACTATATAAGTGGAAAATTTTAGGTTATACTTCTGAATTTAAGAAATTAAGGAAAACGTTAGCACCTCCTTCAGGAAGTCTGAGTTCCGAAAACAAGTGGAAAAAGTTAAGCAGTGTGTGTGACCAAGCTTTTTCATTTTCTGAGGCCTGCACCCTCCACTAGGAGCTTATCTCCACCGAGATGTCAGAGTGAAAATGAAGGGGGAACACAGTCATGACAGTAAGTTCCTGGCAGATTGGCATAGTTGTGTGGCCGCTCCTTTCAAAATGACGGCCTCGGGATCAGCCTAATTGTGTTTTAATGCAGGAGTTGCAATGAAGTGAGCTGCAGTCGGAGCTGCGAGGAGAAATGTTCCAATGCAATGGTTTCTGGAGTCCTGGAGACCCTTTAGGACACATGTGAGGGCAAAACTAGATACATTAAAACACGGAGACATTATCTGTCCTGTTTTGGTCTGATTCTCTCACGAGTATACTGTTGAGTTTTCCAGGGGCTACAAGATACCTGATGGTGTGACAGATTGAAAATGAAGCAGGTAGGAAAATCTGACTGTCTCCTATTCAGCTAGCCAGTAAAGAGATTTGCAAACATATAAAAAGTGCAAATCTCCTCATTAAATTATTGCTTGGGGGAGAAAATACTTCCGCAGAAACTATTTTTGTTAACATGTAATGGGGCTTGTTGTTATTTTTAAGTATTGGGTCGGCAGCTAAGTAATTGCGGATTTTTTAAAGAAAATCAAAGACAATTTTTTCATGGAACTAAATAACTTTATTCTTTAATGTATTGCCCATTTTGATCAATGACCTTTTGCCATCTTTCAGGCAGCATCATAATCCCACGTTCAAAAAACTTCTGTTTTTTATTAGCAAAAAACTGAATCAGGTACGATTTGACATCATCATCATTATTGAAATTTTTACCATTCAAGGAGTTTTGTAAAGATCGAAACAAAAAGTAATCAGATGGTGCAAGGTCAGGACTATATGGTGGATGTGGCAAAACATCCCAACCAAGCTCCATTAATTTTTGCCGAGTGACCAAAGATGTGTGTGGCCTTGCATTGTCATGATGAAATACAACACCTTTTCGATTTGTCAATTCGGGCCACTTTTCTTCAACTGCATTGTTTAATTTCGTTAATTGTTCAATGTAGACATCAGAATTGATCGTTCGGTTAGGTGGTAAGAGTTCAAAGTAGACAATTCCTTTGTAATCCCACCAAACTGATAACAAAACCTTCTTTTGATGAATATCAGCTTTTGATGTTGTTTGAGTTGGTTCACCTGGCCTGCTCCACGATCTTTTCCGCTTGATATTGTTGTAAACAACCCATTTTTCATCGCCAGTTATCAGTCGTTTTAAAAATGGATCATTTTCATTACGTTTCTTTAGCAAATCGCAGCTGCTAATGCGTTGCGTTAACTGTGATTCTTTCAGTTCGTGAGGAACCCATGTATCGAGTTTTTGAACATAGCCAAGTTGTTTTAAGTGATTTTCAATGCATGTATGTGATACATGAAGCTTCTCTGCAATCTCACGTGTTGTACTGTGACAGTCCGAATTGATTATTGCTTTGATTAGGGCGTCATCAACTTCAACTGGACGACCAGAGCGTCTTTCATCTTTGAGTGAAAAATCACCAGAACGAAATTTGGCAAACCAATTTTGACACTGCCGTTCTTTTAAGGCTTCGTCACCATAAACAGCACATAACTTTTTATGAGCTTGTGATGCGTTTTTCCCTTGCGGAAATAAAAAAGCAAAATATGACGAAAATGTTCCTTTTGATTTTCCATTTTTCAACGAACGCCAAACAAAAACTACAAAACAGATCAAAAAACTTTTTTTACTGATTAACAGCTGAATAGCCAACTATCAAATACAAAATGTGTTTTACATTTGTACTACTTCTGCAAACCTAAAAATTCAACTGAAGCCATATATGTGTGGAACCCGCAATTACTTAGTTGCCGACCCAATAAAAGAAATATTTTCCAGAGTTCTTTATTTTAATGTAGTAACTATTGGTAGATACAGTGTTTTGCTGTTAAATCTGATCTCCAAAAAAAAGCCCCTAGCATTTGCCAGTTTCCATGATGTGTATATACTCCCTCTATTGCCAATTTTAAGCTTCCAGTGGTTTAACAGTTGGCTTGAAAATTCCTTTAATTCTCATGAGCTGGTACAGCCCCTCACTGTAACCTACACACATGAAAACATTTTAAATAATTTTTAATATTAAGGTGACCTGAGCTAAAAATGTTTTAGAACCCTGCTCTTACGCTAGATTTCCCAATGATATCACCTTCAAGAAGACGTGGAAACTGGTCACAATTATAAAGCACAGAAGGGCTGGCCAGTTGGCTCACTGCTGCAGGCCCCACGCTGGGGTTCTGTCAGCCCCACAGCTGAGGGGTCAGTAACTTGCTCCATAGAAACTGATTCCAGGCAGCGGGGCCTGTGTGGCTGTGTGGTCCGAGGCTAGGAAGCTGTGTGTGAGGCCTGGTCTCCATCAAGCTGCCGTGCACCACCACGGTGCCATCGCTATAAGATGAGCGTCAGGCTCCACACTTCTTGCCCTGAGGACTGTTGTGACTGCACGCTGCTCTTCTGGAGACACAGAAAACCAGAGGTCAGAGTCAGCAACATCTTAGAACTCAGATAGCACAGTACGTGTCTAGCCAGCTCTCCGTGTGTTCATCACTTCAGGAAATGACTCATGAGCCCCAAGGAGATGAGCTTTGAAAGCTGCATTTAGCTGGAGGCACTGGGTGGTGGCAGGGCCCATGGTCCGTTTTGTCCCTCTTAATAACCACAAAATTGGGCTCTTTTGTGTGCTGCTCTGTGTCCCACCCAAGGGGAATGAGGACATGGCCAAAGGTGGGGTTGCCAATACTAAGGTGCATGTAGGGGCAGGTTCTCAATTTTTCTTTTTTTTTTCTTTTTTTGCTTTTTTTTTCCGTTGTGTGTGTTTTTCTTATCCCGAGGTACCTAGTTGCTCTTGAAACTGACCAACATGAGATCAAAAAAACACATTTTTTAAAAATAGATCCCTGTCCTCCAAGAGGTAACTTTTTATTATTATTATTATTTAATTATATAATAGTTAAAAATCATGGAATTTGAAGAGTTTTATCAAGTCTGCCTCGTTGGAAGTTTTAGAAGCTTTCTAAGTCACTGCTCATGCCTGGCTGCACGTAGAGCTTCTGAACAATTCCAGGGCCCAGTCCTCTGACCAATAGGAATCAGAGTCTTTGGGGGCAGAGCCTGGGCATGTGGTTTACAAGCTCCTCCAGCGATGTGTAAGCCAGAGTAGATACCTACCGCTGCTTCAGGAGGGTGCTTCTCAAATGTAACATGCATTTGTATTATCTGGGGATCTTGTTCAATGGTAAACTAATGTGGCAGTGTCTGGGGTGGGGTCTGTATGTCTAACAAATTCCCAGACGATGCTGACATAGCGATTCCTTAGGTCACAATTTGGTGTAGCAGGGCCCTAAGATATAACCCCGAGGCAAAATATAGTGCTCACCAGGTTGGAGGTCTGAATGCATAATAATCTGGCCACTCAGTGTATGTATATATATTAGAGGCCCAGTGCATGAATT
Organism: Pipistrellus hanaki; assembly: GCF_964339955.1. Classification (NCBI taxonomy): domain Eukaryota; kingdom Metazoa; phylum Chordata; class Mammalia; order Chiroptera; family Vespertilionidae; genus Pipistrellus; species Pipistrellus hanaki. The sequence goes on from NC_140506.1 coordinate 36,364,123, forward strand.
TGTGCATGGGTGGGATCCAGCCAGCCTGGCCAAGGGGAGGGGACATGGGCGGTTGGCTGGCCTGTCTACTGGTTGAACTCCTGGTCAATGGGACAATTTGCATATTAGCCTTTTATTATATAGGATATACAATGAGTGGCCAGATGAATATGCGTTCAGAGATCATAATAATCTGGCCACTTGGTGTATATTTGCTCTATATTTTCTTCCCTCTTGGGTTCTTTTCTAGGAGGAAAGATAGCTTATAAGGCTTTAATCTCATGCATAAAACCATTGCCAGAGAGGCTGGGGGTTTACAGTGGCGACTTCACTCCAGTTTGTAAAGATAGTGCCTGGCAGATAGCAGCAGTGCCTGGTTACCAGGAAGCACATGTGGATATGGTCTTGTCTCTGGGTTTAGCTGAAAAGCCATGACCTCAGGAGCATGCAGGGGGTGGAAGTCCAGTCTGCCTGGTGCTGGAAGGAGTGGCTTCTATTTTAAGTTGTATGTTTGAGTTTTAAAAACTTCAGTTGGCATGGAGATATCAATCAGGTATTGCTAAACAACAAACCACACAAAGCCCAGAGGGATGTAATAACAAGCACCATGGCTTGTGCTCTGGGGTCCTGCTGGTGTATCTGGGAAGCTCATCACTGATTTAGAAAGACCTCCACTTGGCCGTGCTCTGCAGGTCTCTCATCTTCAAGCACGCCAACCCTGGCACACTCTCAGGGCAATGGCAGAGGAGCAAGAGAGGAGAGGAAACAAGCAGGACGTTCTGAGATCTAGGATTAGCAGTGGCACATCCTCACTATAGTCATATTCCATTGGCCCAAGCAAGACCCCACGCCATCCCAGAGGGAAGGGGATAGAGAAGTAGACACGGCCTCTGTGGTGAAAGGAATTTTGAAGTCACATGGCAAAAGCCTGGCTACAGGGAGCGAAGAAGAATCCAGGCCATCACTGAAATCTACTGAACATAATGTCTGAAAACATTGTAATAATGATCCTTAAAGGAATGGCTTATCACCCAAACATTGTACATTAACACAGAGCCATGATTTCTGAAGCTCTTGCAGTTGTTTAGTTTTCAGTATCAACGGAAGGATTTTAAGAACATCTGAAGGTCTTGGTCCTAGAGCATGTCAGGCAGCACATGCCTTAACATGTCATATGTGAAAAGAGGGAAAGATGAGCACTGACCTGAGGGCAATATATGAATAAACTTGATGGTGCCTCAAGCCCTACCAGAGAAGAGGGGCATTTTAATTCAAGATTAGCTCTTAGCCATGGCTGGTGTGGCTCAGCTGGTTGGGCATCATCCTGAACCTCAAAACGTTGCCAGTTTGATTCCTGATCAGGACTCCTGCCCCAGTAGGGGGCATGCAGGAGGCAGCTGATGGATGATGTTCCTCTCATCATTGATGTTTCTCTCCTTTCCTTCCTCTCTCTGTCTAAAAGAAAAAAAAAATCAGTTAAAAAAATCTTTAAAAAAACACACTTACACCCTGTCTTGGGTAGTTAGTTAGAGTATCATCCCGTTATGCCAAGGCTGCAGGTTTGATCCCTGGTCAGAGCACATATAAGAATCAACCAGTGAATGTACAAATATGTGGAACAACAAATTGATGTTTCTCTCTCTAAACAAAATAAACTTTTTCAACTTAAAAAAAAGAAAAGATTTGCTCTTAAATATCTGATTTCCTCTGACAAGGGTGCTGATGTATTTACAAGCCCCTTGAGGAAAGTACTGTGATCGAGTCCAGTTTTCACCCTCTGTGTCAACATGTCTTTCTGAGATTTAGTGTTTCAGCCCAGGCCGGTGTGGCTCAGTTGGTTGGGCGTTTCCTGTGTCTTGAAAGGTCGGCAGGTCTATTTCCTGTCAGGGCACATATCCAGATGGGGGGCATGCAGGAGGTAGCTGATCATTGTTTCTCTCTCTCTCTCCCTCTCCCTTTCTCTCTCTCTCTCTAAATATCAAATTTTAAAATATTTTTTTTAGAAGAGAGAGTGAGAGAGGGATTTAGTGTTTCAGTACTGATTCAAATCTTTAGATTTTTTTTAAATAAAAATAGTCATGCTCCCAAAGTGACCCTAAAGAAAGGCTTGTGAAACAAATGTCAGGGGTGATGCTAGTTTCTGCTTCCGATTTAACTTAATTTCTGTTGCTATTTTGTTTATTTTAACGGATGAACTTTGTTTCTGAAGATAACACTGCCTCAGATGCTATCAGTAACCTCATCCAGATTTTTTTTAAAAGTAACCTTTTAACTAGAATTTTCAAATGCTTCCATATGCCTGTGGCGTTATTTAGACATTTAAACATTTCTTGACCCAGCCACGTTTACTCCTACTGATAGGTGTGGAGTAACTAGGTGAGAGGTAGGAATTTGACACCGAGTAATCAGGTCACAGTGTAACGAGGCTAGAGATGAACATACAGGTTGGAAACTTTCATAGGTGTGGAGGTGGGATTTTAGAGCCGTGCTAGCACTTGATGGAACAGATATTTCCTTTGTAAAGTGTTGTCAGTTGACACTGGGGTGACCAGCACACTCCATAGTCTTAGATGCAAAGAGACTTGATCTGGCATCATCTGTGTACGGTGATACTGCAGCATTTTGTTTCTCCTCCACTTTGTCCTTCCCCTTTATGTTTGCCACTGGTGCCATGAGCACAGTTTAGAACCCATCGCTGGTGGCCCTCTGGGCTCCGGAGGAAACCAGAGAGATTTCCGGATGGGAGGATGGCCGGGGAAAGATGTGAAGCAACTGGGATTTCCCTACGTTGCTGGCAGCAGGTATATGCAAAGTGACACAGCTTCTCTGGGAAATGGTTTGGCAGTTTGTTCTTATCAAGTAAGCATACACTTACCTGATGGCCTTGCAATTCTCCTCCTATTCATATGCCACACACAGACTTATTAATGAATATTTATTACAGCTTGTATTCCTAACAGCCTTAGGAATAGATAAGTGAATAAACACATGGTGAGGTATCCATACAATAGAATACTACCTGGCAGTAAAAAAAGAACAAACAAATTAAAAGGAACAACTTGGATGAATCCCAGAGTGAACTGGCTGGAGGTGGGGCTGAGGCAGGGCCAGGGCTGTGAGCTTCAGGAGGGTCCTTGCTCTTCCAGAGCTGCCCCAGCCCATCTGACCAGGAGTTCTCAGTTTTTCCCAGTCAACCCGCAAACACGTTCACACTTGTAATCCGTTTTCAGAAACTCTGAAATCTCACACCCTTTTCACATCTCAGAAATTGCAAAATAAATTACCTATGACTAAACACAAAGCAAGGCATTCCTAATGAAGAACATTCTTTTCAAATCTGCCCTCTCAGGTCTCTGAGATCCCATCTCTCTCCTCCTCCCATCTTCTCCTCCCTCAGCAGCGGGGATCACTGTGCTACCGCAGGCATATGAAGTGCCACATATGAGGTCAGCCTGGGCCCTAGCAGGCCCCCATTCCAGCAAGGGAGATTCCTTCTGGGTGTGAGGACTATCCGCAGGAGGGAACGTGCCTGACCAGCTGAGCCCTGTCTGCTGAAAGATGCCTCTGCCTCTTCCCCCTTCCCCTGGTGAGCCAGCCCCAGGGAGTCCCCTGGGAGCTTGTGAGGCAGATCCAGGCCCCTCTCGGGAGGAGCTGGCTCCGGGGCGCACCAGGTGGTTCTCACAACCAGGCCGGCTGAGAGACCTCATGGAGACAGCCGCTCCGCTGGGAGCTGAGGCTGCCGCCCTGAGAGGGAGAAGGTGTTCACAGCACGGCAGATGCCGAGCCTCCGTCAGGGACAAGGACGATGGTTTTCCCTCGGCCACGTGTCCCGAGACAGGACCGGCGGGCCCACAGAGGCTTCAGTGCCGAGAAGAATGAACAGAAACACCGCTCACACAGCTTCCTGTGGCCCAGCTTCCCAAGAGGGCTGGGGAGCCGGCAGCTCAGCCACCAGAACCACAGGGGACACCTGAAAACCAAGATCCAAACAGCCAAGAGGAGAAAAGCCCGAATACTGCGGACCTGGCTGTTTGTTTTTGTTTTTGTTTTAATATATTTCTTTATTGATTTCAGACAGGGAAAGGGAGAGATGGAAACATCAATAATGAGAACCATTGATCAGCTGCCTCCTGCATGCCCCCACTACACACACACTTACTGAGAATCGAGCCTGCAACCCAGGTATGTGCCTTGACTAGAATTGAACCAGGTACCCTTCAGTCTGCAGGCCAACTCTCTATCCACTGAGCCAAACTGGCTAGGGCAGACCTGGCTGTTTTTTAAGACGGTTCAGTTCTAGAGCCTGGGAGAATTCAAAGGAAAATGCCTGGTTGCCCCTAAGTAATCTGTGAGCTGACTTGCCGGGAGACAGAGGGATGGAGGGGCAGGGGGGGATGGAGGGGGGAACCAGAGGAATTTATATTTACACATATTTACATGTATAGTTACATTTACAAATATATATTTAGATAGCAATTTAATTTCATGTAGAACTATATTTACTCACATAAACAAATTTTATGTATATACATTTCTATATTTACATAATGTATATGTCTGCGAGAGAGAGAGACCCCGCCCAGGGAAAAGGTGGGCGGTAGGAAAAGCATTTTGTTTTTCCCCTGAACACCTCATTTTTGTGCAACAGTGGAGAAAAGGTCTAGTTTCAAATATGACTGCTTACATAATGGAAGCCAACTTTGCTACGTCCGTGTAGGCTTTTCCAGAGGCAGGTTCTGAGACAGAATGTGAGTACAAGTAGTTTATCTGGGAAGCACGGGGAAATGATACCGGCTGGGAGCTCAGCCACCGAAGGGCACGCCATTAACCGGTTCCCACGGAGGGTGACGGAGTGACCCAGGTGGTGTCCCTGGCGCCCCTGCAGGGGCCAGGAGCCGAGGGACGTCTACACCAGGGTGGCCGCCGGACCACTGCTCCCGGGATGGGGGCCTTCCTTCCCGGCACTCTTGTATTCTGAGCGGCACCGCATTCAGGAAGGCGGCCTTCTGGCTTCCGAAAAGCCCCTCAGTGCTGACAGGGACAGCTGGACGTCAGCCAGAGAAAGGAGAATGGATCAGTGAGTCCAAGCAATGTAAACAGGGCAGCGGCAGCATCCGTTGCACTTATTAATCCCAAAATGCACTTCAGCTCTCCCCGAAATTTTTCAGCACAGTACACGGGACATAATTTAATCCTTGCTTCATGGGTAAGCAGCATCCTGAAGAGCATTGGTTATTTTAGCCTTCTCTGTTACAGCCGCTATGGAGGTGGGAGAAGGATTTGCTTTCAACAATAGGGTTGTCGGCCTCTGGAAACTTCTGAACTCTGGTGTCTGTGCTGGGAGGTCTTCTGTCTCTTCCTCTTACCTGTGGTTGTGAGCAGAGCTTACCTGTGGTGGTGAGCAGATTGCACTCCTCTCCCCAAGGGGCTGGGGTCTTCTGGGAGCAGGGAGGTAGAGAGAGAACTGAACTTGTTGAAACTGTGAACAGAACAGGAAAAGGTGGCAGCACAGCACTTTCCCTGCCTCCAGGGAGCTGAGTGGAGGCAGAGGCTCGGGTGCATTCAAGATGCGGCTCTCCCCATAACCCACCGCCATGGCCCAGGATCGCGTTGCTGCTGGAGGGGGGATGGACGGTAACAGTGCTTTGCAAGTGGTGCTGACCACCCTCCCCCACTGAGGCCTCAGACAAGCTACCTGGCCTCAGGCAAGCGCCCAGCCCACCTTTGTGTACTGGCATCCACCTGTGATGAGCTTACATACTAGCTCATGGTGGAGACTCTCTGTGCTGACCCCCAAATCACCCTAATTAAGGATGATGGCAAGGAAGCAGGGGAATGGTGGCCTCTGTAAAGTCGGCAGAGAGGGGAACCCCGTAAAGTGGTTGGGTGCAGCTGAGTGGTGGTTAAGGCCTATGGCAAAGGAGGTCATCGAGGAGTACTTGAAATGCAAGGAGTGAACAAACAAACTCAGCTTCCTTTTTATTTTTCTTAAGATGGTAGAATGACCAGGAGACCTCCTGTGGGCTTGCTGGGAAGGTTTGGTGTCATCGGGCTCCTCGGAAGCCATTTCTGCCTCTTCTTTGGAAGTTGGCAGTTCTTTGTGTTGAAGAGGTGACTTTGGGACATGTGTGGAGCCTGAACTGGTTTGTGAAAAGAAAAAGAATGAAGAGCAGGGAAGGGAGAGGGCACTGAAAGAGGGGGGAAATCAGGAGGAAAGAGAAACACGGAGAGAAACCCAGAGTAGGCCTGAGGACCAGGCCTGCCTGTGCTGGGGGCCCTGCCCTCAAATGAACCTGCCGTGCGAGCCGGGCCCTGGCATTCACACGGCTTTCAAAGTTTCTCTGGCCTCCACCCTCTCCCCTTCCTGTGCTCCCTTGCTCCTTATTCTCGGCTCTTCTGGTGTCGTGACCTCTCCCAGCGCCCCATTGTCCTCCCAGGCCTCCGCCTTCATCACCAGCCCCACCACAGGTGTCAGTGACCTAATGCAGGAGCGGCTCTTCCGGTTTTTACTCTTGTCATTTCTCCTGGAAATTCCATCTTCCTTTTTTAGAATCTGCTCGCCTCCTTCCTAAGTGGGCAATTCCCCATCGTCATGTCCTCAGGTCTCCCCTCAGTCAAGTCTAGCTCCTGCCTGGTAAGACTTGGGTGGGAGAAGGGCATTGGCTCAGTGGGGGACTCACCCCGGAGGCACCCAGCTGTCATCTCTCCACTGGGAGGGACAGTAGCAGGGGCGGGCTTGTGGAGAGCTTCCACGTGTGGCCCCTGTGGTGTGAAGAGTCTTTAAGCAAGTCCGTTGAGCACTGGATTTCTGATTTATAAAATGGGGATCATAATACCTGTACTCACCACACTGTTTTAAGGATTTAAATGGAAAGATGTCTGTAAAACACAGCATTTGGCAGACATCAAGATACAACAAATAATGTTGTTAGCACTGTTAGTGCCCAATAGAAAACAAACAAAAAACACCAGGTAAAGCTTTCTGACCCCCCAGAGCCAGGAATGGGCCTGACAAGTGTAAACGTCATCCAATCCCCTGGATCCAGCAGTTATTTAAGAATGGATGGTGCCCTGATTAGGGCCAATGATCTACAGGTGAGGGATCCTTTTGGGAAAGAAGTATCCTGGATTTGAAAAGGAAGAAATGTCCTCTTTTGCTCCAGATGTTGCATTTTGTGGGTGTAAAGCTTTACTTTCATAGCGTTCTTCCAGTGCCACCTTTCAAAGACTGAATCCGGCTTCAGCCATGTTTGTCCTCAAGCTTCAGAGCTCTAAGGAAGCACAAAGATGTCCAGATCTGGATGCCCCACACACCCAAGGACAGAGACAGGAGCCCATATTGAATGAATAGATAGGTACGTATTTTCGTTCATTTCAAGCAGAGAGAGACGGTGAAGGGTGAGGGCCGATGTTGGGTTTAGATTCAGCTTTGTGGGTGTCTAAAGGGAGTGCCACCACCACAGCTGCCCTCTCTCTGGTCTGCTTTCTGCAGCCGCAGCCCAGAGCAGCAGTGGTAGTAAGGAACCTCCAACAGCTGGCAGACGCTCAGCCGCTCCCAGAATCCTGCCACCAGAGAGAGGACGGACCTCAGCCCTTGTTGGGGGCAGAGTCCTCGTTGACTGGGAGGTTTGATAACTCAGAGCTACACATACTAGCGGTGGCAGGCCTGCTGGCTCTTAGTCTGGTGTTGTGCAGCCTCTCCCACATTTGTCCTGGAAACAAAACTGGGCCCAGAGTCAAAACAGCTCACCTTCCTTCCCACTCACAGCAGAAGCTCCCCCTGAATTGCTTTGTCAAAGCCTTGGTTTTAAATTATATTTTAAAACTACACATTCAACTTTTTTAAAAAAGTGAAAAGTAAAAATTCAGGCAAACAGAACACTCTGGAGTTGCATTTTTTATATTTTCAGAGTACTTCTGAGTGATTTGACTTTGGGGGCCTGATTAATAAGAGGCCTATCGCTCTGCCTTATAGAACCAGAGACCATGCAGTGGGCACATATGTGCATGTGTGTGGTGCTAAATCATAGTGCTGTCCACCTGGGGATCTCTGCAATGGCCCAGGTTAGTCTGAGGTGACTGGTGTCCGAATGACCTAGAAGTCAGCAGCATCTCACTCCCGTTCAGAGGCAACGGGTACAGAGCCAGATCAAGAACTACACACTGCCCTAACCGGTTTGGCTCAGTGGATAGAGCGTCAGCCTGTGGACTGAAAGGTCCCAGGTTCGATTCTGGCCAAGGGCATGTACCTAGGTTACAGGCACATCCCCAGTGGGAGTGTGCAAGAGACAGCTGATCAATGTTTCTCTATCATCAATGTTTCTAACTCTATTCCTCTCCCTTCCTCTTTGTAAAAAATCAATAATATATATATATATATATATATATATATATATATATATATATATTTTTTTTTTTTTTTAAAAAGAACCACACACTAAAGAATAACTTTTTAAAAAGTCCTTCCTGCTTCCACTAAGACTTAGTAAAACCACAGAGAATGTCCCAATAATCCCATAAGGGACGTATGCACAGGTGACCTAGGGTGCGTCAGCCAGAAATCTGACAAGTACGACCCTAGGTACTTAATTAATAATTCCACCGGGCATAAATTACACAGGAGACAAACATGCAATGCACGAATCACTCACAGTTTATTTACCAGAGTCCTGGTGAGCTCCAGAATCCTAGGCAGGCCACCTGGGTTCAGGGCTCACTACTCAAGCAGAGCTTTGACTGGTGCAGGCAGGGGAAGTGGAGAGCGACCCTCTGTGGAGGAGCAGGAGGGACATCTCTGATCTTCTCTGGAGCTTCCTCTTTTTATGTGTCTTCAGTGCTCAAATGTGTCTTCATTGTCTTATCAGCAGGTCCCAGGAGCCTTGCTATCCCGTCTTACATATGGGGTACAGATCACTTCATCTATTTCCTACATACAGGTCACTCAAGGGTTCTTATCAATTTGTTTACATTCCATTCCATACTTTCAGATATTACACTTCAATTCCAGACTTTAATACTTACTCAATATTATATTTATCCTTATTACTATTACTATAACAGAGAGGAAGGAAGGAAGGGAGAGAGGGAGGAAAGGGAGAGTGAGAGACAGAGAATAGCAGCTTTTGAGAGCTGGGACTGTAAACTCCTGCCAGGTTAAGATCTGGGTCTGTGGGTTTAGTTTCCTGTTGGTCAGCTCTCAAGGTGTCAGTTCCTCTGCAAAACAAATGACAAAGCATCCAAAGATCTACCTAAGCTCAGATCCTCTTGTGACATCCACAAAGACCTACATCCAGCTATTGTTGAGCTATTATTGAAACGGATTGCCTGAGTTCTTAGTCCCTCATCACCTGATTTGCGGGAGGATAGGGACCGTGTTTCAAGCTGCGCATCTGACAGACACAGGCCAAAGCAAGACGGTGCAAACGGAAAGTTCGGCCAAGATTTGTTTTTAAAGCAGAACCTCTACCCCACACACTGCATGTTGTTCGGAAGGTCACCATTCAAGTCAGTTCATTTGGCTTTCTCTAAACCAGTGTTTTTCAACCTTTTTTGGGCAAAGGCACACTTGTTTCATGAAAAAAATCACGAGGCACACCACCATTAGAAAACGTTAAAAAATTTAACTCTGTGCCTATATTGACTATATATAAAGTAATTCTCTTGAATAGGAATCAAATAAACACAAAGAAAGTATTTTATAATTACTTTATTATGAAATATTAAGTAAACAAAATAGTGAAAAATTATAAAATTCTTGTCTTGTCTGCACCTATGGCACACCAGGCAACATCTCCCGCGGAACAGCGGTTGAAAAACGCTGCTCTAAACCACTCAGCAGATGACCTAACTTAGGAAAGAATCTCCTGTCTGGGGTCACTTTCTTTCAGGGAACATTTGCTTAGCCTTTGAACAAGCTGGCCTCCCTGGAGAGCCAATGGTTTGACCTTGGCCCCTGGTTTGGCATGGGCTTTTGGATTGTTCAGGGAGTCGGTCTATGCTTTTCAGCCCTCTATCATGTTCTCAGGGAAGGTGGACAGAGCCCAGGCCTGTCTCCCTGCACACTCTGGCTGTTGAAAGCTCCTCGGTGCAGGCACACATCGCGCGCGCACCCACACCCTCACCCCTGGTGGAAATGACAGGAAATGAAACCCACGGTTAAAGGTTCTGGGCTGTGGCATTTGCAACCATTGGTAACTAGGCAGAACCCGGGTGTGGGGTGAGGGAGAGATTTATGTCTTAGAAAACTTACTTAGTTTTCTTTTCTTTTTTTTTTTTTAAAATATATTTTATTGATTTTACACAGAGAAGAATTGAGAGGAACAGAGTTAGAAACGTCGATGAGAGAGAAACATCGACCAGCTGCCTCTTGCACACCCCCCACTGGGGATGTGCCCGCAACCAAGGTACATGCCCTTGACTGGAATCGAACCCGGGACCTTTCAGTCCGCAGGCCGACGCTCTATCCACTGAGCCAAACCAGTCCTGGCTAGTTTTCATTCTACATGCAAAGCACCTTCCCAGGGTTGGCCTGGAGCCAAATTGGGTGTCTGTGAAGGCGTGATTCCTGTTGGAGGACTGCTGTGGGCAACCTGGGCTTTAACAGTTGCCACTCATACCAGTATTAAGGCCTGAGCAGTACCCCCAACACCACACAAATGATAACATAGAAGAGTGACTGACTTTCCGAGGCACAGCTCTCCGGCTCCGGCAGAGCAGGACTCTCATGCCGAAGCACACATGAGCGGGCATCCCAACTCCAACCGGAGAGGCGGCCGGCCATCCTCAGTTTGGGGGTTGGTTTCCCAGCCTGAGAGAGCCCAGTGGGGTTTCCCGAAGCAGGTAGCTGTCATCCTTCACGAGGATCCGATGGGCTCATACCCTCTGCCCACAAAGAGGAGTCTTCCCACAGGCAAGCCAAAGAATTTTCTCATCCTGTAACCCTGTTTTCCTTTCCTCTCTGGACACGGCATTGTTTGCATTCCGATAGAAGTGACAGAGTACTTTTCCACTCCACCATCAACTCCCTGTGGGTGCCAGTCCCAATGGCTCCTTTTTAAAAATACATATATTTTTATAACCCGGGGAATGTGCCCTGACCAGGAGTCAAACTGTGACCTCCTGGTTTGCAGGTAAAAGCTCAATCACTGAGCCAGGCCTCCATTGCTTCATGGTTCGCAGGTGAGCTGACTGAAGGTCAGAAGGGTCTCACAAGAACAACAGGGTGGGATTCCCTCGTGGCTCCCAGGCTGAGTCTGCGCAGCGGCCTCTGGACCCCGCCCCGCTCTGTCCCCTTCCCAGGCGGCAGCACCGTGAGCAGGGTCCCTGCTGCTGCTGTGGTCACCCAGGGGAGACTCCGCTCAGCTTCCCTTCCTTTCTCCAGCTCAGCTTTCTAAGGAAGAGAAGAAATCAACAGAAAGTGTAGTGGCTGCATAATTTCTGTCCCATTTCTCTCTGCTTAATATTTAAATTAATATGACCTGGTGACCCATCCTAATTGGAGTGAGAAAATCTGTCTTTCCTCCCCTGTTCTCTTTGCTGGTGAGGTCCCGGAATCCCAGGAGTGCCCACTCAGTCTAAAGGGGTCAGCCCAGTCATTGTTGTTGCAAAGTCTGGTTTTCCACCAAGGGTCCCATTCTCCCCTGCTCCTCCTACCCCCGTACACCACACACACACACACACACACACACACACACACACACACAATGGCTGATTCCTTTGCTAAAAAAATTTTAAAGGAAAAGCATAACAAAGTCTCTTCTTCTACAAAGCACATGTCATAGACAGCAACCAGGGTTTCCAGAAAATCTTGAGGAAGGCGTGGACCTAAAATACTGACTGGAATTATCTTTATTGTAATGGTCCTCTCACAAAAGTAAGTTTAAATACCTTAAGCTTGTCCAACTATAAAAAAACTAATTAAATGCAAACAAAACTAAATGATCAAAGTAATTTAGCAATGTTGATGTACCACATCAGATGATATTGAACTGAAACTAATTTCCAGCTTGAACAATAATTATAATAATAGCTTTTTTTTTTTTTTTTTTTTTTGCAAGACTACTTATGTTTCTGGCCCAAGTACTGTAAATAGCTGTATTCATTCAGCTCACACAGCTACAGAATATGACATTGTGTAGAAGAAAACATAGTAATTTCTCAAAGCAAAGAAGCTAGGCTTTTCTGTGAACCATATTTCCATGGTCATAATGACATAATCATGCTTTCCTGAATCTCAGCTTTTATATCCTACCGGACAGGGAGGACTTGATTACAGAACAGAAGGGAACCGTCAGCTTTGATCATTTAAGGCGAAGGTACATCCGGCAGAGGTTGGAGATGGAAGGAGGGAGAGGAAAGATGGAGATGCCAATATCCTCATTCTACATTGGGGGGAGTGTGGAGATTGTGTCTAAAGTGGATGGAATAACAATTGGACATGAAAGCAAATTATTTAGAATTATGAAAATAGCCAGTTGAAATAATGTAAAACAATCATATAGCTATCAACAAAATTGAGGCGAGGGAGAGGAAAGGTAAATTTTAGTGTTAGTAAATAAAATTTTAATTGGTAGAAGTCAATGGATACTTTTAAAGTTAAGAATGAAAAAATAGAAATAGAAGCTTTATGGTGGTAATATCTAGAAACACTAAGACCAAATATTGTTAAAAGGGTACTGTATCTGATAACTAGGAAGAAATGGAAAAGAGAAAACAATTGTTTTTTTCTTAAAAATCTAACTTGGTGGGTTATTTTTTTTAACCATGTTCATTGTATACTTTGATATTTTAAAAATTTGCATATAATGTTTGAATTATGGCTACCTACTGGCAATTTGACTTGTGAAGCCATCTTTGAAATTGTCATAGTACTTGCCTTTAAGTAGTTAGCTCAGTGAATTATAGCTTTTTGCTTACTTGGTTCCACAGCACAGTTTGGAAAATTAACCAGAGAAAGTGATGCATGGCTTGAACTGGCTTTTTGGTGACGGAAAAGTAAATTTTGCTTTGAAGCTTTTTATAACTTCCCATAAGGAAACCGTTGACATTGTGGGGTCCTGAGTACACCCTGAAATCACAGGTGCACATGTGACACAGTGGGAATTACCCTAGCACCTGGACACACATTTCAAAGCTAGGGAATCGCCAGCTCTGGGAATTAGCAGAATGGGCTTGTGAGGACCCCTACTGTCCTGTTCGCAAACTACATCTTCTTGGCCAGCATTCCAGAGGGTGGGGATTTAAAAACAATTGAGGGTGTGGGGGAGGATCCTTTGAGCTTGGAGAGAGACTTATGAAAGTAGTGGCAGGAAAAATGGAATTCAACTTGGACCACCATGGGCATTTATTTACATCATTTGTTAAATATTATTTCCAAAATTAGTTACATAACAATTTAGGAAACTTGAACGTGACTGGGTATTAAATTATATTTGGGCTAGTGTTAATGCTCTAATACTGACACTGTGGTTATAGAGTGTCCTTATTTTAGGAGATGCATGCTGAAGTGTTCAGGGGTAAAATATAATGTCTGCAACTGATGCTCAATCTCTTCTCTTATTCAGAGTAAAAGCCCAAGCCCTACAAGACCATTTTCCCATCAAAATCCATTCTCACCTTCCATGACAACTGATTTGTAGTTGGGAAGCAGTGGCTCAGCCCAAAACTACACTTCCCAGACTCCTTGCAGTTAAATGGCCCAGAATGACCACCTCTCCCAATGAAATGTTTGTGTCATGTCCATGGCAGGGCCTTTCATAAGCTGGTGTACACTCAACACATCCTTACCCCCTCTGCAGGCTGGATGCCCTCTTAGTAGGAGTATAAACTGGTACAGCATTCTGGAAAGCAACCTGGTTGTACTTAGTGCAGTTAGCGATATGCATGCCCCATGACCCAGAGGCCTACTTCTCGGTAATATATATCCTAGAGAACTGATCCCACAAAACTATAAAGACAGAAAAACAGGGATGTTTGTTCATCATTCCTGGCGGTAGTGAGAGTCAGAAGTACCCTAGGTGACCATCACTGTGGCAACAGAGGGTAAACTGTGAGGCACACACTATGAAACACTTCACAGGTCTTAGAATCCCCAGACTATGTATATGCAGAACAATATGGAGAAAACTTAAAAACTTGGTGATGAGTGGGTGCCTATAAATGGGAGAAAACAAAGGACCTGAGCGGGAGCTGTAACTGATTCCTTCTCCCACAGCAATTCAGATCAGGCACCACCTTTGGAGATTTCCTCTGACCCTCCCACAAGTGTGTGTTGAGTGTGTCCTCCCACCCCCCCGACCCATACCCGTCCCCCCCCACCCCCCCAGAGTTCTCACAGCATCCTTGATGTAAATCTATCCCGGCATTTAGTGTTCTGGACTCCAAGGGTTTACTTGCCTGTGTCTGCCTCTTAGGACAGTGAGCTCCTTGAGTTTGTGTCATGTCATTAGCCTTTATGTCTGGCCTAGTATTTGGCAAATAGTGAGTTCTCAATGTTAAAATGAAAAGAAAAAAAATCCCACAACTTTCTTAGGGTACCTTTCTTACAACCAGGATGCTTACAGACTGGGCTTCAGAAAAGTATGGCTTCATATTTAGGATAATCTTGTCACCATTCTGCTACCTATCTGGGCAAAACTACCTGGAGACTGAGCAGCAGATGGGTATTGGCTAAGCAATTCTGTTAACAAATTTAACCTGAAAATCTGATGATATGGGCAATATTTGGTGTGCTACCTAGAGCTTAGGCATGATAACAAGACAGGAGGCACCAGAGCCAAGCTCCACCCACTTCAAAGTTTTAATAAGTTTGTTTGTTTGTTTGTTTGCTTGTTTGTTTGTTTGTTTTGTCCATCTAGCCTCTAATATTGGATCTCAGAGTCACTGCAAGTTCATCTCAGGCTCTCACTTAGAGAGTGCCATTCTAAAAGTCTTACTTTCTCTTTGTTACCTTTGTCAGTTTTTTACTGACTTTAAAACATCAGAGAATTCTAAAAAAAAAAAAAAAAAAAAAAAAAAAGAAAGAAAGAAAAATTACCCATAAT
Organism: Pipistrellus hanaki; assembly: GCF_964339955.1. Classification (NCBI taxonomy): domain Eukaryota; kingdom Metazoa; phylum Chordata; class Mammalia; order Chiroptera; family Vespertilionidae; genus Pipistrellus; species Pipistrellus hanaki. The sequence continues at coordinate 36,379,143 of NC_140506.1, forward strand.
TCCATAAACCCAATAAAACTCTAACATTTATATCCTTCCAGATCTTTTCTTTGTATATATCTATAACAAATATGTATTACAAAACTGCTGCATTCAATGCAGTTTTGTACTTTGAATTTAATATCTGGTGAGCACATATACATATTCACAGCTACACAACTTAATTCTTTGACTATTGAAAACTCGGGTCCCTAAGGGATGGCAGCATCTGGAAGCCACCTCCCCTGGCCAAACCATATTAACATTATTGATTGCACACTGGTGGGTGCAATAGGAAAGCAAACCAAACCAAAATGACAAAGGCATGGAAGAGTTTAGTAACATTTTTTCTTTCTTTTTTTTAAATTAAGGTATTATATGTGTACATATCTTACCATTGCCCCCCCCACCCCCCGAGTTTAGTAACATTTCAACCAGAAAGAAACTATCCCAAATGCAAGGAACCAGGAAAGTAAAGCAACCAGCATCATGTTGCAAAATAACTATGAAGCAGTAATGTGATAGCGCCCTGTGGCCAGGTAAAGCAAACAAACAAACAAAAACCTGAAACAAAACACCTGGTTTTAGGTCATTATCCAGCTCAACCCTGACACAAGGTGTGACCTCGAGCCCTTCAACTTTCTGGTTCTCGGCTTTGCCAGCTACAAGCTGAGGAGCTGGACTGCATCACCCTTAGGTCCCTCCAGCTCAAACTTTTCCTGATCCTCTGGGACCAGATCTTTTCTGACCCGTGAAGCCAAGGTCAGAACACTGGGCAGCCCTTGGTAGGGCTTCACTGGACTGGCTGACCACCCATCCCTCTGGTAGTCTATTGGCCAAATAACAAAGAATCCATCACAGAACCCCCTAAATGGGTCAATCTGGATGCCCAGCAGGTACTTTGAAAAGCTACTGATTTTGGCAAATTAGCAGGACAGGCAAGGCGTTCATTACCTTGGAGATGCAAATAGTGGTGTCAGGCAGGACCTTAAATCACTGTCTGCTCTGGACTCCCTTTCCTTTTCTCTCCCTTCCCTCATGGCTTCCAACCCGGGGGGCCATTTTCAGGCTGAGCAGAGGAATCTGGAGAATGTTTATTTGTTTCTATTATTTGCCACCACAACCTTTCTTTTTATTATTAATTTGAATATCTAACACTCCCTCTTAAAACCAGGACTCAGGATAAAAACAGTTTCACACTATTTGCAGTATCCCCAAACTAGAACCTCAAATGCCCACTAAAAATTGGGTGGAGAAGCCCTGGTTGGGTGGCTCAGTTGGTGGAAGCATCAGCCATACACCAAAAGGCTGTGGTTTCGATTCCTGCTCAGGGCACATACCCAGTGTTGAGTTCCATTCCCAGTCAAGGCAGGAAGGCAATCAGTGGATGTTTCTTTCTCACTTCAACATTTCTCTCCCTCTCTCTCTCTCTCTCTCTCTCTCTCTCTCTCTCTCTCTCTCTCTCTCTCTCTTCCTCCTCCTCCTCCTCCTCCTCCTCCTCCTCCTCCTCCTCCTCCTCTTTCTCTTCCTCCTCCTCCTACCCCTTTCCTCTCTCTCTAAAAAATAAATAAAAACATATCCTCAGGTGAGGACTTTAAAAGTGGATGGATAAGTAAGTGGTGGTACAGCCATGTAATGGAATGGTTGGCACTAAGCAATGAGGACAAAAGAAACCACAACTGCAAGTGAGCAAGTGGATGCATCTCACAGACATAGGGGAGGAGCAGAAGAAGCCAGAGAATATTATTCCACTTTTTAAATTCAAATTTAAAGAACGGGAAAACCTAACTTATTCTTCCGGAAGTGAGAGCAGTTGTTACCTCATGGGGACTGACGACTGGAAGCGTATGAGAACCAGCTTGTGTGCTTGTGGCACTCTGCTTCTTATTGTGGGCGCTGGTTCACTTGGCAGAAGTGCATGGCTCTCCACACTTATGTGCACCTTTTGTAGGTGTGTAACACCTCAAGAACAATTTTTCATACATTTAAAAAATTAACTATGTATATTTTAAAGCTGGAATTCACTGAGGGGGGGGGGTATTACAAACTTTCTAAAAGCTTTCCAATGTATGGAGCTTGATTCTTGGAAATACCCTCAGAAGATAGGAAGGAAGTAGGTCTGAGGAGGAAGAGGAATTTATCAGCAGTAAAGCCTGACTCACACAAGAGCACTGAGAACCCAGCTCTGTGCGATGTCATTTGGACTCTGAACAGAAGTGTGTGATGGATGTTTTATGTGACAGAGATGAGAGAGGGGTGTGTCTGGGGCATTATTCACCCAGACTGGCTTCTGCTCTGTGGTAGAGCAACACTCACATCCCACACAAACTCCTCCCTTCCTACTTGGAAATAGCCCATATGCCACCTGAAGAAAGACCTCGGCCATCTCCAAGATGATTACTGTGACTCTGACATCCTTCTGAAGGGCTGCTAAATCCATATTGCCAAAGCTTGTCAGACTCTAAAGCAGCAGTACTTTGGCTATAATGTAAACAAGAAGACTTTGGGGAAGTCCTTCAAACACAGATTTCTCTGAGCAACGGTTCTGATTCAGGACGTTATAGATGGAGCCTAAGAATCCTCACTTTCATCAACTTTCCCCACCTTCCCCATCTGCTATTAAGATTCTGGATTTTCTCAGAGGGAAGGCAAGGGTGGGTGGATGGATGGGGAAGAGGTCAAGCAAAGTACTTGTGTGCACATATGCATAACCCATGGACACAGACAATAGGGTGGTGGAGACCTGGGGTGGGGGTGGGGGCAGGCTATAAGGGGTCAATGAAGGGAAAAGGGGACATATGTAATACCTTCAACAATGAAGATCTTTTTTAAATAAGATTCTGGATTTTATCCAGGACATTGTCATGATGATTGATTTTATATGTCAGCTTGTCTGAGTCACGGGTGCCAGATGTTTGCTTAAACTCTGCTGAGTGTGTCTGTGTTTCTGGAAGAGAGTAAGATCTGAATGTGCAGACTGAGCAAACGGCCTGTTCTCTCCAGTGTAGGTGGGCCTCCTCTCACCTGCTGAAGCCCAAATGCAACACAAAGAGCAAAACGGTTCCCTCTGCGACTGGCTGTCTTTGAGCTGCAGCCTCAGTCTTTCTCTGCTTCGGACTCTGACTCAGACTAGAATTGACACCATCTGCTGTCCGGGTCCTCAGTCCTCAGACTCAGACGTGAACGCCACACCAGGTCCCTGGAGTCTGCCCGGGCTGACGGCTCCGCCTCCGTAACTGTGTGAGTCATCTCCGTGTTATATATCCCATCGGTCCGTCTCTCGGGAGAACCCGGGCAAATGCAATTGTAGTTGTAAGGGTTATGTTCCTCTTTTATGTGCCTCTGGAGAGTCCTGGTTTTTGGTGTAGCAGGCAGCTAACTTGGCTAAACCTAAACTCCACCTTGTGGCTTCCTCATAGTGGAAAGGGGCTGAAATCTCTGTTCAGGTTTTTAAATTAGTGCTTGACATACATGATCATATTTCTTACTCCTAACAAATGCCATGAGGTAAATAAACTATTATCCCCATTTTACAGAGAAGGAAAGGAACGCTCATAGAATGGTTATTAATGTGCAGAGCACACCTTTGTCTCCTTTCCTCTCTCCGGACAGCCCAGCCCGCGGGCCCTAACGAGGACGGAGAGGATTCTCTGGGCTCTCGGACAGTCTGCCTTTCCTCTCAGGCTGATCCTCCCTTGGCTTGAGCCAATATTCACCCTATTCCAGTGCCCAGGTGGAGGTGACCTCAACCATCCAACACCCACCCCAGCCTTCCCAAACCGCGGTGTTTTCAATGATTCTGGTGACCTGCTCCTCACCTATCTCACAACCACCTGGGTAGGTGTTTAAAATGCAGCATCTAGGGCACCATCCCTGATTCGCAGGAGGTCAGCATGGAACTCACCCACCAGGTGGGGACCAGAACCCCCAGACCAAGCTCAGCTGACCCAGTTCTGCACCCCCTCAATGCAATTAAAGCCTTCACCCTCTTCACCAGCACCCCCAGGCTAGGCCATCTCTGAGCTCTTCCACTGAGAGTCTGAGCTCCTTGTGCCTTAATTATGCCCCTAACCCTAGCTCTAGCCCCAACTCAAACCCTAACCCTAACCCTAACCCTAACCCTAACCCTAACCCTACCCTAACCCCAACCCTAGCCCTAGCCTAACCCTAGCCCTAGCCCCAGCCCTAACCCTGTACATTTCCAACGAGACTTCTCACCTGGAGGAAGGCCGCTGCTAAGCTTTTAAAGGAGAGCTTTGGAGCTGGCGATTTCTAGGTCAGGAAAGGTTCTTAGTTACAAGCAACAGAGACCAACTCGGGCTAATGTCAACAACAGAGTTATGTCCTGGCAGGTGCTCAGGAGCTCATGGAGTGGATAGAAGTGTTGGAGAACCAGGGTGGAGATGTGGGCAGGAACCTGGGGAGATGAGAAAGCAAAGCAAGAATTCAGCCTGATCCTATGGCAGCAGGAGTCCAGGGGGAGCGGCTGCCAGGGGCCTGGCTTGTGCTGCTCCTGACCCTGGACACTGCTGCCCGGAAATAATCTATTTCCCAGACATCAGGGTTCCACGTCGCTGAGTCAAAACTCCTTGGTTAGAGCAGCTGGTTGGTGCAGCCTATCACATGTCAGGCCCTGTGGCTTGCAGAGTGGGTACCTCCCACCACCCCGTATTTCCTCTGGAAGCAGGGACTGGTGCCAGGAGGACCACCGCGCTGTCAGAAGGAATTAATAAGCAAGGGAGGACTTCTTAAGTATCTTCTGCTTCCTATAGATTTGCTTTCTTTTCCTCACACCCTTAGCATTAACCTTTTCATGGAGATACCAAATATTCTGTGCATTGCAGCAAGCTGGGAATGGAAAGTATAGTTGGCTGAAACCTGTAAATGTTACCTTATTAGGAAAAGGAGTCTTTGCAGATGTGATTAAGTGAAGGATCTTGCCATGGAGAAATTGTCCTGGGTTACCCAGGTGGGCCCTAAATGCCATCACGAGTGTCCTTACACAAGAGAGGTAAAGGGAAGTTAGGCTCAGACTGAGGAGGAGGAGGCAGTGTGACCACAGAGGCCACAAACCCAGGAATGTCAGCAGGCACCAGAGGCTGGAGGAGCCAAGGAACGGGTTCTCCCTAGAGCCTCCTTAAGGGACCCCTGCCCTGCTGACACCCATATCCACCAGGTGACACTGATTTCAGACACTCTGCCCTCCAGAACTCTGAGAGAATGTATTTCTGTGGTGTTAAACCACCAAGTTTATGGACATTTGTTGTAGCAGCCACAGAAAACTCAAACAGAACATGAAGAAGATATGAAAGGATTTGCATCTTTAAGACAAAATGGAAGGAAGAGTGGGGGGTGGGGGAAGGAGGAAGGGGAGAGAAAGAAAAAAGAAACCAAGCCATGCAGTTGATGAGCTAATGAATGCAACATTAGTCATCTACCACACAAAGGAGTGGAAGGCAAAGACATTAATTCTGAAAACGTTTGTCTTTTGAAAATAAATCCAGGATTAGAATAGGACAGACTGAGTAACACAGACAAAAGTAATAACTCTGTTAGTCCCTCTAAACCAGATATATAATCTCCTGACAAATACCTCAGGAGGTCCTATAGGAAGTTTGGATTTCTTTCTCTGTTGAGATGGTTTTTAAAAAGAGAAAAGGAGGGACTCAGGCTATGAATGACTCAGGAAATGAATTTGTTTTCAGATAATTGCTTCCCAATGTGGTGATGATGTGCAAGAATTAGTCACCCCAATAGCATTTTCACATAGAGAGTAAATAAGCAAGAACATGAGGTCAGCCCAACCAGCCCCAGCAATAACCCAGGAGGGAAAATTCCCAGTGTAGTGCACATAATTGACTTGGAGCCGCTCTTGTGTCAAAGGGTGATGCGATGAGAAATCCTGAGCCTGCAGTGGATGGGACAGCGCTAGACACTTGCTTCCTGTTGTGTCTTGTTGCCTTTGGGAAGTGGGGCACTCAGACAAACAAAGCAGACACATCTGGGGAGGAACTTTCCCAGAACTGTGACCTCACCGGCAGCAAATCAGAACCTCTTTCAGTCTCTTGAAGGGCTGTGTCCCAGAGACAATGGGTCTCCAGCTCAGCATGGCCTTTATCTTTCATCAGAGTTGAAAGGCCACTGGCAGGTCCCTGCTGAACTTCTCCTGAGAGATAAGGGTCATGCAGACAGAGCTGGCCTCCTAGGTGGTCCCAGTGGAAAGTGAACAGGAAGAAAGCAACCACCAGATGCTGGCAGAGTCAAACACTAGTCACTGAGAATTACAGTGGACAAATTCTCTTTTATTGATGAATGGTGCCAACCAGGAGAACAGAAAACTCAAAAACTCCAACTCTCTGATGACCTGTAGGTTACAGATTTTATAGAGCAAATTCACAAGATACCTGTAGATTAGGGGTTTGGAATTATGCTGGGAGCTCATTGGTCGGAGATGAGGTAAGGGCCATAAATCATTGCTTTGGGTCTTGAGGACAGCTCTGAGGTCTGCTCCCTCTGATTTCATGGGAAAGTAGCCAGGGGGTTGTCCCTGTTTAGGGCTCAGGACTTGGGTCAGGATGTTATCTTTAGCCTGCGGAGGTCGGAGGTTGGGGACTTGTGATCTTTGCTTTGGACGAGTCCTGGCTTTCTCTTGGTGCTTCGTGGGAGTGCAGGGGAGGGAGGTCTGATTATGGGGGTAAAGCCTAATCTCTGAAGTATATATATAATATATATAATATATATTCTCTCTATATATTATATAATATATATATTCTCTCTATATATATATATTGTGTATATATATATATATATATATATATATATATATATATATATATGTGTGTGTGTGTGTGTGTGTGTGTGTGTGTGTGTGTGTGTGTGTGTCATAAATCATTGCTTTAGGGAGGGAGAGAGAGAGAGAGAGAGAATTTCTAAAGCTAGGACTTAAAGCTAAATTTAATCAGTCATTAAGACCCCTCAGTTTCAACAGGAGGAGAGTAAGATTCAGACCCTGCTCACAACCCAGATCTGTAGCTAAGACATACCCCATTAGAGACTGATGAAAATGAAACACATGAAAAGTATAATAACACTGGCATGATACAGGATGCAAGCTGCAGTAGTTAAAAATTTATGGATAGGAATGGATTTTTTTTTTTTTCTTCTTGAGTTAGCATGTGGTTCCTAGGATTTGAGAGGGTGGCTTTAGCCCCAGCTTATTCTGCTGTGGGACATGGCTGTTTAAATCGGGGAATAAGTTACCTATGGGCACAGATTTGTGCTAACACCCCAGAGGTATATTAAAGCACAGGATCCCTGACCCTAAATGATTTTTGTAGTTCAGCCAGGAAAATTAGATGGCCAAGAAACATCAGTATGCAATGCAATAAAAGCAAATTGTGTTCCTGCCTGTCACTGCCCATTCATTCACTGAGCTAAGAGTCATTGGGTGCTTGCTTGGTACTGAACACTCTTCGGGCACTGGGATATAGCAGTGAACAAACCAAACCAATCCCCTGCCTCGTGGAGCTTATATCCTAATGTGTGGTTTGGAAAACTCAGATACATGTGAGATACTACTAGACACTGATGGGAAGATCAGATCTCTGAGTCTGGAGCTCAGGGAAGAGACCAGAGCTCAAGGTTCAGAGAAGGTGACATCAGTGCGGGCTGGGAGTGCTTCGGGGAGCAACAGAGGCTTGCATGGGCCTTGAAGGGTGGTCAGACTTTGCAAGAGGAACTGGGGAGATTTTGGAAGGAAAGGCAGACACAGAGTGCCTGAGTTGGGATCAGGAAAGCAAAGGTGGGAGAGGTGGGTTCACGGAGGACAGAGGGTGGGTCAGGCTGGGAGACCTGGAAAGTCAGGGAGAACTTGGCTAATCTGCACTGGCTTAGGAAGGTGAGCACAGGTGTGGGGAACCAAGCAACACAAAGTATCTGGAGCCATTTTGGCTAGTCCTGCCACAGCCCCAGCCCTTCCCACTTTACCCTCTGCCTCTTCCCCACTTCTCCCCCCTCATTCATTTCATCTTCTGGTTCATTCCCTTCATTCTTACCTGTCTTCTTTCTCGTCCTATCTGCCTCCTTCATCCCTTCCTTTGAGGTTCCTCTCCTGCCCCTTCATGTTATTCTCATCCTCCTTCATCCCATAATGAATGCGAAAAATCAAGAAAGCAGAAAATTATTCTGACCAATGATGACTGGAAGGAAGGGGTCCTCAGAGCACCAATCCTTGACAGAGAACTGGCTTTGTGTTAATTCTCTGAGACTGGATATGTTCTCCCAGGCCCCTGAACTTGCCTTTGTATGTCACCTGATCATATTCTATAACAACCTCAGAAATAGCTGCTCTTTCAAAACATGTATATGTTAAGGCAATGGAGTTGTAAGCCTCATTGTGAGCTGTGCAGAGAGAGCAGTACGAGAGAACGTGCATGTGAGTTAGCATACTTGTGTTTTTAAAGTTGCCTTTTCAGCCAAAACCGGTTTGGCTCAGTGGATAGAGCATCAGCCTGCGGACTGAAAGGTCCCAGATTCGATTCTGGCAAGGGCATGTACGTTGGTTGTGGGCACATCCCCAGGAGGGGGCGTGCAAGAGGCAGCTGATAGATGACTCTCATCAATGTTTCTCTCTCCCTTCCTCTCTGTAAAAAAATCAATAAAGTATAAAAAATAAACAAATAAAGTTGCCTTTTCACAGTCTTATAAATTGTATACTTTGTGTGTACAGTTCAGATAGGTTAGATCTTGTATCATAATAGTGAAGAACCTAGTTAAAAAAAAAAAATGCATGGTTCCTCATGTTTTATATATTCTCATCCCCTAAACGTAAAGCAAGCTCATAAAAATGCACTTGAAAATATAGAAAATAATAAGAAAGGAAATAAAAATCCTAACTATTTCATCATTTAAAAATGATGACAATAAATCAGTTTTTTACTACCTAACAACCAACTGCACAATCTCAACAGCTTATGACAGCAAACATCTCTTTTTCTCTTCCCTGGGTCTGCCGGGGCTCTGAGAACTCAGCGGGACTGGCTGGGCTTGGGTTCCGGCTGAATTGTATTAGGTCTGCTGCACCCGCATGTGTTTTTTCATTTGCCTCAGACCAGCAGCTACTGGGAGATTTTTTTTTTTCCTCATTAAGATCACAAAAATGCAAAAGGGTGAGCAGAACAACACGACGAATCTTAAAGTTGCTGTTCTACAAAGACAGACCTGAGGGTAAGTGGATAATAGCAATCTAAAACAAATTGGGAGAAAGCAATGATAGCAGCTTAGCAAAGCTGAGTGAACAGACCAAATATTCAGCTGTTTTAGAAACAACAATGGTAGAAACGCTGTTCCACTAGACAAAATAAATACACATAAAATAAATAAGTAGGCAGCATGGAAAGCAACCTATCTGGCAAATAGACTGGCTCTAATATGTTAGTTCTAAAAAATGAAGGCAATGCCTCCATATCCAAATCAAAAAGACAGTCTTCTGGATGGCTGTTATGCATACGAGATGCTAAAAATAAAGATGTAATCAGAGGAGAGGGCACCTTCAGTAAATGACTACTTTGAGCATCAATTCCTTCATCTATAAAATGAGGAGGCTGGATGAAGTCATTGGTTTATTGTCATTGAGCATATAGTGTAATGCAATGTACCCATCCTGTGTGTGCCACAGAGAATCTGTAGGAAATAGTCCTGGACCTTGTTCATTTATTCAATTCAGTTAATCGCTTATTATGTGGCTCTTAATAACAGTATTGAATATGCATCAGTGAACATAAATATTGTTCCTGATCTCAGTTCCTATTCTGATGAGGAGCATAGACAGCTAACCAGGCAATTACAAAGCATGAAGATGTATGTTATATAAGGGAAATTGAAGGGTGTTATGGGAAAACAAAAGATAGCTAATAGCTCTTTAATAGGCACTGTGCTAAGGTACTAATTTCTCATTTTGCTGTTTACCCAGTCTTACTGATGGGAGGAGTGAGGGGTCAGATGATAGGTTTGTAAACTTTAAAGTGTTATGAACCACCTGTGGGTCTTGCTAAAATTCAGATCCTACCTAGTTCAGTAGGTATTGGTCTGAATTCTTGGTCTAGGGGCCTGAGATTCTGCATGTCTAAAAAGCTCCCATTCTGAGCAGCAAGAGCCAAAATGCTTGAGTCATTGCCCCCGGGTCACCCTGCTGTAAGGGTCAGCTCCAGGCTCCAACTTAGCTTCAGTCTGACCCCAAAGTCTGTGCTATATTAGCTCTCAAAGATACTGCCTCCAGAGCTCTTGCTGTGCGAAAATTCCAATTGTGCCCTAGCTGGTTTGGCTCAGAGGATAGAGCGCTGGCTGGCTGTGGACACAGGGATAGAATGTGGAGCCTGGATGGATGGAGGGAAACCATCAGGCAGCTATTGTGAGGCATAATCTTATTTGGAGCTATTTTGAAATCCAAAGGGATTTGCTGATAGACTGAATATGAGAGAAAGTGAACAATTGTGGGTGAATCAGATTTTAAGGTTTTTGGCCAAAATAACTGGAAAAACTGCAATTTCTTAAGATAGGGAAGACTTCTTGGGATTGGAATTCAGAAGTTGGGTTTGGTACATATTAATTTGAGATGCTTATCAGATAGACAAGCCCTGCTTTCTGGGGAGAGGCCGGAGTAGGGACAGTGGTTATTAAAGTAAATATGGCAATTAAAGCCACGGGCCTGGTGAAGTCATCTGGAGGGCGGGCAGAGAAGAGGTCTGGTCCTTGGCTCACACTAGTGTGTGGAGGGGCTGCCAGGGAGGAGCAGGAGACCAGGAGAGAGTGGCATCTTGGAAGCCAGTTGCTGTTGAGAGGGGAGTAAGCTAAAGGGCTAGGATTAATCATGGGATTTGAAGGGTCATAGGGGACCTTGACAGAGAAATAGTGGGGACAGGAGGGAAAACATGGGATGACAGGATGAGAAGATAACAAGGGCAGACATCTCTTTTAAGAGACTTTGTGTAAAAATGGAATTGAAAGGAATCAAGAAGGAAGACATGCCGAAACTGGTTTGGCTCAGTGGATAGAGCGCCGGTCTGCGGACTGAAAGGTCCCAAGTTTGATTCCGGTCAAGGGCATGCACATTGGTTGCGGGCACATTCCTGGTAGGGGGTGTGCAGGAGGAAGCTGGTCGATGTTTCTCTCTCATCGATGTTTCTGGCTCTCTTCCCTCTCCCTTCCTCTCTGTAAAAAAAAAAAAAAATCAATGGAATATATTAAAAAAAAAAAAAAAAAAAAAAAAAAAAAAAAGGAAGACATTAGGCAATGGGAATGAATCAGTACAGAGGGAGGAACTGACCGTGCAGAGGAGAGAAGGATTGCTGGTCCTTCAGTTGTTGAGAGGATGGGACCCAGTGCGCATGTGTAGAGACTGAAGTAGTTAGGAGCCTGGGCAGTTAGTTCATCCTTTGCCAGAAGAGGGAGGGCAGAGACGTGGTGGGTGGATTTGTTGGTGGAATATGAGAACATTCTCTTCTGATTGCTTCTAGATCCCTCCTGCTGTTTGTATGTAGTAATGGTGCTCGATGTTTACCAATTCTAAGATGTTTCTTCATATTTTAGCATCTATGACATTGGAGTAAATCTTAAAATCAGTGCAGTGTTTGTTGGTATTTATTCTTTCTCTGTGCTGTGTACAACATCATACTATATACAATTACATCAAAGGTGACTTGGATTCAGTAAACTATAGGGTGTCACTTTACTTTGATCCCAACTAGAGTTTTCCATTGGAGAGAGCCATGCAGGACCTGAAAACACTGTTTGCCTCATGAGCTGAGGGAGTGATGTCAACATTTTCCGTTAGAAACTGTAGGCTGGAGCTACCGCTCTGCTACAGATGCATCCAGCCTAAGCCTCTACAGAAGGATTGAGGTAACTAGAAAGCAGGGGAGGGAGGCTGGCTCTCTGCCACAAGCCTAGCAGACCAAGTACAAGGCAACAAACACTTGGCCTACACCTGACTTGAGCAGACACTCCTGACTCAGATACCAAGCACTTCCTGTGTGGTAAAAACAAGGAGAAGTCAGAGGGTCTGGGAACAGGGAACTGTGTAATGACATAGCTCTTGGGGTTCCTTCTTTAGCTTTGTGGACTGCTAGCCTGTGTGCCTTTTATCTTTTGGGCAGGTAGGGCTGGAGTTCCAGTCCTCCTTTTCTGTAGACAAGTCTAGGTATGGTTTGGGAGATTCCCTTTGTCCAAGCAAAGAGCTGAGTGCTAATTAAATGCTGTGCTAAGCACTGGAATTACAATTATAAGCAAACCCAGATAGGGCTCCTGCTCTTAGTCAAGAAGGTGCATTATTAAAACTATATATACATCTGCATACATATATATGCACACACACACACTATCAAGAAACTATGTGCCAGGACCTATTCTAAGCACTACAAAGATTAGCACCTATAGTTTGTACAATAATCTAAGAACCAGGTGTTATTACTATTACCTCTGTTTTACAGATAAGGAAAATTCAGGCACAGAGAGATTATCTTGCCCAAGGTCACACAGCTCATGAGTGGTAAAGTCAGGATGTTACTGTCATAATGAGCTAGTCATTAATATTAGCAATAGGAAAGGAGCAAAGGGAAGGCCAGGCATTATAAGCAAGATCATCTGAGCAGCTTCACCTTCACACCCCCCAGGAAACTACTGGTCCATTGCCTTCAACACACTGGGGAAGGGGCCCAACAAAGAGGTGGATAGACCATGGCAGTGAAGTCGCGGTGATGTGGAGAAAATACTTGCATGTCACTCTAACCTGGGGAAAAGATAATTGGCTAGAAGGGGTGGAGCCACTGCAAATGCATGAAATCTTAGAAGGTTAAAATTCAGACAAAGGAATTCTTGCTCTTTTATACTCATCCATGTGCCTCTATAGCCTGTGGCCCTAAAAGCTCCATGGCCCACAGCCATACGGACCCCTCAGGCATTGGACTGCATCTTGTAGGAGGCATGCCTCTGATTGGTCTTCATAGAAAAGAAACAACATGTGGCCAGGGGGCTACTGAATTTCCCCCGAGCCAACAGGACATGGGGGTGGGGAGAGGGTATGAGAGCTGTACCTGTGGCTGATAGCACATGTCCTAGGAAGATTCCCCCAGACCAGTGGTCGGCAAACTCATTAGTCAACAGAGCCAAATATCAACAGTACAATGATTGAAATTTCTTTTGAGAGCCGAAAACCGACTTCTGCGCATGGACCACGAAGTTTCAATCAGACTGTACTTGCGCACCCACACATGGTATTTTGTGGAAGAGCCACACTCAAGGGGCCAAAGAACCGCATGTGGCTCTCGAGCCACAGTTTGCTGACCACTGCCCTAGACAAAGGGAGGTGGAAGCAACTAGAGAAGGCCCATTTCTTAAATAACCCAATGGGAGACAGCAAGACCTAGGTGATCTATTAGGAAATAGGTGGCCAAATAGTCCTCAGCCAATGCGGAGCCACAGGAGGGACTAAATAAATAGGCTGTGTTCCCTGCCCCACGTGTGTTCCTGTACGATGGGCACTCTCTCTTGAGCGTGTTATTAAAATTCTCATTTTCGCCATGCTTCTGTTTCCTAGTTCATCATTTGAAATTTGGGCAGGTGAGCCATTTCTCACAGTCTGGACTGGGCTGTGCTTCAATATGGAACTTTCATCCTAGCTCTGCTGCAGACAAAATGGATGATGGGACCTTGGACACTCAGGGGTTTAAGTCCACAGAAATAAAGCTTTCTGTGATGAGGGCTTTCCCATGGGGGCCTCAGGAAATTCTTGTTCCTGCAGCACCCCAAGAACCCCACTTCCACCAGCACAGGTGGGGAACAGAGAGCACCCACTGACAACAAAGATTTAGACCAAAGCAGTTTAAACCTGGAGTCCTAGTTCTTAACCAAGGATGAGTTTTTTTCAGAATTCAAACTCCCTTTGGAAATGGAAATGATTTACCTTAGAAAGAGGGATTTTCGTATCTGATAAACCAGTGGTAGTTTTGGGGGTTATTTGGAGAGCCTGCTGGGCACTGAGCAGTGAATAATTCGCATGGGCACATCCAGGACTTCTTGAACCTTGGCCTTCTCTTCCTATCCTGCTCTTCACAGCTCTCTCCTTTGTTGGCTCTTCCACCTCACCCTCACTCATGTTTCTAAATGTTTTTATCTGGACACCTCAGGCTTTGCTGTTGGGGGTGCAATCTATTTTCTCTTCAGTGTGGCGGCAGTATTCTTGACCAAACTCAACCCAGCACGGAACCACACCCAAGAAAGGGCCCAGTCAGTGTGGCAGGATGGTAGAGAGTGAAAGTCAGATTTTATGAACAGATTTCAAGACCGGTTTGGCTCAGTGGATAGAGTGTAGGCCTGCAGACAAGGGTCCCAGGTTCGATTCCCGTCAGGGGCATGTACCTTGGTTTCGGGCCCATCTCCAGTGGGGGGTGTGCAGGAGGCAGCTGATTGATGTCCCTCTCTCATCGATGTTTCTAACTTTCTATCCTTCTCCCTTCCTCTCCGTAAAAATCAATAAAATATATTTTAAAAAAGAAAAAAAAGAACAGAGGCAGCTCCAGACCAAGACTATCTATCCTGGCTGATGGAATAGAGTCTTTGCAAAATCCTGTCTTATCCACTGGCTAGTTCAATGGGCTGCGAGTTATTCTGAACTCAACACGCTTGTTCTAAATGGAATGTTCCTTATTACCTCACACGTTACCAAGCCTGTTAGGAGTCTGGATCTCTGGCTCCAACAACAACCCCAGGAGGTTTTCCTGGCTGAATACAGCTGACTCCCGATTGGTCTTCAAAGCCCCAGTAGACTTGCCAGGAGCAAGAGTCCCACACTCCTCGGTGAGTCATTTGCATTTCTAAGTGAGTTTCATTTCAAAATGAGTGGGCTGAACCTCGGGTGTGCATCACTGTAGAGCGGGCAAGACAGAGCTGGATTCTTTGTGTTTTAAATACCACACTCTTTCACTACGTGTCTTTTCCTCTCTGCGGAGGAGGGCAAGACTGTTTTATATGCAGGGCCTGGCTGCTATTCTTCAAGGACCCAAACCTGAATCCCTGTGCATACATATTGCCATCCTCAGGCTCCAAAGCCAAAATTGGCCTGATATTTTTTTCCCTAAGAAATAAACCCCTAATTTCTAATTAGAGTGCAAAAAATTCAGGGAATTGACTGATAACACAAGCATTTAGTGTTATTGGGAATGCCTCCACTGTAAGGTTATGAGTCTGGCATCTGCTTCTGAAACATGTTATTTCTGACAAGACAATATTTGTCTATTTCATAAGGTATTGTGAAGGTTAAGTGAGTTTATAATTCAACGTGTTACCTATTCCTATCACAATCACTGTCTTCTTTCCAAAATTGCTATGCTTTCTACGTTGGTCCAATGATAGAGGCATCTGAGAACTTGGGAAGTTTTGTAAATACAATGAATTTTGGCTTTAGGGAGGGTGGAAACAGATTTAGCCCCTTATGCAGTCCAGTAGTTATGGTGGATCTGAATTTGGGAAACCAGGCTGATGTAAGAGACATGACACCCCTTGTCCCCCTTTCCCCATCCCCCACCACAGCCCAGCCCAGCCCAGCTAGCCTGCCTCCACATGGCTCTAAAGGCTCTGTGGGTGTTCTGCAGGCACTTCCTTCAAATGCTAATGAGAAACTCACAAATGCCAACTAGCAGGCCAAAACTAGTTTCTGCTGCCCAGAGCAGCTGGGAATTATTGCCCTATTCTTCCTCCCCGAGATTTCCCAGACCCCCCCTTCCTCCCCATTCCCACCAGCTGTACTTAAATGGCCACGAACCAGCCCAAGCTGTAACTTCTTCTCTCTGGCCTGTGCTAGCTCCCAATCGCCTTTCACCTCAAACACACACACACACACACACACACACACACACACACACACCCGCCTCCCTCCCCCTGCCACCCCCCTTTCCCTGCCTCTCCCAGCCACTTCTCCTTGCCAGATTCTCACAGGCCTTTGTCATTCTCTGTAGTTTCACCAGGTGTTTCAGGAAAACAACAGCTTCCCACCAGCCCCCACAAGTACAGAGCACTCTTGAGGTGGTTCTATTGGCAACACCCTTTAGTTCTTTGAATATTCACAACGTTCTTAAGGTAAATAGTACTGTCCCATTTTATAGATGAGAAAACAGAGACCCAGGGTGAACAGTGATTTTACTGTTATTGAAAGAGGATGTTGTGAATGATTTTACAAGAAAAGTTAGCAATTAGTCTTCTTTGACATGAGCTGGTGGTTAGACCAGGTGAGTGCTGACTTAGAAAGCTCTGGAGAGGAGGCCGGTAGCAAAGTTTGTCTTTGGCACACCCTCCTGTTCCACAGGAAACCTGGGGCCTCCATCCTGCTGGACTCTCCCAGAAGGCCTCCTCCCCCAAGCTCTCAAGGCGTCTATCTGAGGTGTTAGTTTACTGCACTGACATATATTAGATCTAGGGGACAAAGGGGGGTGATTTTAGAAGCCCTCTGGTGTGAGAAAGGGGAGCCCTGGGGGGTGCCTCATTCTACACACACACACACACACACACACACACACACACACACCACACACACACACACACACACACACACGCACGCACGCACGCACACATCTCTCATCCTGTGAGCAGGGGAGAAGAGGCTGGATGATAATCAAAGATTGGACCAGGAATGGAAGTCTCCCAAAGAAATAATTTTGAATGAGAGTAACTTCAGGCATTAGTGACTGGGCTTGTGATCCTTGGTTGATGTGTGTGTGTGTGTGTGTGTGTGTTTTGTTTTATTTTACTTTTTAGATGTTTTGTATCTGCCATTCAAATGATTGAGGAAATTTTTTTTAAGGGAAAGAGTTATGAAAACTTTTAAATTGGGCTGGAACTGTGGTTGGGCACTGCATCACTAAGAGGAGTGTAGAATTGGTCAGGATGTCATGGGAAATGCAGCCACAATCTCACCTTCCCGAAAGGATAATGCTGAGGGGAGCAGACGTGACACCCCACCCTTCATGAAGTCAGGTGATGGCATCTATGCCAGTGATTACTTAATGAAACAAGCACATGATGGGAGTGAGGTGGTGGAGAATAGTCATTATGCCATATAGTAATTTAAAAAGGTGGGGTCCAGCCAGTGTTGCTCAGTGGTTGATCATCTACCCATGAACCAGAAGGTCACCAGCTCTAGCACATGCCTGGGTTGCAGGCTTGATCCTCAGTAGCGGGCCTGCAGAAGGCAGCCTATGGATGTTTCTCTCTCACCAATGTTTCTTTTTTTTTCTTCTTTTAATATATATTTTATTGATTTTTTACAGAGAGGAAGAGAGAGGAATAGAGAGTTAGAAACATCGATGAGAGAGAATCATCGATCAGCTGCCTCCTATACCACCTTTACTGGGGATGTGCCCGCAACCAAAGTACATGCCCTTGACCGGAATTGAACCTGGGACCTTTCAGTCCGCAGGCCGATGCTCTATCCACTGAGCCAAATCGGTCTTGGCTCACCAATGTTTCTATCTCTCTCTCCCTTTCCCTTCTTCTCTCCCTAAAATCAATTTAAAAAAAAAAAAGTGGGAATGGTTGATTGGCAGGGCTGATACACTCAATTAGGCAGCACATGTAAGAGTCTATCCCTCTTCTTTTCCCATTTTCTCTCCCTATATCTTCCACCTACAACTCCTACCTACTTTACTCTGTGTGTGTGTATGTGTGTGTGTGTGTGTGTGTGTGTGTGTGTGTGTGTGTGTTTTGTCCCAGAAAGACCATCCTGCCAATATCAGTGCTGTAAAGATAAGGTCCAGAATTGTTGGTCCAACCTTCAATGCCCTCAGGATGGAAGTGTCTTTCATGAAAAACACAAGCCCTTTATGGATAAGCACTGCCTGTCTTTGTAGCTTTTTCTCTAGCTACTCTCTTTCATCCAGTCTGGATTTCCACCACAGTGCTCCCCAAACACGCCACACTCCCCTACTGTTCTTTCTTTTGGGGAGTCTGGCCCTACCCCTTAGACCTGGAATAGTAGAGACTGGCTAGCTGTCCAGTGAACGCCTTTCCTCTCCTCCTGGGTGCTCAGCCTCCCTGGCAGCGAGCTGTGGCCATGGGGCCGAGTTCTGGTCAATGGAATAGAGAAATGATTGCGCACCACTCTCAGGTCAGGGCTGTGAAACATTACACACAATCCTTCATGCTCTTTTACTTCTGCTGTGAGTGGAAGATGGCAGAGTCCCAAGGTGGGAGGAGCCTGGCTCACTTATCTCCACATACAGAAGCTTACCATCAAACATAACCTTGGAAAAAACAAACAAACAAAAAACAAACAAACAAAAAACAAACAAACAGCATGACCTTGGTTTTTGGCTTTAAGTGATTAAGAAATAAACATTCGTTTTAGTGAACCATTAAGATTTGGATATTTATCTGTAGTGGCAGCTAGCCTTACCTCAAATAATATACCTGGTGAACTATTCATCTTTTAAGGCCCACTTCAGATGCCCCCTGCTTTGGAAGCCCTTTCTTCCTTCCTTCCTTCCTTCCTTCCTTCCTTCCTTCCTTCCTTCCTTCCTTCCTTCCTTCTTTCCTTCCTTTCTTCTTTTCTAAATATATTTTTATTTTATTATATTTTAAATATATTTTTATTGATTTCAGAGGGGAAGGGAAAGGGAGAGATAGAAATATCAATGATGACAAAGAATCATCGATCAACTGCCTCTTGCACACCCCTAGTAGGGATCAAGCCCACAACCTGGGCATGTACCTTTGACCAAAATTGAGCCTGGGACCCTTCAGTCCGCAGGCTGGCGCTCTATCCACTGAGCCAAACCAGCCAGGGCAGGAAGCCATTTCTGACTTCTCAAGGCAGGAGTGATTTTTTTTCTCTGTATGTCCAAAACCTTCAAAGATTCATCGCTTACTGACCCCCTCCACCCCTACCATCCAGTGCTTGACTCCTTTATGCACCTCACTTCACGTTCAAGCATTAACTCAGTGGTTAATACTGATCTTGAAATTCTAGAGTCTAGCAAGAATATGTGAAAGTTGGTAGATGTACAGTATTTGAAAATTCACTCTTTCACAAGTATGTGTGATCTCATTGTATGCGCTAGACTGCTGTATTCCCAATTCTGTTCTAGACTCCTGAAGCTTTGCAGGAGTTTAAGGGAAACACATTCCAGGCAAAGGAGAACCAGGGCAAAGAAATGGAGTGTGCGTGGAGCAGAATGAGTGAGGGTCATAGGGGAGATGCGTCAAGGAGGTGTGTGTCTGTATGTGTGTGTATGGGGAGAAGTGCAGGATGTCTATGTAAACCTTTGACAGAATTTGGTTTGAACTAAGAGGGAAGTGGAAAGCTACTTCAGCATTCTGAGTAAGGAAGTGATCTAACATACAGGTTCACTCTGACCTCTATGTGGAGAGAAGGGTTCTGGGCAAAATGAGGGGGACAAGTTACAAGCCTGTTATAATAATCTAGGCATAAGATGATAGTAACTTGGACCCAAATACTTGGTAGTATTATTTGGGATGTATTTTTAAAGTAGGATTTGCTGGTGAATCAGATGTGTGATATAAGTCAAGGATAAATCCATGATTTTTTATTTGAGTAACTGGAAGGATTAAGTTGCAATTAAGGGGATGAGAAGGCTATGATAGGAGAGAATCAGAAATTTAGTTTTGGACTTATGCTTGATATGCTTGTAGTCATGGCCTAGCAGAGATGTTGAGTAGTAGCTAGATATGCTATATATATATATATATATATATATATATATATATATATATATATATATCTGGAATGGAGAAATATGGGCTAGAAATACAAACTGACTTGTCAGCATACAGATTTATTTAAAATCACAGGAGATGAAAAAAAATAAAAATACATTTAAAAAAATAAAATCACAGGAGATGAATGTACATTAAAAAGAAAAGAAGTTCAAGGACAAACCCAGGGACACTCCAGAGTGTAGAATTCAGGGAGGTGAGTGAGAATCAGAAAAAAAAACCCTTTCTGAGTTGCCAGTGAGGTTAGAAGGAGAATCAAGAATGGCCCAGGAAGCCAAGTGAACATGGCATTCAAGGAGAGATCAGTTGTGTCAAATTCTACAATCCATGGCTAATCTTGTCCAGAATGTTGTTCAATGAATTGATGAGTGAACCTTTTCTCCGTCGATATTTGACGAGGACTCAGACTGCACAGACCATATCTTTGTGTCTCCAAAAGAGTTTGAGAAATGATTGTAGAATTGATGGAGTGAAATGACTTTTTCCTCAGGGTAGCCTACCCCAGGTCCTACTTTATTTTCCTTTGAACTGTAGAGTATGGGAAACTGCACAGTTCCCATAAGTTCCCAGTCCTGGAAGCTGTGATAGCTGGAATTGCCTGTGGTTATTCTTCTGTGCAATTCAACAGAGGCATACAAAATCCTAAGGTCGTCAGAGCAAAGGAGTCCTCAACATCTGCAGGGGTCTTCAAACTACGGCCGGCCCGCGGGCCACATGCAGCCCCCAGGGGAGTCTGATCCTGCCCGCCAGGTTTTTTGGGCAGTGAGCTCAGCCAAGGTGTTACAGTAGGGATTAGTAGTTCATATAGTCCGGCCCTCCAGCTCTCTGAGGGACCGTGATCTGACCCCCACTTTAAAAAGTTTGAAGACCCCTGAAAAGAATAAATTAGTAGTCCCAAACTCACAGGAAAAAAGCTTCAAACTAACTCAAATGGATGTGGTTCATCTGGTTAGGCTGCTGCAGTATAGTCAATCTTGAGATAATTCATAGCATTGTTAAAAAAAAAAAAAAAAAGTATTTTCTTGGGAACTTTGATGATTCAGAGCATATAAAATACTAGTGAAAATTTCAGTCCAACACAGCTGGATCTTGATGCATTTGTTTTCTGAAAAAATGAAGATATTCCTTTGAAGGAGTCATTTTAGAGTTGGCACCTTAAAAAAAAAAAAAAATCCAGACCTGAGGATATGTTTTCATTGATGAGAGAGAGAGAGAGAGAGAGAGAGAGAGAGAGAGAGAGAGAGAGAGAGAGAGAGGAGCTCTGATGTGAGAAACATCTATCGGTTGCCTTCTTAGTGCCACTAAAGGAATCAAACTCAGAACTTTTTTGGTGTACAGAACAATGATCCAACCAACTGAGCCACCAGCAGGGTTATAGCAGGTACCATTTCCCTGAGTATTTACTTATATACCAGGAATAACGCTAAGAAGCACTTTATAGACATTTGGAAAACATGAATCCTTATAACCACCCTACAGGATTTATTAAATTTTCTTCATTGATTAAGGTATTACATACATGTCCTTATCCCCCCATTCCCCTCCCTACCCTGCCCCCCTCATACCCGTACCTTCCTGGTGTCTGTGTCCATTGGTTAGGCTTATATGCATGCACACAAGTCCTTTGGTTGATCTCTTCCCCTTACCCCCACTCTCCCCTACTTTCCCTCTGAGGTTTGATGGTCTAATTGATGCTTTTCTGGATCTGTTTTTGTTTGTTAGTTTATGTTGTTCATTATATTCCACAAATGAGTGAGGTCATGTATACTTACCTTTCTCTGGTTTTAGATGTAATAGTAATAGATTACAGATGATGAAATGGAGGCTTGGAAAGATTGAGGGGACCTCACAGGGATTGTCTGCCCTAGTTTGGGACCCTCAGGAGTAAACTGATCCCCATCAGAACTGTCTTCTGGACAGGACGGGGAAGTCTCAGTGCTGCTTCTAGAAGTTAACGTTTCCTAGGAGGAAGAGAGCATAGGCTGATGCAAAACCCCAGTGTGTAGGTAAGAGAGTTTAAGACATTTCTCCAAAGTCACTGCAGATGTTAGTCAAGGGAGAAGCCAGAATTTGCCCACAGGGTAACATGATTTCAAAAGCTAAGGCATTCCCACATTCCCAAAAGAACTCACTTGAGATAAGGCAATGAGAGATTCCTAAGATATGGGACTAGTGAAAGGCAGCCACTAGCTCACTGGGCAGCTTTCCCTGGCCATTCTGGTCTGTGTGAGTTGGGAGGCAGCCCGTTTCTGTTATTCAGGAAGCAATTACACTCTCGTGGCAAGTTCAAGGTTGCTTTTCTTGCTTTTCAACTATTTATTTCCCTCCTCTTGTGAGCTCCTATGTCCAGGCAATGGGAAGAGATAGAATGTGAGTGGAGAGTAAGGTGTTACCAGAACAACGAAGGCCCGGTGCATCCATCGCCAATCTCACACTCCTTCTCTCCCCACCTCCTCCATCTGCTTATATACTTGTTTGGACTGTGGGATCCCCATGCGAAGGAGACTGTGGTGGAAGCATTTCTAGTGCAGTGATTCACAGAATCAAGCGGCAGGCATAGATTAGAGTTTAAGAGGGATCTGTGTCTATAAACTGTGTAACGGTGGGCAACCTTATCCAACCTTTCTAACCTCCATTCTCCTTGTCTGTAAAATTGGAATGGTAATCACGTTTATTTTACCCGTTGTTGTGGGGGTGAAACCAGACAGTGCAGTAAAATCACTGGCCCTTGGCATGTAGAGGAGCTGGCCCTCCAGGGCCCAGCAGGATGCTTTCTTCCTCCCAGGCTCCTGTGGAAAATTCACCTGCGCTGGGACCAGAGCTCCAGGGCCATCATTGCCCTCATCCTGTGTCCTCGCCATGGCTATGTAAAGGGATTCTTGTTGTGCAGAAGATTTAAATAAGGCGCCTATTTAAGACATGTTGACAAATGGCAAGAAATAAAGTAGTTGTGCAAGTGCTTTCTCTTCCTCCAACTCACGGGTGAGAAAACCGCCTTGAGGAAGGTGAAGAGGTTTGTTGGGGTCACAGCTAATAACAGCAGAACGGAAACCTCACCCCAGATCTCTGACCCCTGCTGCTGGGAGCTCTTCCTGCTCCCACTGCTCTCCTGTGTGTCCACAGAGCCCTGTCTTGCCTCCACAGATTGAAACTCACTCCTCATCCAAAGGGAAGGTGACCAAACGTTTCCAAAAAAAAATCGGGACTTTTTAAAAAACGCCTCGGGACACATTGTTTAAAAATCGGGACTGTCCCGCCAAAAGCGGGACCTCTGGTCTCCTTCTCCAAAGGGACCACCCACCTGGGGAGCCTCTGCGGGCGATCGGTGCAGAGAGCTCGGTCCACCTGGCTTTGGGCCACTAGGAAAAGCGGAGGAAGGGAGGGAACGGAAGGCGCGGGCTCCCCGGAGTAATGAAAGGTTAAAGGTAGTCTTAGGCGTGGCCCAAGCCCCGAGGAGAACCTCGGTCCCAGCGTTGCTGTCATTTGCATTCCAGGGAGGCGACTTCACCCGGCCGTCCCGGCCCGCGGGCGCCGGGGGCAGCGCCTGCAACCGCGGCTCGGGCCCTGGAGCTGGGAGCGCGCGGGGGCGGGAGCGGGGGCCGGGGCTGGAGGAGGGTGCGGGGTGCGGGCAGGGGGATTGCCGGGGCCAGGTGCTCCGGAGCGAGGCCCGGGGGCGGGGCCGGGGCGGGGCCTCCCGCAGGTGCAGCGAGCGGCTCGGGTTTCAGTGAAACCTCCGGGCCCCGGGCGGAAAGCAGAGGCTGCGGGCAGGGACAGGTGAGCGGGCGGCCGGTCCTCCGAGGAGCGGCGAGCGGCGGTCTGAGCTTCGGAGTCCGCGGCGGCGAGTCCCCGTCCGCCCGGCGGCGGCGGGCCAGCTGGGAGGATGCGGAGCCGGAGCGCGGCGTGGCTGCTGGCGGGCACCGTCCTGCTGGCGGCCTCCGCCTCCTGCAACCACACCGGCCACGGTGAGCGGCTGGGCGGAGGAGGGCTGGGGCCGCTGGGGAGCCGGGAGCCGGGGCCCGGGCGGAGGGTGGACGCGGGGCAGGTGCGCGAGGGGCAGGTCCTGTACCTGCAGCCACCGCCCCGGCACCTCCTCGCCCCCCTCGGCGGCTCCGAGGGGGAGTCCCAGCGCCAGGGGAGCCTCGGAATGGGACAACCCGGAGAGGCTGGAGCGGGCGGGGGAGCGGGAAGGGAACGGGGTGCCCGAGTCCAAAGGGAACCC
Source organism: Pipistrellus hanaki (assembly GCF_964339955.1). Taxonomy (NCBI): domain Eukaryota; kingdom Metazoa; phylum Chordata; class Mammalia; order Chiroptera; family Vespertilionidae; genus Pipistrellus; species Pipistrellus hanaki. Next base: position 36,403,120 of record NC_140506.1, read on the forward strand.
AGAGGCTCAGCCACCCTTCCCACGGGACGACTCCTTGGCAAACACGAAGTCACGAAGGAGCTTTGCGCACGCCCTGGCGGCCTCCTCCGGGCGGACCCTCGGGACCCCTGGAGTTAGCGAGCTGGCGGCTCGGGGTGGGGTGGGGTGGAGTGCGAGGGAGCCCGGGCCTGGAACCTTCCACTTCTATTTTTATTTTATTTATTATTATTATTATTATTATTATTATTATTATTATTATTATTATTATTGCAAAACCCCTTCAGCCTTTGGAACTCCCTCTCTGGGATCGGCCCGTGGCGATCAGACCCGGCGGGGCCCTGAGCTGCTCTGGCCCGAGGGGGGCCCCGTTATGCCGGACGCCGCTGGGTTCCCGGGATGACCGGCCTCAGCTTCCAAGTTCGTTAGGCCAGTTGGGGGGGTCACGCAGATTTACGAATGGAGCTCCTTAAACTAAGGTGACCAGACGTTCTGCTTTTTAACAATTTGTCCCGCGGCGTTTTTTTAAAAAACGCCGCGGGACAAATTGTTAAAGATCGGGACTGTCCCGCCACAAGCCGGACGCCTGGTCACCCTACCTTAAACCTACCTGTATCCGACGGGGTGAATTCAGGGCCCTGACTTTCCAGGCCCTTCCACGCCCCAGGGAAAGTACACTCACTCCCAGCCCCAGGAGACAGCCCGAGAGCCGGCTGGGCTGGTGCTCAGGTGCCAAACTGCCCATGGCTGCCGGGCTCTGCAATGGTGCTGCCCGGCTGTGCGGCAGGGACCCTGCTGGGGATGCGATCTCCCGGGCGGAGCCGCCCTCTGAGCGCCTGGGGGTGGGGTGCTGGGCCTGGGATGGGCCTCTGTGATGCTAATCGACCCCCGCGGTCTGAGGCTGCGGGTCTGAGGCTGCCGGGGTAGCCTTCAAGTGGGAGGTTTTCACTCCCCCGGGGAATGTGCAGGCCCGACTGTGAAAGGCAGTTTCTCACCTTTATCCTTTTTTACAAAGACTTTGTAAAAGAGCAGATCACTGTGAGTTTGAATTAGATGGAAGAGCGTGATTGTTTTACCTCTGGGGTTACAGAAAAGCCTATTGTGGTGTCTGCTTGAAAACGGCACCAACTGTATATATAGATTTTATTGTCAGCATTTATTCATTTTCAGAAAGTAAAGTGTGCTACAAACATTTTGGAAACGGCGCGGTGCGGGTGATTCAGTGCTTGTATGATTCAGACAGTTGCTATAGGAAGCTTGCTCTGACTACTGGTGTGTTCTTGTTTACAAAGTGACTGGGCCGGGACTGGGGGATTCCTGGTGTATAAGGTGAACTTAATGTAACAGCAGCCAAGTCAAGTTACCTGTTAACCAGAACTGTTTAATATTCCAGTTTCGGTGTTTTCTTTTTCAGATGCATACTTTTATTCCATTGTAGAGTAACTTTCCTCCCAACTTGAGACCGATTTGATTTTGATTAAGAAATAGAGCACCACTGATGTTTTCTGGCCCTCAACCCATACTTTTGCTCATCCCCTTTTATTATTATTGTTATTTAAAAAAAAAAAATACATCTCCATTAACTTCAGAGAGGAAGAAAGAGGGAGAAACAGAAACATCAATGATGAGAGAGATTTATTCATTGGCTGCCTCCTGCATGTCCTCCACTGGGGCATGCCCCCTTGACTGGAATCAAACCCGGAACCCTTCAGTCTGCAGCCTGACGCTCTATCCACTGAGCCAAACTGGCCAGGGCTGGCTCATCTTCTTTTAGTTGACCCTTATGCTTGCTCCTCAGTTTGCTATAGGACAGATAACAGCTTTGATTTTCTTCCCAAAGACCTTACCCCAAAAAAGACTATCTCATGGAAGGAAACTTGGCCTAGAGTACAACCTTCTCATTTTACAGATGTGGCCCACTGCAGAGGAGGGGCGTTTAAGGAAAATATTCCATCGGGCTTCCTTTTTCCCCCATCACAACAGCAATGGATAATTATTTGTGTAAATATGTTTAATCCGTCTCCCCACTGGATTGTGAACTCTTGGAGGTCAGGGGCCCTCTGGTCGTCTTCATTGCCATGGTCCAGCACAGTCATTACCTGAAGGACCTCTGGAAATAGTAAATGAGGAATGAAGTGAGGGGACTTGCCAGAGTGACCTGGAGGGTTGATGGCAGATGGGCATGTATATTGGTTTCTTCCAGGCACTTACTGTTTTTCTGTATCACAAGCCTGGGAGGTCCCCTATGGTATAGTCATTCTATTTTTCTTTTGGAGACTGAAACTTCTGTTCTCTTTGCTATTGGTTCTTAATGATGCAAGTAATATGTGATCACTGTAAACCAAAAAATGAGACAGATAAAAGGGAAAAGTTCAATTAAGTCACCCAAGTAACAGCTGTTCACATTTTGGTATATATATATATATATATATATATCTCCTTTCCCATGCTTTCCATGCATCCATGCATAAAATATGTGTTCATACACATAGAAAATTTTTTCACACAAATCTGGGATTATGTAAGTATCAGTAGCATGTCAGTGATATAAAACATTTTCAACGACTCTAAAATATGTTATAGGAGAATGTATCATACTTTTATAATTGGTCCTCTGTTGCTAGACACGTGGGGTATTTCCAAGGTGTTGTGATAAGAGAGAACACTATAATGAAGGGAAGATGGGATTTTAAATTTGTGTTGTTTTTCTAGCTTGCCTTGTGGTTACTAATTAACCTTGATAGGGGATGCTTTAGTGAAGTCGGTTTGACCTTCTTATGGTTTTATTAGCTGGGCAGGCGTGGAGAGGAAAACAGTTTATCCTGAAAGAACATAGGAATTTACTAAAAATATACCTAGGAAGAGGTCTTCAGCAACTGAAGCTTGTTATTTTTCAGTTTCTGCTCCTAAAGGTTGGGAACAAAAGAGGATTTGGAGGTCAGAGAGAGTAGGGGAAGAGATACAAGAGGAGCTAACACCAATAAAGTAGTTGTTTTATACTTGGTTTAGTGGGGAGCGCGTAAAGTAAAAAACAAGTGCTTCGAAAGTTAAAAGTTTTTTATGCATTTCCTCCCACAATTGTACAAATCAGAAGTGTTAATAAAAGTGAAAATCTCCCATCTCTCCCTTTCCACAGACTACTTTATGCACAAATATATATTGTCAAAGTATACATGTCATCCTATAATTTATTTATTTATTTAACACAATACATCTATTCATGGTCAGTATGTAGAAATCTGTTATACTTTTTTTTTTTAATCAAGTTTTTAATGAGTAAATCTGAATTCTGTCAGTGATATATACATACCTAGATCATTTCCTTAGGTCAAAGTTGAAGCTAAATTCACTTTTAAATTCAATTTTTCCAAGCAGCTGAGCCAGCTAGCTCTCTGTATCTTGACAGCTTTTCCTCCCAATGAGATGAGTCTGTACTATAATGAAACGTGGGGTTTGGGGTGCAGATTTCTTCTTGAGTGTTCTTGTCTGACAAAGATGAAGAATAAATTTGTAAAAGTTTCCTTTAATAAAAATGTAGAAGTTTATTGGAAGCAAGGGTGTCCGCTAGGAAGGGGCCCCAAAATAGGAAAAAGGCTGTTCTCTCTCTTTCTATTGGGGAAAAAGAATCTGTCTTGTGTTCCTTTGTCTCCAGTTTATATATGCTGCAGCTCTTTGTGTGAACCTGACCCTTTCTAATTGGACTTGTCATCAATTTAGGACCCTGTGCTCTCCTCGTTGGTTATTTTGTCACATAATATCAGTTTCAAAGGCCAAAGCCCACACGGTTCCTCTCTCCCTCTCCCCTTATTTTTCAACAATAACAACCTTTGCTAATTCCATTATAATATTTATCACATGGTATTTAGTTTTCCATTAGATTGGGGTTCCTTCAGAGCAGAGATTATCATGTTCACTTTGCCTTGTAGTAGATTCCAAATTATTTGTTACATGAATAATGAACAACATTTCTATTCAAGTGGTATGTATTCATAATCACAATATTGAGTATTAATCTCCAAATATTCTATAATTGATTTATTTTTAATTAAAAAAATACATTTATTGGGATGACATTGGTTAATATGAACATACAGGTTTCAGGTGTGTGTTTCTATGTTACAAGATCTGAATATTGCACCATGTGCAATGAAGTCCAATCTTCTTCTGTCCCTATATTTTAGGATCCCCTTATTCCCCACCTCTTCCCTCCTGCAACCACCACACTACTGTTTGTGTTCATGAGTTTTAATTTTATATCCCACATATGAGTGAAATCATCTTAGCTTTTTCTGGCTGACTTATTTCATTTAGCATAATGTTCTCAAGGTCCATCCATCTTGTTGCAAATGGCACTATTTTGTCCTTTCTTATGGCTGAGTAGTATTCCATTGCGTGCATGTACCATATCTTCTTTATCCAGTCTTCTATCTCGGGACACTTCGTTTGTTTTCTGTCTTAGACACCATGAATAATGTTGTATTGAACATAGGGGTGCATATATCTTTGCAGATAAATGATTTTGAGATCTTTGTGTATATACCCAGGAGAGGAATTGCTGGGTTGGATAGTAGCTCTATTCTCAATTTTTTTTGAGGAATTGCCATAGTGGTTGTACCAGTCTACGTGTCTACCAGCAGTGGATGAGTGTTCCCTTTTTTCCTACAACCTGTCCTACACCTATTATTGCTTGTCTTGTTGGTAATGGCCACTCTAACAGGTGTGAGGTGGTATCTCATTGTGCTTTTGATTTGCATTTCCCTAATTGCCAGAGGTTGAACATATTTTCATATAGCTGTTGGCTGTTCGTATGTCTTCTTGGCAGAGGTGTATTTTTAGGTCCTCCGCCCACCTTTTGATTGGGTTGTTTCTTTGTTTAGTGTTGAGTTTTATGAGTTCTTATATATTTGGAAATTAAACCTTTGTGGGAGCTACTGTTTGTAAATATCATCTCCCATCTGGTTGCCTGCCTCTTTGTTTTGTTGGCAGTTTCTTTTGCTGTGCAGAAGCTTCTTAGTTTGATATAGTCCCATTCACTTATTTTTGCCTTTACTTCCCTTACCTTTGGGGTCAAGTTCATAAAATGTTCTCTACAACCAAGGTCCATAAGTTTGGTACATATATTTTCTTCCATGTAACTTATTGTTTTGGGTCTTATATTTAGGGTTTTGATCCATTTTGAATTAATTTTTGTACTTGGGGACAAACTGTAATCCAGTTTCATTAATTTGCATGTGGCTTTCCAGGTTTCAAGCACCATCAATGGTCACATCTTTACTCCATTGTGTGTTTCTGTCTCCTTTGTAAAAAATTATCTGTCCATATACATGTGGTTTTATAGCTGGGCTCTCTATTTCTATAATCTGATTTAAAATCTTCAAATTTAAACAAGAAACTAATCCAAGGCTTTGATTTCGTTTGTGCTAGCTTATTTTTTAAATTTATAACTCCGAGGCATTTTATTATAAAAAGCTGACCCTCATTTATAAACTAAGTTAAAATTCATCATACATTTACTTCAATTTATTTTTTGCTTGACTTTCCATAAATCTTTAGCTTTGTTGATTTTTGGCTGCTATATCAGGAGATGTGAAAGCATAATTCATAGTTGACCCTGGCCCAGTAGCTAAGTTGGTTAGAACTTCATCCCAATATGCCAAGGTTGCTGGTTCCATCTCAGGGCACATACAAGAAGCAACCAATGAATGCATAAATAAGTGGAACAACAACTCTCCCCCCAAACAAATAAACAAACAAACAAATGCATACTATGCCCATGAGCATCTCTTATTTTTCCTATATTGACAGTAGGGCTTACACCTAGCATTAATTCTGCTTCCCGCTTTGTCGTTGTGGCACAACCCCACCACTGTAACAGCCCCCACTGAAGGCAGGTTTTGGTAGACTTTGAAAAACTTGTTTGACTTGAGGCTCCGCATGCTTCCTGGCTTGCAAAACAAAGTGGCTTGCAAGTCCTGCACCATCAACAGTCAGTGCAACAGCTACCCTTGTGCTGGCCCTGGTTCCGGCTCCCCTGGGCTCCTGCCTCCACTGAGAGCATGGTTCATCCAGCTCAGAGGCCGCAGCCACAACACCACACCTCTACCAGAAAGCAGCGTGGCCACCGCCCGCTGGGACAAACGTACAGACACAGGTGCCCAGGAAACATAGCCGTGGTGGCCTATCCACCCTTTTATGGGGAGAATATTATTCATTGTGTAAATGTCGTAAGTTATTGAACTACAGTCATGCTCCACTTAATGATGGGGATACTTTCTGAGAGACGTAATGGTCACCAGGCCATTATGTCATTGTTTGCATGTGATAGAGGGCACTTGCATAAACCTAGATTGCATAGCCTACTGCACTCCGAGGCTATCTGATATAGACTGTTGCTTCTAGACTACAAGCCTATGCAGCATGCCACTGTACAAAACATGAGATTAAATCAACCAAGTGACACAGTAAATAGGAAATGTATAAGGCTGCCGCTGATGTGATGCAGCGTACTGTCTTATGCAATAAAATAACAAGTATAGTATAGTAAAGACACAAACTAGTAACATATTTGTTTGTTATCATTACCAAGTATTATGTTCTGTATATAATTGTATGCTGCACTTTCATATGACTGGCAGTGCAGCAGGTTTTTTATTTTTATTTTTTAATATATTTTATTGATTTTTTTTATAGAGAGGAAGGGAGAGGGATAGATAGTTAGAAACATCGATGAGAGAGAAATATCGATCAGCTGCCTCCTGCACATTGCCTACTGGGGATGTGCCTGCAACCAAGGTACATGCCCTTGACCGGAATCGAACCTGGGACCCTTCAGTCCCCAGGCTGATGCTTTAGCCACTGAGCCAAACCGGTTAGGGCTGCTATAGATTTTTTACACCAGCATCACCACAAATGTGAGCAATGTGTTGCACTATGATGTCATTAGATGTTCAGAATCTTTCAGCTGTATTACAGTCTGTGGGACCACCATCTTTAATGTGGTTCACCTTTGACTGAACTGCTGCTATATACCATAGTCCCTTTTTTGATGGAAGTCAAGACAAACATTTTTGTTTTACCATGATAAACAAGATTCCAGTAAATAGTCTCCTATATACAGTATTATTGTGCACTTTTAGCTAGTATACGTGCAGGACAAATTCCTAGAAATGAAGTGATAGGTCATAGGGCAAGCACACTTTAAATTTCGACATGTTTTGCCAAATTGCCCTCCAAAAAGATTTCATCAGTTTGCACTCTTTTAAAAAAGAAACCCAACAATATGGAGAGGTGTGGAGTAAAAAAAAAAAAAGAAAAGAAAATTGTGCCTTCCCCAGCCATTTTATCCCCAGACAGAGTTTGGGTATCCTTCTCAACTTCAGATTTTACAAATAAATTATAATTTTGTTATATAGATGGAAGTATGTTCTGCCAGTGCATTTTTCAATGGACAGTATATGGTGGCTCTGTTTTCAATATTTATGAATAGCGTCTACTGTTAAAACTGAGAGTGGCTGGGGATATGGTAAGTGAGGGTGGGGGGCTGGGGAGCATTGAGCGTTTTTCACTTGTTTGTCAATGAGGTGGAGGCGCCTCCCTGGGCACCAGTGGGAGTGGGTCCTTGATATTTGGGCAGATAATGTTGATAACAGCTCCCAAATGAGGTGCTTTTGTAGGCAGCTACTTTAAGTGTGTTTAAACTTCATGTGTGCATTTATTTAATTTCTTCTCCTCTCTCTAATTTGAAGTGATTTTATCTGGAAATGATTTTATCTGGTTTACAAGCGGATCATATGGTCAGGAGCTGGGATAGCATCAGTTCTAGACAAGAGTGGTGAATGGTATAGGACCATGGTCGGCAAACTGCGACTCGAGAGCCACATGCAGCTCTTTGGCCCCTTGAGTGTGGCTCTTCCACCGAATACCACGGCCTGGGCGAGTCTCTTTTGAAGAAGTGGCGTTAGAAGTTTAAGATAAAAAAATTTTGGCTCTCAAAAGAAATTTCAATTGTTGTACTATTTATATTTGGCTCTGTTGGCTAAGGAGTTTGCTGACCACTGGTACAGGACATCGATTTTCAACCTTTTTCATCTCATGGCACACATAAAGTAAAATTACTGAAATTTTGTGGAACACCAAAAAATATATATTTGTCAATATGACAAAAAAAAATAGATGTAATTTTGATTCATTCACCCCCAGATGCCTATTGTAGTGTTGGTTGTTATTTTTCTTTAATTTGACAATCTAAGGGAAAAGAGGTCAGTGCTCTAGACTAAATAGGTATTGTATATTTTAAAAATTCTTACAGCACACCAGTTGAAAATCAGCTTGTGTAGGACACCATACAGGGTAAAATCCTGCACACTTTGCTGAGAGGGCTTCAGTGACATTTGAGCTGCATCTCAACATTTACTAGTGTTATAGCTTCAAACATATGCCCAACCAACTAAGCCACATCAGCTAATGCCTCAGAGTCTTCTTGTTTCCACTTTCTTCTCTCTCTCTCTAAATCTTAAAAAAAAAAAAAAAAAATCTGAGGAATTTGATGATGACATGGGCTTTGGTCTTTTAAAAAAATATTATTATTTATTGATTTGAGAGAGAGAGAGAGAGAGAGAGAGAGAGAGAGAGAAACATCAATTTGTTGTTCCACTTAATTTGCATTCATTGGTTGCTTCTTGTATGTGCCCTGGCCAGGACTGAACCCACAACCTTGGCATATTGGGATGATGCTTTAATCAACTGAACTGCCAGGCTAGGGCTGGTCTTTGGACTAAAGCTCTTTTGTAACACATTCAATAAAAAGCTGAAGTCTGAAAAAAAAGAAGAAAAAGGAGGAGGAGGAGGAGGAGGAGGAGGGGGAAGGGGAGGGGGAGGGGGAGGAGGAGGAAAGTCAGCATTTGCTGGTAGTAGGTAGTTCATTTTGTAGAGCTGTAGTCCTGTAACCCCCTGCTGCTGTCACAATTGGTCATTCTGGTAACTGGTTTTGAAAAACACATAAGTGGTTCATGAAATTAATGTAGAGGGTGGTGACTGGCTTTTTGTAAGGACGGACTAGAACACAGTAAAAAGTATGAGTGTTCCCTGCGTAATGAGGGTAATAATTATTTTGTGAAACTTTTCTTTCTATTACAGATTTAGTATAAAGAGTATGTTTCTTATTATGGGCAATAGTCAATTATATAAAGAACACTTTAATATGTAGGATTATTATTTTTTTATTTAAAAATCATGTTCTTTTAAAAAATTATAAAAGAAATTAAAACAAGGACATAGGTCTATTCTAAGTGTATTAGTTTCCTGTGCCCTAACGAATTGCCCAAAAAAACCCCCCAAAAAATGGAGGCTTAACGAAGAGAAATTAATTCTCTCACCGTTGTGGCGGCCAGAAATCTGAAATGAAGATCTTGTCTCTGAAGGTTTCGAGGGGAGAGTCCGGTCCTTGCCTCCTCTAGCTTCCTGTGGCTATTGGTGTTCCTCGGCTTGTTCCTTAGCATCGCTGCAATCTCTGCCTCCCTTTTCACGCCTCTTTCCTCTATTTTCTCTCTTAAATCTCCCACTGCCTTTCTCTTATAAAGCCACTTGCCAGTGGATTGGGGCCCCCCTGGGTAATCCAGGATGATCTCAGATTAAGCTCCTTCATTACGTCCGCACGGACCCTTCTTCTCAGTGAGGCAGTGATCACAGAGTCTAGGGATTGGGACATGGACATACCTTTTGAGGCCACCTTTCAACCTGCTGTACTAAGTGAAAAGTGAAGGACTGATCTCTACACCTATTAACCCTCCACCCAGGCCAACCACTCCTCCTGGTGCAGAGCTAGAAGAAAAGTGATGACCAAGCATGAAAATGATCAGATAAACCAGGGAGTAGGTTTAACATCATCCCTGGTGTACTTTGCCCTGTTTCCTCTGCAGGGTGCCAGGCCTGCTCCCCCTCAGAATTAAAATAAGGTTGTGCGGTGTCCTCAAACCGTCCTTCATTTTCTTCTGCAGGTCCCTGAACACGTAGTTGAGGCAGGTTGTAGGCTGAATATATCACTCGTTCGTTTGTGGTTTCTAAAGTTTAACTCATAATATGGGGAGGAGTAAGTTGTTAAAGCTCGCCATGTTACTTGCTTGAAATTCAGAACACCTATTTGTCTTTGGTGCACCCACCTGTCCAGTCGCCATGACGCCAGAAAGCTTGCCCGCAGGGGTTAAGTCTCCAGGAGGCCCACATCAAGGGGGCGGGGGAATCCCTGCCTGGCCTGAGGCTGTCCTTGTGGGTGAGTGGAATGTCCCTTGTGTTCCTGGGAATCTCCCTGTGGTGCTTTGACATAAGGAATGATTGGCAGGCCAGGCTGGATCCTGTCTCAGCCAGAGTGAGATGGCCTTTACAAGAACAGTTAGGGAGAATTTGTAAGAAATAAATTGAATACTGTCAGTCTTATCGAGATTCATAGAAATCAATGTTCTATTCCACACATACCCATGACCCTCTGATTGAGAAAATTTCATTGTATAAACAAAAAACCAGGCTACAGAAATCCCACTAACCCAGTCACCCAAAGAAAGCCCCTTTGGCATTCCGTGTGCTCCTCCTGTCTTTATCTGCAGTGCTTTTACTCATGCATACCAGCGTGACTGCTGAAACGTTGGTTTCTGGAATGACCCTTGTCTGCCTTGCCTCTCTTGTACAGGAGCCAATAAACCCTCTAAGGGAAGAAGTATAATTGGTAGAATTGGTGACTCATCTCCAATCCCTGGGAAAAGCGTTCCAGTGGAGCCAGGCCTTTCTGTGGATGAGATTTCTGCCTCCCTCCTGACTGGAAAGCTGACCACTGTCTTCCTTCCGATTGTCTACACGGTTGTCTTTGTGGTTGGTTTGCCGAGTAATGGCGTGGCCCTGTGGATCTTCCTTTTCCGAACAAAGAAGAAGCACCCTGCGGTGGTGTACATGGCCAACCTGGCCTTGGCAGACCTCCTCTCTATCATCTGGTTCCCTGTGAAGATTGCCTATCACATACATGGCAACAACTGGACCTACGGGGAATCTCTGTGCAAGGTGCTCATTGGCTTTTTCTATGGCAACATGTACTGTTCCATCCTCTTCATAACCTGCCTGAGCGTGCAGAGGTATTGGGTGATCGTGAACCCTATGGCGCACAACAGGAAGAACGCAAACATCGCCATTGGCATCTCCCTAGGAATATGGCTGCTGATTCTGCTGGTTACCATCCCCCTGTATCTCGTGAAGCAGACCAGCTACATCCCTGCCCTCAACATCACCACCTGCCACGATGTCTTACCCGAGGAGGTGTTGGTGGGGGACATGTTCAATTACTTCCTCTCTCTGGCCATCGGAGTCTTCCTGTTCCCAGCCATCCTCATGGCTTCTGCCTACGTGCTGATGATCAGAACCCTTCAATCCTCTGCCATCGACGAGAACTCGGGAAAGAGGAGGAGGAGAGCCATCAAACTGATTGTGACTGTCCTGGTCATGTACCTGGTCTGCTTCACTCCCAGCAACATTCTGCTGGTGGTGCACTATTTCACCATTAAACACTGGGGCCAGAGCTCCGTCTACGCCCTGTACATCGTAGCTCTCTGTCTCTCCACCCTCAACAGCTGCATCGACCCCTTTGTCTATTACTTTGTCTCAGAAGACTTCAGGAATCACGCAAAGAACGCTCTTCTTTGTCGAAGTGTCCGTAAGGTGAAGCGGATGCAAATATCCCTCACGTCAAAGAAATCGTCCAGGAAATCCAGCTCGTACTCCTCAAGCTCAACCACCATTAAAACCTCCTACTGAGCATTCCAGCTTCGCGGATGGAAGTTTGACAGGAGGCTTCGGAGCTTGCTTAACGTTATGGGGATGTGTCTGTTGTTTCCTAACCAAGAGGGTCTTAACCACGTGCCATGGTTGTTCAGTACCTTTCGGGATTGCTGGAAGCTTCCCTGTTGGCATGAAGGAAACCCACGAAGGTGACATAAATGCCAGTTTCAGAATGTCTCTACTCAGATGCTCCCAGAATGGAACTTCAGACTTCCTAGAAGGTGGTCCCCCCAAAACCACACACACAACAAACCCAGTGACTTGCAAAAACTGGTTTTGGAAGACTAATTTTTTAGTGGAAACTGCATTTCTTATACATCTTGGGTCAAACACCATCTTGTTAGGGCTCAAGAACCCCCTGGAATGATATGTCCAATTGATTGAGTTGATGGAGGAAGACACTTTGAAAGAGGTGAGGGAGCTGCCCAGAGTCAGGCTTCTCACCAGAGGCGGCAAGCTGGGATTGGGCAGCAGCATCTGAATGGTCAGTGGGGTTCTTGTCCCACTTCATCGAAGGCAGTGAGCCGCTTGTTTAAAAATGCTGCAGGCTCTTCAGACTCAGGAATGAGAGCTCGGAATCTGGGGACAGGCCCAGGAACCCGTATGCTGACAAGCTTCTGCGCAAAGCTCAGGCACACCAGGTCTGAGACCCATGGGTCTGGCTGCTGCTGTTACTGGACAAAGGGTCGTGGTAGTTTTTAAAAAGAGAAGCAGACAGAATGCTTTGTGTCTCTTTTATGTTCAGCTTATAAGGAAATTGGTTTTGTTGACTTACTGGGTCTTTCAATTTCTTTATTAATCTTGAGCTTTTATATGTATCATTATCATTTCGAGGAAAATGCAACAGGATTTTAAACTTGAAAATACAAATGCTGTGTAATTTTTTACTGACGTCAGCGAAATCTTCAGGTAGCCTGAGTTTCGCAACAAGGATCAGAATTTATCACTTAGTATTTTAAGAAATTATTGTTGGACTATTTATTATCAGTTTTGTTCCCTTGTTATCAAATATGAAATTATAAAACCATCACCAGGTTTGAACCACATCTGTTTGAAAAAAAAAACTAAAATAGATGTGATTTGCAGCAATATATCTAAGGGGTACTTGACTCCAGACTGACTTTATACAACTTGTATTTGTGACTTTTTGAAATAATTATTTTATTGTGTGATTTATAAATCACATGACTATTTTTTGAAAATATTTTTATTGATTTCAGAGAGGAAGGAAGAGGGCAAGATATAGAAACATCAATGATGATAATCATTGATCGGCGGCCTCCTGCACACCTCCTACTGGGGATTGAGCCCACAACTTGGGCATGTGCTCTTAACTGGAATCAAACCTGGGACCCTTCAGTCCCCAGGCCTATGCTCTATCCACTGAGCCAAACCAGCTAGGGCTCACATGACTATTTTTTACAACTTCTTTTTGAAGTGTGTGTGTGTGTGTGTGTGTGTGTGTGTGTGTGTGTGTTTGAGGGAAGGAATGTAAAAGGGCAAGCAACATCATTCTTCTAAGAAGAAATTATGCAAGGCTCACACCTTATTTTTACATAAAAAAGTGCCATGCTGTACATATTGCTCTATGGTAGTTATTTTTCATTTACTTACAATTCAGAATTCTTTCCATGTCTACATCCATAGACTGACCTTCATTTTTAAAGGATAGACTAATGTTTTGACTATATTGTGATGTATTTAGTCATTTCCCTACCTAGAGCTCCACTCCCTCCCCCCCCTCCCCCCCCCCATTAAAATGGTGCTGCATTGAACATCTGTGTGCAGATTTTTTTTTTTTTTTTTTTTTTTTTTTTAATGTTCCTAGAAGTAGAATGGCCAGGTAAAAAGTTAGACACCTATTTAAATTTTAAATTTTGGTAACTCTTGCCAGATTGCCTTCAGTAATTTATACTTCTACCAAAAAGTGCATTTGTGCCTATTTCCTGAAATGCTCATTCACACTTGATTTATGAATCTTTTGAACTTTTACCAATCTGTTTTGAAGCAGCACAGCCTACTGGCTGAGCGTGCCAATCATGAGCTACCAGGCAGGGCTGAGTTCCGACTCTATCATTTCTTTATTTTTTGTTACCGGAGGGAAAGTACTTCTGTGCCTCAGTTTCCTCAATTGTAAAGTGAGGATAATGTCTTTCTCACTGACTTATTAGGATTAAACATTGGGCACATTTATGTAGTCATACATATTAGTAGCCTTATTACTATTATTCCTCTGTCTGCTAATGAGACCTCATTTCTGGTCTGCCCCCTTTCACGTCCATGCCTTCCTCCGCTTTGAGTCCCTAGCAGGCTTGTGTGGTTGTCTCCATTTCACAGGTAAGAAAGCAATAGATGGTCGACACCGAGTAAAAGGGAGCAGAAACAATTGGCTCACAGGCCTTGCAGGTGCTCTATGGAGGGATTCAGTGGGAAAAAATGTTTGGTATTTACCGTTTATTTATTAGTCATTTTCATAACACATGCTAAAAAACCCAAACTGAACAAAAATATGTAACTAAAATATTTTCTTCTTAGCTACCCATGCTCATTCTCATCTCCCAGAAGGTTAATTTTTATAATTGGTTTGTATACAATATATGTATATTAACCCTTCAAATAAGAATAAATGTTAAAATAAGAATATGTGCGTGTATATAAATGTGTATATGTGCAAGTTTTTAATCAGTACAAATGGAATAGATCTTCCTCATTTTTAGTGACTAGGTAGTATTCCATGTATGGATAACTGTAATTTAATCATTGCCCCGTTGAAGATTAAGTATTTTTCTTGGTTCCTTTTAACATTACGAAGTATAAAGAAAATAACTTGAGAAATAGTCATAAGAATGTGTTTTGTTAAAGCAAAAGCTTTTCAAGTTACATTTGTTTCTTGTGCCTTTGGGAGGTGGTTCATGAAGCCCTGTTCTACCTGAGTTACACTCCATAGGGCCTGTGAGACCTCTGGATCTGAGCAGAGAAGTGCTGGGTGCAGTTGTCTTTGCTCCTGTGTTATTGGACTTACTGTGGTCTGATTTTTCTAAACCACCTCAAAGTTTGAATATTTAGCATTCCACAAGCTCCATTTACCAAGAGGGTTCTCTCAATTTTAAGGTAATGTGGATTTGCCTTCCATGGTGCAGGACACATTAGCCAAACTGACTTGATTGGAATTAGGTTACTGGGCATTTTCTTGAATGTTATGATTGTTTGCAGCAGGAGTTTCAGAAGTAATTAATTTCCCGCTTATCTCAATTTCATAAATCCTGAGGCTATAATCTCATCAGTATGCATAGTTCAGTGATTACATCTTTGTTCCTGAAACTTTAAGCCTGTAGGAGGTTCCTGAGAGGAGTGGAATGAATGTATCACCAAATCAAAAGTACAGTTTGTCACTGCGGCCTGGTCTCATTGATTAAAATTACCTGTTTGTGCTGCAGCATTTGGGTGTCTTAAAAGATAACTCTCTGATCCCACACTAGTCAAAAGCATGCCTCTAGTCCACCCCTCACCCCCACTTCTAAAATGAAAAGAGAAAACAAAACGCTCAGGGATGAAGTTCTCCATTTTATACACGGCATGGGGTTTCACGGAATCCTATTTAAATGCAAATGCTGTCATTGGAGTCACCCTTTGGAAATGTCTTTATTGAGGAGGATGAAGAATTCTGTGGTTTGGGTATGAGCTGCCCTACCACTTGGTCGGTCTGTGGAATATCTCCCGGGATCTGTCTTTACTGGTGAGAAATCAGACACAACTGGACTTCTGAGCCACCTCCTTCTGCAGAAACCACAGCCCCAGCATGTGGGCTCCATCATGAACACAAATCAGCACCTAACATGGTGTGAGTGGCTCATTCCTTCATCCCACAAAGAGTTAGTGCAACATTATTGCCTTATTAAATGCCAATAACTAAACAGGGATTCCTGCTTTAGCAGCAGCCAAGTCGTGGGGCTGATATTCTCAGTGAAATGTGTCAATATTAAAAACAAAAACAACCAATCCTCCAGTATTTGGTTTAGTCAAAGGCCTTTAACGAATACCCTATTTCAAAGCTATGTCTCAGGAGTGGGACAAAATCTAGTAAAATGAAGGACAAGAAAGCTTATGGCCCTATCCCTCTTATCACTGTTTTGCTTAAACCTTATAAAAACAAACACTTTAAAGTCGTAGAAATAATGTGGTTTTTGTAAATCTGAGAATATGAGCAATTAGTAAAAAGTGATATCTCCCCTCCTGACCCACCATGTCAGCACCCCGTTACTCCCTTTGTGTTTCCTGTGAGACATTTCTATGCATGTGTATGCCTGTGTACTTGTATGCTTTGTTTTTTTGTTTTGTTTTTTTAGTAAAAGAGGAGTTATGTATTTGTTATATTTATACATAATCAATTACCTCAAAATGTAGTCGCTTAAAACAACAATAAACATTTACTAACTTGCACAGTATCTGTGGGTCATGAATTCAGGAGCAGTTCAGCCAGATGCTTCTGGCTGGGGATGTGGTGAGGTCGCAGTCATCCATGTCCAGTGTGGTCCCTCGCAGGGGACATGGGGAAGCTGCAATGCCTTTTAGAGCCTCACCTCAGGAGTCATACAACGTCATTTTCGTGATGCTCTCGATTTCACAGCTTCCATTCAATTTGGAGAAGACTACCTAAGGGCATTAGGAGGCAAGGATCACTAGGTGTCCTTTGGGAAGCTGGCTACCAAATATGTGTATTGTCAAAACAAAAACAAATACAGGGATCCAATTTAAAATGGAGCCATGCTGGAGGAACTGCCTTGCACATCTGATGTCTGAAGTATTTGGAATGTTAAAACTGCAAAATAACCTTTGATGGCCTGAAGCAACCTTGTGTGCCAGAGAACGTTTTGCAAAGATAGTAAAGCAGAGATGACCACTCCACGGACGTGGCCAGACTGACAATTAAAATCATTATTGAGAATTAATATCACTATGTCATGCTATCTGCACCAGTAGAAAAGCCTTTCTACTATTGATGTGGTTCCCTTTTCTGATAAATACCATTGCCTTTGTCTCCTGATCTGAGCACTGTTTGAGCTACCATCTGAATCAGTGTGTCTTTATAGCTACCCTGTTTCCCCGAAAATAAGACAGTGTCTTATATTAATTTTTTCTCCCAAAGTTGCGCTAGGTCTTATTTTCAGGGGATGTCTTATCTTTCCATGCACTAGGTCTTATTTTCGGAGGATGTCTTATTTTCGGGGAAACACGGTAGCTGTTCTTTTGATCTCAAATCAAGGCTTGTGTCTCTCACTTGGAAAGGCCCTTTCATTTTTAGGTTAATCTGAACACAATTTGGACATTATTTCTGTATCAGCACTTGTAGATTGACCTCATTATTTTAAATAAATGCATTCATTGTATAGATGTATTATAATACAAGCGCCTAGCTTTTAGGTAGTTTCTATTTTTGTTATTGTTTTGTTTGTTTTTTGGTTTTTGCTATGCTTATATTCCTTCACAAGCAATATTTGACTGAATATCTTTCTGAATCTTTACATGCTTGTTCATTCACTATTCTTACACCATGTACTATACACCAAGTTACATTCAACAAAAGAGAACCCTGTTCTCATGGAGTTTACTTTCTACTTGGGAAGAGACTGAAAAGAAGAAAAATATCCAGTAGTAATAAATTCTAAGGAAGAGTAAAGGTTACAAGTAGTTTCTATTAGGGGATCAGGAAAGGTTTCTGAGGAAGTGAAATTTAAGTCACAATATAAAGGCTAAGAAAGAGCCACCCATGGACGGATCCCAAGAAAGTGTTTTATGGGAATGAGTGAGGGGAAAGTGAACAAGGAGGTTGAAGAGAGGCAAGTACTCGGTAACTGAAGGGGATAAGGAGCTGGGCTTGCATTCAGATGGGGTGCCATAGGGTTGTTTTATTGGTAATTTAAAAAGACACTGGTGCCCTAGCTGGTTTGGCTCAGTGGATAGAGTGTCAGCCTAAAGGGTCCCAGGTTCAATTCTGGTCAATGGCACATGACTGGGGTTGTGGGCTCGATTCCCAGTAGGGGGCGTGCAGGAGGCAGCAATCAATGATTCTCATCATTGATGTTTCTATCTTTCTCCCTCTCTCTGAAATCAATAAAAATATATTTTAAAACTAAAAAGTATATCATTAGAAAACAGACACTGGCTACTATGAAGTATGGATGGATTATAGGACAAAAGGAGAAGCAAGAACAGGAGGAAATTCCACCAATCCAAGCGAGAGAAGAGGTTGACTTGAATTAGGGTGATAGAGATGGAGAGAAGGGAACCGATTTGGGCAATGTTTTGGAAGTAAAGTTTGCAGGAGTGAGGAAAAGAGGAATCAGATCATTCATAGTTTTTGTTGTTGTTTGATGGATGATTGTGAAATAACAAGTGGGCATGTTTTGGGGTTGAAAGTCAAGAGTTCAATTTTGGCCATAGCCTTTAGAGTTTGAGATGCCCGTTAGACATCCAAGTAGAACTGTTGAGTAGGACACTCGGATATTTGTATGTGGATTTTTAAATAGAGCTGGAAAGAACACATTTTGCCATATCACTAGCACTTTTAAAGCAGAGGACTTGGTGAGATGCCCTAGGGCAGTAGTCGGCAAACTCATTAGTCAACAGATTGGCAAACCGGGCTTGCTTGCTTGCTGGGGAGCTGCATGTGGCTTTTGCTGACCACTGCCCTAGGGGAGAGAATATAGATGAAGAAAAGGAGGCCTAGGTCAGAGGCCTTGTGCACTCAGCACCCTCTGAGAAGAAAAGGAGCCACTGGGGCAGGAAGGAAGTACAGAGGATATGCCGCCAAGGGTGTAAAGGGGAGGCTGGTCAGTCGTGTGGAATATTAGTGAGAGGTCAAGTGAGACAGAACAGAGACGTGACCATTGGGTCTTACTACATGGAGAGCATTGGTGACTTTGACCAGACCACCCGTCTCAGCAGTGGTGGGGTTAGGAAGCCAAAATGGGTGTGTTCAAGAAAGAATGGGAAAGAAGGACACAAACATGGTAAATGATTCCATGTAGTATAATTGTGAAAGGGAGCAGAGGATTGTGGGGCAAGAGAGTCAAAGAGAGATTGTTACCTTAGGAATATGGAAATGAGAGTGATTCATTAGATATTAATGATGGGAGTGTCTGGATATACTATACTGTGTTTCTAGAAGTAGAATTTCTGGGTTAAAGGGTATGTGTAATTTTGATCATTGCCCTCTTAAGATGACACACCAATTTATACACCTGTCAACGATGTGTCCATTTACCCACACCACTGTAAACTGAGTTTTCATGGGCTCAAATACATGCCCATCTGGACTTCACCAATCCTGAGTGTAATGATCACTGGAAGAAATGAAGCTATGTCTTTCCTCTTTCGTTTGCTTTTGTGTTTAGGGCTTATTTTTCTTCTGCAACTGCTCGCTGCTCAGGCAGTGATATTTGAAAGGTCTTTGGGAAATCCAGTCCTGTTTGTCTTTGTAATAGGTCTGAAAGGAAACCTGTTATTCTGGGTGGGCTGTAGAAAATTCTGTACCATTTGGGACATCCTTTGCTCTAGAAAGTCTTCTATCATTCTTTTGTCGAGAATTTGAGGGCAGGGTGTTCACTGCTACCACTAGTACCTAGGAGCTTGGAGTCTGAGCAGCCCTGGAGGTGAGAAATTCTCAACATTGTGGGGTCTTAGCTCAGGTCTGAGTTCCTCACACCAGCTTCATTAGGTAGCCTGGAGTGAATGATTTAAGTCCATAAAAGGATTTATTATAGCTTCTTGGCAGCATTGAGTAGATTTAATTACTTAATCCTGAGAAAGCAGTTTTAGCCAAGCCTTGTGTTCTGAGCTCTTTCAGAAGCCACCTGCGATCTCAGAGGGGACTGTCCAGTTCCTATTGGTGACAGATTTTCCTTCAGACAAAATGTTTTTGTAAAATGGAGACTTTGTTCAAAATATAACTGATTTATCAGAATTTATGGTTTAGAATTGCAGAGCAAGGAAGGAAATGGTGGTATTTATTCCAATGATAGTTTCTGTTCATTACAACTATGCTTTTTAAAAACATGGAGAACTTTGTACCCACACAGAAGCCAACAGAATCATATAAGGAAGCTTTTGTACCTATCACTCAGTCCCACCCTTGTTCAGTTCTAATCCACCCACCTTCCCATCCCATTTATTCTAAAGCAAATCCCAGAAAACATACCATTTCACTTGTAAATGTCTCAGTGATTCATTCTGATGTTTCCAGAATGCCCATCATTTTATCATGTGAAATTTGGCTCCTCTTAATTTTCATTTTTAGGGGATAAAATAGTTATTTTAGAAAGAGATGTTTTAGTCTTCAGCATCTCTCCTAGAATTCCTCCTTTCAATGCAGGTCAGGATATGTCCAATGCACATATGTTATGTGCATTGGACATATCCTGACCTGCATCTGTCCATCGCCATTTGAATGGCAGGTCTCTGGGCCACGAGTGATCTGATGGTCCAGGCCCACCCCGCGCTGGCCGCTCTGAGAAGGGGTATGAATGGCTGCTGTGTCTTCTTAGGAGTGGCTTTAAATTGTTACCTGGGACAACATGAGCTGTCTAAGTTAAAGCTCCTGGGACATCCAGGGACAACAAGCCACAGCTTGAAAGTTCTTCTGGATCCTTTGCCTGCTCAGGAACTTGAACCTGAATTTTTCATGGTGAAATCAGACAGGAGGCCAGGATCACAGAAGCCAGCAGAAAATGAATTGTGTAGAGCAAAGGGCTGTCAAAACACCAGGGCTCTGAGCCATCACCACACTGTTGGCTCGCTCTCTCTCTCTCTCTCTCTCCCTCTCTCTCTCTCTCTCCCCCCCCCCCCCCCGCCCTTGTGGCCAAGGTAAGGGCACCTTTCAGAGAGGCAATAGTCCTCTGCCCTGTTGGCCCTCCCCAGCCCCTGCCCTGTGGCCCGGAGCCCTCCCACCTCCACTGGGACCACTGCACTAGATGTAGGAACAGACTCCCCACTTTGTTGTTTGTAAACCTTACAGGGGCCTCCTGGGGAGATAAAGAGAAAGCGTTTATCTTGGTTTCTGGGTGAAAAGCAATCTTCCCTGAGAGCCAGGGCGGTGAGGAGCCCAGGATGGAACCGCACAGGCCTTAGGAAGGAGACTGGCTGTGCAAGTCCAGACTCGGGGCTGGCGGACACGACGGTGGTTATTGGGAGAGAAAGCAGGAGGGGCTGGAACTTATGACTTAGAGCCCGTAAATCTCTGAGTAAACAGAAAGGCAAGGCTACGAGTTTCTCAATAAACTGCTTGAGATACATGCTCCCAGCAGCGCCTCCTACTGGTGAAGAGCAAGCGCCCTGAAGCCAGGTGCCATCCTGGCTTCACCATGGAGTGCCTTAGAAAGCCGTGTGACTTCTGTGTGCCTCAGCCTAATGAGCGTGAAACTGGGTTGATCATCCCTCATGAGATTTGTGCGGGTGAAATGGGTAACTCCATTTAAATTGTCTAGAACGGTGCTTGGCCAGAGTACGTGCTCATGAATGCTAGTTCCTGTGTATGGACAGAGGGAAGCATGGGTGACTGGGAGCACTAGGAGAGGGTGTTGGGCTTTCTGGGGAGCTGAGGGAAGTCAGGGGGCTTCCTGGGAGGACTGATGCCTGAGCCGAGTGAACTGAGTGTCCAAGGAGCAGAGTGCTAGGTGGGAGCACGGTGGAGCAGGTCAGGTGAGGGAGCACTTCACTGAGCTTAGATTTCACCCAGAGGTGGTGGGGAATCCCCATGAGGTGAAGGAAGGCAGGAGGTCAGCTATGCTTCCTCCTGGGCCCATTTTGAAGAAGGGCGAAGTGGGTGCAGGAGGCAAGTTGGGTCTCTTATTACAGTAATGAAGGCCAAACGTGGCAGGGGCCTGAGCCATTGTGCTTAGGGGTGGAGAGGAGGGAACCGATGGACAGGAGGAGGAGCCAGGAAGAGCATGGCATTCAGGTTTTTAGTGTGTGGCATTGTGAATGGGGGTACTGCTGTGGAAAGCAAAGGAAGATCCCCTCTGGACTAGAGCAGTGAGGGGGCAAAGGGGTAAATATGATCAATCTGATGGGACTTGGGAATTTGAGATGCTGGTGAGTTATCTAATGGAAGACATCCTGTACTCAGTTGATGTATACTCCGCTCTCTCCCAGGTAGGATGTAAAGCGATAATTTAAGGCCCAGCCAGCTTGGCTCAGTGGTTGAGCGTCACCTGTGAACCAGAAGGTCACAGTTAGATTCCCAGTCAGGGTACAAGCTGGGTTGTGGGCTCGATCCCCAATAGGGGTTGTGTAGGAGGCAGCTGATCCATGATTCTCATTACTGATGTTCCCTCTCACTTCCTCTCTGAAATAAAAATATATATTTTTAAATGAAAAATAAAGGGATATGTAAGGACACATAAAATAGTGAATTATTATAAATTAAATACTAGAGAAAGAAGCAAGAAAAACAAGGATGGAATATAAAATGGTGGCGCTGGGACCGGTTTGGCTCAATGGATAGAGCGTCAGCTTGGGGACTGAAGGGTTCCGGGTTCGATTCCGGTCAAGGGCATGTTTCTTGGTTGCGGGCAGATCCCCAGTAGGGGGTGTGCAAGAGGCAGCTGATCGATGACTCTCTCATCGATGTTTCTAACTCTATCTCTCTCCCTTCCTCTCTGTACAAAATCAATAAAATATATTTTTTAAAAAAATGGTGGAGGGAGGTTAATACAAATCACATGGCAGAGAGCAGAAGTCACAGCTGCAGGGTTTAGTTGAGCTCCACTGCTTGAGTTGGCCTGCAGTTTTATGTTTGTTTCTTTGTTTATTTTTGGATGAGTTGTGTGCCTGTTTGTTTATTCAAGTGTAGTCTTCAAATCCAGTGTCCTCAAAAATTAGGATTTATGGCTTTTTCTAAAAATGATTGGTAGTTCTGGAAGCTCTGAGCCATATTCTATCTACTCTGACAACAATTACCTGGATCTAAAGAGCGTGCGCCATGCTCAAGAGGGCATGGGGTCTCCAGTCACAGGCCCCTCAACCTCCAATTGTATCCCCAGCATTGCGGTGGAGTGTCAGTCCCATTTATTATTAGGGACTATTTCTCAGAACTTAATGAAACAAAAATAAGTTGAGATTTTTTTTTCATATCCCCACTCTATTTTGCCTCTCTCCACTACCTGCCTGGCCACAGAGCAGGTTGATGCTCACTGCTGACAACTGTTGCCCATTTTGATCAGTCCTGTCTTGTGCCTGCTGTGAAGCAGTTTGAACATAGCTACCTGCTGTAAGTGTTCGAGCTTATGACAGGTGGTAAAATCATGCAATTGGCCTAGGCCAGTGGTCGGCAAACTCATTAGTCAACAGAGCCAAATATCAACAGTACAACGATTGAAATTTCTTTTGAGAGCCAAATTTTTTAAACAAACTTCTTCTAACTCCACTTCTTCAAAATAGACATGCCCAGGCCGTGGTATTTTGTGGAAGAGCCACACTCAAGGGCCAAAGAGCCACATGTGGCTCTAGAGCCACAGTTTGCTGACCACTGACCTAGGCGATTTCATCTACTGTAATGGTTTTACTTACAAACTATGGTTCCAACTCCCATGTCATTTCCCCAACCCTCACTTGAGACCGTGAGATGCATACCAGTATTGCCTCACTTCCACTCACTAGAGACCCACAACGGTGACATGCCAGGGCTGTGCGTAGCCCAGTCCCTTGCCTCTGACTTTTATACTTACAGCCTCAGGAAGACAAATTAGCTTTCTGCGGCTTTTATTGTTCTTTCTTTAGACTTGAATTGGTTATGGACTGTGCACGTTAAGATGCATTTGTCAGCAAGTATTAGAACAACTAAATAAAAATAGCTTAAGCTTACTTAGGACATTTGTTATACAATATAGAGCAATGGAGAATACCCATATTTAAAGGGCAGGCACTAGAAGACAGGCTCCTGCCGAGGAAAGAACTCAGAGGAAGATGACTTAGAGAGGTTGGAGGACAATCAGCACAGCAAGAGGTCAGAGGAACCAAGAGAGGCTTGTGGAAGGCAGGGGCTAATTGGCGAAGGACACACACATTCTTGAGAAGTAGCCTCGGCACTGTCCCTTCACAATACAATGGTGTTTGTAAATGAGCGAGCACAGGTGTTTTCGGCTCACATTCTTTAAAGAGATGATACATAAGGAACAGTCCTGGTAAGGTGGGAACCTGTAAAGAGAAACATGGCAACTTGGCAGATACACAGACTATTAAAAAATCTAAGAGATGATGCAATCGTAATCAAATAGTTTGTTTCAGCTGGAGAAAGGCAAATGTTTATTTAGCACATGATGTTCATATAATTTAGGAGCCAAATCAAGATAAGAGAAATATGTTATTATTATATAAACTTTGGGATTCAGAGTTGACTAAGATTAAGATATTTGAGTTACTTTTTACCACCATTAATCCATTTCGGAACTGCTGGGGGAAAAGGAGTTAGCATGCTGAAAATGAGCAAACATGTATTCTGGAACCTAGATCTTTTGCATTTATATAGTATTAAAGCCCCCCCCCCCCCCCAAAAAAAAGCAAATAATGCAGGATTTTCTTACTTAGGATTCCCCTTTCCCCCTACTCCCCTACACACACACACACACACACACACACACACAACACAAAGCTTTAGTTATGTGGAGGCAAACACCATACTCCGGGGAATCTAGTGGTCTGGAAAGGTGCAACACAATAGCCTGTGGGACATTGGTGAAGTTTGTAACTTAACCCACAACTGGCAAGTCCAGTCTATCAAGACCAGTTCCCCGCGGAGAGGGGCTCTGATGCTCTCTGGACCCTGGGAGGGCTGCCTGGGCACTTGACCAGCTTAGCAGAGTCTGTATTGAATGAAGAGTTAGGGTCCCTAATTGCAAGCAATGGAAGCTGACTCCAGCTGCTGAGGCAGGGGAGGTATTCCCTGGAATGCACATGAGTGGCTCACAAAACTCTTGTAAGAGCTGTGAAGAAACGATGCTCAAGGTGAATCTCCAGGGAGGATGTCCAAAGCCACACCACAGAACTGGCTGCATGAGAAAACTGGTCCCTCTGTGGCCACCAAGCCCCAGAGGCCATCGTTCACACTACTTTGCAGCCATCGCTCCTGCAGCCAGTGTAGATGCTGTGTCTGCACCAGGATCGCTAACCCCATCTGTGGCAGAAATAGCAGGAGATTGGGCCTCACTACAGACCCAACGTCAGAGACAGAAAACTTGGAGGATGGTCATTTATTGAAAGAGGCTAAAATGGAGTCTCTCCCTGGAGGGCCTACCTGCTCAGCTGCTCACAGTGGGAAGCCGGAAGGGGCTGGTGGAGAGCAGAAGTCACAGCTGCAGGGTTTAGTTGAGCTCTACTGCTTGAGTTGGCCTGCGGGTTTATGTTTGAGCCGAGTGAGCTGAGTGTCCAAGGAGCAGAGTGCTAAGTGGGAGCACGGTGGAGCAGAATTTTGGAATTCTGGTTGCATATCATGCAGTCAGACTCACAGCAAATGTGAGCTTTGGAAATATTAAGCAGATGTTGTTCAGGTGACATTAAAGAGTGACAAAGCAACGCTACTTGGTGATCTGAGGAGACGCTTTCAGAAGCAGAGACATTGGTTATTGGTTACACAGTGATTTTTTTTTTTTTTTTAAGCCCTGTGTTATTTCTGTGAGATTATTCACCGAGGTCGCTGGTAGAGAAGACATTGTTACAACATTTGCATTATTCACCGAGGTCGCTGGTAGAGAAGACATTGTTACAACATTTGCATTCCTGCCTGCGGAGGAGAAGGAGGAGAAGGTGCTGTGGGAAGCAGGAAACAACCTGCTCTAAGAGCTGGGCTTGTGTGTCCCGAGGCCACACAGGGAATTGCACCACTCCCACCTTTATCTCTGAGAACTGCTCATGGAAGGAACAGTTTATTTACATTGCACCATTATTATAGTCCTGTGGAAAAAAAACAAAACAACTTCTTCTAAGGGGCTCACACAGCTCAGCAGGCTGGTGCTGGCTGTTGGCCAGAGGCCTAAGTTCTTTGCCACGCGGTTTTTTGGTGTCCTCCTAACATGGCCGCCGACCACCCCCAGAGTGTGTGGTCCAAGAGGAAGCAAAGCAGAAGCCACACGTCTTTTATGTCTTAGTCTCCCAAGTCACACGCAGTATCCTATGGGTAACGCAAGTCAGCCCTCAGTGTAGGAGATGACGCCAGGTGTGAATGCGGGAGACCAGGATCCCTGGGGGCTGTTCTGAAGGCTGGCTACCCCTGGGATCTGTCTCAGCATCATTGCAGAGACGGGGTGTGGTTTCAGCTGACGATGGAAGGGGAATTGTTGGCATTGCTAAGAGCTAGTCCTGACAATAAATGAGCTAAAATGAAGACCTGGGGCATAGATGCATGCCACTAGCCCAAATACGTTCTACCTGCTTACGATCATGGAGTTCATGTGACTGGCTAGGGTGCAGATCAATTCACCCACCTCCTTGGGCCCAAGAATAAATCTGGGCAACTAATAAGCGTTACTGTTCTGCTGCTTGGCCATCATGTGAGTGACTCAGTTTCACTCTCTGTTTTCAGCCGAAGAGTTTGCAATTGATTTCAGGGTTGAACAGCCTCCGTGATTAGGAAGTATATTTATTACTTTATTTTGTTTAGATTATTTTTTATCTGATTTTAGCAGTGCAAAAAGCAAGTGGCGGCTTCCCCTCAATGTGATCCTCCATATACTAAACCCCATTATTACGTGAACTCTCTTCCCCCGGTGAAATAATTCCAGTTTCCTGAATGTTTCTCTCATCCCCAGGGATGAGAAGTGTGTGTGTGTGTAAACACTTTTTATTAAGGAAAAATGTACACTTTTGGCCTGTTTGATGTATGTGTGAAACAATGTTGTCCACAACAAACGGGAATTTTATTTTGCTGAGTTGTTCTAACAAAAGAAAAAAGAAAAAATGTAAACTTATAGAAAGTAGAATTGTCTGAAGAACTCCACGGACCCAGCGCCAGCTTCAACAGTCAGATGACCCAGGGCCCTTGTGGTGTGTTGGCTTCTCCACCCTCCCACCACTTCCCACATCCGATTATCTTGAAGCAAATGGCAGAAATCTTCTCGTTCCACCCAGGGAAGTAAAAGTTTGACTGGCGAAAGGAAACTCTTGCCTTTGTAGGTCCTCTTCTCTCTGACTCTCAGCTTCAGTGAGCAGGGAAAGGGAAAGGGAAAAGGAAAGGGAGCCTGCGGCTCATCCAGCGCAGGAGTCATCGTGTAAGGGAAGGAGAAAGGACCGCTCCTTCCTGCAGCCCTGGAGGCTGACACTGACTGTCCTGACAGAAATGTGGGACACATTCCCTAACCCTGTTTTCCCGGCCCACAGGGTGAGGAGGAAAGTGTGCAATCACGGTTCTCTTTGAAGTGCCTGGAGGGACCTCTGCCCTTCATTATCTGAACTGTTTTCTGAGGGATGAGAAGCCCGCACACCTGCCCGCTCACACATACAAATGCACACACTGAGCCTTAAACTAATTTTGGAATAATAAAAAAAAAAATCCGAGGAAGGAACTTCAAGGTACTTAGCCCAAGGCTGTTATTTCCCTGTAGTGAAAAAGGAGGTCCACCCAGCACAGGGGCTGGGCGGGGGGGGGGGGGGGGGGTTGCTTTATTATTTGATAGCATTCCACAATGTATTCTTCAGTACTACTCGGGGCATTTGTCCTTATAATCTTTTGCAGACCTGGGCCAGTGCTTGCTACTTAATAAATAGTGTGTGTGAAAAAGGCTTTGTAAACTGGATAGGAAAGTCAGTGAGCATTACAGCCAAATCAACATTTGGGTGGTTCAAATGCTTTTTGTCAATTTTATAACTTTTAAAGTACTTCATTAAAAAATTGTCTTAAATATATTTTTATTGATTTCAGAGAGGAAGAGAGAGGGAGAGAGAGATAGAAACATCAATGATGAGAGAGAGTCATTGATTGGCTGCCTCCTGCATGCCCCCCACTGGGGATTGAGCCAGTAACCCAGACATGTGCCCTTGATGGGAATCGAACCTGGGACCCTTCATTCCGCAGGCCGATGCTCTATCCACTGAGCCAAACCAGCTAGGGCAAAAAATATTTTTTAATTAACAATGTTAATTAAAAAATATTTTAATTAACAATGTTAATGTTGACATTATTGCAGGTGCTTCCCTTTTCCCCTATTTCCCCCTTCCCCCTCCCTTGTCCTTCACCCCATTATTGTCCATGTACATGAATATGCATATATGTTCTTTAGCTTTTCCCCTCACCTTCTTTATTCAGTCACCCCCATTCCCCTCCCCTCAGGCATCGTCAGTCTGTTCCATGCATCCATGCTTCTGGTTCCATTTTGTTTGCACTCTGGCCCTCACCCCAAGGCATCTGTTCCCGGGAACTGCTGGCAGGCTCAGGCACCTGGTTGTCTCTAGCCGGAGAAGGGTGGCAGTCCTGTCCCACTTGGTAGGACGGCCTGCTTTTCACGTATCTCCTTCCTTTCAGGCTCCGTGGTCCAAGCCCTGAAAGCTCTCCTCCTGGCTCCCACCTGTGGATTTGTGCTAGCTTTCTTTTTTTCTAAAAGAATCCTTACTTTCAGAGCCCCCGGATCTGAGATTTCCATTTCTCTCATTCTTTGTACACTATCTTGGGTAAATTGTATCTCTTAGCCCTCAGGCTTATGATTCACGCCAGAAATTAAAAAGTAAAGTGTAATAATTAATAGAGTAAGTGAGGTGCTATGGGGACCTTCTGTGCTATGAACAGGTGTGTCCCCCAACCCTCCCTGGAATTTAGTCACCTGTAGATATATGTCCCTAGCCTGAAAGAGTCATTTAGAGCCTTTTGACACGATCTTTGTTTCTGAAAGGGTCCTGACGGACAGCGGCTGGGCCTGGCTCACATCACAGGCCCAGAAGGGTCACTTAAACACTCTCAAGCATGTTCTGGAAATTAGAGGGCTTCCAGATGCACTCCCGAAGCCTGACACTAGGGGGCAGCATGTGCAAAGGAAATAGCTCTATCACCAGAGGCTATTTTTTTCTGTTGATTTTTAGAGAGAGTGAAAGGGAGGGGGAGAGACACACAGAGAGAAACATCAATGTGAGAGAGACACATCAGTTGGTTGCCTCGCCACCAGTGCCAGAATGGAGCCTGAAACTGAGGCATGTGCCTTTGACCAGAATTGAACCCCAGACTCTTTAGTCTGCAGACAGGCTCTATCCACTGAGCCAAATTGGCTAAGGCGTTAGCTCTGCTTTTAAAGCCAAGCAGTAACCAACTGGAAACTACCTTGTTTTTGCACCTCAAGAACAAAGGATGTAGAGGCCATATTCTCATCTTTCAAATCAGATTAGCATATTACAATTGTTATTGATGTACAGTTGACTTATATTGTTTTTGAGTGTACAATATAGTGATTTGATATATATCCACATTACAAAATGATTACTACTATAAGTCTTAGTTATCTTCTATCACCATACAAAGTTATTACAGCATTACTGACTATATTCCCTATGCTGTTATATTACCTCACTGTGACTTATTTATTTTATAACTGGAAGTTTGTATCTCTTAATACCCT
Source organism: Pipistrellus hanaki (assembly GCF_964339955.1). NCBI lineage: Eukaryota > Metazoa > Chordata > Mammalia > Chiroptera > Vespertilionidae > Pipistrellus > Pipistrellus hanaki. The sequence goes on from NC_140506.1 coordinate 36,432,501, forward strand.
TCAACTTTTTTCATCCATGGTCCTTCTCCCCCTGCCCACCAAATCCCTTTTGCAATCACCAAGTTTGTTCTCTGTATCCATGAATCAGTTTCTGCTTTGTTTGTTTTGTTTTTTCAGGTTCCACATATAAGTGAAATTATATGGAATTTATCTTTGTCTGACTTATTTCATTTAGCATAATACTCTCCATGTCCATTCCATTCATATTGTTACAAATAGAAGTTTAATTCCTTTTTATGGTTGAGTAATATTCCATTTTAAATATGTATAAATATCACATCTTATTTATCTATTCATCAATCAATGGACACTTAGGCTGCTTCTATATCTTGATTATTATAAATAACTAGAGTCCTGGTGCATAAAATTTGTGCACTTGACCGGGGGGGGGGGGGTAGCCTGGCCTGTGCCCTCTCACAGTGTGGGAGCCAAATGATCGATTGCCCCAAAGAGGTAGCCCCCACCTATCCATCTGGGATTTCTTGATGGATTGCCCCAAAGGAGCCAGGGGGGCCCATCTCCGAAACTCCGCACGCAGCGTCAAACCCCTGCCCACCCACGTGTGCCTTCTGTGCACGCAGCCTCCTGGTGATGGATTGTGGGATTATGAGGGCATCACAGCATGAGGGCGTAATGACCACCTAGGCTATTATTAGTATAGATGCTGCAGAACATAGGGGTGCATATGTAGACAACAATTTTAAATATCTATTCTATCAAGAGGTTTGCCTGCCAACTGAATGCTTCAAATAAATTAATTTATGGTTGAATATAATTTAAATATAATACTGCTGCCAGCTGGTGTGGCTCCACAGTTGAGCGTCCACCTAGGAATCAAGAGGTCACTGGTTTGATTCCTGGTCAAGGCATATGCCCTAGGTTGTGGGCTTGATCCACAGTCGGGTCCGTGCAGGAGGCAGCCAATCGATGACTTGTTCTCTCATCTAATGTACACGGTGGGCACCAAGCCTCGCTTACGCCGTTGGGGCAGCAGCTCACATCCGCTCCTTCTGGTGATTAAAAACAGGCTTGAGGCACTTCCATTTGAATCTCTTGTCTCGGTGATTTTCATCTTCCTGGAACAGGTGTGCTGAGGTGGAAACCTGGGTTATACAGGCCCGTGATTTCATCGTAAACACCTGTAGGCAGAGCTGTGCCTTGGCGGAACCAGTAAGAAGTTAGGTGTTTTCTGCCTCTTATTGTTTATCTTCAGCCCGTGTTTAATGTGGCTCTGTACTTGTTGTCTGGTTGCTGGCTTGCGAACACAGCACTGCTCCGTTTTAATGGACGTGTCCGTGTTTCCCCCCCGGAGTTTGGCGGCCTGCACGGGCAGTGTCAGTGCTGCTACCAACCTGCCCGCCGGCTGGCAAGGGCCACGGACACCATGATTGGAATCTGCCACCGCTACTCCTGCCAGGAAGGGGGCAGATTCAGGGTCAACCAGGGGGAACGAAGATGCTCCTGCAGAGAGAGCCCACCGAACGCCTCCCGGTGAGTCCCAGCTCCCCTGCCCCTTCGGTCCAGGCAGGCGAGGTGCACCTCCAGGACAGCCTCTGGGCACCTCGTGTCCCGTGCCCCTGCCACAGACACAGCGCCATTTACATGGAGACTGGCAACAGGAGCAAACAGGAGGACCTTTGTTTTCTGTGCACAGTGTCCGTGTATGGCCTTCCCTGTATCACCTGTGGGTTTGCAAGTATTGTCAATTCTATGTGAGGCTCTCCTCATTTCTCAGCATCCTGAGCAGCAAAGCTGTAGCTAGTTATAGTTATAGAACTAGTAACTATAACTATAGCTAGTTATTCCTGGAGCTTTGTCCAGGTGACTGTAAATTAGTAATTGTTTTTTTTTTTTTGGGGGGGGGGGTGTCAGAAATGAAGCCTGGGGTACCTAATGTTGTGGCAGCAAATTTTCTAACGAATAACCAATACTCGGAAAGCTTTGCCAGCCGAGCACAGGCTGATAGGGATTGGTGGAAAGGTTGTGTCTGGCCAGGAACCAGCTGGGTAGCAGACTGATTCACATCTCAAGATGGAGTTAGTTTAATAAATCTACACATGAAACCTTAGAGTGCAGTGTTTGGGGTCTCCTCGAGGTTTAAAACTCTTGGTTCTGATGTTTACGGGGCTGCTCAAGTGGACTTGAGCAGGATGTACTGCCCTTGCATGGTGCCATTCTGTACAAATCCCGCATTAAGACTACAGTGACTGTCTTTACAACAGTCTTCTTCCCACCCTCTATGGGAAAAACAAGTAAAAAAATTTTAACTAATTTTTTAGGAACTTATTTTTGGGTTCCAAATAACAGTTTTATTTTTATTACATTGATAGAGCAAATTGCACTATTTATATTTTTTCTAAAACTTCTTTTATTAAAGTATATTTGATATATAACATTGTATTGTATTAGTTTTAGGTATACAACATAGTGATTCAATATTTGCATATAGTATCAAATGATCACCACAATAAGTCTGGTTACCATCTGCCACCATACATAGTTACAAACTTTGTTTTCCTTGTTATGAGAACTTTTAAGATCTTAGCAACTCTCAAATATTCAATATAGTATTGTTAACTATAGTCCCATGCTGTATGCTAATATTGTAGTTCTTCAAAATACTGTAAGGTTTGAGATGCAGGAAACTGACCACCAAGATATTTTAAAGTAAAGTTTATTCCCCAGTAATGAGCAGGACTCATTATGGAGGTAGAGAAATCAGAATTGAAGGGGTTGGGGAGGGGGGATGGACCCAGCCGGGCTGCCGCCTGGACATGGAGGACCAGCAACACGTGGCTGGTCTGGGGCTCTTTTTAAGGGGAGGAACAAGAGAGGGTTGGACCCAGGGCAGAACAGGAAGGGGTGGGCTCCAGGACACTTTGGCACGTGCTGATTGGTAGTTCAATGTCTTGGGGATGTCTCTGTGGCAGATGCCAGTAATGTCATAACTGACATCTGTCAGTTGGGAGGAGGGAGAACCTTATAAATGCCTTTTTAGTGATTTTAGAATTCCCCAGGATTTTTTTTTTCCCCCTTCAAATTCAGTTTGGCTACTATATTATCTAAGATTTAGAATAAAAGGCTCAGTTGGTCAGACTTACACCTTGATCCATTCAAGTGAAATTTATAATTGTTTTTGATGAAGTTGATTTTGATCAATTTAAGTTTCCAACCATTTAACGGCTGGCAGCTAATGAGAGGGAGGTGAGGAAATCCTGGAAGAAATGAACTCCTTCTAGAATCTCATCGGCCCCTGATCAGAGGAAGGGAGGGGGCCTCCCAGCCCTGTCCTCTCCGGGCCCTGCTCTCGGTGGGCTCTGTGCTTTACTCTCCACCCATAGCTGCCATCATTTTGTCAGGTCTACCCTTTACCGGGTGCCTCTTTTTTGGTCAGGCGTTGTGCTCAGTAAGGCTGCCAGACAAAATAGTGTATGTCCCACACAATATACTTTAAAAAAAGTATTCATTGTTCATCAGAAATTCACATTTAACTAAGTGTGAATTCACATTTAACTAAGCAGTGTCCTGCTTTTTTATCTGTTAAATATAGCAATCTAATGCTAAGCACATTTAAAAGTATGTTGACCTATCCCTCAAGTTTGTAGGGAGATTTCATTCTTCCCATTTATATATACGAAATATTAATGATGTTAAATGATTTGTTCAGAGTCCCACTGTTGGTCACTGGTAGAACTGCTCACACTGTCCCTTTTTGGCTGCAAAACCTTCTTTCCATGTTCCCTACCTGCCTTCCTCCCCGAGTCCTAACCCTTGATCTGTGATGTGGTGTAGTGAGTGCATTTTCAGCATCAGCCGCTGGCTCTGGCTCCTGATGAGCTCCTGTTTGATCTCCTGAGTGTTTAGGTCTGAGCCAGAAGTACGTGGCCCTGGGGCAAAGTGCTAGACTCATTTAGAATCTGTGCCTGGTTCAAACCTTCCTGCAAATGGCCCTTTGGAAATTGTCCTTAGGTGCTAGCAATGAAAATAAAAAAATTTAATATAGTAGGTAAAAGGAAGATGCAATTTCACTTGTCGTTATGAATCTCAAAGCCTTGGAGTTAGACATTTTCTTTTTCCTTTTTGTGCCAAAGGACCCTCAGTTGGTGAATAAGCTAATGCAGGACCTGGGCACCAATAAGGACAACGAAGTGGATTTTAATGAATTTGTGATCAGGGTGGCATCCCTGACAGTTGATTGTAGAACAACTGAAGAAGAAAGGAAAGTAGAGATAAGCAGAAAGCTAATCTAAGGGCAGAAATATATCCAAAGTTAATTACTCATTATTCATTTAAAGTATGGAGGTGTCATTTTGGAAGTGGGCACCTGTGAATTAGTTCTTACTGAAGTGTACTCCCTTTTGAAGAATATAAGATGACATAAAGACATAGGCACAGAGAGGGGCAGGGAGAAGGGGAGAGAGGAGGGAGACACTAAGAAAGAACATTCCCTAGGGCTCTGGAAGAAAGGATTGCCATCCGACTGCCTCAGGTCAAAGGTCTTGGGCAATTTATTTAACTTCTTTAAGCCTCATTTTTCTGGCATGTCTCAACTAGGGGCACTTATTGAACATTAAGATTTCCAGGCCCAAACCCAGTCTAAATGAATCAGAAAGGAGGAGGATTGGTGAGAATCTGCACTAGGTGAATATTATGCACCCTTAAGCTGCAAAACTAGAATTCTGGTGGTTAAAATAGTGAGTGCCTAGAATATCATAAGTGCTCAGTAAGTGGTAATCATGAAGATGAAAATGGTGTAATGGTGATAATTAGGCTTGAGATTTCTCCCCTTCTCCAGACCCCTTGCTCTATATTAACACAAATTGTCCTATGGCAGTTGTCGAGCCTACATTCCACAACACATGGGTTTTACTCAACCTATACTGTCAAGTTGGCACCAGGGCGGGCTGTGTGTGTGTGTGTGTGTGTGTGTGTGTGTGTGTGTCATTATTTGATGCAGCTGGTCCTGAGGTCAACCATGGCATCACTTCTCTGGTTTTTCTGCTTTTCTGGGCCTGGAGCTGAAATCCAATGGAGGCCTAGATGTTATCTCTAGGGAGGAAAGATCAGGGAGTCTAAACCAAATGACCAGTGGTATAAAAGGTCAGGGGATCTAAACCGAATGACCAGCCATATGCTAGGGGAGAAAAGGTCACCCTGGGGGGCAGGGTCCCACCTACATTGTCCTTTGCTTGGCTCTCAGGCTTTCCACCCTGGTGACCTTCAGCATCTGGCTCATCGTCCTTGCTCCACTCATGTCTTTTTAACTCCCTAGCACAGTGGCATTACAGGCGATTTTAATGTTATCTTTATACTTTTATCTAACTTATGATGTTTAAAAGGTAATTTTAAAAAGCGCTGTTATATAGTATACTTTTATTAGAAAATTTCCACTACTCTAGGTTTCATGTCTTTATTCTTCCCTTACACCACCTTACCAGCTAAAATGTCCTTTTCTCTCACATCACTTCCCCAGCCATGCTTTGCTCTTACCACACCCCTCTCCGAGCTGATTTTCTTTTCTTTCTAACTCTAGGACCTACCACAGCACCAAAAAATCAGAAAAGTTAAGTACATGTGTTTTTGTTGTTATTGTTATCAATCCTCACAGGAGGGTATTTTTTCCATGGATCTTTTTTAGAGAGGGTGAGTGCCGGAGGTCTTGTCCAGCATATTGAAGGGTTCAGGAATCTGGAAAAGGGGCTGCTGTAAATTATTAAAGAGTCCAGAGATGAAACATAATTTTGGAAGGCATTTTGGGGAGCCAGAAAAAGACTTTGCTAAAGGACCCAAGTTCTCCCCTTCTCCAGACCCCTTGCTCTTTATTAACACAAATTGTCCGAAGGCAAGGTAGATATATACATCAAAGGCCAAGGTTTGGTATACAGAATCCATTGTCAGATTGGGGGAACTGCCTTTGGATGTTCAGGTGTTTGGCCAGCAGGAGGCAATAACACGTAGATTGAAATGCCCTCAGCTGTCCAGCAACAAGCAATCATTTATGAATCCTTTTCAGGTTTGGGAAAATGCCCTCAGCCATTCCAGGGCATTTTCAGCCCTACTGACATGCTGGAATTAGCTTCCAATAGTTGAAAAGGGGAGAGGGAGAGAGAGAAGAAAACATCAATATGAGAGAGATACATTGATTGGTTGCTTTCTGCACATGCCCCAACCAGAGGCCAGGGAACTAACCTGCAATGCAAGTATGTGCCCTTGATTGGGAACTGATCCTTGGGTGTGCAGGTTGATACTGGGCACACTGGCCAGGGCAGCACATGCTTTTTGAAATGAACCTAGCGTGAGAATGCCAATGATTTTCTTTGTTCACATCATCACCATTATAAAGCTTTCCCACTGGGCAGTCATAGCGCCAACCAAATGACAGAGCCATCTGCCCCTTCACTGAGCGAGAGAAAATACCATGTGCTGGTCCCTGGAGTTCCACAGGGATAAACAAGAAATAATCTTTTTAAAGGGGCTCTTGGCAAATACTCCTATATATAATTCCCAAATGATAGAAATATGGTCGTCAAATATTATCTAGTAGTGTGGTAGGCAGTATGAGATAGGCTAGTAAGCCAGGACAATTAGAATAGGGAAACTGAGACAGCTAGTTAAGCAGCAGTTTGCAGCCATCTAGTAAATTCTATCTTCCCTAAACCAAGGACACTTAAGAGCAAATGGTTTATACTTCTCCCCAGCCAGGGGGTAAATACCGGTACCTTAAATCACCAGACTCAGGGAGATAGCAGAAATCTAACTAGTGCCATTTGCCAGCCACACCCAAGGACAGATGAAGTTAAGGTAATAAATCTCATTTTGGCACATCAGCATAAACTGATGAATATTCTATTGAGATCCTCCCCTAAGATCATCCCTAATCTCCCAAACTTTTTAAAAAATATATATTTTATTGATTTTTTACAGAGAGGAAGGGAGAGAGATAGAGAGGTAGAAACATCGATGAGAGAGAAACATCGACCAGCTGCCTCTTGCACACACCCTACCGGGGATGTGCCCGCAACCAAGGTACATGCCCCTGACCAGAATCGAACCTGGGACCTTTCAGTCCACAGACCGAGGCTCTACCACTGAGCCAAACCGGTTTCAGCTAATCTCCCAAACCTTTAAAGCCCTCAAAATGAAGGTCCCAGCATGCTCTCCACGGGCCCTTCCTTGGCCTTTACAATTTGTTTCCTAAGCCCATTTCTTCCACAAATTACTTCTTCTACCTCAAATTAATGTTCTCTTATAGTTTGAGTCTGGGCTCTGAATTCTTTCCTAGCCAAAACTCAAGTACCCAGGCTGCTGAATCCAGGTCTGGTCTGACCCCACTGGTCTAATACCTGGTGCCATTCCCACCTCTGCCAATAGTACCATCAAAGAACAAGTGAAAGTTAAGGCCCAAGAATACTTTAAAACCCCTGATGTCCACCGAAGCAGTTTCAATTTTAGAGGCTCTTTTTCCATACAACATTAGCACACACTTACTACCTTGGGAAATTAGTACATTTTAACAAATCGTGTGAATGCAATGGCATGGGCCACAAATGCATCTGATATCTTGTTCATTAAGTTGTAGTGAAGGTATGGTTTTTTGGAAGATAATTTAAAAACAAACAATATCCTGGGATTTTTTTTTTTCTTAAAAAAAAAAAAAAAAGGCTTCTCATTCCCACCTTTTCCAATCCCTCCCAGCCCCTGGTTGAGAAATCTAAGGCTGTTCTGATAGCTTACCTCAGGGGTGAGGAACCTTTTTTTTTTTTTGCCAAGGGCCATTGGGATATTCATAACATCATTCATGGGTCATACAAAATGATCAACTTAAAAAAAAAAAAAAAAAAGATCAACTTAAAAATAAAAATTAGCCTGCTATATTTGGTCAAACATTTATTTAACTCACCTCTAGTGCCTTGGTCAGACCAAATGATTTCTCCCATCTGATGTTCCCCACCCCTGTCTTACCTGAAGGATTCCTCCTCTATCCCTCCTGGTCCTATTTCCTTGCTTTATCTTCATCTCACTTCTAGACATCAGATGATTTGGTTTATGTGAGATCATCAAATTTCTGCTATGGGCTAAATATAGGTGTGTGTCCCAAATTCCTATGTTGAAGCCCTACACCCCCAGGTGATGGTATTTGAGGTGGAGTCTTGTGGGAGGGGGGTAATTAGGTCATAAAGGTGGAGCCCTCGTGGATGGGGTTAGTGCCCTTATTAGAAGAGGCAGGAGAGGGTCTCTTTCTCACCTATCTGAGGACATAACAAGAAGGCAGCTCTCTGTAAATCAGAAAGATGTCCCTCACCAGAACCCAGCCATGGTGGGACACTGGTCTCGGACTTCCAGCTTCAGGAACTGTGAGTTACAAATGTCTGTTGTTTAATACCCCCACCCCACCCCCACCCTTACCCCCGTCTGTGGTATTCATTATAGCAGCCGGATCCGGGGGGGTCTGTCCTCACCAAATGATGAGGTCCAGGAGAACAGACCTGAGTCAACCTTGTTTATTGCTGTTTCCTCAGCATCTGCAACAATGCCTTGAACATAGTGAATGTTCAGAAGTGATTTATTGAATGCATTATGAATGGTGAGACGTTCGAGACGCAAAAGGTCAGCTGCCACATCATCCTCTTTTCATTTAAATCCCTCTTGGTAACAAGTTAGGCTTTTATGGCCACTCTCAGACACAACCAGTCTGCATTGCAAAATCACTCACTTCAAAGGCTTGGGGAGTTAATGACCCTCCCAATGAAAGCTTAGGCTCTTGGAGAAAACTGTTGGGAAATTATAACAGAAAATGCCATGATCACTTTGGAGAAGAAAGAAACAAGACAAGGATTTAAATTTCAGCATATGAAAGGACAGGTGTAGAAAGGAGGAGATTAGGGGGATGAAGGCTGACATTTCTTAAGGTCAGGCCTTGTCCCCATGTTTTACCCAAGCTATGACACTGAATCCTCTCCATAAACCTAGGAAGACATAGTAGCCCCATTTCACAGAATAGGAAACTAAGATTCAAACTGGTAAAATGCTCCGAGGACGTGGTGGGGGAAGGCAGAGGGGTGCTGACACTACACAGACGTTAAAAGACCTTTGGGAACTGGATTGAAGAACACCTCCCACGCTCTCACCCTCCATATCGATTTCAAATATTCTTTAGAAGCACCTGAGTCACAGCTGCTTCCTCTGTTTTGAAACCAAGGGTCTAATTTATTGTCCTTTTTATTCAGGAGAGACCTCTATACTATAAATTATAGCGGTTTGGTCCTCCAATAGCAAAGAAAACAAGGGCTATTACTGGACCATCAATAATCTCCCCAGTGTTTAGGAGGTGAATGTCCCGGCATCAAAAAGACGATGAAATGTTAGAATTTGATTGCTCCCCCCGGTAATCTTTTACTTGGCAGAATTAAATGTAAGGGCTATTGTGCTTGTGGCTTCAGAGAGCATTTTGAAAATGAGATAATGCATCTCCGGGGTGGGAGAGAGAATCCTGTGTCCCTCCTGGCATACTGTATATAATGATAACGACAGAGGCTCCATGGAAAAGGGTTAAGCCCGGAGGGGGAAGCTACTTCGCGTCACTGCTTTCCTTACGAATTACGGTGCAGATAATAGCAAACTGTCAAAGCCACACACGCTTCCATTTCCTCTTCAAAACCATAGAAGATGAGTCGAGGCAGGAGCAGCTCAGCTTCAGTTACATAAAGAGCTCTTTCCATGTCCAGACAGGGCTCAGCCATCCCGCACAAACTCTCAGCGCTGCTCACTGGGCCAGACGTTCTTTGTTTGGCTGGCTTTCATGTTACCTTCACGCTGAGTCTGAGCCACAGGAGGAGGAACTTCACCTTGCTGATGGGTGCTGCAGGGAGGAAATTACGGGGCCTTGAATGTGAAATAAAAACAACTCTCTGAACCATGCTCCCCACACATAGAGAAACACACAGGAATGCTGGTTTATGAGGATTTTTACAGAGCAGAGAGCTGATAGATGCCTATTGTACTTTATTTCCTGAAAAAAACAGTTCACGTGCGGCTTTGACGTGTGTGTGTGTGTGTGTGTGTGTGTGTGTGTGTGTGTCCACGTGTCCACTTCACCTGGATACCCTATTACTCGTTCAGGGGAAGATGTGCCAACTCCCTCCCGCTAAAGGAAGGAGGTGCAATGTGCAGGAGCTACAGAAACAGGTGGAAGGAAAGGAGACAGATGTAGGCCTTTTTGTGGAGAGGCAGATGGTAATAGAATGTTGAGACCTCCTGCTGGCCTGGTTTTCCTAGAACACACAGCAAGGCATTTGCAGTAAAAACATCTTCTATCCCCACCCAGGACACTTTTTTTTTTTTTTTTTTTTTTTGGTGTCTTTAAATCAAAGAAACCTGAGAGCTGGAAGAGACCCAGCGAGCTCCAAACCCAGTGTTACCGGGACACTGCCAGCGTCTCAGGAGCCGCGGCTGGACTCTCCCTGACCTGATTCGTGCCAAGTCCGAATTTAAAGGAGGAAACTGAGGTCCAAGGAAGTGACATACCCAAGGTCCTGGGGCCCAGCAGAGCCAGAGCTGAACTCAGCCCAGAAGCACATTGAAACTGGCTGTAACTGCGTGTCCGGGGTAAGGAGGCACAGAGCTCACTCAGTGTGGGGGTCAGTGTCAGAGCTGAAGACTTGGTTGCTTAGAGGAGGCAATTGATTCCCCCCCCCCCCCCCCCCCCCCCCCCCCCCCCCGCCCAGTGCCCGGCTGTTCAATCTGGGGCAGGAAGTTCTTTATTGAGCTTCTGACGCCCCAGGAAAGATACCATCACCCAGCTTTGAAGATTCGTGACTAGCATGCCAGCTGGGGCTACTTTAACTTTACCTTCAGGCCATCTCTCAGTTTAATACCACAGAGCTCAGAGCTCTGGATCGCTAGGTCTGACTCACCGCTGATATTTTGGAGCAACTGTCTGAAAAACACTGCAGGTAAAGGGGCATCCAGGGAGAAGAAGGTGTTTGTGTGGTTCCACAATTTCCTGGCATACTACCCATCTGGGAGATGGTTTAGGAGCCCACTGGTGGGGACAAAATGCAGCTGGCAGACTTTGTGGACATTGGCACCTAATTGGCAAGCAGTCCAGAAGAGGTGGAACGGGTCCGAAAAGAACAAGCGTGCTCACCTGGAGGGGTAGAGGCAGTGGGGTGCTGGGGAGATCTGCACACTTACAGAAGCTGCAGAAAAGCAAAGAAGCCTGATTTAGGCTCCCAGGGGCCCTTTGCACTCAGTGATCACTTGCAGTGTTTGATGGAGAAACGGTTGTAGACTCAGTTCTATTAATGTGTTTTCTGCCTAAGGTGGGAATTTAAGGTAGAGACATTCATTAATTATTTCTTCTTCTTCTTCTTCTTCTTCTTCTTCTTCTTCTTCTTCTTCTTCTTCTTCTTCTTCTTCTCCTTCTCCTTCTCCTTCTCCTTCTCCTTCTTCTCCTTCTTCTCCTTCTTCTCCTTCTTCTCCTCCTCCTCCTCCTCTTTCTTCTTCTTCTTCTTCTTCGTCGTCGTCATCGTCGTCGTCGTCGTCGTCTTCTTCTTTGTATATAGCTATGGTTTATGCATTTATCCTGAGTCATAAAAGAATCTCAAACTTATAAAACTCACTTGATGTTAACTTAATAAAGAGTAAGACTATAGAGACAAGCAAACCTCCAGTTTGCGGGGTGCTTTGCTTCTTGTGGCGGTTCATGAGATGTGTCAGAGGGGCAGGAAAGCCCTCCAAACACACTGACATCGTTCCCTCAGATGAAACGATCCATTCTCTTTAAGGTTCAACACTTTCAGCTCTTCCGTGACAATTAACCCCTGAGAGAGGGAACACGATCTTTAACTGCATCGAGTCTGTTTCCCTAGGCAGACAAAGAGTGGAGGCAGGAACTAACATTTGTTAACTTCTGTTTGTACTTAGTAGATATATAAAAGCTGGCATGTTATCTCAGTTAATCCTCACAACTGAAAAATGGAGGTAGGATTATTATTAATTCACAGGTTATCCCCCAGCACAGGGAGGTAAATAACTTATCCTAAATTACACAGCTAGAAAATGGAGGCATTGTAGTCACCTGGGACTGCTATAACAGAATACGTGGTCTGGATGGCTTAAACAACACATTTATTTTTCACAGTCCTGGAGGCTGGGAAGTCCAAGATCAATGTGGTTCCAGGTACAGGTCTACTTCCTGCTTCACAGACAGCTGTCTTGTGACTGTCTTCTCATGGCTGGAGAGGGTCATGCTGTTCTCTCTTACTGTTGATTTAAGGACCCTAATCCCACTGTGGGGGCCTTACCCTCATAACCTCCTGTAAATCTACCAAACACTATCACATTAGGGATTAGGGTTTCAGCATTCAGTTCATAGCAAGGTGACCTCACCTGCAGCCCGTACTGTAGCTGAACTTTGGCAGGAATGGAAAAATGCTATGGAAAGGACCAGATGGGAGGGAATCTGATAGCACTAGTGTTGCAATTAAGAGGTCAGATTGTGGGAGCCTAGTAACCAGAGGCAAGGCACATTCTAGAGAACCAAATAAGATCCATTTTCAGGGAAGAAATAAAGATTCTTTTCATTTTATTGTTTTGTACACCTAAATCATAGTGTGAAATTTAGCGTCAGTATCCTATATAATAAAAGCCTTCATCACAAGATGGCCTGCCACAAGATGGCCTACAGGGGAGAGCAGTTAAGAGCAAACAGGCCAGCAGGGGAGCAGTTATGTGTCAATCAGGCCTTCAGGGGAGCAGTTAGGAAGTGATCAGGCTGACAGGCAGAAGCAGGAGCAATCAGGCAGGCAGGCAGGTGAGCAGTTAGGAGCCAGCAGTCCCAGGTTGTGAGAGGGATGTCCGACTACTGGTTGAGGCCTGATCCCAGTTGGACATCCCAGATTGGAGAGGGTGCAGGCCAGGCTGAGGGACAATCCCACTCCCCTGCATGAATTTTATGCACCAGGCCTCTAGAGTACACATACTCACATACACATACATATGAAGAGAGATACAGAAGAATAGAATAGGATTAGAATCCATAATGTAGTTATCTCTGGATGTAAAATTATGTTATTTTATCTTTTTTCATTCTCCTGTAAAATTTATTTTTCTAATATGGCCTGTTTATTATTTATGTATATAATTTATATCCCCAAATCTCCCAATTTATCTTTTCACAAGATGTCAGTTGTTTCTCTAAGGTCACTTGTGTTGTGTTTGCATATTTCAAACAATAGGCTGTAAATTCAAGCACTTAATGTTAACTCTTGTTGCTTTTCTCCCCACTAAATAGATGTGAGATTTGTTGCTGTTGCTCATTTGGTTTTTGCTCAGGACTAACTAGTTCATTCAATATTCTATAGGTACAACCTCATTTAGTTGGAACTAAATGTTTTTCTGAGCTTTCCCCCCAGGCTTTCAGCAGGAGATTTTCACGCCCTTACAGTGACAGACAGAAGTGACGACCATTTACGAAACTCCAATTAGGAAAGCAAATCCCCACAGAACTGCCCACCCATCCCCATCCCACAGATGTGTGCTTTCATCATTACCATTTTCAAAGAAAAACCATTTATTTATTCACCAACATTTTAAAGATAAAAATTAAAGGAAGTTAGATGTAATTTTTGCTCATGGGGGTTGAGAAGAAAGATTAAGAAAAGCAGGCGAAGAAAAGCCTTTAATGAGTCTTTGTAACATTTAAAACCTAAAGCAGCTCAGTACCAGTGGGAGCTAAAACTAATTAGAAGTCAGAATTATATTCGCTTCATCAATGTTAAAATAAATTCTAGGGAAAACAAAGGGGTGGCTTTGAAATTAAATTTAATTTTGTGTAATAATCTTTAGTTTTTTGCTATTTGCAACTGTGGGAGTTTTCTTTAAAAGAATGTTTAAGGCTGTGTTTTGTGCAGAGTACTGTAATTAATTGGCTAAGTTTTGTGTAGAATGGAGGTGGTTCGAAGGAGAGGGGAGAAGAGAGGGCATGTGGGTGAGTGAGATACAGCAGCTGCTGCAGACCTGTGTGCTGGTGGGATGACCCAGATAAGCTGGGCAGGAGCCTGAGGTCAGCCGGGTCCTCAGGAAGAGTGGGGACTTCCTCTCTCTCGTCTCTGTGTTGGTGGGTGTCGTTCTTACCTCCCTCAAGGCACAGCCTGGAGAGAAGCATGTTGGCCCGCCCCTGTGTTTCCTCTGATGGAGAATGGAGCAGGAGGCTCCTCTGAAGAGTGGGACAGCCTCTTCTAGGACTAGCTATAGAATGGTGTGTGTGTGTGTGTGTGTGTGTGTGTGTGTGTGTGTGTGTGAATCCCTGGACAGTTTGAACATACCTCTGGGAACTGAGAAGCTGCGGATCTGATCAGGTCTGGGCACATGTGGCTGGCCTTGGTATACAACGGCCCACCCGCTCCTCACAGCCTGTGACATGTTGCCATGTTCAGGAAGGAGCTGTCTCCGTGCACCGGGCCTCTAGTGTACACATACTCACATACACATACATATGAAGAGATATACAGAAGAATAGGATAGGATCAGAGTCCATAAGGTAGTTATCTCTGGATGGTAAAATTACGTTATTTTACCATCTACCGAACCTTTGCTACATGCCAGGCCCTGTATTAAGTAAGCTCTATTCATATATTATCTCACTAAAAAAATTCACAGCCACCTTAGGAAGCAGGAATTTTTATCCCCATTTTGAATCAATAACTTAATTTATTATCATTCCTTTATGGCCATCTCTTTTTATTGTGGTAAAGCATACATATCATAAAATTTACCATTTTAAACGATTTTATAAAATCTTCACCCAAGGATACTTTTCATTGATTTTTAGAGACAGTAGGAGGGAGAGAGAAGTGTATGTGTGTGTGTGTGTGTGTGTGTGTGTGTGTGTGCGTGCGTGTGTGTGGAGAGAGAGAAAGAATGAAAGAATGTTGATGTGAAAGAGACACATTGACTGGTTGCCTCCCACATAGCCAGGGATTGAGCCTGCAACTGAGGTACATGCCCTTGATTCGAACCCACGACCCTTGGGTCCTCAGGCTGGAACTCTCACCACTGAGCAAAACTAGTCAGGGCCATCTTAAACCATGTTTAAGTGTATAATTTAGTAGTATTACATGCATTCACATTGTTGTACAACATTCTACTACCATCAATTTCCAGAACTTTTTTCATCTTCCCAAACAGAAATGCTTTACTTATTAAACGAAAACTAAACCCCCATCCCCTAGCCCTTGGTAACCTCTATTCTACTTTCTATCTCTATGATTTGTCTATTCTAGGAAACCTATGTAAGTGGCATCTCATAATACTTACCTTTTTTTGTGTCTGATTTATTTAATGTAGCATAGTGTTTTCAAGGCTTAGCCATGTTGTAGTATCCCATTTATTTATTTTTATTATTTTTTTGTTGCAATATTATTGACATATAACATTGTGTAAGTTTAGGGTGAACAATGTGTTATGGAGTATCCCTATTTTATAGACTAGGAAGCCAAGACTTACATGCAATAACTTGCCCATGGCCATAGGGGAAATAAGTAGCAGAGGAAGAATTAAAATCCAGGGATGTCACATTCTTAAGATCCATGCTCTTAACCATCCTAGACACAATGGTGACTCAGTGCAGACCGTAGACCACTGCATCAGGACCGCCTTACATGCTTAAACATGTATATCCCTGGTCTCCACCCTAGTCCTACTAAATAGTAATCTCTGTATTTTTAACAAGCTCCCAAGTAGATTCTTGTATACAACTAAAGTCACTAGAATATTACTTCATTCTTTATTAAAAATTTGGCTGAGAACTGATGGCGATGAGGAAAATGAAGGCATAGTAAGGGACTCAAGTGGAGTGATCTTATTAAAAGGGAGAAATGAGGAACAAGCCTCCAGGAGTTCTCAAAGCCTATCTATTCCTCTGGGCTCTCCTGGAATGATCCCCAGTGTGTCCATCCATCTCTTCTTTGTGGTCTCCTGACTTAGCCTTTTATGAAGAGAAAAGATAAAATCTCTTACAGTTATGCCATATTTTTATTCCCATTTTTATGGATCATGTCAATGTGTATTATGTGTAAAAAACAAACTAGCTGATCATCAGTGCTACAAAATTATAGCATCCTGATCTGTGGCATAAGAAAAGAAAGACGCCAATGCTGAGTTTAGATACTTTGCAAAGCAATGCACAATAAGCCAAAGACATGTTCAGTGGGATTGAAAACTCACCTTCAGGAAGACTTTCACCTTGAAATAGGGTGATATGTGGAACAGATGTTTTAATTTTCCTAAGATAATTTGCATAATCAATTTAACATGTGGCTTATTAAACCTGCCAAAGAGCAGGTGACAATATGGAATTAATATGATTACTAATTTGACACATCATTGAGATTAATTTGACCCTTATTGCTCTCAGAATACCCAGAGGTCTTTACAGACAGGAAGAGTGTGCTATCAGATGCCATATGTAGCCATCCAAAATCCACCATAAATGAAGCAACCATTTTTGCTCAATCTGGTCTCATGTATCTACTCCTTTCAAACTCTCTTCTAAATTGCAAAGAAGGCGATGACTGAACACCGAGGAAGGCATCTGATTCTGAGTGTTCATGATGTTATGAAAAGTAATTAATGTATCTCTTCTCCAGTACTATAAATGGTGTTGCCTTCTCAGTGGTCTGTTGATTTATCCTTAATCCCAAGCCCAAAGAAATATCACTTTTGAGAATCCATGGTGATAATCCAGTAAGGTCTTTTTTTTTTTTTAATATTTTTATTGATTTTTTAGAGAGAGGGACAGAGAGCTAGAAACATCGATGAGAGAGAGACATCGATCAGCTGCCTCCTGCACGCCCCCTAACGGGGATGTGCCTGCAACCAATGTACATGCCCTTGACCGGAATCGAACCTGGGACCTTTTAATCCGCAGGCAGACACTCTATCCACTGAGCCAAACCGGTTTAGGCTCCAGTAAGGTCTTTAGCATTAAGTCTAAAGAACCAAAATGGGTTTAAAATTATCCATAGGTTTGATTAGAGTAGTTAATTATTAGAATCACAGAAATGGTCAATAGGGTATTTATTAAATAAAATATGTCAATAGAATCCTATGCAACCATTTAAGTGATGTTGGGAAAGTTCATTTAATAACATAAAATCATGTTTGTGATATATGACACAAATAAATCATATTGCAAAATAGTATATGCACTATAATTTCATTTTTGTAAGGAAAATATTGATATATGCATCTTTGTCTCCTACATCCTGCTGCCTCCCTAAAACATAGCCAATAATTTTACGTAAAAATTATATCCCCCACAAGGTCACGTCTTGAAGATGGTGATTCAGCTCAAGGGCTTCACAAACAAAGACTGTCACACAGCTGGAGCACCTGGGGACCCTAAGTCAGAGCCCTAGAAAGGGTAGATTAGATACAGAAAAGGCCTCCCATGCTACCGACTGAATGTTTGTGTTCCCCGCAGTGTGACGGTGGTTGGAGGCGGGGCCTGGGGGAAGTGATGAGGTCAGGAGAGTGAAGCCCTCATACATGGAATTAGTGCCCTTATAAAAAAAAAATACCCCAGAGAGCTCCCCAGTCCCCGCCACCATGTGAGGACACAGGAAGAAAACATCTGTCTGGGAACCCGGACGTGAGACCTCACCAGACATTGACTGTGCCCTGATCTTAGACTTCCAGACTCCAGAGCTGTGAGAAATAAATCTCTGTAGTTTATAAACCTGATGGTGGCATTCTATGAGACTGAAGCGCTACCTACTGCGCTAACGAGGCACCTAACGGTGGCATTCTAGAGGAATGGCCAGGACAGACTAAGGCAGGCCTGTATTCATTATTTGTTCCTGTAGAGCACATCCCTCCAAAACGTAGTGACTTAAAACCACAGTCAATTATGACCTTGTGTGGTTCCTGTGGGTGGTGTTTGGGCAGGACTCAGTGGGGTGGCTTTAGCTTGGAGTCTGATGATGTCACCATCAGCTGCCCGCTGGGAACTGGGGTCACCTCAGGGGCTTCTTTACGCAGGGGTCTGGTACTTGGGCTCAGACGACCAAAACATCTGGGGACTGAACGACACAGCTGGGCACTGCCCCCTATGTCTGTGTGGTCTCCTGCAGGGCAGCTTCATGGTAGCTGGACTCCTTATCTGGTAGCTCAGGCCTTTTTCTAAGTTAGCCTCAGGAATCGCAGTGTCCCTTGGCCAATTTGTTAGCAGCACGTCACCAAATCAAGCCATATTCTTGAAAAGGAACGAGACTTCACTTTTTGTGGGAAGAGTGCCAAAAAAGGTACAGACCAGTTTTAAAACCATCCCAGGACCTTGGAGACCCACTAGCCACCAGGGCTGGACAGCTTCCACCCACCCTCCCTTTCATCTCACCCTGCTCGCCCTACTTCCTCTGTTCTGAGTCTCCCTTGTGGTTTCCCTGCATGCTGCCCACAGCTCTACAGAGTCTTTTTAAAAAACTCTCCACCATCTGTTTCCTGCTGTGATCTTGAAAGCTACACTCACCTCTCTCATCTTACAAATGACGTGAATGACTTCCCAGGCTCTCAGTCGGTGATCCAGGGCTTGGGACACCTAATCCGGAGCCCTTTTGTTTTCACTCACCGAAACCGGAATGAAACCCCTGGAACTCTTAGTTGCTCCCACAGGGAGTAACTGTTGCCTGTGTGTATTTCCCTGCACAGTGCTGTGTCGAGCCAGAATAAAGCCAGAGGCAACAGGAAAATCCACTAGGACCAATGATGTCTTTATCTCAAACTTTGATGTTTTGTTCATCATGGACTTTTTGGCATTAATTTTCCTTCCTGATTCCCAGCTCTGTACCTCTGGCTCCCTCTCACCTTTCTTACTGCCCACCCAACAGGTGACTGTGGTCTCCTAGAGCTGACTCCAGGATCGGTTTCAGCACCTTTGCTCTTCCCTTTCCTCAGGTTTAACCATACAAATCCCTTTACCTGGCTGGTGCCATGTCTTTGGATGTTGTCAGCTGGTGAAAATGTTTAGTGGAGACAATTCGTTATAACTAGGTGGAGGAGCAGAAGCCCCTCTATTCAATTTGCTTTTGGGTACCACCCCGTAGTGCCAGGAGTGTGTGTGTGTGTGTGTGTGTGTGTGTGTGTGTGCTAGATGGGAGAATAGAGGTGGGTGAGATTCAGGGCCAGACTTCCATGTGTTTACATTTAGAGTTGAAGACAGACACATTAAAAGTTAAAATAAATATAATAAAGGCTTTTCAGGCATCCTCCTATATAATAAAGAGCTAATATGCAAATGGCCATCAGGCCCTCACACCATTAGGCAGTAACAGCTCAGAAACTCAATACTGGGGAGAGAGGATTGGGGACCAGCCAGGCTGAGGCCTGGGAGAGGGACAAGCCACACACCACATGGTCCTGGGCACCAGCAGCTGGGGCTGCGGCCCTGGAGAGTGAGTGACAAGCCACCTGCCCCGCAGCCCCAGGTGCCTGTGGCCTGGTGAAGCTGCCCACCCATAATTCCCTATGGCAGTGGCTGGCCTGGGTGAAGCTAACCTGGGTCCTGGATGCCTGCAGCTGGCCAGAGAGAGGGAAGCCCAGGTTCTGGATGCCTGCAACAAGCCAGAGGAGGGAATCCTGGGTCCCGGGTGCGGGGCAAGGCAGAGGTAGTTAGGGATGATCAGGTAGGCAGAGGAGTTAGGAGTCAACAGTCCCAGGTTGCAAGAGGCAGTCGGATATCCCCCAAGGGGTCCTGGATTCAAGAGGGTGCAGGCCAGACTGAGGGAGACCCCGCCCCCACCACCATCATGCACGAATTTCTTATACCAGGCCTCTAATTTATATATACAATACTATGAGTATAGGGCAGTTAAATCTGTTGCTCAGAGTTTGTTAGAGGCGGGGCCTCGGTCATCACTTTTTGTGGAAGGAAAGAAGGAAGGAAAGCTGAAACCGGTTTGGCTTAGTGGATAGAGCATCGGCCTGTGGACTGAAAGGTCCCAGGTTCGATTCTGGTCAAGGGCTTGTACCTTGGTTGTGGGCACATCCTCAGTGGGGGTGTGCAGGAGGCAGCTGATCAATGTTACTCTCTCATCGATGTTTCTAGCTCGTTATCCTTCTCCCTTCCTCTCTGTAAAAAAATCAATAAAATATATTTTTTTTTAAAAAAAGAAGGAAGGGAGGGAGGAAAGAGGGAAGGAAGGAAGGAAGGAAGGATTGGTAGATGGGGAAGCAGGCTGGCTGGTGGCAGGGGTCCCACAAAAGTGAGCAAAGCAGGCACCACAGATAGCTAACCACACCTAGCTTGCCGTTTTTCCGGTTGCTTTCCTTATTTAGAGCTTCTCGTGTCACTCCACCTAACTGGCAGGCTTTTCTCCTTTAGATCTATTCTAAGACACTATAATGAGACTCTTCACACTTCATTTCTCTTCCGTCAGAGGAGAGGCTGATGTGACGTGCAGATGCGCGTCACCTCTGCCCAATGACAAACACCGGCTCTGGCCCGGCTGTACTTTTCCCCTTGATGCAGGCAGCGAGGAGTTATTAAATGGCGTGTCATTGTGATAGCTGGCTCGATGTTAGTCATGGCATATTTTAGAGGCAGCCTGAAGCGAGTTGAGATAACAATGTCACTCCAAAGTCAAGGGAGCCACGGCACAAACAGCAACCCCACGCCCCTTGGCAGTGAGTGATGGGTCCCGCTTTGGCCAGCGCCACCTCGCTGTTTGCTCCTAGTTTGGTAATTTTTTAAAACCTAACATAGAATTTTTTTGCATTAATTTCCAGGGCTGTTTTCTTTGAAGGATTGATTACTTGGCTGAATACAGAGGGATCTTTTTAGTCTAGACTTTGTTGTCTTTCCTCCCATCACCACTGTTGGTTTGGAAACCTTGTCAGATCACTTCTTTCTTATTCTCTATGTCCCCACACCTAAACAAAGGATGTTATTCAACAGTCCTTATGTAGAATCAACATGCTGTTCTCCTTGAGCAGTGCCTAATTATCTTCTGTTTCTGCTTTATAACTTCCAACTCTCCCCTTTCCTCAATCTTCTCAATTCTACTGCTCTCTCCATTCAGCTTTTCTCTCTGATGCAGCTAAGCCACTGTCCATTAAGGGACATAATCTTTAATGGGATCCATTCCTAGCTAGCCTTTTGAAATGCAGTTCTGTAATTATACTTTAACTGAGTTCTCTCCTTTTCTAACTATGGCTTTTGAAGTCTCTTAATATTCTAATAGGAAGCCATTCATTATATTTTAATAGTAATATAAAAAACATATGCTATGCATGCACTCTTATGAAATCATCATTAGAAGGAAAGCCCTCGTGATAAAGACATAATATGATTGGCATAATTTATTAATAGCTACTATCAAAGGCTATTCTCTACGTAGGAGATATATCATATTTAATTCGTATAATAATTCCCAGTGAGGAAAGTAATTTTACAGGTGAGAAAACTTATGATCAAAGAAGTCACTAAATCAGGGCTTTTAGTTTTGAGCTTTTTCACTCTGTTGAAGATACCCATTATTTTGTGAATCCAGCATCCCTTTTTCTGGAAATTGCTTCTCTTTTTTCCATCCATATGGCTGTCAGGGGAACAGTCATGTTGTGACAGGATCCTATCCCCTGGCCTTACAGCCTTTCCCACAAAGCTTTGTGGACAGGCGATTATGAGAATATTGGTTCAGGATATTTTTATTTGTCAAATTGTAACATGTGAAGCTTAGAAATTTATTGGTGGCTTATTTATAGGCATACAGACTGAGAAGTGGGGTGAAGGTAGCCTGTGACAGAATCAGGGAGGTAGGATTTGAGCCCCTGCTTCCTGATTTCTGTCCATGAAGATGTCCCTTTGTCCTGATAATAATTCCCCTTTTTGCTTAACTTCTGGTTTGCTGTCAATCACTTGCTATCCTCAAAATCCTAATGTTTAGTACTGCTGGATTTGGGTTGAAAAATCACTGACATTTGAAGGTTTAATTCAAAGGCTAATGGTTCCCCCAAGTGTATTTGTTTAGGTTCTTCCTTCTTGATCCCAAACTGATGTGAAAAAATAAATTAAACCTATTAAAAAGGGTTGCATTAAAAAAAAAATAGCCAAATTCATTCAAAGAGCAAGTCATCTTGAAAACAATTGAAAGTTAGTTGTTGCTATTGGCTAAATGAGTTTTATTCAATCATCTTCATTTACTTCTTAACTCAGATGTCCCATTTCCCAACAATGCAACGTATCAGGCAGCAAAAGGAAAAGGAACGTTTTCTAAAGCATGGATTGGTTGTATTCTCTGTTGAAATGACTAATGAAAGGTAAAGTTTACTATTAGGTCTAGTAATAATTAATGTTGTTTTCTAATACCTTTTTAAAATCGAATTTATTTAAACAATACAACAAAATTTAATCAACAATATAGTTGCCGTTGTTTTCTACTACTTGTGCCCAATGCTCAGGAAGCATTTTAATCCCTCTGTTGTAAAATTCTTGTGATTTTGATGCAAAAAATTCGGTCAATGCATTTTTGAGGCATTCTTCATTATTAAATTTTTTTCCAAGAAGAAAGTTTTGCAAAGAACGAAACAAATGGTAATCGGAAGGGGCAATATCAGGAGAATATGCAGGTTGAGGGAGAACTTCCCATTCCAACTGGCGCAGTTTTTCAGCAGTGATTCTTGCAGTATGCGGTCGTGCGTTATCGTGGTGAAGAATTACGCCCTTCCGATTAATCAGCACGGGTTCTTTTTCTCTTAAAGCTTGGGCTAACCTTTCCAATTGGGCACTATACACTGCACTTGTAATGGTTTGGTTAGATGGTAAAAGTTCATAATGAAGAATTCCTTTAAAATTCCACCAAACACACAACATCACTTTTTTCGCATGCAAGTCAGGTTTTGGCGTGGGCTGCGGAGCCTCATTTTTGTCCAACCATTGAGGCCGCCTTTTCAAATTAACATACAGCACCCATTCTTCATCTCCGGTAACAATTTGCTCTAAAAACGGCAAACGGTTTTGACGAGAGAGGAGCGAACTGCAAATTGTGACTCTTTGATTACGGTTGTTGTCGGTCAACTCATGAGGAACCCATTTTCCAAACTTTTGGACTTTGCCAAGTGCACACAATTGATTGGAAATTGTTTTATGTGAACAATTTAAAGTTGTCGCAAGCTCTTGTTGGGTAATTTGAGGATTTTGCACCAAAAGAGCTTGAAGAGCTTCTTGATCAAAATTGGACACACGGCCTCGACCACTCTTGTCATCTAATGAAAAATTTCCCTCGCGAAATTTCTCAAACCAATGCTGGCATTTTCTGGCGCTAACTGCATCTTGACCAAGAGCACTACAGATGTTTTTTGCAGCCTCACTTTTCTTCCTAATCGGAACTCGTAAAGCATGCAGTGCTGAATATGCTCTTCATCCACCATCTTCTTAGCCCTAGTTTTGCAACAAAAACCGAACCAAACACAAACTTTTTCAAGCAAAACTTGTTAATTGCACTTCACACGTTCTATAGATACCACGTGTTTGAAGGTTATGTCAATACAAGTCAACGCCAAGCAAGATTTTAAACGAATGTTAAAAACGGCATTAATTATTACTAGACCCGATATTACAGGTAGGAAATACTTTGAGAAGGTCTTTGCACCAAACCTAGACTAGAAAGAGATTTGAGATTCTTGCTGCTTCTGACACCTCGGTCCATAAGCTCTCATTTGGCTGTCACAATCACATCATGGGTCACGTGGGTGACTACAAAGTACCCCCGTATTTTACTTAGAAGTGCTCTGCTTATGCCTCTTCAGGCTCAGCATTTTAAAACCTGCCCTGCTCTCATGTTCATGGATTATATGTGGATCTTGATTGTGCAGCCACCTCCACCTTCAGGTTTAACACAGGTGACAATTTGCACTGGGGCTTTACAAAAGGAAAAATGTCTTCATCTTATGTAACAAAAACAATGTCTTAACCCTGCCTAACAATAGCTTTACACATAAAAACAAAACAAAACAATGATCAGGGACTGCATTAAATCAGCATTGGAGAGGTTGTCTTTGAAAATACAGAGAAAAACTAAAATGCGTGCAGAGAATGAAGGTGAATATACAGGTCATTCCAACAGCAGATTGGGGACTCTAAGTTTACTAAGAATATATTTCAAAATAACCAGTCAATTTGGTGGAACAAATAGCTTTCAAATATTAAGCAAGTTGTTTGAATGACCAAATCAGTGTATGAAAACAATTGATCTTCAGTTCTCAGACATAGATCTATTTATTATCCAGAAATGTTTTCCTTCTGTCTAATCTAAATTGCACTTCCATTGTTCTCACCCATTTTTAATACCTTTGCTGGTAGAGGTATGGCTATCTGGCTTGTTTTTTTCTTCTAATTCTATCTTCTTAGTTTCCCTTGTAGTGTCTAGTTTTCATCCTTTAGTTACTCTTAAGAAACAAGCCAAGCCAAACCAAACAAACCAACAAAAGCCAGATAAAAGTCACAATGTAATTTTCATTGGCTTAGTAGATATTTGCCAAGCTAGTGAAAATTACACATTAATTTCCCCACATAGGATTTGGTGGGAATAAAGTACATCCCTTTGCTATACTTGTGGGTTATTGGAGAAAATAAGATGTAACCTATTGTGGTTATGTTTGTCCTGCTTCATCCCAGCTCTTCGTGTGTGTGGTTCCTGAGGAGGGAGCTTCATGAATGCCCATTAGGAACATTATTGTTGTCCATGAGTTGTGTGTGTGTGTGTGTGTGTGTGTGTGTGTGTGTGTAGGGGCAGGTTGGAGAAGAATGTCTCAGTGGTGATGTAGCAAAGCAAGACACCCCAAAGTGGGATAAACGGGGTTCTCCAAGCTGAGTGGCCTGGGAGCTGGCCAAGGCCATGGCTGGGTTAATGGGAAAGGAGACTGGCCAGTGGCATACGGAATAAGTGTGCCCGAGCCTCCCTCTGGCACAGACTGCTGGGAGACAGACTTGAAGCTGGCCTGTTGTGTTGGGGTTAAACCATTTATTTTTCTCCTTTTTTATTCCTCTTGGGTTTCTTTATCCCCCACTCCCCTAAAATTTAGGCATCTGTACAACCCTGGGATGGGGAGCAAGGCATGGTGGCATGTTTGTGACCTTTGGGGGAACTTCCCTCTCATGTGCTCTGTGGTCTAAGGACTATGGAAAGAAGGCCTCCTGTTTACTAGTAAGTGGCTAAGGGTCAGCCCCTTCAGAGCTCAGAATTGTCTTAAATAGGAAAATATCAAGTTCTGACATGACTAGATAAGTCATTGCTTAATTTTGAGTATTCATGAACTAAAAATAGAACCATTTCATTTCCTTGCATTAAAACTCTGTATTATGGTCTTATTATTTGTAATAATTTCACAACAATGTAAGTTATGGTAGTGCCGTGTTTTCTATCAGGCAGTGGTAAAGCAACATGAAAGCCTTTAGGATTTGTAGTTAGTTGCCTTGCTTACCACGTGGATTGGAAAGGGGTGAGAAAGATGAATGTGGAATGTCCCCACATTTCCCACAGTTTTAGACACAAAAGAGATGCAGTTCTCTTCATGTCTAATTAGCAAAGATAAGCTTATTCTTATTTCTGGATGGCTAAGTCATTTGGTTAGCCTTGTACAATATATCGGCTGATGAGCAGCTATAGTTAAGCTTCGGGGCAGTTCTTTCTACATGCATACTAAAGTGATTCGGGTGTTTGGAGGTGTGACATGGACTGACTTCCTCTCTCAGTGGTTCAGTTGGGTGCTGTGTCCTGACCCCAGTTAGCTGGCCCAGGAGAGTCTACATTCAAGCTAAGTGACTGCTCCTCAGCTAAAGTCCAGGAGCACACACACGCCAGAGTTAGCTTTCCATTAGGGAAACGCTTACAAGAAACTGTCCCAAGATAAAGCAAAGGCTAAGGGGCAGAAAGAAAGCTTGAATTACATTATTGCAATGTTCTGCAAAATCAGATTTCGTTCTGTTTTGCTTATTTTTGGAGCTGAAAGCACCTCAAGTTTCTCCCTGAGAGGCATGAGCAATCGCATAAGTACTATATTTTCTGACAATTTCCAGCACGAGTCCATCCAAGGTTACGAGGCAAGGCTGCATGGTGAGGTTATTATGTGTTTGGGTATTTTATGCATGAGTGTCACCTTGTCACTTTGCTTTGCAAAACCAAAAATCCCTTACGTATGCCCAGGAGAGGATAATTCAGCATTTGCTAGGCCCAGCACAATGCCCTCCCTTTCTCTCTTTCCCCGCCTCATTGTGTCTCCCACACGTGGGCTCAGTAAGTTGTCAGAGTCTGGAGTCGTGCTTGCTGATTAATGCTAGCCCACTCTGGAAATTTGGGAGAGGGCCGGACCCTCGTCATCACCACGCACTGTGTCACCGAGACCGGGTAACCCATGGTTACTGAGCTCAGATCAGTTAAGGAGCAGGCAGCCTTCCGTCCTCCCTGCTCTATAAAAGAGGACCAGCCAGGGGACCCCGCCAGCTGCCAGCTCTCAGCCCTCAGCCGGACAAGGTGTGGAGCAGAGAGCGCACCAGCTGCGGAGGCAGGGCCAGCATGTCTCCCTCCTTCAGGCTCCAGTGTCGCCTCATCCTGATCTTCCTGGTGGCCCTGCGAGGGGAGAGCCGGTACCTGGAGGTGAGTGGTCCCCTGGCTGACGACCACACCTCCCCTGGGGAGGGTCCAGCCCTGGGGGGAGGCCAGGGCTGCAGAGGCGCTGGCCTTGGCCGGGATTAGCTCTTTCTTCCCTCTCTGGGGTGCGGTCTTTCCCAGACTGGTTTTCTTCTTCCTCCTTCCCCGGGCCGACGAGGGTACGGTACCCTGGTCTGATGGAAAGTACCCCACCACTTGGTTCTCTTTGTGGAAGGTGGAGGGGGTGCCCTGCTCCTGGCCCGCTTTCCCACCCCTTCAACTTCTCCCAACTGACCCACGTTCCTTGCAGCTGCGGGAAGCCGGGGACCAGGACCCTTTCCTGCTCCTGGGCGCGCACCTGAAGCGGGAGCTGGCGGGGGAGCCGCTGTACCGCCGCGCGCTGCGTGAGTGGGGGCTGCCCGGCGGGTTCCCCGGTGCCCGGAGGGTCCCAGGCGGCGGGGATGTGGGAGGTGTGGGCGCTGCGCCCAGGACAGCGGGCTCCCGGGTACCACAGAGAAGGGGCTGTCCAGGGGCAGGGTGCCCATCCGGGGCAGGATTCCCATCGCTAAGGGTCTGTGCCACCAGGGGCGCAGCAGCTGATGGCGTGTTGCGCCCTGGGGCACCCGAGCAGCGCGCAGCAGCCAGGGCTGGGGGTCCGGCTGGGAGTCAGGCACGGGGCGCTGCAAACCTGGAAATAGGGGCGCCCAGAGGGGCTGCCAGAAGGTGTGTGTGTGGGGGGGGGGGGGGAGAGGAGGACGGGACGAAGCGGGTGTTGGCGCTGCAGGAGCTGCAGGGGCTGCAGCCGAGACGCCTAGCACCTACACTGCCCTCCCCCAGGCTGCCTGGACATGCTGAGCCTCCAGGGCCAGTTCACCTTCACCGCTGACCGGCCGCAGCTGCACTGCGCCGCCTTCTTCATCAGCGAGCCCGAGGAGTTCATCACCATCTACCTGGACCTGGTCTCCATGGACTGCCAGGGCGGGGACTTCCTGCAGGTGAGGTGGCCCAGCCGAGCAGCCGGGGCGCCGCGCGGAGGGAATGGGCGGGGGTGCCGAGCCCGTTGCGGGGCGGCTGAGTTTGGGGGAGGCGTGACATTCTAAGTTAGCTGCTCTGCTGGGACAGGAACCTCCTCTCCACCTCAAGACCTCGCCCCACGCCAGGAAGGACTGGTGCCCAAGAGGTTGCAATGGTTTAAAATCCCCTCTGTGTGAACTCTTGGTGCCAACGCTTCCCCAGACTCGAACTCCCGTCGCTAAAACGCTGGATTGCAATCCTGAGCCCATGCACAAACCAGCGCGAGCGAGCGCCCAGGTCCGCCAAGGGGGCGGGTGCTGAGAGGACGCCGCCCCGCAGGTCTGAGCCCGCTTTGCTCCTGCCGGCCCGGAGATGTGCCAGGCTCCCAAGGGTGTCTTCAGAGCCGTGGGATCAGGCTGTTAGGAGGGATGCTGAGAGGGAATCTAGTCTGAGGCAGGTGGGAGGGGAGGACAAGCCCCCCAACCTCGCCTCGCCTCTCCCCGTCATTGTCCAAAAGCCAAACAGGTCAGCTGGGAATGGCTGGTGGAGTTCCACCGCCTAGGATTAAAAGGAGCGTGATTAAAATCTGCACAGGGGGATTGTGTTTAAAATGGTGCTTTGGTCCAAAACGCTTCAGAAGAGGACTGAAGTAATTTGCAGCTGGTGTTGCTCATGGCAAGGGGACTGGACGCAGTAAATTGGAGACCTGTGGTGCTTTAAGAGTAAAACCAATGGGCTCGGACCTTATGTCCAATTGCAAACTTTAGCAAGTGAAGGGGGAAAGTCCTAAGCTATATATACCAGCCATGGTCTGAATGTTGAAGTAGTACTTGGTATTTTAATTTCTGATAAAAGTAAAACAAACAAAAAACAACAAGGAAGCTGGGCATATATAACCATTGGCAGGTGGGTCAAAATGCAGCTTCAGTTTTTTTCTGATGCAGTGTTTTTAAAAAATATATATTTTATGCCCTAACTGGTTTGGCTCAGTGGATAGAGCGTCAGCCTGTGGACTCAAGGGTCCCAGGTTCGATTCTGGTCAAGGGCATGTACCTTGGTTGCGGGCACATACCCAGTAGGGAGTGTGCAGGAGGCAGCTGATGGATGTTTCTCTCTCATTGATATTTCTAACTCTCTATCCCTGTCCCTTCCTCTCTGAATAAGATATTTTATTCATATTTCAATGAGGAAAAGCAAGAGAATGACTGAAACCCAACTTGTGCTTCTGTAGTTTGATTTATGAAAGTGGCTGAAGTATAATAAAGTTTACTTATTTTGGAAACTTTAAGGTTTATAAAGAAAAAATGCAATAAATAATATTATTACTTGCAAATAACCCTCACCGTAGAAATATATACAGTTGGAAAGCAAGTGGGCAGAGGAGTGTAGGCTGTCAATTCCACGCCTGTCCCTCAAGGAGTTGACGGGAGTGATCACTTGTGTCTGTGTTTTTGTTGAAAGGTGTTTGATGGTTGGATTCTCAAAGGGGAGAAGTTCCCCAGTTCCCAGGACCACCCTCTCCCCACAACTGAGCGGTACGTAGATTTCTGTGAGAGTGGTCTTGGCAGAAGGAGCATCAGATCCTCCCAGAATGTAGCCATGATCTTCTTCCGGGTCCACGAACCAGGAAATGGGTTCACAGTAACCGTCAGGACAGATCCCAACCTCTTTCGTAAGTGGGCTCTCTGTCTTTCCAGGTGGAAAACAGTGGAGGCGGTGCGGGGGGGGGGGGGGGGGGGGGGGAAGGAGGGAGGGTGAAAGGGGGGGAGGAGAGGAGGGGGACACACATAGGTCAACTCTGCTTTTCAAAGGGAGTATCATTGCATAGATTTAAGACATTTGAAGTGAGGAATGATTTGAATAGAAATTTTTTTTGTAATTGGAAATGGCCAAAAAGAATATTTTCTATTTATCATTATGAAAATCAAATCACAGTTTTAAATTAATTTTCCAGTCTAAATAGGATACTACTTTAGGGTGAGTAGAATTCTATCTTTTTGTTCAGTATTTTAGTCTAATCTCCTAAAGTACAATTATTCAGTGACAAACTTTAATCCCTCCAAATCATTCCATTCATCTGGGATAAGCTCGAGGGATCAGATATGAAGTTGCAGTTTTAGGTATTTACACAAAGGCGGGAAGACTGCATATCTGGGATGTGTTAGACAGATTTCATGCCTGGGCAGAAGGTTGAACCAGGACCTCAAAGTTGCCTTCTGATTCAACGTCTCCCACTGTAATTTAATTCATTGCTGGTGGATATGCCCACATAGATGCTAAAAAGTTGAACAGCCCAGGCCTAAAATACATTATCTTAATCAAAATGAATTCATTCATCTGCTTATTTTTCTCCCATTAAAACAAACAAATAAAAAATTAATTGGATGAAAGAAGGTGAAGGGATTAGCCAAATAGCATAAGCATAACACACACACTACAGTATGGTGATGTCCAAAGGGAAGAGGGGGTTGGGTGGAGGTGGGTAAAGAGGGAGAAAATGGGGACATTTTCAATAGCATCAACAATAAAAATAAACAATTAATTCAGGAAAAGAAAACTTATTATTCATTTTTGGTTGCATGCAGTAGTATTGGTATTACCATTTCATATGGTCAAAGAATGGACCTAATCTGCCAAAGAATAAGGTACTGACTGATCTTTCAATTTTTGTGTTTGTTTTTTATTTTTTATTTTGAAAGAAGCCCTCAAAAGAGGCTGTTTCTGAGGACAATCCTAGAGGGAAAAAATGAAATACTTCTCGTCTATTTTGTTTGGTTATAAATCAGAAGCTTCCAGAATTGTCAAGGAATTTCAGTTCTTTTTGAAATTAAGTGGAATTAAAAAAATATGGAAGGAGGCAAGAAGTAGTTTTGACCTATTCTGATAAGTCAGAAACTTTTTTGGAGGGGGGAGGGAAGGCATAAACTGATGCTTCTAGTTTCATAGCTAGAAGAATAAATTTGTAAGTTTAGACTTGAGATGCAAAACAAAAAATTTCAGAAAATTCTTGGGAGTAAATCAAACATTAAAATTTATCTTTTAGTCAACTTACCCTTTAACACTCAGCAAATATTTATCCAGATGTAAGCCTGCTTTCTTTCTATTTTGTTCTTATATTTCATGACTGTTTTATTGTTCATTTATTTTATTATTTGAAAAATAACATTGGCCCCAAATTCAATGAGTGAAGGCTCCAGACAGATAGGGTTTGAGTTCTGGCCTCAGCTTGAAAGTCTTGATTCTTCCAAACTCCCAGCCTGAACTTGGACCCCAGTTAACTGAAATGTTACAGCTGGTATTGCTTGGTTGGTTATGAATTTGGGTCTTCTGATTATAAACAAGATAACCCCCTGAGATTAATATTAAAAGCCCCTGGCAGCCCAAAAGCTTCATCCATACACCCCTGGTGGCTTTCATTCCCCAAATCCTTCCCACTTCTGAACTGCCTTTGTGAAATGTACTCTCTTCCAAGCCACAAGTCCCTAGACCAGTGGTCGGCAAACTCATTAGTCAACAGAGCCAAACATCAACAGTACAATGATTGAAATTTCTTTTGAGAGCCAAATTTTTTAAACTTAAACTTCTTCTAACCCCACTTCTTCAAAATAGACTTGCCCAGGCCATGGTATTTTGTGGAAGAGCCACACTCAAGGGGCCAAAGAGCCACAGTTTGCTGACCACGGTAGACCATGAATGGGAGCCTAACATAAGGATGGAGCAAATGTCTATAAAAACCAGTTTACCAAATAGTGAAAATGTGATTTTTTTTTTTTTTTTCCTGCAAAGCCTGCAATGTCATTTCCCAAACCCCAAATGGAAGGTTCACCCTGGTAGTTCCACATCAGCATCGAAACTGCAGCTTCTCCATAATTTATCCTGTGATGATCAAAATATCTGATCTCACCCTGGGACACTTAAATGGCCTGCAGTTAAAGGTGAGTTGCTTACTTGCTTTCAAATTATTTACTAAAGCCACAGCTTTATCAGAGCAAATGGTGGATATGCCCACATAGATGCTAAAAAGCAAACTTTTTACAGGGTAAACAAGGACATTAGCTATTGGAATAGTCTGTCCTGTGTGACTGTAAGTCTCACAGGTGTGTGCCCCTCACTGCTTTAACCAAACCCCTTTTCCGTTTCTGTGAAGCTGGAAGTTGCACACTCAGGAGTCCCCTGTGCTACTTGAATACTTTGCTTGTGATGCAAGAAATGTTTTCAATTGGTAAATGTGTGGCATATAATTACAATTGAACTCTCTTGTACTTGCCTCTTTAAAAAAAAAATCTCCTAGCAGAACCTAGTATGAGTCATCTACACAGCTGTTTTTCTGACTATTGGAATTTTCTTTTGACATGAAGGAAGTATCTCATTGACTGTGTTATGAAGAAATGCTAAGGGTAGCAGAAAATGCGAAATTGGATTTTTAGACTGCAAAATACAGTGAAGTTTTGGAGAGTTTTTTTTTTTTTTTTTTTTTTTTTGGCATTACATTTAATTCAATACATTGTACAACGAATATTAGTTGAGATTCTCCATCAACTTGTTTTCCCATGAACTTCTGTATGGATCTGAGGATAAATGCTGAGCTTGACCGCCTTTACTTGCACTGGTGGCGCCTTCCCTCTGAGTCACCCTCCTCATTTCCTTTACTTTCTTTTGTGCGGAGGTTAAGATGGCTCGTGTATTTGCTGGCATCAAGCACAGTCATAGCTCCTAATCAGATAGATTTCAGGGAAAGACAAATAGGACTAGGACTAAAAAAGGAGCATATCTAATTTCCTTTAAGCTCTAAATTTGTGGGCCAATGCTATTTGTTTATTTGTTTGTTTGTTTGGAGGGCGACTTTAGTGGAAGAATATTTCTTGGATAAAGACAAGAACAAG
This sequence comes from Pipistrellus hanaki, assembly GCF_964339955.1. NCBI lineage: Eukaryota > Metazoa > Chordata > Mammalia > Chiroptera > Vespertilionidae > Pipistrellus > Pipistrellus hanaki. The sequence goes on from NC_140506.1 coordinate 36,465,040, forward strand.
TGGGTGTCTATATATGACATAGCCTTATTGCCTTGAGGTTGTTCGTATATTATTCCTGATGTACAGTATAAAAGATGGCAAGAGTGATATCAGACTGGGAGATTGGCACTTCAGTAATTCTTGGCTATGAGGAGTAATCTTGGTGTTTCCTCTTAAAAAAAATTTAAAAAATTAAAGACTGCATTTTTCTAGGCATCTTTTCCTTTTCCTAATATTTTTTTTTGAGTTCTCACTATGTTCAAGGCACTATTCTAGATGCAAACAAAACAGATCCTGCTCACATGAAACTTGCATTTCAGTGGCATGTGACAGGCAAAACTGCATATATTTCATATATTTCAGCCAGTGGTGAGTGCCTAAAGGAAAATGAGGTGAAGTGCTGTGACAGATAGCAACTGGGGACAAGGGAGCAGAAGGAGGGGTGGGGAGCTCCTTGAGATACTAAGGCGGTCAGGAAAGAAACCTTCTGAGAAGGAGACAAAGGGAGACGTTAGTGATACTAATGAGGGAGCCAGCAGCCACAGGAAGAGCCAGGAACAGGGAGAGCAGTAGTGTAGAGGCCCAGAGGCAGGAATTAGCTTATTGGGTTCCAGAAATGGAAAGAAGGAAAGAGAGGGGAAGTGAGCCCACATGTCAGGGAGATGGGCAGGGCCAGGGCGCACAGAGCCCCACAGGTCATATTTGAATTTATTCTAAATCCTTATCAGTAGAAATGATAAATGTCATCCCAATAGCAGAAAAAGTCCTTTATAAAGAAAAGGAAAAGAGGTGAGTTGAAAGAAAGTCCTATTTATGAAAACTCTCTGGCTCCATGCATTAATTCAAATATTCTAGTATGTATGTCTGAATGATTTCATTTTTTTACACATCTTATGTGGAGTTTAGAGGTTCCCATTTCATCATTGCAGTCCTTGGACTTATTTTAAAAATACACATTTTTTTAAAAATGATTACTCAACTGATTTAGAAAAGCAATTCTTATCATTCTTTACATTGTAAACGCCTTTTAATTTTCAGAGTCCTAGATGTTGAATGAAATGGCACTATCAGGATGTCCAGGGCTGATTGAACTCACCACTTGCCGTTGGTCAAGTGTTTTGACTCCCATAGTTGGCTTACATATCTCTTTCCCTGTGACTCTTCTTTCAGAAGCCCGCGGCAGGCTGTGGGGGGAAAGGAGACTTTGTGGAGCTGCTGGGAGGAAGTGGACTGGACCCTTCCAAGATGATGCCTCTAGCTGACCTCTGCTATCCCTTCCACGGTCCCGGTGAGATGTGTCTTTGATCATTATTTATGTGCCCATCAGGATTATTTCCTTAAGTAAAGCACCTAATATTTCTTATACATGGAAAGGCAGGTCCCACCAAAAATCTTCAGTTTTGTACATGGAGCCAGTGTGAGGATTTTACACGTAAGGCTACATACACTGTGAAGAATTGCATCACCAAAATATCTGACACTGGGAGCGAAACCCACGAAGTAACAAGGATGCGTTTTTTAAGGTTGGCCCTAAGTAAAACTGGGAAGGAATTGGCGATTATCTTTAAAGAGACGAAAGTGAAACAGGAGAGAAACGGCAACAGTCTTTAACCTCATGGCAAATTCTTATAATAGCCCCTTTCCTTTCTTGTAACTACAGATCATTAATTAGCTAGAACTGTGGTTGGCAAACTGCAGCTCGCGAGCCACATGCGGCTCTTTGGCCCCTTGAGTGTGGCTCTTCCACAAGATACCATAGCCTGGGCAAGTCTATTTTGAAGAAGTGGCGTTAGAAGAAGTTTAAGTTTAAGAAATTTGGTTCTCAAAAGAAATTTCAATCGTTGTACTGTTGATATTTGGCTCTGTTGACTAATGAGTTTGCCGATCACTGAGCTAGATGATGAAGCTGTAAATCAGACATCCTTTGGTCACCTGTTGCCTGTTTTCATTAAAACCAGGTCTGCACACCAGTATTTTTTTCTCTCTGTGCTAATACTGGAAACTTTAATAAACAAAGCATCTCTGAAATAGAATTAATATGCATCGGTAACCACTAAGGCCCAACATGTGGTGTCCACCGTCCCCCATTCAGGCCTTTATAAAAGAGCTTCGGATGAGATTTAAGGCAGGACTGGGTCCAGGGCAAGCTTGATAATCAAGGTAAAGGCAAGAGGTTTCTAAGAACTCACTTTGCTGCAAACAGAGGGGTTATTTAATGCTAATTTACCCTTGAGCTACTGTCAGCGCAAGTAGCTTCTCTTGCCCTTTGCATGTGTTCTCTGAGGCAATGCATCCTTCCATGCCAATGGGAGATGCGTTTGAACTGGGTAAGAAGATTAGATTAAAGATGAACAAACACCCATACCTTATAATTTAGATAATTGAAGTCAGAGTAATTTTGGTGCTTGAATGATATGAATTGAATTAGGCAAAATGGTAAGACTAATGCCAAAAACAACAATAATAATACTTTTACCTAAATTATCCAGATGATTGAAACTAGTCATAAAATAATTCAAAGGCTTGAATTCTATGACTCATTGTTTCATTTTAACTTCACTTTTTTCCTTCATTCACCATGTTTCCAGGAGCCCCTCCTAAGTTGTTCAGACAATGAAGAACTATTAGGGACCCTGCTCTTTCAATTGGACTTTCTTAGTAATTATGTCAAATCAATAATGTGCACATTAACTAAAGGAAATGGGCTATTGTATGTAGATTAAAGTTCAGGGCAAGACCAGAAAAAGAATGACCTTCCAAGTCATGTAAGGAAAATTAAATTTGAACCTCCTTGTAGAAGCATAATGCAGGCTCCCTGGTTCTTATATTAAAACAGCATCTCCAAATTGACTTTTACCTCAATATGTAACTCTGTCTGGTGGTTTTATTTCATTTAAAACCAGGCACCTGTTTGTCAAGCACCAGTCACACAATAATCCTAGTGTTTCTCAGAGACAAAGTGGGTGGAGGGAGATTAAGTAGATTAAAACGACAGAAAGGATTACTATAGGGCAGATAAATCCTGTCTCAGGAGCCAGCCTGAGGCTAGAAGAGTAAAATGGAAGTAATTTTTAATAAAAATGATGCATTTCAATATATAACCACTCAGGCACATCTGTACCAGAAGATATATAATCATTGCCAGGTGCTTGTACAAATAATGGATAAGATTGGATTTAAGAGAAGTAAAGATATCAATAATCATTCCTTCTTTGAAGCACAGGAAAAAATGAGAGAGAAATGGAAAAAAGGAGGAAAAAGGTAGGTGGGCAATGAATCAAATGAGAGAGAAATGGAAAAAATGAGAAAGATGTAGGTGGATAATGGAAAAAATGAATATATTTAGTGTGGTCTATCTAAACCATGCAAAATATTTTTTGTTTATATGTAAAACAATTATTATCTAGGCTCAGCAAATAATAAACAGGTGATCTTTTTGGTCAACATCTATGTTTAGAAGAACAACTTAGCCTCCAACCTGCCCATTCCATATCATTTGCACCCCCAGATGTTATGACAACCAAAAACTGCCCCTGCTAATTCCCAGCCTTTCCCTGGAAGGCAGTCCTGTCTCCATCGAGAACACGGAACTAGAATGAAGGTTAGTGTGGGGAGGCCCCTGCCTTCACCACCAGAGCCTTGCAGGTGGAGTGTGAAAAGGGCAAGGAGACCTCTTCTTGCCTCTCTGAGGCCAGATTTATTTGGCTCACTGTGTTCTTGCACACGAAGAGAAAAGCTGACTCAATGTCACAATTCTGAAGTGGATTTTATATTCTAACAAACATGAAAACAAAAACGTTTCCCCTCGTTTGAGCCCATGAGAAGAAGATGCAACCTCTCGCTTTCTTTGCGTTTAAATGATCTTATTGACCGACGTGTCTTTGCTGTGTGGTTTCTAACTTGTTGGGGAACTTGTTACTTTTCTCCATGAATTGTAGCCCAAATGAAAATCGGCTGTGACAACTCGGTGGTGCGCCTGGTGTCCAGCGGAAAGCATGTGAACCGTGTGACTTTTGAGTACCGCCAGCTGGAACCATACGAACTGGAGAACCCCAATGGAAACAGTATCCGGGAATTCTGTTTGTCTACTCTTTGAACAACCAATTCAGTGAGTTTACATGCTTCTAGCAAAGTGAGTGTTTAATAGGTATTATATATCATTTTGATGACCACTAGTTTAAAGCCTTTCCTACCAGTCAGTATTCACAGCACTGAGCACCTATCACACACACACACACACACACACACACACACACGTGTTTTTGTACCTTGCTTCTTTTTCATTTGTATTATATAAATGACCACATGGCCCCCAGCTTGGTAGTAAAACAGTTTTCTGTTATTCTTTGGTATACTACAAACCTGAACTGGCAAGAAAAGAGCAAAGCAATGTGCAATTTTAAAAAATGTGTCTCGAGGAAAAATACTATAAAGAAATAAAAGGGTGGCATTCATATCAGTTTTATAACAGAAAACAATCGAATGTCTGTGTACACCACAGTAGTTGCTTCTGTTTATTTATTTTCTGCTTATTATTCTGTTTACAATAGATAATAGTTGTAGCTACTCCTTAATGGTTTGCATCAACTTGTTTTTAACAAACCTTTGTAGCAAGGAAAACCTTCCCATCCATAATACAAAAGTGAATAAATACATTTGGGGTGTTGGCACCTTGATATTACGCTTTGTTTTCTGAGTCGTCTCCTCCCTCATTATCATCAGAAAATAACTTTCTCATGTGGTACATAGCCAAATGCTGCACAAAATCATTTTAGACTTTTAGAACTAGTTGAGCCCTGGCCATTGGGTAGAATTATTTAGAGTAGAAGGTGGATTACAGTGTTTGAACAAACAACACTAACTGATGGTCCTGACAGGGAAGCAGGATTAGAGATCCCTTTTCCACTGTCCTCCAAGAAAACAGAGCATACATGTCTTTGTCACAGGGGGGTACTTTTCATCAAGGACAACAGGGCCTTACAGCTCTCAGAGACACAATTTGCTGAAATCCGAGTACGTACTTCTTTGGTTCTGAAGGCAGTTCACTGTTGACTGAGCCTTATCCATGTTTGTCTTGAGACTAAGTATGTAGCCTATAAAAAATACTTAAGGCCATAAATAAGGTCCTGAGCAACAAAGAAAATACTCCTAAGTGATATCCTCTTTCCTTTGAATTAATGGATGCAATCTGCAGAGTGTGCCATAAATAATGGCCTTACTATGATTCCTGAACATATTCAATATAAAGTTTATTTTATAATGGAAAGCACTAGAATCCCATATACAGTACTGGAATCTGAAAAATAGAAAGAAAAACATTGATTGCAGTTGCTAAAAAACAAACAGGATTTAGTACAAATTTTGGCTCAGTAGATATTTGTAAAGAGTGAAAACTTTTGCAAATGAATGAATAAATACCTGCATGGGTGGTTGGATGGATGGATGAATAAAGCTGGGATAAAGGTTGGGATGAATAAATAAGTACATAGGTGGATGGATAAATGCTGGGATAAAGTCTGGGGTGATAGAATAAATGCTTGAATGGATGGATATATAACTCCTGATTAGTTATATAAGATGTTAGATTCCTTATTTCATAAAAAAACAAATTCATGAAGTTGAACCCTTTTATCTTTTTCACAGTCCTGCTAGCAACCTAAGAATCCATGCAGTCACTTATATCACTATTAAAAGGTTCTGGCTTTTAACCCTCATGATCCCTTTATGCTGCATAGAGAAAATGTTCTGAGGTAAGGGGGCAAGTATTTTACTGGGCAAGTCAGAACAATCTGCTCCTATTCCTAAGGGACATTTTGAAAGCTACTAGCTTCTCTGTACTAAAATGGGTAGGACTGTGGTCCCTAAGCTTCCTTCTAACCTTGACATTCTGCAGTCATTCATGTCACATATTGTATTTCAAAGCTTGTTACTACAAAATAGCGTGCATTCTTTGAGAGGGTGGCCACTCCAAGGAACTGTCCATGACTCATTCTTAGGACATCCATGACTTGTCTTCATTCCAAAGGATGAGGCAACTTTATAGAAAGAAAATGGTAAGGTGAGATTTCTGGGGGAAACAAATTAAAGGATGTGTCTTCAATGACACCTCCATTAATCAGATGAAATATTATATGAAATTTGGGCCAAATTTGACTTTCTAAGAAAGGCAGTGTCCATAGTGGTTAAGATTACCGACTTTGGAGACAGAACCCCAGCTCTGCCACTTACTTGAGCAATTCACTTATAAGTGACTATTGCTCAGTTTTTAGCCTATAAATTGAGGTAATAAAGACATAGCCTTCAAATAAAAGTTTTTGTCAAGATTAATGGATAAATATATCTAAAGCCCAAGAACCATGTCTTGCACCCATGAACAGTTAATTTTATTATTTCTCCTAAGCAAATGTGCTATCCCAGGTTCTCAGTACTCTTAGTGAGGCATTTGCTTTGTGCTCTGAAGGGTTGGTACTGATTCAGTTGTTCCTTTTCATCCCAGAACAATTTGTGAGGAAGCTAGGATTAGTCAGGGTTGTTGTCTGTGATGGAGAAGCAAAGTAAGATTCTTGGGAACATTTGAGGATGGGTGTTCTCAGGCCCTATCAGGTCTCCAGAGTCTCTTCTCACAGCTGACCCCTATCTGTAGGCTGTGCACTACTCCAGGGTCAATCCTGACCTTGGACAGGAGACATGAGAGAGCTCTTGTCCAACATGCTGGTCATCAAGGAGTCACCTCACAAATAGATGGTCATGACTCTGTAGTCTTCCTATATCTTGATTATTTCACTCTTGCTCTTGCCTGATCCTACTCTTATTACCACTCCTAACCTCACATCATCCTAAATACTATTAGGTAACTTGGGCTCTACTATTGATCACTAAATTCCCAAATTTCTCCTACCTCCATGCCTAAAATTCTAAGCATTTTTGCTCATATGGTTTAGGTCACTGGGTTCTTTACTCTGGACACTTTCCTGCCTCCTATAAAACTCTTTCTTTCACTGTTTTCTAGCCTGTTTTCTGTGGAATATGTTGGTCCTTCGTATGGCATTGGATTTTCTTCCAGTATCTAAAGCAGCATGTCTTCTTGATCTCCTAACTTTTCCTGGTTCTGTTGTTTCATTTGAGAGGTGCTAGACATTCACCAAAGTCATTTTTTTTTTTTTTAATCTCTGAAGAATGCAGTTAAGACTACTTTTCACCCTCCCTTATAGTCAGGTTAGGCCATGTGACTGAATTTTGATTGGAGGAGTGTGGGTAGAAAAGATGTCCAACCCTCATGTAATCCTCTGTACTTTCTCTTTCTTCCCCTATCTAATGGCAAGATATTGAAGTTCTAACAGAGGACTTCAAGGCTATAAAAGAAGACAGCCATAGGATACAAGGAGCCTGGATCCCTGAATGATCACGTGGAATGCTATTAATTGACCAGGAATTAGACTTTGTGTGAATGAGAAGTAAACTTTTATTTTGTTAAGCTACTAAGATAATGATGATGTTATAGCTCTGAGTATTACCATATTTCATACAATGGGCCTGTCTATATTATATTCTCAGCTGTTCTCTAATTTCCCTAACTGGTTTTGCTATAGCTATATAGATAAGCCTGATCTGACTGTCTTTCGGAGAAAAATAACCCAAATGCATATCTTTGATCTCATAAATATCAGGCTTTATCTGATATTGTATCCAGCTTTTCCACATTCCTTAAAGAATCCTCTAAGAATAGTGACTTTTAGATTATATCCCTTTGAAAATCTGATGGAAACTATAGATCATCTCCCGAGGGGACGAGGGGGGAGAGAGAGCCCACATATACAAGGACACCCCAAATTTCTGAGAATTCACAGATCCCTAAGGCCCACCCAAGGTTTCAGTATCAGAATCTCTGCTCTAGGAGTAAATAATAAATAAAACTAAGTTTAAGACTAGTCTTCTTAAACTTGGCTGTCCTCCCTTTAGTGCTGTTAAAAAACATTCACTGGTTAATTTTGCTGTGAAATAAATTCACTATAGCAACTTAATGTTTCTGCTTTTATAGTTTACTATTTGATTTTGCGTTTTACTACATGGGTTTTTCTGACCTGCTGTGTAGTTTTAGCTAAGGGAGGAAATGCATTTGAAACAAACAAATTTTTGTAGTAAAGATCCTTCCAGGTCTCTCCTACCTTCAAATTTTCCTTTCTTGCTATTTAATAGGGAGGCAACATTCCCAGAGTTTGCCTGCAAAATAGAATCTTTGTGAAATGAAATAAAGATATGATGGACAGGATTTACTTGGAGGCAGTTTGCTTATGTGCTTAACAACACCTGGTAGAGAGTTGTGGTCAGGAGCTCCTAATATAGGGCAATCACATGAAATTATATCTGAATACACTCTTATTTGTGCAGTGTATTTCAGAGGAGAGAAAATTCTTTACATGTTCAAGTAAGCAGATTGAATGGCCCTAGTTGTAATGGGACATTTATAATAATTACCATCCATTTTTCTCTTTGCATTTGAAAGTTTTTTTTTTCTTGTGTTAAGACATACTGTACAAAGAGAGAAGAAGTAGAAAGGCAAAAAGGAAACATGGGTAAAAGAAAGAAGGCTTGATTAGATGGTTTGAAAACATTATGAAAATCAAGGTCTCCAAATTGGATTCTGGGCTTTGCTCTTAGTAACAACAACGTACTTCTCCCTGTGCAGCTGAACAATTAAAAATGTGAAGCGTTTTGTACTTTAAGAAGACTGAATGTCAATACTAGGACATACAGCTATATGAGTTAGACAGAAACATGATCGTTGTGACTAGATGGGTAACCAGATGTTGGGGTTTCCTAAAAAGAAGACTGTGTCTTGCCCTAGCTGGTTTGGCTCAGTGGATAGAGCATCAGCCTGTGGACTGAAGGGTCCCGGGTTCGATTCCGGTCAAGGGCACATGCCCAACTTGTGGGTTTGATCCCCAGTGTGGGGCGTGCAGGAGGTAGTCGATCAATGATTCTCTCTCATCACTTATGTTTCTCTCTCTCTCTCTCTCTCTCTCTCTCTCTCTCTCTCTCTCTCTCTCTCTCTCTCTCTCTCTCTCTCTCTCTCTCCCCCTTCCTCTCTGAAATTAATAAAGGTTAAAAAAAAAATACCTCCCCACCTCCAAGTTTCTAAAGGATAAAAATGTGTTCTGTGCTATTAATACTCAAGCCAGCCAAATATATCAACAAAGTAGATGCCTACCTATGGGTGGGATTTGAGGGACAGCAAAGGACTCACTTGACTGAAAACAGGGCCAAAAATTACCCTTTTATAATCCTTTTCATTTTATTTTTTAAGATGTATTATTAATCAAGTAATTCATGGGTACTTTATTATTTCCTAAGAGTTAAACCTGCCCTGGCCAGTGCTGCTCAGAAGTTAAGAGTGTCAGCCCATGCACTGAAAGGTCTCTGGTTTGATTCCCAGTCAAGGGCACATACCTGGATTGTGGTTCTGTCCCTGGCCCTAGTCAGAGCACATGTGGAAGACAACCAATTGATATGTTACTCTCACATCGATGTTTTCCTCTCTCACCCGCTCCCTCCCTCTCTCTCTTCCACTCTCTTTAAAAAAATCAATGGAAAAATATCCTCAGGTGAGGATTAACAACAAGAACAAAAAGTCAAAAAATAAAAGAGTCAAACCATAAAAGGTAAAAAGTTAATGAAGTAACTTACAAATCAGTAATTTGACATACAAGGTATTGCTAATTGTTAAAACAGAATTGGCAAGTAATCTTTGATGAAAGGAGAGCATGGTGGGAGAAATTAAATGTGAAACGCTGAGAAGAAAACAGTTTCAGATGAACATCCCGTTAAGGCGACTGGAAAAGGTAGCAAAGAATTGACAAAACTACTAGCTGGCTGAAAGCTTGTAGAGTTAAGCAAAAAGAGAGCTTGCTTTGGGATTGGAGTGTAGTCAAAGGCAAACTTTGTGCCATCCCTTAGTTTTGCCAAGGACCAGCTTGGAATGCAATGTTGCTTGTGTAGAGTATTTGGGACCAACGATACAGCTTTAGAAACGAGATCTAGTCCTGTGGGTAGAGGCATTTCAACAGAGAGAGAGGAAATCAGACTTCAAAACCAGACATCTGGTGAGTTCTAATTCAACCACTAATCATCTGTGTGAGCCCGTCACCACGTCTCTCTGAGCATCAGCTTCCTCACGTGTGAAATATAGACAGGACCACTTGCCTCTTAGAGTGTGATGGCTCCTTAAAGTGCCAAGATCATTCTAGGCACATGACAGTCACTATGAATGCGAGTGTCCATTTCCTGGAAAACTTGTTTATTAGTCCAGACTTTGGTGATGTCATTTCATCTTAAATGCTGTATAGAAGTGTGTGATTTAAAGGAAAAAAGAAGTGGCTAGAAGAGACAAAGCTTGCTTTTGTTTTGAGAAGGTTTCCAGGCGGTGTTTCTAGAATAACAGCCTCCTCTGTTTGGTGCTGCTGGAACACATTGCCTGATTCCCAGACTGGAAGCTCTGAGCTGACTGGGTGAGCTCAGAGGTAGGGACAGGGCAGAAGAAAATCCTGGGGACCAAGTACTGCACAGCCTGGAAACATTTTCTTGTGACAAACTTAGCTTAAGTTACCAAGGTTTCTTCTTAACTGCATAAAACAATGCACTTCTGGGGGAAATCTTAGACCCTAAACCTAATGAAAAACAGTGGTGCCTCAGAAGAGAAGCCCCATTGTAGGCAGCTACTGGTAATGTTATTACTGAAACAGAAGTCTGTATTTGGAAGTGCTTCTTAACCTTTAATGTGAATGTGAATTTCCCAGGGATCTTGACAAGAGTCAGATTCAATTTTGGTACGGGAGCCCAGGGTATGCATTCCTAACACCTCCAGGGGATGCTGATGCTACTGATCCATGAACAGGAGGGCATATAGACATGTACAAAGGAAGGAGATTACCTCTGAATGTAGCAAGCCAAGGTTGGTTTATTTGTTTTTCTTGAAACCTTGTGCTATAGAATAAGAACCTCCCACATTTTCTTTCCATCCTGTCACTTGTGTTTGGAACATCACAATGGAAAGAGCAAGTTGTAACTTGTGAGCAGCAGACACATTAATAAAAGAAAGGTCCAGAGGGAGAACTCAAGACCAGCCTGTTGCCATGACGGCAGGTTAATGACACTGCACTGTAGAACATGCTCCCTGGAGTAGGTATCAAGTGACACCATCTTAATTACCCATGGAAAAGACTGACCATTCCCAGCAAACAATTATTTCCTGGTCAATACTCCTGCCTTCTTAAATACACTTTCTGGCCATTTATAACCAAACTAGAGGCCCCGTGTACAAATTTGTGCACAGGTGGGGTCCAACTGGCCCACCCTGATTGGGACCAATTGGGCCAGGCTGGCTGGGGGACAGAGATGTGGGAGGTTGGCAGGCCGGCCCTGCCCCCGATCCTGGTAGGGGCCCCACCTCCTGGTTGAACTCCTATTGAGGGGGAAATTTGCATATTAGCCTTTTATTACATAGATATCTGATGTATCTTCCCCAATTAGGAGAACCCCTTCTTAGCTATCATTTCTCAGCAGCAGCCCCACCTCTCCCTTCCTCTCTTAAAAATTAATAAAGAAATATATATATATATATATATATATATATATATATATTTTTTTTTTTTTTATTTTATTTTTTTTTTTTTAAAGAATAAGATCTTATTTGGAAATATAATCATTGTAGATGCAATTACTTAAGATGAGGTCACACTCAATTAGGATAAGCCTAAATCCAATGATTGATGTCCTTAGAAGAGAAAAGGACATGCAAGAGAAAAGGTCACTCAGATACTCAGAAAAGACACACAGAGGAGAAGGCCATGTGACAATTGGAGGCAGAGATTGGGCTGATGCAGTTACAAACTAAGCAATGCCAAGATTGTCATAATAGAAGCTAGACGAAGAGAGGGAACGACCCTCCCCCAGAGTCTCCTCTTCCACCACCAGCTGCCTGAAATTCCCAGTCTTTTTATTTATTTATTTATCTTTATTGTTGAAAGTATTACAGATGATCCCCCTCCCCCATAACCCCCTTTTTTCTCCTGTCCCTTTTCCAGGCCTTCACTGCACTATTGTCTGTATCCATGGATTATGCATATACGCATATAAATTCTTTGGTTAATCTCTTCTTCTCTCTCCACCACCCCACCCTCCTTCCCTCTGAAATTCCTCAGTCTATTGCATGGTTCCATGTCTCTGGATCTATTTTGTTTGTCAGCAAAAAAGGATTTATTACTGTTTGAGACAACATGGAGGGACCTGGAGATTATTATGCTAAGATAAATAAGCCAGTCAGAGAAAGACAAATATCACAGATCTCACTTATATGTGGAATCTAATGAACAAAATAAACTAAAATGCCCAGTCTTATTGTTAGTCCTTCAGGGTTCTTCTTTTAAGAAGTAGAGTATTTTCAATTAGCTAAGGCCTTGGTGGGCAAACTGCAGCTCACGTGCCACATGCGGCTCTTTGGCCCCTTGAGTGTGGCTCTTCCACAAGATACCATGGCTTAGGTGAGTCTATTTTGAAGAAGTGGTTTTAGAAGAAGTTTAAATTTAAAAAATTTGGCTCTCAAAAGAAATTTCAATCATTGTACTGTTGATATTTGGCTTTGTTGACTAATGAGTTTGTCGACCACTGAGCTAAGGTGTCATGTTGTTTGGGAGGTTAACACATTAATTACCTACTTCCTTGCTACTCAAAGTGATGTTCTGGACCAGCAGACCCCAGAACTAACCCCAGACCTAATGAATCTGAATCCACATTTAAATCAAAATTTCCAATGATGTATATGCACACTAAAGCTTGAGAAAGACAAATCTATAGGGATGCAAGTTTCAGGAGAGCAGGGACCTTGACTATTTTGTCCACTGTCAGGCTATTAGAGCATGCAGTAATCCATGCTGAATGGTGAATTTGATTATTAAAGAAAGTAAAACATGCCATCTGAGTCATATAATAGGATTAACAGGGCTTTCTTTGGGTGCCCCTAAGACAGAATGGTATTGTGGACATCATTTTGTTAACATAGCATGATATTTACAATATATGTGCCATATTAACATGACTTAGATTGCTTAGCACATGCTATGTTCCAATATGTATAATTTGTACTTCTTTAATACTTTATAAAATTATTTTTTATATCTTTATTTAATCTGTACAAAGTGTAAGGACTCAACTCTATGAGTCAGAAGAACATGGGTATCTGTACTTAATACCTAAGCAAACACAAGATTGAAAGACCTGTGGAAAGACTGATAGTGAGTTAAATGCCAAACTAGAATGTGCACTCATAACGCCTGTTTCTAGACCACTGGCTAGCCACCTACTATGAAGGCTCATGTTTAGAATCTAGCATTGTATAATGCTAATGATGTTCAAACTTCTCCAGGTAAACATGAAGAAAATTATTTTATAGGTAATAAAACATTTTTTATTTAAAGGCATTTCCCATAGTTTAATAAACTACTACATATGGTGTTGATTAATGAATTAATGTCTACTATAAAACCTTCAAATAAACATTGACAATATAGACCTATAAAGATTTCATGAAATAAAATCATATATATATATATATATAAAAGACTAAGCAACTACCGTATCTGACCATTTGACCATCTGACCGATAGCTATGATGCAAAATGACCACCAGGGGGCAGGCACTCAATGCAGGAGCTGCTGAGCTGCAGTGACTTGGTAGCTGCAATTCTCCAGGTGATATAACTGGAACCAGAGAGAAGGAAGCCAGATTCTGGGATGTGTCACCCGAGAACTGCCCTCTCATAATCTGGGACCCCTCAGGGAATGTTAGAGGGCTGGCTTTGGCCTGATCCCCACAGGCCAGGCTGAGAGACCCCACCAGTGAATGAATCTGTGCACCGGGCCTCTAGTTTAAAATAAAATCATAATGGGTATTCACCAGACAGCTAACACAAAATTGCTCTACCTTTTACAGCTCTATATCGTGATGAGCTGGAGGGAGGACACATTTTATTTTATGGAACTGTCACTTTATTTTTGCTTCAGAAAATAAACCTTCATTTCTTTTTGATGACACCCACAATCATCTCCGACCATGTAATTTATTTCTCAGTTTACCAGAAGATATTTGTAGTGAAGTGAACCTCGGAGATAGATGTTTAGGATGTTATGACGCGAGAGGCAAGGTAGATAAGAGGTTTTTGCAAGGAATTCATGACAATGATAATGTTTTATAAATGATTCTTTCCTTATCTTTTTTTTTATATATATAGGCATATCATTAGATGTATTCAACTATCTTGTTTGATAGATTTTATTGTTTAAATCCAAGGACTGAGAATTGTTTTTTTTTAGTTGTCTTCACAGCACTCAGAATTCAGTGCATGACAGTGCTTTGCATTTGATATGAATTCCACAATATTTGTTTAATTGAATTACTCAACTGTATTGTGAGACCCCATATTTTCATTCTCTAGGTGACGCCCTGAAAACGGAAAGTAATAATGATAAACGCCATACTTAATCAAGATTCTTAAAACTACCTTCAAATAGATTGAAACAAGGTGTTATTATACTGCAAATTTAACTTCTGTAAAGTCTGCCCTTGAAATGAACACCTTACATGGCATCCCAGTACATTTCCTCCCCGGAGTTTTCCTCATCCCTCCACTTTTGTCTAAGTAGAAAGCATCCATTTGAACATGGTGAGTGAATCACGCACCACACACCTGGATGTGTGTTATTCCAGATCCGAGTGACAAATGTAAGCAAAGTTTCACCTGAAGAGACCTGGAGAGAGAAAACTATGACACCCATATATGAAGTACCAGGTGCTATGCTGAGTCCTTTAGAAATGGTAAATAACAAACGTTGCTATTGCTGCCTCCCATTTTGGTAAGGACAGATGGGAAAACTGAGGCAAACAACTACTGTGTCACTCTCCCAAGCTAGTGAGTGGCAAGGCTGGGACTGGAACTCAGGCAGCCTGGGATGCGTTCAATTTGGGAGTTCTGTTACTCCTCTGACAAAGTGATTTAGAAATATGGATTTTTTTAAAAAAATGGTCTAAGATATCTAAGATATCTTAATTTCAGGTTAAAAAGCAAAACATCAATTCAAGGCTGAGATTCCTCTTGGTGTTCGTGTCTCCTGAAGGGAGACATCAGCTGCCTCCCCAGAGCCATTACCTTATTGCCCAGCCTGTATTCTGCATCATCTTCTTTTCTTTCTGCTGCTAAGCAGAGCTGACGGTAATAGAATGTGCAAAGAATAAGTAGCCCTCCAGCCCTGTCAGCGAAGAGTGCTCAGTGGTGCAATGGAAAGGGAACATTCAACAGCAACTGCTATTTAGACACACTGGTAATTTAATATCTCTATACTCTATAGTACACTCACCAGCAACAGTCTAGTTTCTATCTAGACTGATATTTGATGCCCCTTTACCCATTGGCCCTCCCCTCAGCCTCCTTTCCCTCTGGTAAGCACCATTCTGTTATCCATATCTGTGAGTTTTTAGTATTTTGTTATTGTTTTGTTTTATATTCCACATAGGAGTTAAATAATTCAATTTTGTTCTTTTTTTTTTTTGTCTGACTTATTTCACTTAGCATAATATCCTCAAGATCTATTCATGTAGTTGCAAAAGGCATTATTTTATCTTTTCTTGTGGTAGAGTGGTATTCTATTCTATCATTATATTATTCTATTGTATCACGTCTTTATCCATTCATCTGTAGATGGATACTTAGGTTGTTTCCATATGTTGGCTATTGTAAATAATGTTGCAATGAATCTAGGTACATATATCTTTTTGAATCAGTGTTTTCATATTCTTTGGATAAATATCCAGAAGAAGAATTGCTGGATTATATGGTACTTCTATTCTTAATTTGTTTGAGGAACCTCCATGCTGTTTTTCATAATGGCTATACCAATTTACAATTCTACCAGCAGTACACGAAGTTTTCCTTTTCTCTACATGATCTCCAATATTTCTTATCTTTTTTACAATAGTCATTCTAACAGGTGTGAGGTGATATTTGATTATGGTTTTATCTTGCATTTTCCTGGTGATTAGTGATATTAAACATCTTATGTCTATTTTTTGAAAGAGCCAATTTTTAAATCAGATTGTTAGTGTTTTTGTTGTTGAGTTGTATGAGTTATTTATACATTTTATATATTAACTTCTTATCGGAAATATTAGTGGCAAGTATCTTCTCCCATTCAGTAGGTTGCCTTTTGTTTGGTTGATGGTTTCCTTCACAGCGCAGAAGCTTTTTAGTTTGATGTACTCCCTCATGTTTATTTTTATTGTTGTTTCCCTTGCTTTTGGAGTCAAATTCACAAAAACCCACAGAGACCAATGCTGAGAAGCTTAATGCCTATATTTTCTTCTATGTATTTTATTGCTTTAGGTCTTACATTCAGGTCATTAATCCATTCTGAGTTAATTTTTGTATCTGGTGTAACATAGAGGTTTAGTTTCATTCTTTTGCATGTAGCTGTCTAGTTTTCCAAATTTATGTAAGAGACTGTCATTTGTATATTCTTGATTTCTTTGTTGTAAATTACTTGCCCATACTTGTGTAGGGTTTATTTCTGGGTTATCAAGTCTTGTGCATTGGTCTGCATGTCTATTTTTCTGCCAACATCACTCTGTTTTGATTATTGTAGCTTTGTAGTACAGTTTGAGATCGGGGAGTCCTATACTAACTTATTTTTAAAAAAATATATTTTATTGATTTTTTACAGAGAGGAACAGAGAGAGATAGAGAGCTAGAAACGTCGATGAGTGAGAAACATCCACCAGCTGCCTCTTGCACACCCCCCACCGGGGATGTGCCCGCAACCAATGTACATGCCCTTGACCGGAATCGAACCTGGAACGCTTCAGTCTGTAGGCCGACACTCTATCCACTGAGCCAAACCGGCTTCGGCCTATACTAACTTTTAAGTGTGCTGCAGTATCACTTTCCAGCACTGCAGTGTAATTTAATTTATTTAAAATTTCCAGACCATACTGGGACCTAGAAACAATCTGTGAGTAACAGGAATGAAATTTTATCTGGAGATTATCTATGTCGAAGGGAGGTTAGTAGTGAATGAGCTCCAGTTGGAAACACTCACTTGCTAATTAGGCAAGTTATTAATCTTTGTAAGCCTGTTTCCTCATGTGCAAAATGCGGATAATTATAGTATTGGCTTCAAAGGGTTTTTCTTTTAACTTTTTTTTTTTTTTTTTTTTAATAATTGATTCACAAGAAGTTGCAAGAATAATATAGTGAGGTCCCATGAATCCATCACCTACCTTACCCCAATAGTGACATCTCACATAACTATAGTGTATTATCCAAATCACGAAATTGATTGGCACAATACAATTAACTAGACCGCAGTTCTTAGACAGATTTCACCTGTTTTTGCCTACACTCGTTTTGGGGGTAGGGCTTTGTGTATAATTCTATGGAATTTTATCACATGTGCATATTTGTATAACCACTACAATCAAGATACAATATGTGAATTAAATGAAGCATTTAAAGTGCTTAGCATAGCCAAAACCGGTTTGGCTCAGTGGTAGAGCATCGATCTGCGGACTGAAAGGCCCTGGGTTCGATTCCTTGGTTACGGGCACATCCCCAGTAGGGGGTGTACAAGAGGCAGCTGATCATTGATTCTCTCTCATTGATGTTTCTAACTCTCTATTCCTCTCTCTTCCTCTCTGTAAAAAATCAATAAAATATTAAAAAAAATAAAGTGCTTAGCATAAGAGGTAGCATACTGAAAGAACTAATTAAGTTACCTATTAGGATTATTAGTTAGATGAAATGAAATGATCTTACTTATTCAATGCTTTCTAATTTCATGAAGTACTTGGTTGGTTGACATAAATGGTGTTTTAGAAGCTAGAAGCAAGGTGCTTTGTATCAATCATATTAAAAATTTTTTCCCCCTGTATTTTATTATGCTTTGACATCTTGAGGCTTTGCAGAGCTAGAGAGGGGCTGCCCCTCCCAGGGTTGGCTAATTCCTACTGAAAGCAAACAACTCGTCTGTAAAATGCCTTTGATATGCAAACCATATCCCACCTGCCTCCTTTCATCAGGCTCCTGAAGTAATTTTCCACACCCACCTGCTCCTCAGTTATAAATCTCCACTTGTTCTTGTCGTGTTCAGAGTTGAGTCCAATCTCTCTCCTCTATTGCAATAGTTTTGACAGCTACCCCTATCACAATAGTCCTGAATAAACTCTTCCTGACCATGTTAACAAGTGGTAAAATAATTTTGTCCTTAACAAACCTCAGACCCAGTCTATTCTAGTCAGCAACTAAAGTGCGTTCCCCAGAGCTAAAAAGAGCCTTGACATGGTTCTTCTTCCTTGACTGCCTGGGGGCGAAGCTGTGAGGGGACCAAATGAACGAAGTATTTGTTCCAATATTTCTGCTGTTTCTTAGATCAAGAACAAAGAGAAGAAATTCCATTCTTGGATGCAGTAAAATTGGTATATGGGAAACTTCATCTAAGAGTTAAAGTAATAGACCACAATATGCCAGAAATCATTTCATTTATCCAATAAAGTTAAATGAGAATTTATAAGATGGACATGCTTTTCAGATAAATGATTGCTCCCAGAGCCTGTGCTTTTCTGGAACCCTTATCCCACTATGTCCCCAGCGCCCTCTCTGAGCCTGAGTTCCTCCAGGGCGGGGACAAGGCGAGGATGAGGAGTTGCCCCCACAGGATCTGGATAGTTTGTCTTCTTGGATATATAACACCTACCTGAAGTTAGTTCTTGAGCCAGGAATCTTTGGGAAATATTAATGCTTTATTGCCATCTTCTGGTCAAAATGTGTTTTGTGTTGTGTATTTTTTTTTTTTTTTCCTGCTGTCATTTGGTTTCAGTAAAAAGGATTTGAGAGAAGTTAAGTCTATCGTATTAGCAATCCCACTTCCCAAGTGTCAACCAACACAGATAGATTATAACTCTTGAGACATTTTCCTAGGATGTGCATGCATATAATATGTCTATATCACACAAATGAGTACTATTCTGAATATGTTCAGATATAAAGACAAATAACTACAACTTACACTTCTATAGGTTTTGTATCATTAGTTTACAGAGTGCTTTCACATTTGGTTATTCTACTGACTTGAGAGGCAATAGTAGGGATGATTAATGGAATAATTTTCATTTCAATTCCTTAAGAAGATAGGGGATTATTAATAAACCCTTAAATTTCCTTACAGATATTTCATCCTATTAATCTTTTTTAGCCTTTTTAGAATGATTCGATATATTCACTGCAAACTTATCATGTGCCAGGTTCTAAAATTAACACACACATTATTGCTTTTAATCTTTCCACTGTCCTATGTGAGTGGGTACTACCATTTAATCTCCATTTTAGAGATGAGGAAACAGACACAGAGTGCTCAAGGAACTTGCCCAAAGTCACACAGCTAGTATCGCAGGTCCTTTCCTTTAACTGTTGTTTTGTTATAACGTTGACGAGGAAAAAAATCAATTCCTGGCCAGGGCCCCTGTCTGTGCAGAGTTTGCACATTCTCCCCAGGACTGTAGGTTTTCTCTGGGGAACTCAGCTTCTTTCCACCTCCCAAAGGCATGCACATGAAGTAAACTGATGCATCCCAATTGTCCCAGCCTGAGTGAGTGTGGGTGTGAGTGGCCCTGCGATGGAAGGGAGTCCTGTTGAGGGTGGGTTCCCACCTTGTGCCTTGAGCTGCCAGGAAAGGATCTGGCAACTTGTGACCCTGAACTGGGATAAGCAGGTTGGAAAATCATCATCTTACTTGTTTCTATTAGTCTTTCTTAAATGTATGTATAGCTCAGGTTCATTTCAATGTTTAATGTTAAAAATGATTTGGGTCTTTATTTAGGGATTTGGTGATATTTTTGTGACTAGAAATATGCCCTAAGACAGTGGTCAGCAAACTGCGGCTCGAGAGCCACATGCTGCTAGCGAGCCGCAGTTTGCCGCTCTGTTGACTAATGAGTTTGCCAGCCACTGCCCTAAGAACTTAACTCTTGTTTATATCAATTAGCCTAGGGTAAAATTGGTTTTGCTGTATTTCATTTTGATAAAAGTTGCAGTTTCTAAGTACCTATTGACAATATTAAGTGAGGACTTATTGTATGCAGCAGAGCTGGGATTTAGTTAACCTGTCTCTATCTAAGTTATATTACTACCCCACACACCTCTCAGTTGCATTTAAACCATTCCACTAATTTATCCAGTTAATCCTATACTATTTGATGTCCTCTGTAACCCTAATGAGCTACATAAGCACTCAACTTTGTCTTTCTCTACTAGGTTTTTGGCATATATTGATGAATCTTAAATTGCTTATCAATACTTTACACATAGATACATTTAATCCCAAACATATGATGATGATAAAGAAGTCATTAGGCTCACAAACGTTTTGTCCTTTTTCTTCTGGAGAATGTTCCAACAAATTAATTCTATTACTTTGGTGATTAACTATTCATTCATTGCAGTCTCACATTAAATTCTCATAAACAAAGTGAGGTGGGAAGGATCTGTGCTTCCGTAAATGATAAGAGTCATGTCCAGGACCTTATTGAAACAATGAGAAGGTTAATATGTACTCCTGGCATTCCAATGTTTCCTTTGGTAAACTTTAATTTTCTTTCTTACAGTCTTAGATATTTTTAATTATTACAGGAGAATTGTCCATAACTATTGCTCTATCTTGGGGAGACAAGGAGAAGACTCCTCCAGCTTCAAGATGGATTCATTCAGCAACCGCACGCCAAATACCAATGTGAGATGTTTCCCACACCCACTCCATTGGAGATCCCTGTCCTCTCTTTCCTATGCCTTCGTGGGTGTCTTGGAAGTATTGTATGCATTGGGTAAAAATTGGGGGGAGGAGGGTGATCTGCAAGTTTTCCTAGGCAACCAGCAGAGGAGGATGCTGAAGGAATGAAGCTCTCACTGACCACGTGAGGGAAGTTATCAGAGTCCCTTGGTGCAGGTGATGAAGGTATTCCTTTGGATGAAAGCAAGGTAAACTACTTTCTGATGGCTCAGTTTTAAAGTTGTTCTTAGGCCCTGCTAAATAGCCCTCATGGTGGTCCTTTCTGTCTGTGCAACTCTTCCAGTGCAACACACACTCTCCTCTTGAGCAACGTTTGCTGGCTCCCACCCCTGGCTTCCTCTCTCCTCCATTCTCTTGTTTCCTTCTGGTCTTATATAAAACCTGTTCTTTCATTTAGCTCCTTGCCTTCTCTAAAAGGATAGTTCTTTCTCTTCCTAAACCCTAGTCTTGAGTTCCTTCATGGTAGACTGCCCCCTGGCGGTGGAATTGTGGGGAAAATTCAACATTGTGATTTTTTTTACCTGTCACACATCACAAAATGAGGGTACAAAATGTAAGCATTCCGTTGTGGGCAGAGAAGAGGGGTCTGTCTAGTTTCCTTTGGCTTCCTTCCTTTATCATCACGAAGGTGTTTTAGTGTTACACCGACCCTTCCCTTCCTTGGGTCTCCTGGGGAAGGGAACAGGTAATGGTCAATTGACTATAAGTAATATGGAGCAATAAATCAGAACTATTGAAATGCCATGGCTCCCCAGATATTCTTGTGCGACATCAAACAGTAGGATCAGATAAGAGAGAGTTGACAGGTAAATTTTCATTCATTATAGAATTGATGATACTCTAAAAGAAGTTGGATATAATTCAGGTTTTATTTAATTGACAATAATCCTCGGTTATGGAATATATATATATATCAGGTACTCAGACTCCAGCCTGCTGAAACTCACATGTTCCTGGAATGGCTCTAGATCGATTAGTTATTGGTACATACAAAATACTCTCAACAGAGTGGCATCCAACAAACATCATTTGTTATTGCTCCCAAATCAAGGGCAAAGATGGGGCTGGCTGCTCTCCACTATCAGTTAGTTATAGCTAACTGCCTGTGGGTTTCCTGGGGCTCCTGCTCTAGGCTGGCTTACCTGCAATAGATCTGTTCCTTGTGTCATTTATCCTCCTTCCGAGACCAGCAGACATGCTTGGGTACGTTTTTCTCATGGAAATGTCAGGAATCCAAGAAAGCAAGCACAAATACTAACAGATCTTGAGACCTAGGCTAGGAACTAGTCTACTGTTTTTGGCAATCACCTCACTCAACTGGCCAAAGCATTTCAAGTGATAAAACTCAGATTCAAAGGTGGAAGGGAGCCCTAATAGGTTTGGTTCAGGGGATAGAGCGTCGGCCTGGGGATTCAAGGGTCCCAGGTTCCATTCCGGTCAAGGGCATGTACCTTGGTTGCAGGCATATCCCCAGTAAGGAGTGTGCAGGAAGCAGCTGATTGATGTTTCTCTCTCATTAATGTTCCTAACTCTTTATCCCTCTCCCTTCCTCTCTGTAAAAAAAAAAATCAATAAAATATATTAAAAGAAAGGTAGAAGGGAGATTCTGCCTGTGTAGTGAAAGAAACCGTAAAGTCACATGGCAAAGGATGAGGATACAGATGTATAAAGAATTAGGGCAATTATGCGATTTCCACAGCTATCTACTAGCTATAATAATAATAATAATAATAATAATAATAATAAAAGACTAAACGAGCTGTAGGATTTAGTTGATTCATTGCCTGGAAGAAAAGAGTTCTATTCTTCCATATACACTGAGTGGCCAGATTATTATGATCTCTGAATGCATAACAAACTGGCCACTCAGTATGTATATATATTAGAGGCCTAGTGCATGAATTTGTGCATGGGTGGGATCCAGCCAGCCTGGTGGGGGTTGGGAGGGGATGGGTGGTTGGCTGGCCTGCCTGCTGGTCGGACTCCTTGTTGAGGGAACAATTTGCATATTAGCCTTTTATTATATAGGATCATAATAATCTGGCCACTCAGTGTATATATACAAAATCATAAAATTAAGGGGAAAGAGGCAAGTTAGAAAACAAAGAAGGGGGGAGGAGAGGGACAGACAGCAATGATGGTAAAAATCAGAGGACACTGGAGCACTCCCTGAAGCACACAGGTACTGTGAAGATATAATAGCGATGTCAGAAGCTATCTTGAACTTGAACCATTGTTTTTAAACAGATTTCACATAAAAATACAAATTTCTGACTTTTCTTGGAAAACTGGAAGCTCTGCAACACTGGGTCCACTCCTACATGGTCCTTTAGTGCTCCAGAACTCAGTAGTGGGCTGTTAACTGCTCTATCCATTCATTTACTTTACCTCTTCAGCCCTTGAGGTCATTTGTATTTGCTTTATACAGTATTAGTTCTATTAATTTCTGTTTCGTAAGTTTTAGATGGATTTCTGGAATGCTCATTACCTACTGAACATCTGTAGTGAATGCCTTGCAGGCACCTCAAACTCAGTATTATCAATAACATAAAAACTAAAGCAGCATACTCTCCTCTAATAGTTCCCACCTCTTTTGTCCAAGCTAGAAACCTATTCATTACTTTGACTTTTTTTCCCCTCCATCAAATATACTAAAGAATGTGACTTTATTCACAATAAAACAACAGAGTACCTGCTAGTGGCAAATTCCAGCAGGCCATAATTATGCAACAAGTTCATCAGAAGGCTGACGGACCTTGGGGCTTTAGCAGGACTGAAGATCTGCATATTATTGCCTACTGCCAGACAGCTGAGGGCAGTTCCCCCAATCTGATGGTCCTTCATTGTTTATCAGGCCTTACCTCTGATACGTATATCTGCTTTGCTAAAGGGAAAAATGTAGGAATAAAAAGCCATGGCTCTGGACATTCAGAGGGCCCACTTCACTAGAAAGTGGAGCTTTCCCTGGCTCCACCATGCCTTCCACATTTATATTTCTTGTCTAATCTCTCTATCCATTTATGTGCAGCCCTTCTCCAGATTCCTGAACCTTTGCTGCAAAAAGACCCTTGCAATTACCCAGGAAATAAACTAAGAAAGAATGCCTAAGACCTTTATCATAAAAAGTATTAGAACTCTATTAAAGTATAAACAAGAATGAATAAAAAGAACAAAAAAAGAACATGTGGATAGACTATCTTTTTTCTCCTCTTCTTTTTGGATGGGATATCTTAACATAGTAAAGTTTTATGTGAATTCTTCCCAAAGAAAGTTATACATTCAATGAAATCTTAATAAAAATACCATTGAGTTGTTTGAGGAACTCAACAAGCTCATTCCAATATTTATATGGAAAACAGGGGTTCATGAATAAGTCAATTTTGAAAAGTAAAGGCAGAGTAGCAACTTTTCCTACCAGATATTAACATATACTACAAAACCAAAGAGATGAAAATAGAATGGCTCTGCATAGGAACAGACTAATATACAAACGAAACAGAATAGAGAGCTCAGAAATAGACCCATACATATATGGGAACTTGATAGATGATAAAGGTGGTACTACAAAGGAATGTAAAAGAGATGTTCTGAAGAAAACTAGGACATTATATGGAAAAATACATCTGAATCCCTCCAGTTGGAGTGGAGAACTAAATGTGAAAGTTAAAATTATAACATTATAGAAGAAAATATGACTCAGGATGGGAAAAGACTTCATAAATAAGATTTAAAAGCCCAAATCATAAAGCATATGAAATAAAATGAAGTTAAATAGTGATTTGACTACATAAAAATGAAGGATTTCTGTTCAATAATAAAAAAATAGACAAAATTATCAGATTGAGAGTAGTTACCTGCAAAGATTAGTATCTAGTTTATAGAAAGAATTGCCAAACAACCCAAAAAAAAAACAAACCATACATCCACCAAGAAATAGGCAAACAAAAAGATATAAATAGGCAATTCACAGAAGGACAAGTCCAAATAGCCATTTCAACAAATAAATGAAATCCTCTGGTAATCAGAGAAGTGCAAATTAAAACAATGAAATACCTCTTTACATTCGCAAAAAAATAGAAGAGTGACTAACATTAAGTATTAGGATGTGGAGGACACAGAACTCCTGTGAACCGTTGGTGAGAGGGTAAAGTTATACAGCCATTCTGGAAAAATCTAGTGGAACATAGTGAAATCAAATGTTTGCCCTATAAACCAAAATCACATTCCTTGCTACTTCTCCCAAAGAAACCAGTGCACAGGTCAATAAAATGGCACCAACAAGGTTTGTTTTCTCATTGTGCTATTGAATGTGTTTATAGAGAATTGGAGATAACTTAGATGTTGACAACTAGTGGACTAAATAATATGTGGTATACATATATCTTCAAATACTATGCAGAACTTAGATGTATATATAGAGAGAGCAACATATATTAATTTTTAAAACATTTTAATCAAGTACTATTTAGGTAAAAGAAATACACATGCAACATTTTATAAGGATAGATTTATATTTAAATTTCACTAAAGTGAGAGTGGATATTCATATAGACAGAAAGGAGGCAATGGGACTGATGAATAGAGATAGAGACCTACAGTAAAACAAAAACAACCTCCACTCCTCAAACAGAAGAGCCGCCCATGGGCCAGCGTTGATGGTGGATGATGTTCTGTGAACTAAGGGATACGATTAAGTACAAAACAATAATTAAAAAGAAAAATTACAGCCGAAGCCGGTTTGGCTCAGTGGTAGAGCGTCGGTCTGCGGACAGAAAGGTCCCAGGTTCGATTCCAGTCAAGGGCATGTACCTGAGTTGCGGGCACATCCCCAGTAGGGGGTGTGCAAGAGGAAGCTGGTCGATGTTTCTCTCTCATTGATGTTTCTAGCTCTCTATCTCTCTCCCTTCCTCTCTGTAAAAAATCAATAAAATATATTAAAAAAAAAGAATATGCCAATTCTGTGGAAAAGCCTCTTTTAAAAAAAAAATTACAAAATAAATAAAAAAAGTGAATAACGACAGGTAGTATGCTTCGCAAGGGCAAAAGCTTGAGGCCAAAGGCTGCGACCCGCTCGGCCACTCCAGGTCTTCTTAGCTCCTTTCCCACATCACCCCGTACCGCCCGCCCCCAGCAGCTGGCGGGAAGGGCGCATGCGCACTGGCAGACCCTTCCCGCTTCCCCGTCGCTCCTCTTCCGGTTTCGGCCCCGCCCCCAGCGGGCGCTGTCGTTTCCGGTTCAGCCTCGGGAACAGCCGGAGCGCTCTGGGCCTTCGCTTTCTTAGGTCCTCCCACTTCTCTAAACGCTTCCGCGACTGCCTCGGTCGCTGGGGAAGGTATTTACCAATAAAGTTTTACTATTTCAAAGCCGAGCGGGTTGGGCCGGGTCCAGCCGCCTTCCTCTGGCCCGTGGTCCGCCGTTCCTCTCGGCTCCTGGCTCCGAGCGTCAGGCCGTCATGGCCCGGGGCCGCCGAGGCCGGGCGGGCTTGAGGCCGCCTTCCGCTGCCCACGCGCTCGCGTGGCTCCTGGGGCCGCCGGCGTCCGCCTCCGTCTGAGCGCAGCCCCTGGGCGCCCACGGGCCGCCTCGCGCCGGACCCCATGGCGTCCGAGGCGCCGTCTCCTTCGTTGTCTCCATCGCCACCCGCCTCCCCGGAGCCGGAGCTGGCCCAGTTGAGGCGGAAGGTGGAGAAGTTGGAACGCGAGCTGCGGAGCTGCAAGCGGCAGGTGCGGGAGGTGGAGAAGCTTTTGCACCACACGGAGCGGCTGTACCAGAGCGCCGAGAGCAACAACCAGGAGCTCCGCACCCAGGTGCGCGGTCCGCCGGCCCCGCGCCCCGCCCCGGCCTTCGAAGCCTCTGGTTGCCCCTGGCACTTGAAAGAAATAAAAGTTCAGTGCAATTAAAATTCCATGTACTTTTGGCGCAAACCTGAGTACTTTTGGTTACTCGATTTAGACAAGCGCGTGGGCACACCTTCCGGCTGGCGTGCGTTGAACTTGTGTCCTTTTAGGTTGTTTTCGTTCTCACGGCATTGCCCGTTGGCAGCAGGCACATTTAATATCTTCTAGGTCACTTTTGGGTTTCTTAAAGCGCTGGATTTTGATCAGAACCCCATCTGTCTGATCCTGACCCTCGGTTGCCCATAAAAAAGAATGCGAGCACCGCACAGGTGAAGGTTAAGTTAAGCGTGAACATTGTGTAAGGTGGTCATTCTGGGCGTTTCCCATTTTGAGTGTTCTGTTGGAAGTAGGGAAGATATAACTTCCTTTTGCTAGAGACTAAGCAGCTAACTTCATTTTTATAAAATACATTAAGGACAAATATTTAAACTGTCACACTTTAAAAAAAAAGAATTTAAAGAGGAGCATAATACTTTTTTCCAACCTGATTTGTTTGGCCGTTGCAATATGTCCTGATAAGTTATTTTCACACAGTTATTAATTTCAATTAAACTGTTGTCCTTTGTAATATATGGGGTACCCTTGCTAAAAACCACATATGCAGTCTGAACACTAAAATGTTCCCAGACTTTGATATACTTTATTATCAAATAATCTATGAAAAGAACTGCTGAGTTGCAATGACTTGCTATGCCCATTGCATAGAGTTATTGACAGTATGATTTTATAGAAAATTTGAATTTGTTTATTCAACTAGTTTTTGAACACCTGTAATGTATAAGGACCGTGCTAGGAGAATATAAATATTGTTAAAGTATCTTGGGGGAAGGGGAGCAAAATATGACAGCCTTTTAAAAAGCCTTTTTATAATTTCCATTTGTTCAAGTAATGCCTGCTTTTGAGAGAGATTTAAAAAAACCACAACCAAAAAACAAACAAACATGTTTGCTAACCATTGGGAGCCAGCATGTTGGTTTTTAGTGTGATTTTAAGAATGGTCTAACATGAAACATTGAAATGGATGCAGCTTGACTCTGCTGGTGATGATAATTACTCTTTACTCTCCTTATCAACCGCCCCTGCTCGTGGTAAAGTTTGACTGTTAACTGTCACTCCGAATTATTAAATAGTGTTTTATCTAGAGCAGTTAAAAACTGGGTTGAGAATTGAGGGTGAACTGTTAGAAAAACATAATATGCACAGGCAGTGGAGGCAGTACAAACTTGTGCAAATTACTCTGTCTCCAGGTTTCTCACATATAAAATGAGGATTAGGAAAACTAATTTGTGAGATGGTTGTAAGAATTAATAAAGATGTTATCCAAAGTAACACATATATTGCCTAGCACATAACAGATACTAAAGAAATTATCTAGTTTACAGTAATAGTGATAGTGGCAGAGCAGAACCAAGACTGGACAAGGCAATCAGTAGTCTAGGGTGAAACATTTAAGAAGGCACTGACTCTCAGGTATAGACCCAATAATTGCAGGAAACTGAGGCTGAGTGCCTCCTTAATTTGCTACCTACGTGCATTGCTTGGTTCGCCCTAGTTCTAGCCCTGGTTGTATGGGTAGATCTGATAATTTATGAAGATTTTTGCTTAGATTATATATAATCAGTTTTTTAAATATGTTTTTATTAGTTTCAAAGGAAGGGAGAGGGAGAGTAGAAACATCAATGATGAGAGAGAATCGTTGATCACCTGCCTCCTGCACACTCCCTACTGGGGATTGAGCCCACAACCTGGGCATGTGCCTTAACCTCCTGGTTCATAGGTTGACATTCAATCACTGAGCCACTCCAGCTGGGCTTATATAATCAGTTTTATCCCCTTTCTCTTTTTAAGCTTTATGTGTTACTAAAGAACTAGTCAGAAGCCTGTTTTTAGTTTCTTTCATGCCTGTAATAGACACCTCACTCTTAGATGTCTGAGGTGTATTGAGAAGGCTGCTCCTCATTGCTTATGGGTATTTCTGCACTCTGTTGCTCTAGCTTTGGCAGTCAGGGAGGGACAGGGAGAATAGATGCTGCTCTGAGGCAGTCCTGTTTTCTGCTGCAGTTACTCAGTCAGAAGACTACAATTTAAAGAAAAATCATACATCAAAGTACTTTTTAAGTTAAATGGATGAGAATTAATGTTTTTTTTCCTTATTCTTTAGAGAGAACTGCTAACCAATTAAAATATTACTATAAACACACTCTTATATTTTGGAAATAAAGGATTCTGTTTATAAAGTCCTGTTAATTTAGTCTATTTGATTTTCAAAGGGGATATTTTGAGGTTTAGCAGGAGATGATAAGAATAAAAAGCATTTCCCTCTGCACATGTAAAAGATGAAAGAAAGTAAATGATGGTATTTTCAGTTTTTCTAAAAAGGAAACTGCCTACTATTGGTACTTCTCTGAAAGTTATACCAAGAAAAAATAATAATTGTAATTTCAAGAGAATGGTATGCATTTTTTTTAGATTGCTCTATGATTTCTTTTTCCTAAAGCCTCGTTTTCTTTTAGGTAGAAGAGCTCAGTAAAATACTCTATTGTGGGAGAAAGGAAGATAATAACAAGTCTGATGTGGAAGTACAAACAGAGAACCACCCTCCTTGGTCAATCTCAGGTATTTAGTTGATATTGGAAATATCCTACCATTTATCACATTCAAATCATGCTAATATGTAATTTTCATTAAATTTAAAATAGACAAATGTCTAGATAAATATGAGGACTGTTACAAGGGTGTCTTCTCTCCATATGATTATATATTTCATTTTCAGAAAATTGATTTGCTCTTCTGATACGAAAGTAGAAATGCATTGTCATTCCTATAAATACATAGGATTTCTACTGTGTCTTTAGTGGCACATTGAGTAATTTCTGCCATGCTGTGAGCCATTAACCCTCATATCTGATCTTCCATGTGATCCAGGTGCATGAGTTTTCCTGTTGATGTATTCCACTTAGTATTGTGTTCAGTGACAGTCTCTTAAGCCTTTGTGGGAATGGTGAGCCCACAACCATGACCTCATCAGTGGAATTATGTTGTGAGGCAAAATAACAGAGTAACTGAGTTTCAATAAATAGAGATAAAAAGAAGTTATTTTTCCATTAAGTTTGTTTTATTTTAGTCAGCATATAATTTGGTTAAATTGCTAAACACAGCAAAAGCACTAACATTACATATCTGCATGATAATATATTTTTTAAAAGTCAGCATTATGAGAGATGTTTGACAGAGAAATCAACCTTTGACATGTCTTCATTCCATTGACATTTGATATGCAATGATATTGTAGTAACCTATATGGTTAGAAATTGTTAAGAGTTGCTAATTTTTTTTGACAGAATACAACTTATTTACCTATTTTCTTTTTTAGTCTTGCTATGGAAAATAAAAATCTGCTTACTGTTTTTAATTTTTTTAGCTTGACAGCTAGGGTACTTAAAGTGACATTAGAATCAAAGATTAAAGCATCTGCAGATTTATCTGCACTATCAATTTTAATCTGTTAAAGTGTATACAATTATAAAAATACAAGAGACCCAGTGCATGAAATTCGTGCATGGGGAGTGGGGGGTCCCCTCAGCCAAGGCTGCATCTTCTCCAATCTGGGACCCCTTCGGGGATTTCTGACTGCTGGTTTAGGCTCCTAATTGCTCACCTGCCTGGTTGCCCCTAACTGCCCCCT
The DNA here is from genome assembly GCF_964339955.1 of Pipistrellus hanaki. Taxonomy (NCBI): domain Eukaryota; kingdom Metazoa; phylum Chordata; class Mammalia; order Chiroptera; family Vespertilionidae; genus Pipistrellus; species Pipistrellus hanaki. Next base: position 36,495,478 of record NC_140506.1, read on the forward strand.
TCTGCTGGCCTGGTCACCCCTAGCTGCCCCTCCCACTAGCCTGGTCATCCCCAAATGGGCCCCCCCCCCCCCCAGCCTGGTTGCTCCCAACTACACCGCCCCCCACCGGCCTGGTCGCCCCATATAGCCTGCTTGTTCAGTCATGTGGTCGTCGCTCACTAACCCCCCTGCTGGCCTGGTCGTAGGCAGTCATCTTGTGAGGGTGCAAGGATTAATTTGCATATTACTTCTTTATTATATAGGATGGTTTGCATTGTGTACTGTTTTGTGTTCAGTGCCAGTGTTTTAGAATTCTAAGTCCTTTTTATATACACTATTCTAATATGTATCACAATTTGTTTCTGCTATAGATTATTATTATCAGACATATTATAAGGATCTTAGTCTTCCAAATAAAGTGACAGAACTTTCAGTTCAGCAAGATCAGGATATCGAAGCTTCTGCTTATAATTTTAAAGACCAATCACAAATAGAAAATGATGTGTATGCTGGTACTGATGTAACGGAAAAGGTTGAATGTGGACAAGAGGACCATTTTGCCTCAAATTCACAGGTAATAAAATGCTATTACTACTGAACTTGTCCTTCATTATTGTTATTATGCAAATTGAGTTCTTTGGTCCATGACAGCATATATACAAGGGTTATAAATATTCTGTATATAATTATGCAGAATATTACACTTTTAGAGAAACAAAAATTGCTCATATATTTGTTTCCTACTTTGTTGCGTTCTAGAATCTTGTGATGTACATACACTAACACAAAAAGGTTGTGGGTTCGATTCTCAGGGCACATACCGAGGTTGCAGGTTCGGTCTTCAGTCAGGCACAGAAGAGAGACAACCTTTTTGTGGACGGGATGACATTCCAACCAACTGAGCCCCCGGCCAGGGCTGTACAAAAATTTGTTAATGCTGCCTCTCTGCCATATATCCTGCCACTGTTCAGATTTTTATAATTTGGATGTTTTATAACTTTTTTTCTTAGTTGTGTGTTTGAATCAGGATCCCAGTAAAGTTTATACAGTGCAACTGCTGATGCTGTGATAAATCTCACATAATCCATAGCTTTCTCTTCCATCTCCTAAAATGTTTTTTCCCTTTGGACCTATGATTATGGGAGAATCTAGATAGTTTGTCTTCAAGTGTACTTCAGAGTCCATATTTTGTGGGTTACTTTCCTATGGTATTAGGCATTTATTTTTGAGTAATCGTCAGTGTTTTCAAAACTGAGTCAAAATTGAATTAACTGATAAATATTTTTTAAGTGAATCAAATTATAATTGATAGCCATCCCTTCCATTGCAGAAATTGAAGCCTTATTATTTAAAATAGCTCTTTAGTCTATTTATTTTTCTAATTTTGCTAACTTTTAAGTTGTTATAAGAATATTGTTGTCTTATTTGACATGAATTTATCTTACCTAGGAGCCAACATCTGCATTAGCAACAGAAGATGCTTCCTTAGAAGGGTCATCATTAGCTGAAAGTTTGAGAGCTGCAGCGGAAGCTGCTGTGTCACAGACGGGGTTCAGTTATGATGAGAATACTGGACTGTATTTTGACCACAGCACTGGTTTCTATTATGATTCTGTAAGTATCTCAGACCTTTCAGAATCATAAAAATTGTAACTGTATACTTAGATGCTTGGTACCAAATATTAAACCCTAAACTGAACTAAGGAAAGCAAGAAGCTGCATTTAAAAATTATGTTTGATTCCAAGGTATTTGATAAGAGTAAAGAATTACAAAATAGTTTACCATACTATACTTTTAGGTTTATAATTAAGTTAATTGTGATTATTATAAATTGATATAAATATAAAGGAATGTACAAAAATTTTGGAGTACTAATAAAGGCAGACAACTACATTATTGGAAAAATTTAAGAACCTACACTAATATTTTTTAATAGAATTTATAAGGAAGTGACATTGTTAATTCTAGGCGTGGGGTGAGATTATTTTTGTTTGTTTCAAATACTTATGAACCATTTGAGGCCATGGTGGGGGTGTGTGTGTCTTTTGCTTGAATTCTCATTAGCATGTTTATTATTAGTGTTTTATATTTTGCGGATTTTAAGCATTTCACTTTTACAAAATTAGTCTGTTAATAGTTAGAACTAGGAAAGCAGTGTGAGATCAGATATATAATGGGCCGCTGACTAGGACAGAACTAGAAAATTAAATTCTTGATTTATAATACAGAGTGATGGCTGTTGAAGTTTTGTACTTAATTGGGCTTTTAATAAAGACTTGACGTTAGCGATAATGAAACTCACATACCCACATATCTCAACCTTGATGGTCTAGGCATGTGATCTGATCCTTAGGAATTGTAGAATTTAGTGCCCCAAAATGGACGAGGTATTCACTCTTCCAGTTCTAGAAGTATTGTTAACTAACCTAGGGAACATAATGATAATGCTAAATATCTTAGATAGGGATTTCATTAGCTTGTTAGTTTGCACTTAGTATAGAGACTTTGTAAATCCTTTGTATAGAGAGGGTTTTCTTTCACTGGAGTGTGCTTATAGATAATGCTAGTTGATATCTAGAAAACTAATATTTAAATGCTTATTACCAAAGGAAGTAAGTTATTCCTTGGTTTCTAGGAAAATATAGAGTTTCTGAGTATATGACATTCTTCTTTGTCATTCTTTTACCTAACTTTCTGTATCTTTCCTGCACACATTCTGTAAATGGTTACATATTTACATTCTGCAGGTTATATGTCTCAGTAAAATAGGGACTTGTTGTTTTGCCATTTTTATTGTGCTAATTTTCATCTTATTTTAATTAAAAATTTAAAAATGTCTTTGAAAATGCCTATATTTTGGACTGAAGGACATAACAGATTAAAAGGTTTGAGTTTTAAACATTCTGTTATTGTATATACTAATAAAAGAGTAATATGCTAATTAGACTGGGTCGACTGGACATCTTCCCGACATCCAACTTCCTTCCAGACAAAGCCATGGTGGCAGGGGCTGGGCAGAGGTGGTTAGGGGCTATCAGGCTGGCAGGGAGAAAGCAGTTATGGGCAAGATCAGGACGGTGTGGGGGAGTAAGCAGTTAGGGGGTGATCAGGCCAGCAAGAGAAGGCAGTTGGGGGTGATCAGGCCAGCAGGGGAGTGTTAGGGGGCGATCAGGTGGGCAGGCAGAGGTGGTTAGGGGTGATCAGGCAGGCAGGCAGGTGAGTGGTTAGGAGCCAGCATCCCAGATTGTGGGATCGGGCCTACACCGGCAGTCGGACATCCCCTGAGGGGTCCTAAATTGGAGAGGGCGCATGTCAGGCTGAGGGACACCTCCCTAACCTGTGCATGAATTTTGTGCATTGGGCCTCTAGTTGGAAACAGGTTTAGAGCACATACATTCAGAAATCTGCAAAATGGACTAAAGATAATAAATTGCAATAGTATCAACAGAAAAATAAACTTTTTCAAGAAGTTTTAGTTTAATCTCAGTATGTCACAAGAGGTCTGATCTGCATGGATTTCTGATGAAAAGAAAATACAGACTTTTAATTAAATCTTTTTAAAAAAATGTGTTTTATTGATTTTTTACAGAGAGGAAGAGAGTGGGATAGAGAGTTAGAAACATCGATGAGAATCATTGATCCCCTGCCTCTTGCACACCCCTACTGGGGATGTGCCTGCAACCAAGGTACATGCCTTTGACCGGAATCAAACCTGGGGCCTTTCAGTCCGCAGGCCGACGCTCTATCCACTGAGCCAAACCGGTTTTGGCTAATTAAATCTTGATTATAGAGTACTGGCCAATATCTTAAAAAATACAGATGATTGCATAATTTTATCTTTTTGCTTTTCATCCATAATTTTCCAAAATTTATTTTTGTGTGGCTGCTTTACTTTTAAATCTTTAGCTACTTACAGTAGAATTAATTAAGTGAATATGATTTTTTAATCAATTTCTTTATGTAGAAAGTTATGGACTTAACTTTATTTCCAAATTTTTCTACGGACTTTTAATCATGAACATCAAAAGGCAAATCTTTGTTTTATGACATTGAGAAAAGGGATCAGGGTTTTATATTTCCAAACCATTATTGTGTAATATTAAGGGTAACGAGTTTGTAATTGCTTCCATGTGCTCAGCTTTTTCTGGTGCATGCCTTAGTTTTCATCACTTATAAAAGGCTTCTTATAATTTTTTGTTGATGTATTAAGTTGAACCATATGAAATTGCTATTTCTGTAAGTTAAAAAAATGGTGAAATGTTGGTAATTTCATGATTCATTTTAATATTTAAATGTTCACATTTTTTCACCCTAGGAAAATTAGAGCAGATATTGAATGGTAAAGTATTTTGAAAATTTACATATTTTTGAAAACACGTATATTTTGGACTGAAGTACATAACAAATTTTTCTTTAAAAAAGTTTTTATGTGTTTTAGAGCAAGCGGGGGGGGGGGGAGGGGGAGGGAGAGAGAGAGAGAGAGAGAGAGATCGATGGGAGAGAAACTGATTGGCTGCCTCCTGCATGCCCCTTACTGGGGATTGAGCCCACAATCCAGGCATGTGCCCTGACCTGGAATAGAATCAGTGACCTCTCGCTGCATGGGATGACGCTCAACCAACTGAGCCACTCCTGTCAGGGCCAAGCATTTTTCATTGTGATATTTTTATTTACTATCTTCAGAAAATACTGTAGTTCTTAAAAGAAACTTTACTATGTGTGAATATGTTTGACATCTCTGTTGTTTACTTTTCTATTTTATCTTAAATAGTACTTATTTTTTTTTATTTTAAAAGGAAAATCAACTATATTATGATCCTTCCACTGGAATTTATTACTACTGTGATGTGGAAAGTGGTCGATATCAATTTCATTCTCGAGTAGATTTGCAACCTTATCAGACTTCTAGCACAAAACAAAATAAAGATAAAAAGTTGAAGAAGAAAAGAAAGGATCCAGATTCTACAACAAATGAGGAAAAGGTATTATCTTCCTAATTTTTAAAATTTACATAATGGTAACATAGTTAAGTCAAAATTTTTGATGAAACTAAAAATCATTCAGTAACTACATTTCAAACATACCCATTAAAGTAGCAAGGTATCAGAATCTGTTAATCACAGAGCATTTGTTTACATTGGTCTGTTTCACAAATTCTCAGTCACTAGAAGTCAAGTCTAAAGGAGGTATATTTAGGGCAGATAAGATACTCTTAAGTTACATAATTTGGAAGAACTTTCAGACCCTTAGTTGATAAGTTGATGTCAGTGCACAATTCACAATAAAACACAAAAAATGTTTATAAGTAAATATATATAAAAATTCTTCTTTCTTAGTCACTTTGAGCAATTTCTTACCTATATTATATTAGCAAACATTAAAAAAAATCAATTTCTGGCAAATATAGAATAGATATATTTTCATTAGTAGTGTAAATTGGTATCTTTTGGAGAATAAATTGGCTGTATCAATAACTGTAAAAATATTGATAGTTTTCAATTAGAAAATCTCATTTCTGGTAATTTATTATCTATATATATGAAAGCCTAAGTGACCAGTCAACTGGCTGGTAGCTATGATGCGCACTGACTACCAGGGGGCAGATGCTCAACGCAGGAGCAGAAACCACAGGCATGGAAACATGAAACAGATGGATGAATCTCAAGGGAAAGGAGGAGAGGGGAGGATGGGAAGAGATAAACCAAAGATCTTACATGCATACTAGAGGCTCAGTGCATGAATGCACCTGAGGAGTCCCTTGGCCTGCCTCTGCCCTCTCGTAATCTGCAATCTGGACCCCTCTGGGGATGCCCTTTAAGCCCCTGTGCCACCCCACGTGCTGCTTACAGGGGAGGTTGGCTCCAGGGTGTGTTCAGCCCGTCTCACAGTCCAGCCCCGCTGGCCACCTTCTAATTAATTTCCTTCCAATGTGCACGAATTCGTGCACTAGGCCTCTAGTTATTTTATAAATCCAAAGAAAGAGAAATGCTTTTGTTTAATTATATATCAATATTTCTAAGAACAAAGAAAAGTTAATAGTTCAAATGATCCAAAATATATTGTTTAAGAAAATGATAATACATTTAATTGGAAAAGCATTACTTAATGACTAAGAATGGTAGTTGTAAAGAGTGAGGGGAATTTTTAAAATAGTTATAATACGTTAAATTGAAAAAAGGAAAATAACAAAAAAAGTTACTAATGCTCTTATTTCTGCTCACTTCACAGATAAGGTTGATGATTTATAGTCAGGAAAGGAGGCTAATTGTGAATTCTGGCAACTACTTGATACTTTACTCTTAAGATACTATCATGTTTTCTTAACCATGGGGAAACATTTTAAAATATATAATACCAAAGTTCAAAGATGAAATTGGTATTTTGTTGAATTTATTTTCTGTTCTTTGTTTGATTTGTTTTTATTTCTCTACTGTTTTCACTAAGAGTACATAAAAATAGAAGAATGTGTGACTAAAATACTAAAAATGATTTTTCGCTTTGCTTTCAAGAACTATGTTTTAATCACTCCTACTTGTTACTAGTGGTTGAACTGTTTGAGAAGATAGGTTGTCAAATTACTTCTGCCTAGCAATAAGAAATGAACATACACCTATCATCAAATGGTCTTTCCTGACAAACTAGAGAATGACATTTGAAAGCATTCAGTGAGATTTTGGTTTAGTTTAGCTCCCATAACTGCTTATCTATGTTTTCATTTTATTTATCTGTTTTTATTTTGTTTTTTAATCCTCACCCTAGGACATGCTGACAGAGAGAGAGAAAGAGAGAAAGAAAGAAAAACAGAGAGAAACATTTATTGACTGCCTTTTATGGGCGCCCCAACCGAGAATTGAACCGCAACTCTTGGGTGCACAGGATGATACTCAACCAACTGAGCCATTCTGGCTGGGACCATAACTGTACTTTTTTAAATTTAATTTTATTTTTTTATCCTTTGAAAATATGTGAACTCCAGGACAGGGACTTAGGAAAAAATCCTGATGAAATTTTGAGAATTGCTTGAGAATTCTAAAAGGTAATTGTGAAGCATGGGAGACCAGTTAAGACATCCTTACCTTTTCTTTATTTTTTAAGGTACTCTTGAGCCTCATTCTTTGTAGATGGAGGGTATATGGAAAGAAGAGAGTAGAGTGAGGTGATTGGAATTAATTAACTTGAAATATGCATTTATACCTCAATGCCCAAATGTAGGCTCCCTTATCTCTTAATGTTTAACATTCTGGCAAATAATTTTTTAAAAATAGCACCTGGCAATTTCACTCATTTTCCCCTTGCATATGTTGTCCTATAAACAGTAATAATAAAATACACAAGACTGGAAATGGCTTTTTAAAAAGAATATTTAGATGGGAAAATTTTTTGTTATAATTCATAATGGCCTTTAAAACTCATAGTTGTTCAGTTCCTTGCCCTTGTTCTTGTCCTTTGTGAGTTTGTAGCACTGGAAGTGTATATAGTTTATTACACTGTGAGTATTGAGCCAGTCTCCAAACTGAATTTATGCTGCTGTTAAAATATGTGTTTAAGATGCTCTCATACAGAAGAATGTATGAATTCACTTCGTCATGTGGTTATAAGGCAGAACGAAAATTCATTGTGTTACAAACCAAAGAAACAGGGAAAATAACACTCTGCTTTTCCAATGGTTAAAAGAATAGATTTGTTCATTTATCAAAAGGCATGCCCAATATAATTGTATAATATAATAATAAATAATAAAAGGCTGATGCCAGGTAATTTGGAATTTTGGAATAAAAGAGATATAACTGATTAATCTGTACATTAAGCTATTGTGTATTTTCAAATCAACTCTATAAAGTGCTAATTTTTTAAAAAAAATATGCTTTTATTGATTTTTAGAGAGAGAGGAAGCGAGAGGAATAGAGAGATAGAAATATTGATAGAAACATCCATTGATCAGCTGCCTCCTGCACACCCCCTACTGGAATTGGCCTGCAACTGTCCTGACTGGGAATCTGCTAATAACTAACTGGTGATCTCTTGGTTCTTGGGTTAATACTCAACCACTGAGCCACCCTGGCTGGGCTATCAAGTGCTAAATTTTAGCAGAACTACTTTTCTGCTACATGAGATACATTTGGATTTTTAAATCCCTGCTGTAATGAAAGCCAACTTTGTATGTAACTTGATAATTGGTTAAAAGTTCAAAGCAAAATTTAGGGTAGATGTATTCTTCAGGCCTTCACTGTCCAGTAAGGTAGCACTAGCTACATGTGGCCACCGAGCACTGGAAGTATAGCTGGTAAGTATGAACTACATTCAGTTTTGAAAACAGTATAAAAAAATTCATGCAAAATATTTCATTGGTAGTTTTTATACTGATTAAATATTAATATGTATTAAATGATAACATTCTGTAAAATCGGTCATATAAAATATTAAAATGAATTTTACTTGCTTTTTACCTTTTTTATTGTTTTTAGAAGAAAATTTTTTCCTTTTTTAAAATTCTTATTTTTTTCTCTTTGTTTATTTTATAAGCTTTTTACCTTTTTAATGTGGCTATTAGAGAATTTTAATTATAAATATGGCTTTCATTATTTTTTTTGTTGGGACAACATTGATCTAGACCAGTGGACTGCAAACTCATTAGTCAACAGAGCCAAATATCAGCAGTACAACAATTGAAATTTCTTTTGAGAGCCAATTAAAAAAATATATTTTATTGATTTTTTTACAGAGAGGAAGAGAGAGGGAGAGAGAGTTAGAAACATCAATGAGAGAGAAACATCGATCAGCTGCCTCCTGCACACACCCCACCGGGGATGTGCCCGCAACCAAGGTACATGCCCTTGACCGGAATCGAACCTGGGACCCTTCAGTCCGCAGGCCGACGCTCTATCCACTAAGCCAAACTGGTTTCGGTGAGAGCCAATTTTTTTAAACTTAAACTTCTTCTAATGCTACTTCTTCAAAATAGACTTACCCAGGCATTTTATGGAAGAGCCACACTCAAGGGGCCAAAGAGCTGCATGTGGCCCCGTGAGCTGCAGTTACCAACCATGGATCTACTCTCACTTGGTCCAAGTAATATGTGACCATTTGTTGAAAATAGATAAGAAGAGAGAATTGGGATAAATTGTTAGCATAGTCTGTATCACTTGATAATTGATTTCATGTGGTGGTTAAAGGGATGTCAAAGATAACTATAAGATTTTTTATTTGAATGCTAAGTGGATAGTAATATGTTTATTAAGGGAATATGAGCAGAAGAGGGGGTACAGGTAATAGCTACTGTTATCTCACTGTACATATATCTTCACTAATTCATTGTTACATTTAGCATTATAAGATGGTCATGTTTAAGATTATCTTCTCCACCCACCATTTTTCAGGATTTGAATTCAGAAGACCAAAAAGCATCCAGTGTTGAACATATAAACTGCAGTGAGGGAGAAGATTGTGCAAATGTGAAAAAGAAAGCCAAAATAGACATTCGTTACAAAAATAGTTCCCATGAATTCACTGTTCCAGTTATCGGAAAGACTATAGAATCTCCTCTTAATGAAAACATCTATAATTCGACCTCATTTAAAGATGAGAAAATCATAGAGACTGAAAGTGAGCCAGAAGAAGGTGAAATTACAGACTCTCAGACTGAGGACAGTTATGATGAAGACACTACCAGTGAAGACAGTGTAACTGCAGAAGATACTGAGGATGAAGGTGAGTAACCATTATTTAATTTTACACAAATAACTCAGTCTGGTCATTGTAAACATAGTAACACTGTTAAAAATGTTAGTATAATATATCTGCCCAAAATTAAATATTGTTTTAAATTGATTATTTTCATGACATTAAAATTTTTTTGGGCTACCATTGCTTATTCTTAGCGAGTAGAATGTAAATAAATAACTAACACTTGGACCTTAAGTTTCATTGTACTGAATGGGCTCATCTATAGAACACAAAACCAAGTTATCTATGCCCTAATCCTAAAGTATGTATTAACTCTGTTTTAGTGGCTTAGATATTTATAGCACACTTTTATAATTGAGAGGGGAGAGCAAATTGCCTTTTAAAAGTATAGTCCTTGAATTCAACTATATAGGAATTAAGATAAATCTAATATATTTTTTTACTTGAGGATATGAAGGTAAACTTTTTAAACCCAGGATTTCATATTAGGGTATATGAGTTTATTTTGTTTTTATTGGAATTACTTATATATTTTTTAAAAGGGTAGATTCAATTTTTCTAACTTAATATAAAAATGCTAGTTTGTGACATTTTTAAATTCCAGGACCTTAAAAAAGATATATGCTGACTTTGCTAAATGCCTTTAGTTTGATCACTTTAGATTGGTAACAGTGTCATATACTTCTGATTAATAAATTTTTATTTTATGGATACCTCCTATCTCTAGACATGTCTAACTTTTTTTTTTCATAGCATTTGGTTAATATTTACTCACTTGTTTCTTTGGCAGATGAGGAAAAAATTTGGCCCCCTTGTATTAGAGTAATTGTTATTAGATCACCAGTGTTGCAGACAGGATCACTTTTTATAATTACAGCTGTAAACCCTGCTACCATTGGAAGGTAAAATGTTTAATATTATTATTGTCTTATTTCAGTGGATTGTACATTTCTCGAACAGTTATCATGAAATCTGCATGGTACTTGTTACTTGAGAACTTGTGCATGGTACCCAAGAAATATTACTGGCACTTACCGTATTTTCCGGCGTATAAGACGACCCCCTAATTTTACAGTTAAAACATAGGTTTAGGCCTAAATTCCCTGTATAAGACTAACCCCCCACTTCCGAGGCAATACCAGTTCTTTTTTTAATAGACCGCCTCTCTGACTCTGGCCAATCCAAGCAGGCTTTTTATGCATGCAAATTATACATGTTCTATACCCGAAGCTACACTGTGTTCTAGTAAAAAGCCTGTTGTCACTTGGTTTTGGAAATCAGATGAGGGTATGACTTCATAGTCCTGAAAGTGGACTGCCTATATAAAGAGATAAAATCTCATTGATACCTTTCACAGAGATTTTTGTCAGTTTTCTTACCTTCTATACTGCCTTTTATAGGTTTAAATTACTTACTACACCCAGTATTGGCCTCCTCTGCTTCTTTTCCTTTGCCCCTTTGTACCTCATAATCAGCTTGCTAGAGAGGTAGATTTTAATCAGAATAAGATAATTTCCTTTCTTTCTAACTGAAAAAATAGTCTATCCTTAATTAAAATTCTATGCAATATCTTAATTTTAAATTCTTAGAGACTAGTACATGCCTTTTATATGCAGTAATAGAAATGGGAACATAGTCAAGTCAACAGATCTGAAATAAGTAATTGACATTAGTATGAAGGATATTTTGTGTCTCTGAATGTTTATTAGCCTGGATATATGGACCAAAAATAAAAGTAATTCTGGAACCTTTCAAGTAGGAAATTTACAGTATGATTATGGAAACTGGTCTTAGTGTGATACACTTGCATTTTAGCATACATTTTGTTTGTTTGTTTGTTTATAGTATTACATATGTCTCCTTTTTCCCCTATTGACATCCCACCCCGGCCACTCCCACCCCCAGGGGCAAGCCCCTACTACCCCAGTGCCTGTGTCCATTGGTTATGCTAATATGCACACATATTAGTCCTTTGGTTAATCTCTAGCCACTCTCCCCCTGTCCCTTGTCTCTGGATCTATTTTTGTTCATCAGTTTATGTTGATCATTATATCCCACATATAAGTGAGATCATATATTTATCTACTCCGACTGGCTTATTTCACTTAGCATAATGCTCTCCAGGCCCATCAATGCTGTTGCAAATGGTAAAAGTTCCTTCTTTTTTAAAGTGGCATAGTATTCCATTGTGTAGATGTACCACAGTATTTTAATCCACTCATCTGGTGATGGTCACTTAGGCTGTTTCCAAATCTTAGCTATTGTAAATTGTGCTGCTATGAACAGAGAGGTGCATATATCCTTTATGATTGGTGTTTCTGGTTTCTTGGGAAATAGTCCTAGAAGTGGGATTACTGGGTCAAATGCAAGTTACATTTTTAAGGAAACTCCATACTGTTTTCCACAGTGGCTGCACCAGTCTGCATTCCCACCAGCAGTGCATGAGGGTTCCTTTTTTTCCACATCCTTGCCAGCACTTGTCTTTTGTTGATTTGTTGATGATAGCCATTCTGACAGGTGTGAGATGGTACCTCATGGTTGTTTTGATTTGCATCTCTCAGATGATTAGTGACTTTTAGCATGTTTTCTTTTTCTTTTTTTAAACTGTTCTATTTTTTTTTTAAAGCTGTTCTATTTTTTAAGAAAATGTATGTTATTGATTTTTTTACAGAGAGGAAGAGAAAGGGATAGAGAACTAGAAATACCAATGAGAGAGAATCATCGATCAGCTGCCTCTTGCACACCCCCCATTGGGGATGTGCCCGCAACCAAGGTACATGCCCTTGACCGGAATCGAACCTGGGACCTTTCAGTCCGCAGGCTGACACTCCACCCACTGAGCCAAACCGGTTTCGGCGAGCATGTTTTCATATGGCTCTCAGCCTTCTGTATGTCCTCTTTTGAAAAGTGTCTATTTAGGTCCTTTGTCCATTTTTTGATTGGATTGTTTATCTTCCTTTTGTTAAGTTGTATGAGTTTTCTGTAAATTTTGGAGATGAAACCCTTATCTGAAATAGCATTCGCAAATATGTTCTTCTATGCACTGGGCTTTCTTATTGTTTTGTTGATTGTTTCTTTTGCTGTGCAGAAGTTAACATATCTTTTTTTAAACATTACCTTTTAAAACAATATTTAACAAAAAATTCTTTTCATGTTTCTAAGTGCTGCATTTATATTTGCTTCAATAATTATTAAAGACATGTTTCTTAACTGTGCAGAGAAAAAGATATGGAGCATACTCTTCGAATCCCTGAAGTTGGTGTCAGTAAGGTAAGCTCTTTGGTTTTACAAATATAGCACCTTGATATAATTTTATAAGTCATCATTATAGCAGAAAGCTTAGAGTTTTTCCAGTTTAATAGAAAGTTTAATAGTCAGTGTAGTAATGCTAATGAAAGTAATACAGATTTGTTTGTTCCACTGCTTGAGAAAATAAAAATTATCACAATTTTAATGTACTAAATAGTCCTAGGAGTGGGATTACTGGGTCGAATGGGAGTTCCATTTTCAGTTTTTTGAGGAAACTCTATACTGTTCTCCACTGTTTAACTTTTTGAGGAACTGCCAGACCCCTCCAAAGCAGCTGTACCATTTTACATTTCTACCGTGTTGTATTATATATGAAATTTTTAATTAAATATTTCTGCAGCTCTTTATCCAATTAAAGAGACATGTATTAAATACATGTCCAGTATTCACATATATGAGGCACTGTGATACGTACTGAGAGGCAAGCAAAAATGTAAACTAATGTAAGCAGTAATTGTAAGGAGTATAATAACATTCACATCTATAATAATAAAAGTGTAATATGCTAACTAGACCAACAGCCAAACGACCTTCTTGATCTCATTCGGACATCCTTCCTGATGAAGCTGTGGTCGTGGGGGCTGAGGCAGAGACGGTTAGGGGTAATCAGGCAGGCAGGCAGGCAGAGGCAGTTAGGGGCAATCGGCAGGCAGGCAGGCAGAGGTGGTTAGGGGCAATCAGGCAGGCGAGTGGTTAGGAGCCAGTGGTCCCGGATTGTGAGAGGAATGTCCGACTGCCAGTTCAGGCTCGATCTAGTTGGATATCCCCCGATGGGTCCTGGATTCTGAGAGGGTTGTGCAAGCTGGGCTGGGGGACACCCTCCTCCACCCCCCTGCACAAATTTAGTGCACTGGGTCTCTAGTATTCATATAACTTCATAAATATTAGATAAACGAAGTGCTGTGGAGCAAGGAGAGAGTAATTAGTTTTGAGATTTAAAAAAATGGAAAACTTCTCTGAGAAGTTGACTTTGAATGTTTCAAATCACCTTTTGAATTAAGAATTTTTAATGATATAGACAAGTAAAAACTAAAAAGTAATTTCAAATTGTTTATACGGTATAGTGTAACTATATTATAGAAGTAGGAAAGGTAGGACACACTGAATTATTGATAGTTATAGGTAGAATTATAGGTGAATTTTTTTCTGGAGCCTCCACATTTCTATCAAAAGCATCATAATACTTTTGTATTCAGAAAAAGTATTAAAAATAATAAAAGTTAAGTTATCAGAGCCTAAACTCCATTGTGTCTTATCAAAGAGAAATTGTTATCTATGGTTTTTTTTAAAAAAGTATACTACTTTATAATTATCTGGTTTCTTTTTTAAGTTTCATGCAGAAATTTATTTTGATCACGACTTACAAAGTTATGTCCTTGTGGATCAAGGCAGTCAAAATGGTACAGTTGTTAATGGAAAACAGATTCTTCAGGTGAGTATATATAAATTACTTGCACATTACTTTTAAAAATTGAACTGAAATGTTTTATTCCTGAAGGCTGTAGTTATTATACATATCATTTGGTTAGGTCAGTGTTCAAGTCCAAATGTGTTACATGGAAGGGAATTCCCAGAAAGGGCTGAAGAATTATAATAAGTTAATACTTGACTATTGAGTTTTGACTTCTAATTATGTACCTATGTCTTGATTTAAGAGATAAATGCATTTAAAAATATGTTTTTATTACTTCAGAGAAGGGAGAGAGAGAGATAGATACATCAATGATAAGAGAAAAATCATCCCTCACTGCCTCCTGCAAGCCCCCTACTGGGGATTGATTCCACAACCCCAGCATGCACTCTGATTTAGAATTGAACCTGACCTCATGGTTCATAGGTAGATGTTCAAACACTGAGCCACACTGGCTGGGCGAGTGAAATGTATTTTAAAGCTATTCAGACTAAAGGTTTTTGAGCAGCTTTAGGGGTTCTTCTTTGTGTTTTTAAAATTTTATTTTAATGAAAGTGTTGCTAAACTTTAAATTCCTTGAAGGTAGGGGCTATGTCTATCCAGTTAATTTCTATTTTCAACATGTAGCAAAGTGCTTGGCACTGGAAGGGAGCTGTATTCTTAGAAAATGAAATAAAATGAAATTGTCAAGAGGAAAAAGAATAATGATGCACTATCCCCTGAACACTTTGTCTTTTCTACTAGAATTAATTTGTTTTGGTACTAGATTGTTTAAAGTTTGAGTGGGTATTTCTCTGATAGGATTGGGCATGGAGATAGGAGGTTGTGATATTTGATAATATAAAGATCAGATGTTTCTCATTTCTATTATCTTCCCCACTAGTAGAAAATTATGGATCATCCTCAAGTTGTGGAAATATGTGTGCCTATCTTATTGAGAACCATCTAAAATTTTTTTTGTTATAATCAGACATTACTTCCATTTGACATAAAATAATCATATATAACTCTTTTGGATTTCTGTTTTGTAATTTTCCCCCTCAGCCTAAAACTAAATGTGACCCTTACGTACTTGAGCATGGAGATGAAGTGAAAATTGGAGAGACTGTGTTGTCCTTTCACATTCACCCTGGCAGTGATACCTGTGATGGCTGTGAACCAGGGCAGGTTAGAGCTCACCTTCGTCTTGATAAGAAAGATGAATCTTTTGGTATGTGAAATTCTTTTTAATGTGTATGATAACTTCTAAATTCACTGGAGTGTGCTAAAAATGTATCACTTGGCTACCAGCTTCATATCTTGATATAATACTGTATTGAGAGAATTTATATATATTACTGATTTTAAAGAGAGGAATGGAGAAAAGGAGGAAGGGAGATGGGGAAGGAGGGAGGAGAAAGAGAAACATCAGTGAGTGAGAAACATCCATTGGTTGCCTCCCGAGCTCTCCCTGACTGGTGATTGAACCTGCCATCTTTTGGTACAGGACAACGTTCCAATCAACTGAGCCACACTGGCTAAGGCGAGATAATTTATATTTCAATAAATATTTTTAACATTTATTTACTGATATGAAAAAGTCATCCACAGTTAACTTCTGTCATATAATAGTAACATCTGTAATAATAAAAGTGTAGTATGTTAATAATTAGACCGGACCTCTTTCCTTCCTGACAAAGCCACAGCAGGTGGGGACAGAGGCAGAGGTGGCAGAGGCCCCTGGCCGTGGTGGAGATGGGTGGGGGTCAGGGCCAAGGTCCTTGCATGAATTGTGTGCATCGGGCCTGTAGTAGAAAATAGTAGGCCAAGATATTAAGCGTTATTGGTTTATATGCTTTCCTACTATAGTTTATGTTGATGTATCATCTAAGTATATACCATGATTTTCTGTAGAAAGTAATACTGTAGGAAGTTGCTATTTTGCTTTAAACTCACTCATCTAAGGCTTTTAAAATTTAAATAGATACCTTGAAGTAGTAAGTACTATTTTTTTTTCACATCAGTTTCCCCCCCTAAATACCAACTTTACATGGTCATTGTATATTTTTTATTTTCTGATGCTAGATAATGAAAATAAGTATGACACTTTACAAAGTATTATGAATCTTGGGTTCTGTGGTTTTTCCTTTGCATATGCCTGTGTTTCTTTGGAAAAGTCACAGTATTTGAGAATCTTAGTCTTTGGTGTTTCTTTTGTTATCTGTACTATTACATTCCTGTAATCTTTAGGTTTTGGTTTACTTTCCAAGTAGATTTAATTACCAAAATGCTGAAAGGACATCATCACAACTCAAGATTCCTTTATATTAATGTTTATTTGCACTTTTGATTAATTTATAGATGGGATGAGAATATTATTAGTTTTTAATTATTAAATGAGTATTAATTTTACATAAAATCTATCTTTAGTGAGTTTTTATTTTTAAATCAGACTCACTTTTTCCTTTTAGTTGGTCCAGCACTAAGCAAGGAAGAGAAAGAGTTGGAAAGGAGAAAAGAGTTAAAGAAAATACGAGTAAAATATGGTTTACGGGTAAGGATGTTAAGTATTATTACATGTATTCAAAATTGTATACCTGGTTTTGAATAAAAATGCTTTTAGATATGCAGGTCCACTTTAATATATATATAAAAATAGTTATTTAGAATGATTTTGAGGTTTATATAATTTCATTTAGTTGTTTACTGTTACCTTAACAACTGTTGAGATTGAAGTAGAAAAATGGTAATAGTACCCTAATTTTTTATTTATTTAATTTTTTATTGTTTAAAGTATTATATATGTCTCCATTTTCTTCCCTATATTTTGATAGCCATTTCTGGTTTTAAAAAACTTGCATTCAATGTTACCATGGAAGAACATAGTTGAAGGACTAATGCTGCCTGATTTAAAGACTTGTTATAAATTACAGTAATACAGTATAGTATTGGCATATGTATATCTAGAATACATAATGAACTCTCAAAAATCAGTAAAAACAAGCCAATTAAAAAATGAGCAAAAGATATGAATAGACACTTCCAGCTGATATACAGATGTCAAATAAGCACATGAAAAGATGTTTGGTATCAGTAGACATTAGGAAATGCAAAGTAAAACCAGTTAAAAAGATTGACCAAAACAAGTGTTGATGGGCATGTAGAGGAACTGGAACTCATGACTCATTTATCCAAGAGAAATGAAAGCATATGCTCATATAAAAACTAGTAAACAAATGTTCATAGCAACAATTTTTCTAATAGCCCAAACTGGAAAAAAATGTATGTGTTCATCATGAATGGATAAGTAAACTCTGGTATATATCTCTGTGGTCAAATACTATTTAGAAATAAAAGATCATGAGCTATTGATATTAACTAGAATATGAATGAACCTCAATTGTGTTGAATGAAAGAAGCCAGACAAGAATACATAGTATATACTTATATTTATATAAAATTCTAGGAAAACAAACTTACATGTGACAGAAAGATTGCCTGATTGCCTGAATGCAGGAGAAGAAGGATGCACAGGGAGGATCTGAGGGATGGATTGCAAAAAAGGACAAGGACACTTCTATGGGAGATGGATTTGTTTATTGATTGGGGTGATGGTTTTATAGGTATATACACATCTCAAAAGTGTCTAATCGTACACTTTATGTGTAATTTATTGTATGTTAACATACCTCAATAGGACTGTAAAAAGTATTGCCATTTAATCCTGTAAGTAGACCAGGAACGTGATTAATATTTTCAGTTTACATTTGAGAAATTAAAGCTAAGGGTTACTAAGTGATAGAGCTAGGTGTAGAATCTAGGTCTAAATTAGTGTATTTGTCCAATGCTTTTTACACTTCATGAAGATGTGGGAAAGATGCTCCAAAATAATATATTTACTGCAAAGTTGTATTTTTGTTGTTACTTTGGTGTTAGGGAGAGAAATCATAATAGGAAAAAAAATGTCAAGGGACTAATATGGGTGTAAAATAAAAAATATATAACGAGGGAATAAAATGTTTTCTCAAAAATTATAACTCGCCCTAGCCATTTGGCTTAGTGGATAGAGTGTCAGCCTATGGACTGAAGGATCCTGGGTTTGATTCCAGTCAAGGGCATCTACTTTGGTTGCAGCCTTCTCCCCGGCCTGGGACCTGATTGGGGCTCATTCAGGAGGCAACCAGTCAATGTGTTTCTCTCCTGGACTGCAAGAGGGCACAGGCCAGGCTGGGGACACTCCCTCCCCACCAGGCACGAATTTTTGTGCATTGGGCCTCTAGTAAATATATAAATTGTTAACTTAATTTCTAAATCATCTTTAGGAAAAAAAGCCATTGAGATCAGTGGTTCTGTTTTGCTTCTCTTATTACAAGCAAAATTAGGTAGTAAAAACTTCTCTGGTACTTTCCTTGAATTGCTCTAGCAGCCCCTAGCAACTCTGTGGATGAATATCAGACTTTTTACATAAAGATCAACAAATAACCCCAACCAGGTTGGCTCAGTGGATAGAGCGTCAGCCTTCGGACTCAAGGGTCCCAGGTTTGATTCCGGTCAAGAGCATGTACCTTGGTTGCTGGCACATCCCAGTGGGGAGTGTGCAGGAGGCAGCTGATCAGTGATTCTCTCTCATCACTGATGTTTCTATCTTTCTCTCCCTCTCCTTTCCTATCTCTGAAATCAATAATAAATTTTTTTTTTTAAAGAATACAGAGTATATTAAGTTCCATGTTTAACATAGTATTCTTTACTCATAATTCAGATATGATTAATATTCTATATACAATTTGTGTTTTAGTACAACTTCGAATAACATAAACATTTTAAAGGGGATGGAATAAAAATAGCATATTCAATAACATAATTGTCTTCATTTATATCATGGCTTGTTTTAATTATCATAATTGTTTAATAGAGACCACATTGAACAATATCGCTAATAAGGCAGATATACAGACTTTACATTTTTATATATTTGTTTTCTTCATTGAGTATTTTGTATTTATAAAGAATACAGACTATGAAGATGAAAAGGCATTGAAGAATCCAAAATATAAAGACAGAGCAGGAAAACGTAGGAAGCAGATTGGCAGTGAAGGAACTTTCCAAAGAGATGATGCTCCTGCATCTGTTCATTCGTAAGTATTAACTTCTCCAAAGTAGTTGTACTAATTGTTTTTAATTTATTCATTTATTATAAATGTGACCTAAGTGGTCTTTTAGAATTCAATTATCATCATAATTTTTTTTTAAAGTGAAATTACTGATAGCAACAAAGGTCGGAAGATGTTGGAAAAGATGGGTTGGAAAAAAGGAGAGGGCCTGGGGAAGGACGGCGGAGGAATGAAAACTCCGGTAAGACTTGCGCTTGCTTTCACTCTTTATTCTTCAGCAGGTATGCTTACTGTGTACCTAATCTGTGCCAGGCACTGCCTTGAGAGCTAGTAGTATAGTAGCAGGCAAAAGCAGACGAGATTACTGTCTCAGTGGCATTCATGATTACCAAATATATATATGTGCATTGTTTTATTTTGTTTTTAATATTTTCAGGAAGCCTCTTAATAGTTTTTCCTTCAGTGGAGCTAGGATAGTAAACGTTATTTCCTGAGCTAAAGATTTTTTGTATCTTCTAGGTGTTTTTAATGATTTCCTGGCACTAAGCATTTACAGGAGCAGTTACAATGTTACTTTACAAATAGGCAGATTTTATATTAGCTGGAGAATCTGTTTTGGGTTCAAGACTCAGAGCATGTAACAAGCAATAGAGAGAATAATGTTTGAAAAACAATACAGTGATTTAATTCCACAGTCCCATGGTTTATCAGAATTCAGATTATCTTTCACAAAAACCTTACAAAGTAACACGACCAAAGAACTTTCTTCATAATTACTTGGTGCCTAAAGAAATAACAAATGAATCACTGAGTTTAATGTAAATTTTCTCATTCCATTGAGAACAATGGGAAGAATATAGGTTTTATAGCTAGACCTAGGTTAGATAGAATAGTGCTCTGCTGCTTATGATCTGCAGGATTTAGGACAAAAGTTTGGACTTCAGTTTTCATATATAAAAATGGGGATAATAACTGGTTTTCAGTGATGTCATGGAGATAAAGCCTGACATACATTAGGAACTCAGTAACTGGGAGCTTTTAATGGTTCTCGGCATAATGAAAAGTATTCCCCTCCTTTTAAGAAAATAAACAATTGAGTTCTTTTTACGACTCTTAATGTTTAACCTACCTGTTCACTTACTTAGGTGAGGCTAGGACAGTAGGTTTAAATACATCTGTACTTCTGGTTAGAGTAGGATGACAGATTCTGCAGCATTTCCGTGAATTTCAGTGCTATTTAAAGAGCACTCTACTTGTTGTCGAGGGAACTGTCCTTATTGACAGACAAGACAATGGAGAAAAATTTAAATTCTATGTATAATCATGTATGTATTTCTGTGTGTATCTGATACATTTTGATAGGTTTTTCTTTTGCAACATCTTTTCTAAATAAAAAGAATTATACTTAAAATATCAAGTTGGACACAGCAGATTTGAATGTGCTTTGACTGTACAGTAAATAATTTCTCTGCTCAACTTTTGGTAATAGATTCAGCTTCAGCTTCGACGAACACATGCAGGCTTGGGAACAGGTAAACCGTCCTCAATTGAAGATGTTCACCTTCTCCAAAACAAGAGCAAGAAGAACTGGGAGAAAGCACGAGAGAGGTTTGCTGAAAACTTCCCAGAAACTAAGCCTCAAAAGGACGCACCAGGGACAGTGCCCTGGGTCAAAGGGACTGTAGAGTGAAGGTCAGTCCTAGAACAGAATTCAAGCTTTTTACAGAGAGTCTGGGACTTTTCCTTCAAAAATTCAGAAATGTATAATAAAGTGTGGTTTGCAGCTTTTAAAAAACACTTTTTTAAACTAATAAGTAGTGAATGAATCAAGTTATTTGATGGGTGGATTAAAGTTCACAGGGCATGGATGAGCTTATCAAGCTTTGTTGTTTTATCTTGTCATTTATAAGACCCACATAAGTAACTAGCCATATCAGCTACATTCATATCCCTACTAATGATTTAAATGTACATTTGTCCTTGTCTCCATATGTTCGTTATGTTGAGAAAATATGGGTAGAGGTGCATAAATTTTATTTTCCTTGAAATAACGTTAAGTAATATTATTGAAGAACTAACAAACAGGTGACACGTAGAAAATTAGTCTTTCGTTGTTTTCTTCTGTGAAGAATCTGTTGATTTGTACTATAAAGCATTTACATTGGTTTGTTTCATAGAGGAAATATTTAGATATAAACAATTGAGTACAGTATTGAAATATTCATTGTACTGGCATTTGTAGTTTTGATAAATCCCATTGCTGGCAATGGAGTTTTGCCAGGTAAATCTAATTTCTACTGCCAACAGATTATCTAGGCAAGGCCTCAAACTCGAGTATTTATTGAAAATGTTCTCAAATGCAATAAAAACATTATAACATCAAAAAGAGTGATTCATTGAACCAATGATTTAAACATACTGGTCTGCTTTGAACTCACTACCAGCCAGAATTTTCCTTTTGAAATTGACAGAGCAGTAACAAAGGACACCCTGAAATACTGGAGAACTGCAGTGCAGTTTTCTGAGTGCAGGTGTCACTGCTCTGCCAGTTATCAGTATTTTTTCCGTTTGACTTTTCTCTTAACTCTTGTCTGGGAAATTAATGCTGGAACTGACCCTCTTTTGGCAGTGAATATAAGCTACAGCTCCCTCATCTACTATAAAGAAATGTCTTTAAGATTTAGAATAGGAAAGAAAAATTCTGAAGAAAAAAAAAAGTACAGTAGGGAAAATTCAGAAGGAAAGGCTACCTGTTGGAATTTCTAGTCTAAATGGTATAGGATACTTCGAAAGAAAAGGGAGAGAGGAAAGAAAAATAAATTTATTACTAAAGATGAGACATGTGACCAAATTATTAAGTCCCTAAAAACCTTAGTTGGGATAATCAGAAGCCCTAGAACTCCAGATGTGATTATAATATTTTTCTGTATCCTTCCTGGCCACCTACATACCCTAACACAAATATAGGTGCATGAGACTTGGAGGCAACAGGAGTTTCCTGCATTATTTTCTCTAAATTAGAAAAATAACTACTCATCTAAATGTGGTTTGGTACTGGTGCCCCTGTATATAGTAACGATATAGAATTCCCAAAGTAGATTTTGCTTCTGTGTTTCCGGTAGATCTTACTCATTGGGTTAGTATACTGTCTACATAGTCCTCATTTTTTTTTTTTTTTTAATAAATTTTTATTCATATTATTACAAATGTTCCTTTTTTTCCCCCCCTCCATTGCTCTCCTCCACCAGGTTCCCACCCCACCCTCTGCCTTTTCCCCACCCCCCATTGTCCTCATCCATAAGTGCACAGTTTATGTTCAGTCTTTTCCCACATCCCCTTCTCCCCTTTTCCCCAAGAATCGTCAGTTCACTCCCCTTCCATACCTCTGATTCTATTATATTCAACAGTTAATATTGTTCATCAGATTTTTTTTTTTTTTTAGTTCCCTTGGTTTTTAGATTCACTTGTTGATAGTTACGTATTTGTTGTTCATAATTTTAATCTTTATTTACTTTCTCTTCCGAAAGAACCCCCTTCAGCAATTCATATAATTCTGGTTTGGTGGTGATGAACTCCTTTAGCTTTTTTTTTTATTAGTAAAGCTCTTTATCTGGCCTTTGATTCTGAGTGATAGCTTTGCTGGGTAGATTATTTTTGGCTGTAGGTTCTTACTATTCATCACCTTGAATATTTCTTGCCATTCCCGTCTGGCCTGCATGATTTCTGTTGAGAAATCAGCTGATAATCGTGTAGGTGCTCCTTTATAGGTAACTACCTGCTTTGCTCTTGCTGCTTTTAATATTCTCTCTTTGTCTTTTGCTCTTGGAATTTTAATTATGATTTGTCTTGGTGTGGTCCTCTTTGGATTCCTTTTGTTTGGAGTTCTGTGCGCTTCCTGGACTTGTAAGTCTAATTCTTTCACCAGGTGGGGGAAGTTTTCTGTCACTATTTCTTTCAGTATGTTTTCGATATCTTGCTCTCTCTCATCTTCTGGGACCCCCATAATTCTGATGTTGGTTCGCTTGAAGTTGTCCCGGAGGTTTCTTACATTATCTTCAATTTTCTGGATTCTCTTGCCTTCTAGCTTCTGCGGAGGAGTGTCTTCTGGCTCTTTATGTTCCAAATCTTTGACTTAATTCTTGTGATCTTCCATTCTGTTTTTAGGACTCTGTATAATATTTTTTATTTCAGACAATGTATTCTTTATTTCTTGTTGATCCCTTATCATTTCTTGTTGATTCCTTATTAATTCTAGTTGATCCCTTTTCATATCCTCATAGGTCTTATCGACCTTTTCTAGGAAATTCTTGAAAAACCTTATAAGCGTAGATTTGAACTCTATATCCAGTTGCTTTTTGTCCTCCATTTCTTTCCGTTTGTGATCTATTTCATTGCATTTTTGCAGCTTCCCTGATGGGGCGGGGTTTCAGGGTGGAGCCTGCAGTCTTGGCTTTCGCCCTATGCGGTTCCTGAGTCTCAGTAATCCCCAGGGTCCTTCAGTACTCAAGCACCTCTGAGAGAAAGGTGCCCTCGATTTTCGCCTGCTACCAAACAGTCTAGCTTCTCCCCCAATGAGCCCGGAATTGGGGTTCAGTTCAGTTGTAAGTGGAGTTGGAGGTGGCGTTCAAGAGCAGTCCGGAGCTTTTGTCTCCTTTCCGCCAGGGCAGTCCCGCGGCACAGCCAATGGTCCCTTCTCTGCATACAATGTGCGCGCCGCCGGGACCCCCTTTCGCCACTCCCCCGGGGTTCCGCCTTACAGCCCAGCTCCCTATGGCTGAGCCTGGGTCCCCGGGGTCTGGCCTAGAACTGGGGTTCAGAGCAGTCAGAACTGGGGCCCAGCACAGTCGGAGCTTTTATCTCCTTCCCGCTAGGAAACGCCAGCCAGGCACTCAGCCCCCCCTTCTCTCCTGCTCCGTCCTCTCCGCGCGCGCCGCGTGTCTCCGTACCTTAGGCTTTTATAGCTCCTCCGCTCTTCCTTCTGGTTTTCTCTTTGCTTCTCGTTGTAGAATTTCCAGTCATTCGACTTTCCTGCAGTTTTGGGTAATGTCCATTTTATATTTTAGTTGTATTTTATTGGAATTGTTGTGTGCGGCTGTGGCTA
Organism: Pipistrellus hanaki; assembly: GCF_964339955.1. Classification (NCBI taxonomy): domain Eukaryota; kingdom Metazoa; phylum Chordata; class Mammalia; order Chiroptera; family Vespertilionidae; genus Pipistrellus; species Pipistrellus hanaki. Next base: position 36,520,053 of record NC_140506.1, read on the forward strand.
GGTGTTTACCTGTGCAGCCATCTTGGATTCTCCATAGTCCTCATTTTTATTATTGGGTTGCAGAAAACTTTTTTCATTGTTTTCTTTTGTTAAGAAAATGGAAACTTGAAAATGGTGATTAAAAACTGAAATACATGTGATGCTTGCATAATTAAACCCCTTTGTAGATCAAAGTCTCAGGGCTACCTTGTACAGTGGTTAAAGCACTGAATATGTCTATGTCTATTTCCAATTGTGAAATAATATTCTTCTCACATGTCTGTCTTAAATAGAAAATTAGAAAATGTATATAAAAGCACTTTGTAAACCATAAAAGTAGTACAAATATGAACTTCTGTTTGTTCAGAAGCATACATGTCAATTATGTAGAATTTGGATTACACATAAAATTGTTTTGTTTCTAGTATTTTAAATTATAGTTTATTCACAATGCATAAATTTATTAATGTAATAGCCTTTAAGTGTTATTTTAAATGGAGCTACAAGTTGCTAATTTGAGAAATCTTAACATTTTATATTTTTGCCAGAACATAGAAGCTGGTAAAATTCAGAACAGAAGAAACCATCAACATTAAAGAAAAATAACAGAAATTTTTTCTATAATTAAATAGTTAGGAAGTACTTTTTCTAAAAAAAGAAAGGAATTGTTTTCTTCTTTTAAACAGTTTTTACTTCTGATGTTTCATTTTTATTCTACTTCTGAATTTAAGAAAAGATATGGTTCACCCAAATCAAATACCTTCCAATTTATCATGTAAAAGATTATTTTCTTAATTTGGTACATTTTCAAATTGCAGGCAAAAGAAGATAGAAATTTCCAACATGGTAGAGCAGGAGGTATCAGAGATTTTGCACAAGGCTACCCTATCACGCTGCAGCACAGAGGGATGTGCTTGGCAGGGAGCCAGAAAGGCATTCTGGACCAACACATTCTCAGGAACAGTTGAAAGTATTTTCTCTAACATCTTATTCTAAACGTGCTTATTTTTGTAGGGCATCACTTTTGTGTCTGAATCTTTGATTCAAATGTTTTATTTTACCTTTTTAGATGTAAAGTTGGAAATACATTTGGATTCTTTAAAATGTGTCAGTTTTCGTGTGTGTGTCTGTTTGTCTCAAACCAGGCTCTCACTCTGTCCTTCTGCTTTACTGTCCTTAGTGTTGACTGTGGCTTTGTAGTTGCAAAGTGACTTTTGGAATGTCAGTCACTGGATGAAACTGACAGGAAGAAAGGGTAAAGAGTAGTGTTTGTGTTAGTTCTCTTTTATCAGGAGAGAGAAGCTTACTCGGAAACTCGCATAGCATACTTCTCCTTAGGGTCAATAGCCAGAACCTGGTAACATGGCTACCCACAGCTACAAGGGAAGTCGAAAAGGTGGGCAGCAGGATGATCTCAATTGACTTAAGCCAATCATGAACCATCACCTGGGGCTGACCATGTTGCTACTGGAACAGAATTGGGGTTCAGTGAGCAAGGCAGAAGGGGAACAGTTGAATGAGCAGGTCACTATCTGCCAGAGGGTTGGTTAAATTGTGATAACAGTCCTATCATACAATACTTAGTAGCCCTTCAGGTGAGTAAGGTAGAATTATCTATACTTTAATATAGAAAAATAGTCTCACTGCACTGCTGTTTTAAAAAAACAGATTATGGAAAAGTATGCACAGCATAATCTCATTTAAAAAATATGGGTGCATATTAATTGTTTTTAATATTAATTACCCAAGGAGTGAACAGATTCTTTTTTTTTTTTTTTTAATATATTTTATTGAATTTTTACAGAGAGGAAGAGAGAGGAATAGAGAGTTAGAAACATCGATGAGAGAGAATCATCGATCAGCTGCCTCTTGCACACCCCCCACTGGGGATGTGCCCACAACCAAGGTACATGCCCTTGATCGGAATCGAACCTGGGACCTTTCAGTCCGCAGGCTGACACTCTATCCACTGAGCCAAATCGGTTTTGGCCAGATTCTTATTTTTTATTTTATTATTTCTATATTTAAACTTTAAAGTAGGTATACTTGTGTAGTTAATGAGGTATCACCATACACATTTGTGGCAAATAGGAGTGTATCACCAGGAAGTGGAGAGGCCTTCCTTCAGGGCCAGCCCCAGACATTTTCTTCACATCTGCCCATGTTCATGTTCCATCTGTGTACCTACAACATGCACGTTCTTTTACTCGGGATCCATACCTAACTCAAAGTCACTGTAAATGCAGCTTGTCCAACACTGAACCCATAGTCGCCCAATCTGGTCTCTTCCAGTTTACTCAGCTGGCAGCATCATCTAGCTGGTTGTGCAAGCCAGAACCTAGGAGTCAGCCTCTCTTCAGTACCACCACCTGCTCTTTCCTTCCCCCTAATTTCCAATGTATCAACTCAGTTCCCTGTCACCACTCGCCTGGTCTCCCAGCAGTCACTCCTCCCCTTCTCCACTGCAGCCACATTGTGGGCATAGAGTCTTCACAACTCCCATTTCATCATCTCTTGTTTAAATCCTCCAATGACTTCGCATTACTCGGTGGACAGAAAACAAAATCCTAGTCCATAATACCCTACCTGGTCTAGCCACTGCTAAGTTTTCCAGTCCTGTCTCGAATCTTTTCTCCCGCGTGGTCTCTGGGCTCCGGCATGCTGGCCTCTCTCTCAGTTTCTCAGACACGCCATGTCCTCTCTCACCCCAGGGTTGCTTTATATTCTGTTATGTCTGGAATGCTCTTCTTGCAGCCTTTGACCTAGTTAACTGACATATTCTTTAGATCTCTGCTAATTGATTCTTCTTCAGGGATGTCTCATTTGTCCCCCTAGACTAATTGCCTTTGATAAATGATCTTGAAAATCCATATTCGTTTCACTTAGACTGCTTATTTTGGTTCACAGTTATATATTAACTATGAAACTCGTGCAAGAATAGGCCTTCACAGCCTTGGAGGCTGCCTGGATGCCTCACAGCCGCTGTGACTCCCTTGATTTTGTGGCTGCAGCCCCTGTTCTGCCTGGATGGTCATCCGGAAGGGTGTCTGGTCTAATTCGCATATTATGCTTTTTTTAATGTTTTTATTATAGATTAACATGACAAGTGTGAAGCTTGTCTGTCTAGATTCTTAAATGCCATGTGGGCAAGACCTTGGTTTTTCTCACAATTGCATTCCTAGTGCCTAGTACCAGCTCTGGCTTACACTCTCACAGGCATAGAAGTGAAAGAGCAAGATGGGTTTGGGGGACTGCAAATGGAGTTTTGTGTGACTGAGAAACATGTTTAAAATCCTTCATAATCAAAAAGATAAAATTCAAATTTCTTAACGCAGTATGCTATTGATAGAATGGATGTAGGTAAGGGGATCAGTTCTTCTCCCCATCCCACCCTACTCCACCCCTTTTTCTTTAAGCAGTGAAAACCTTCCTACATATGTAATCTCATTGGAGGCCTGAATGGAAAACATTTTGGTAGCAAGCATGAGAAAGGAGTCACCAGGAGGGACTGAGGTTACAAAGAGGACATAGTCCCATAGTGAATTATGAAATCAAGTTACTGGTTGGAATCAGTGAACATTGATCGAAGGCTTTGTTTCAAACTGTTTGACAGAAATTATGGCATTGCTTTAAGAGCTGTAGCTGTGCATGTGCTTGTTGAGGGCAGAAGGGGTTAAGATGCCAGACTGGTGACTCCGTTTCTCATGCTTGCTACCAAAATGTTTTCCATTCAGGCCTCCAATGAGATTACATATGTAGGAAGGTTTTCACTGCTTAAAGAAAAGGGGGTGGAGTAGGGTGGGATGGGGAGAAGAACTAAGCCCCTTACCTACATCCATTCTAGCATACTGCGTTAAGAAATTTGAATTTTATCTTTTTGATTATGAAGGATTTTAAACATAAAAGGGCCCTCATTAGATAGCTTTATAGCAGAATAATTGGCTGATTGATGAGGGGTAGAGTGGAGGCTGACAGACTTCCTTGAAGGCTTCATTTAGCAAATGTTTATTGAGCACCCAGACCTGTGAAGGCAGGGACATGGTTTCTTTTATCCACTCATGCGTCTTCAGTACCTACCACAGGTGGATGCTTAGGAGGTACTCAGTAAGTGCTTGTTAGTGATTTGTGATGTCACATTTGTGATACGTCAGGCACTGTGCTAGGCATTTAACATATTATCTTCTTTATTGCTGATAGTATTTTATGAATTAGAATACAAGCTTAGAGAGGTCTTAATTTTGCTCAAGGTCAAAATACCCATGACAGAGTTGCAGAGCTAGGGTTTAATCTTGATTCTTTTCATCCCAATTTAACGAGTCTGACTGACCTGGGTTCAAATTATAGATTCATTACTCCCAATCTTAGTGACATTTAATAACTTATTATTAATCCTGTATACCTTAATGTCTCTGTGGGGTTGCTGGAAAGTTTAAATGAGATAATGAGGCCCATGTGACATTGAGCACAGTGTCCAGTTTATAATAAACTCTCAAGTCTGAGAAATTACGGGTATTATTATGCCATGCTACCATTACCAAGGATGTTGAATCCTGGAGTAGAAGATGGTGGTGCTTGAAGCCAGGGAAGTTGAGGTGATGATAAGAGAAAGATATGGACAAGAAGACTGAGTCAGGAGCTGGATTTCTTAATGAATATTGGAGAATGAGCTGGACATTGGTAATAAGAAAGACGTGAGAATGGGTAGAAGCTATTGTAGGTGAGTCTTATCCTCAAAAAAGGGATGGATTCTGCATGACTTTGGAAAAGGAGCTATCTGAAGAATGACAGGAAGATCTAGCAGGCCCATCCTGGCTCTTGCTATCTTGTGGGAACAAGGGAGCTGCAGGGAGGACTCCAAGAAGAACTGGGTTTCAGATCTCATATGAAGATCATTCAGCAGATATCCACGAGGTGCTTCATACAGGCCAGGCACAATTCCAGGCACCTGGGATACAGCAGTAAACAAGCTGGATAAGACTCCCTGCATTCTTGGAGCTTACATTTATTTTTTAGACCGTATTTGGTAGAATGTAAAGGCCAAGAAGTCTCATGAAGGCCTTGATAGTTCCCCAAAGAATATTAATCCAAAGTAGCTTTTGTTCATAGAAAAGTTTTTCACCAGCCAAACTTCTTAGGGGAAAGTGCCATTTGGTTTATTGCTGTTTAATGTTTTCAGATCTCTCTCCAAACCAGACCTTTTTAGGGTAATCTTATAAACTCTGCCTTTAAAAAAGTTTGAGTCATGTGTTTGAGGGGTTTGGCTACGTGGACAATAGTAAAGCCTTATTAGTACTGATGCTGCAGTCCCTCATTTAATTCTGGGAAGAGTAACCCTGCCTGCTCAGACATAGGGGTTTTGTGGTCCTAAATCTAAACAATGGATCATTAAGATACAAAAACAATGCAACATGAATCGGGTCTCTGGGATTGGAGTTGATGGAGAACATGTAAATAAAGAAGTCTCTAGAGTCTAGAGGATGAGGAGCAGATACTCTTGGGGGAGTTAATGTGAATGGAGGCGAACTGTCTTCTGCCTGCTGAGTAAGAGTGACTTTCCAGAAATTCTTCCAGCAAAAGGCTAGCTTTGTTCTTCTATGTTAAAATGCCATCGTATTTCATTGCCCAGAAAGCAAAAGACAGAGTTGGTGGAATATTATTAAATGTATTTTAACACGTGACAGTGTGTTACTTAGCTTCCCATTACTAGTAGACTTCAGAGGCCAGGAAGGTTGCCAGCTCATTCATCTGATCATTACTTATCTTGACCAAAGGCCCGGGAGAATATATACTGAAATAATAAAGCTCATTAGCATTTAATGCTTTTCCTTAAAGCCCTCATTTTAGTGCTGTGAAATCAGATTTCAGAGATTATCATAATTAAGATTTTCATAAAAAGAAACATTCAGTGCTATTTAAATATGTAATGACTCCCAGCGCTATCTGAATTCATTCACATCATAAACCCACTAAAATGGGCTTTAATCTCTACTATGACCATGCTCCTTTTACTTAACCTTAATATATAACACTACCAAGGCCAGTTTATGAGCCACACAAAAATCATTATTATTGGTTTATTATAATCACGCTGTACTATCCAGAAAAGTTAATTTAGTTAATCATCTACCACATTCACCACACTGGGCTCCGAATAACTGTCAGCTCTTTTAAAAAATCAAATTTTTCCTGGAAAGATGAATATTTGCCAATTTAAGGATGTTTTAAAGAGTGTGCCAGCAACTGCAAGACCTGCTGTAAGAGAAGAGTTCCAGGAATGTTTTAAGCATGGATACATTTTTGGAATAACTCTTCCAAGTGACTACTTTGAAGGGAAGTTACTTGGATGGGCAGGCTTTGATAGATTTACTTGTAAAATTGGTCAGATTACTTTATAATATTGAGTTTTGACTAGATTAGCTCATTTGGCAAATCAGGTATGAAATTTATGTTTTTATAGGAAAATCGTTCTATCCTGAAGGAAAATGACTTGGCAAACCTTTGTGACTTGTGTGCATCTGCTCTCAGGAATCATCCCAGCGAACCTGCTCTTTCTGAGGTCTTTTGGATTAGTTTTGAACTTCCATCCACATCCTAGCAGGACATTTGGTTCCATCCAAAATATCCATAGAAACATTTGGTCCCTGCCGAAAGATCCTTGATACTTAGTCCTGTACCAGGTATCCATGGAGACGTTTGGTTCACACTGACCCATCTTTACCCCCCAGGAGCTATATATGACCAGGTAGGCTACTAAAGAAATAAGGGTCATTGGCAATACAGCCTCTACACAATGATTGGGCCAATGAAACATAGTATTTATTATGTTTTAACCATTTAAATAAACCAAAAGTATAAACAAACAGTATGGGCTGTTTGAACTCAGGGACATTTTCTAAACATGTATGTTTTTGGCCTGAAACAAGGACCATTTGATATGGACCAAATATGCTCATGGACATTTTTTTAAATCCTCACCTGAGGAGTGAGGATATTTTTTTACATTGATTTTTAGAGAGTGGAGGAAGGGGGAGAGGGAAATATCTATGTGAGAGAGACACAGTGATTGGTTGCTTCCCACATGCACCCCTGACAGGATGGGGATCAACCCTGGAACCTAGGTATGTACCTTGGTTGTTGGTACATCCCCAGTAGGAGGTGTGTTTATTATTATTGGTTTATTGCAGAAGGGAGCTGATCGATGTTTCTAATTCTCTATCCCTCTCCCTTCCTCTCTGTAAAAAATCAATAAAATATATATTTTTAAAAAGAACCCACATTGCCATAAGCCAGTTGGTTCTAAGAGTCGTGAGATAGAAAATGCTATGAGAGTTCAGAGAGGTAAGGCATCATCTCTAAAACAGGAGCCAAGGAAAGCTTCATGCAGGCAGGCAAATTTGAACTTGGATTTTTCACACTCGGAGGTCAAAGGGACTTTTAAGTGGAGGGAAGGTGAATAGAGGTATAGAGGCACCAAGAAGAATAAGGAGTCCGATTTGGCTGGAATATAGGTGAGGGGACAACTAAGACTGGCCAGGGCGTGTGGATTTGGATGTCAGGCCACAGAGTTAAAGCTGGTAGATGATAAGTGATTGGGCGGGGGGGGGGCGGCTTTTGAACAAGAAAAGTGGTATCAGTGTTGGCTTAGTACAATTTTTCTGGCCGCGTATCAAGTAGGGGACAGTGGGGGAAGAGAAGGGAGGAAAGATGAACCCCAGATGAATGAAAATATGGCCAGAGCTTCACAAGTGGCATCTTAAAGAAAACAGGTGTGATGTTTCGTAAAATTAGATTCAGTAGATCAGGGCCTCGGATTTAGTGAGACTAGATTTCAAGTACCACTCTGTCTCCTAGTAGTTGTGTGACTCTGCAGGCATTATTTAGCTCCCCTGAGCCTATCTCCTGCAAAGTGGGCATAAGCGCACTTGTGTCATGGGGTTGCTGCAGGGCAGGCAATTATTCTTGTAAAGTATTTAGCATGGGCCTGGTACATGGTCAATGCTTAATGCATGTTAATGTCACAGATGGTTCTACATGAAATTGGAGTTAGGAAGCAAACAGGTGTCAGCCAGGTGATAGTAATAAGGGAGGCAATACAGCAACTAGGAGCCTGGCATCTGGAGGCTAAGACTGGATTTGTATCTCGGCTCTACTACTTAACAGCAGGGTTCTTGTACAAGCTACTTAACTCCTGTCTATGTCCACTTCCTTAGCTGTGAAGCAGGCATATTAGTACCTCCCCATGGAGCTTCTATGAGAATAAAGTGAGAGGACCCATGTAAAGTGTGTATGTACCTGATACATTTTAAGAGTACAATAAAGATGAGGGGTGGGGATTAGGAGATGAGTAGATTTGCCTTTTCCATCTGCAGTGGCAGTTATGCAAGTACAGGTGGAAACGGGCAGAAGGGGATTGGCTATAAAGGACAGGTGGGGGCAGAACACTCAAGGTTGGAAGTATTTGGGCGTCTTTGACACCAAAGTGATTGTTGCAGCCTATAGGTAGATAAACTAAGAATGAGTGTAGAAATTGGCTTAAGGCAGTGGTTGGTAACGTCAACCACATGCTGCTCTTTGGCCCCTTGAGTGTGGCTCGGCGTTAGAACCACTTCTTCAAAATAGACTCGCCCAGGCCGAAAACCGACTTCTGCAATGGGCCACGAAGTTCAGTCACACTGTACGTGCGTGCCCGCACGTGGTATTTTGTGGCAGAGCCACACTCAAGGGGCCAAAGAGCTGCATGTGGCTCGCAAGCCGCGGTTTGCTGACCACTGGCTTAAGGAAACAAACAAAACCAGATATAGGACTTTCTGTAAGACCGATGGCTGGGATTCTTAATAAAAATTTTAAAAAGAGAAAAAACAAAAGATATGGGTTATAATCAAAACAATATATTAATTTTGATCCCTGTTTTTTAAAGGATAAAAAGACATTCTTGGGACAATTGGGGAATTTTTGATTAAGGATTTTATATTAAAGGCTATTAGGAAATTGTTTATATTCTTAGGTATAATTGCACTGTAATCATGTAGAACAATGTCTTTATTCTTAGGAGATATATACTGAAATACTTAAGGATAAAATGTCACAAATGTATGGGGTGGAGGAAAGAAAAAGTAAATATGACAAAATGTTAACAATTATTCATTCTAGGTGGAGGGTATATATGGGTTTTCATTGTACTAGTCTTTCAACTTTTTCTGGATGTTTGAAATTTTTCAGTATATATAAAAAAATGAGAATAAAACTAAAAAATGGTTTGGGAACTAGTCTATATCAGGAAAAGCAGTTCTCTGGGAGAAAAGCAAGGCCCACATAACAAAGGAGAGATTAAGCAAAATGAAGGTTGAATAAATAAGCACATCCAGCCACTGAGATTGTGGTGGCTTAAGAGTCCAGTGTGGCATGGAAAGCTGACCATGGGGAGGAAGTATGGGCAGCAAGGACTACCTGACTCTCTTGGATGGTGATTCAGTCGAGAACATCCACCCTGGGGGAAGTCTTTCTTTCAGTACAAGGGAAACTGGGCATTTCTGAGGAAGTAGGGGGGGTGGGGGGAAGGGAGGGACTAAGAGGGAAAGAACACTAATGGAGCTAAGAGCCCGTGAAAGTGGAAAAAGGAATAGATGTAAACAGAGGAGGTTGCCTCAGGTGGGAGGCTTCTTTCCACACATGCAAGTACTGTGGAAACAGGGAAGGAAGCGCCTTCATAGCAATGAAGGATGAGGTCATGTTTTGCTAGTCAGGAGGCAGGAAGTGGGAACATTGACTACAGCTGCCCCTGGGTCCGAAATGGGAAAGAAGCTGGCTGAGGTGAAACAGACGAAGCTGCACGCGGTGTGCAAACTGGGGAGGAGAGGAAACGGGGGTTCTTGGGATTGTACTGCTGAGGCGAGGCGGGAGAAAAGCATAAGTCGTGGAAACGAGGTGGCCCCCTTTTTCAGAACTTGGTCTTGGGCAAAGGCTGCTCATCAAAGATTGACTCATTAGGAAATGAGTAGAAAAAATTTTATTTTTTATTTTGCTTTACCCTTGTTTTCATGGATTGTCCTGGGGGTGTAACAGGCACATGGTGTAGTCGTCTTTGGCGGGTGAGAAGCTTCTGTCCTTTCAGAGTCACCAGGTACAAGGCCTCAGATGCCCTTAGATTCGAGGGGCTGCTGGAGCTCTCATTTCCAAAGGCATTTAGAGTAAGGTGACCAGAGGTCCCGATTTTTAACAATGTGTCCCGCGGCGTTTTTAAAAAAGTGCCAATTAAAAATCGAGACCTCTGGTCACCTTAATTTAGAGGAAAACTTGCTCCCAGCACGGATGCCAACTAAACGCCAACAGCAAAGGGGGCTGCTGGAGCTTGCTCTCCCAGGCTCCCTAGGTGGCCGCGGGGTCGAAATGACTTATGGTTCCGCACAGGCTTCCGAAGCGCTTTCCAAGCCCTCCACTGGAGATTCCAGTTCTGAGAAGGAGCTCCCAGGTGAGGCTGAGGACGCTGGTCCGCCGGCCACACGGGGAGCGGCCGGAACCTACAGGTGGACTCTGGTGACGGTGTAGCCGTCCCGCTGCCCCTCGGGCTCCTCCTTGAGCGGAGTGTGCAGCGGGGCCGCGGCCAGGGCGCCTTCGCGCCGGCTCACCTCCCGCAGCCGCGCCTGCAGCGCCTCCCGCTCGGCCTGCAGCTCCCGCCGCGCCTGGGCGGCCGCGCGCTCCTCCTCCCGCAGCGCCCGGCGCCGCCGCTCCAGCACGCGCTCGCCCCGCTCCACGGCCGCCTCGCGCCGCGCCAGCTCGCGCTCCCGCAGGCTGCCCCGCACGGCCAGCGCGCCCATCTGCTCCAGCAGGCGCGCCCAGTCGCCCTCGGCGGCCGCGGCGGGGCCGGGGCCGGGGCCCGGGGGCGGGGAGCGGCGGGCGGCGCCCTCCTCCAGCTCCCGCCGGTGCGCGCTCTTCAGGTGCCTCCACAGCGCCGGGGTGCCCGCGCGGGAGCCCGGGCTGCGGCTCACCTGCTCCCCGCACAGCCGGCAGGTGGCCCAGTAGCCCGACGGCTGCCCCGGGCGCGCGGGGGCCAGGTGGAAGTACCCCCAGGCCTCGGAGTACGGCGCCCCCAGGCGGCCGGGAGGCGCCGGCGCCAGGCCGGGGAAAGCGTCACCGGGCGCCCCCGCCGCGTCCTCCTGCCCGCAGGTCTCTTCCATGGCCACCGCCAGCTCCTCGCTCTTCATCCTCTCCAGAGCGGCTGCGTACCGAGAGGGAAAGAGGTAAGAACAACGCAAACATGTGTGTTCATAGGTGTGCACACACTCAAACCACATTTATGGTTATAGATAGCCTGGGAAGAAACCATGTCTTCCTTTTTTTCTTTTTCTTTTACTTACAAGAGCAATAAGTGTTTATTATGGGTAAAAATACAAAACATAGAAAAGGAGATAATACCTCAAACATAGCATCCTAAGATAAGCCCTAATAATGTTTTCACCTACATTATATTCTCCCAGAAGTTTTCTTTTTTAAAAAAACATTATTTTATTGATTATGGTCTCACATAATTGTCCTTATCCCCCCACCATGTCTTCCTTTTATTACAGATAAAAATCCCATGGTTAGTTTGGGGTAGATACCTGGGATTCTTTTTAAATATATATATTTTATTGATTTTTTTTCAGAGAGGAAGAGAGGGATAGAGTTAGAAACATCGATCAGCTGCCTTCTGCACACCCCCTACTGGGGACGTGCCCGCAGCCAAGGCACATGCCCTTGACTGGAATCGAACCCCCGGACCTTCCAGTCCGCTCTGTCCAGTGAGCCAAACCAGTTTTGGCTAGCTGGGATTCTTTTTCAGTATTATTGTTCTGAATAGGGTGCAGGAGAATGTGTTAGGAATGCCCAGGCCTCTTTTATTAACTGAGAATTCTCTTAGAAATCAAATGGGTCCCCAGCTAACAAGTACTTATACTAAAAATGGGAGGCCAAGCTTCTTAAATGAAAATAACTAGCTATGTACAGACTGTGTGTGTGTATGTATGTATGTGTATGTGTATATGTATTATTTTTTCTATTAAAGATGACATACAATATTGTACTAGTTTTAGGTGTTCAACATAGTGACTAGACATTTATGTAGCTTTGGAAGTGAGCACCCTGATAAGTCTAGTGCCCACCTGACAACATACATAATTACTACAATATTACTGGTACCTGTGATTGATTTTATAACAGGCAATTTGCACATCTTAAACCTTCCCTTTTCACCCCTCTAACCCCACTCCCATCTGCTAGTCATCAAAATGTCATGTATCTACAAGTCTGTTTCTGTTTTGTTTGTTCATTTCTTGTGTTCTTTAGATTCCACATATGAGTGAAATCGTATGGTATTTGTCTTTCTCTGTCATTTCACTTCACATAATACCCCTCAGGTCCATCCATGTTGTCACAAATGGCAAAATTTCACTCTTTTTCCTGGCTGAGTAATATCCTACTATACATATATACCACCTCTTCATTATCCATTTGTCCATGGACAGACACTTAGGTTACTTCCATATCTTTGCTATTGTAAACAATACTGCAGTGAACATAGGGATGTGTATATCTTTTAAAATTAGTGTTTTAGATTTCTTTGGATAAATACCCATAAGTGGACTTGCTGGGTAATACCGTAGTTCTATTTTTAATTTTTTAAGGAGTTTTCCATACGGTTTTTCATAGTGGCTGTACCAATTTACAATCCGACAAGGATTCCTTCTGCTCTACATCCCTGATAATACTTGTTTGTTTATGATGTAACCCATTGTGACGAGTGTGAAGCTATATCTCAGGCTACAATGAGTATATAACTGTAGCTATAAATTGTGGTTTTAATTTGCATTTATCTGATGATTAGTGGTGTTGAGCATCTTTTCATGTGTATTGGTCATCTGTATGTCCCCTGTGGAGAAATGTCTGTTGAGGTCCTCTACCCTCAACAGTATGTATGATCTCATTATTTTTTTTCAATTGGATTGTTGATTTTTCTGCGTGTGTGTTATGTGTTACTTTGTATAGATTCCTTATACTTTTTGGGATTTAACCCCTTATTGGATGTATCATTGGTGACTATCTTATCCTATTCAGTAGGGTATCTTTTTGTTTTGTTGATGATTTCCATCACTGTGCAGCTTTTTAATTTGATGTAGTCCCATTTGTTTTTCTTCTGTTTCCCTTGCACAAAAAAAGACATATAAAAAATATTACTAGGGCAATGTCAAAGTTTACTGCCTATGTTTTCTTCTAAGAGTTTTATGGTTTCAGGTCTTACATTTAAGTTTTTAATCCATTTAAAATTTTTAAATTAATTTCAGAGAGGAAGGGAGAGGGAGAAATAGAAACATCAATGATGAGAATCATTGATTGTCTGCCTCTTGAGGATCGGCCTGCAACTTGGGCATGTGCTCTTGACCAGAATCGAACCCGGGACCTTTCAGTCCACAGACCAACGCTCTAGCTGAGGCAAACCTGCGAGGGCAGTCTTTAATCGATTTTTATTTTATTCCTGCATATGGTGTTGGGAAACCTGGACATCACATTAATCGTAATGTAAATATCTGTTGCAACCCACAGGTTGAGAACCGCTGCTGTAGAGCCTAAGACCATCAGAAAACACAGATATTTACATTACGATTCATTAACAGTAGCAAAATTACAGTTATGAAGTAGCAACAAAAATAATTTTATGGTTGGGGGTCACCACAACATGAGGAACCGTATTAAAGGGTTGCGACATTAGGAAGGTTAAGAACCACTGCTCTAACAGGTGCTTGAGCCATAAAATAAAATTAATTTTCTAGGTTGTTCATTCCAACTAAATGGCCTCCTCTGTATAGCTGCAAGATACATAGCTTGGTCAATACTTTTAAGTAAGGAAGAAAAATAATAGCCTCTTGCTTTGTCTAACAAAACATCTGTTAAAGGGATCCAAACACAACACAGTAACTATCATTGCAAAGTCTTCTTTCTATTAGGAAAACCGTTTACCACTGCAATAACCCATCACAGAAGGGAGGACAGAAAAGGTGAAGTTTATTCTTTAGGAAATAACCTCACAAAGGGCCAAATGTGTGATTCTGGACTGACTTGCTTTGAAAGTGTAAAGAAAATAAGAGAACACACGACCGACTCTTGGAACTCATCTGAGGACTTATTTCAGGGGGAAATTAAGGCCAAGGTGGGAGAATGGTGCACAGTGACACAGCTAACGCCAGCTCAGACTGTCAGGTTTTGAACCAGCAGCAGTGAGGGGATAGTGTCAGAATCTCTCTCATTAAATGCAACTGAAGACAAAAATGAGAATAGGAAAAATAGTTGCTATATTAATATAATTTACTTTCAAATTTTAATTCCATTGCTAATAGTCTTGCTACAGATGAATTACCACTTTCTAAAACCTCATTATTCCTTTTCCCATCAAGCAAGTCCACTTAGGATCAGGCATGATGTTTAATATATCTCTCAGATTTTGAAAAAAGATAATGAATTTACAAGAATTAGCAAAAAATAAAAATAAAAAAATAGATAAGTATCAGGCCTCTTCTAACAAAAGAAATAGCCAGTTACATATTTCCTAATACATTAGAAATTGATTTGAATATGGTAACTCATGATGACCAATTAGTATAAAAGCTTTTTAGAAATTAAAGGCTAGATTTCTCCCAAGAGATTTATTAAATTACTAAAATCCCCAAAGTGGAAGTTGGGGGATAAGGAGGAGAGTCACAGACCACCTTCAGGATAATTTTTTTTTTTATGGTTAGTAAACATTATGGTTAGTGAAAAGAACCAGATTTTAGTCTTAGAAATGTTTTTTGTTATCCATCTTTACCTTAAAATTTTTCTACACTTTTAATCTTTTTTTTTACAATTCTATTTCCTCCTACATTTGAATCTTATCTTTCCCACAGCTCCTTTATAAAAATTACTGGACTTAATGGTATAATGGACCCCTATTTTATTTTACATATGAAAAAAGATTTAAAGATTTTTCTATAATATCAAGACTATCACTTTGTATTCTAATATGCTTTCTTGAGCTGGGGGTTGAAAATTGCACATAACCTAGACTCTCTTACTTGTGCCCAAGTCTGAGAGTAATCATTCCTGATGTACACCTAACAGTGCCCGAGGTGACCAATTACTGTCATGCTTTACCTCCCTGCAACATGTCTCTGGGTTTCTTCAAAACCTGGGATGCCTAGAGGAGTGCCAGTGACAAGAATGCCATCTGTTACAGGAGTTAAGGTGGAGCCCTGGCTGGTGACTCGGTTGGTTGGAACATAGTCTTGTACACCAAAAGGTTTTGGGTTCAATCCCCAGTCAGGACACATACCTAGGTTGTGAGTTTGATCCCCGGTCAGGGCACATATGGGAAGCAACTGACTGATGTTTCTCTCTCACTCTTCCTCTCTCTGAACCTCTCTTTTTTACTTTTGTCTCTTTAAAACAAAATTGGCCGAAACCGGTTTGGCTCAGTGGATAGAGTGTCAACCTGTGGACTGAAGGGTCCTGGGTTCAATTCTGGTCATGAGCATGTACTTTGGTTCCAGGCATATCCCCTGTAGGGGTTGTACTGGAGGCAGCTGATCGATGATTCTCTCATCGATGTTTCTAACTCTCTATCCCTCTCTCTCCCTCTCTGTAAAAAATCAATAAAATATTTTTAAAAATATTGTACTCAGCACAGCTTTTCCTTTAGGGAAGGAGGGCAGCTTCCAGGGACTGTGGGGTTTCCAGCAATCCTGTAGCTCTTGCTGAACAGGCTGTTATTTTCTGTGTGTGTGTGGTAAAATATATGTAACATGAAATTTACTGTTTTAACTACTTTTTAAAATATATTTTATTGATTTTTTTTACAGAGAGGAAGGGAGAGAGACAGAGAGCTAGAAACATCGACCTACCGGGGATGTGCCCGCAACCAAGGTACATGCCCTTGACCGAATCGAACTTGGGACCTTTCAGTCCGCAGACCAATGCTCTACCACTGAGCCAAACCGGTTTCAGCTATTTTGACTATTTTTTATGTGCACCGTTCAGTGGCATTTAATTCACACTGTGTACAATCATCACCAATCATCTTTAGAACTTATTTCCTCAAACTGGAACTCAGTAAACACTAACTTATCTCCCCTTCCCCCTCCCCTCCCCAAGGATTTTTAAAATTTTTTATTTTTAGTTAAGAGTTAAGGTGGAGCCCTCGCCAGTTTGGCTCAGTGGATAGATCATTGGCCTGTGGACCGAATGGTCTCTGGTTCAATTCCTGGTCAGGGCACATGCCCTGGTTGCGGGCTCCATCCCCAGTAAGGGGCATGCAAGAGGCAGCCAATCAATGATTCTCTCTCATCTTTGATGTTTCTCTCTCTCTCTCCCTATCACTTCCTCTCTGAAGTCAATAAAAATATATTTTTTTAAAAAAAGAATTAAGGTGGAAACAAGGGTAAAAAGCACTGTTTTTGATGTCTTAATCCTTTAGACTCAGTGGAACGCCTCACCTGAGCCAGGACAAGCAGCACCACAGATGTTGGCCAGCTCAGTGCTGCCCCTCTAAGGTGACAGAGGGACACCGTCTACCTCGGCAGGCCTTTGCTCTTGGAGGTCTTAACCAGTGGAAGGCAGCACGGTACAGAACTGCCCCACCTTCTCAGTCCTCCGCACACAGCTACATTTTGGCTCAATACAATCTCCTGTTCACTCACTGTAGCTAAAGAGTGACCAGTAACGTGTGGCTGAAGGTCATAGCAGCCAGCCCAGCTCTGCTCAACAACCCCTGAGCTCATTGCAGCCACCCCTGTAAGTGCAGTGGGAGAGCAGCCTCCCACCAACCAGCTTCTGCAGCCACGCTCTAATCCACATGGAACTCAAACAAACTTAAAAGCAAGAGACAAACACCCAATAAAACTTGGGCAAGAAAGATGAGGAGGCAAAGGACCTAGGGCAAAATCAAATGGCCAGGACCCTTGTGAAAAGGTGCATGGCATCGCTTACATCAGGGAAGTGCTAGGTAACAGTATCACAGGAACAAGAGGGAAGAGGTCTGTCAGCTGAAGGGAGACAGGCAGAGGAAGGGGGTGCTCCTGCAGTCCTAGTGGAGAGGTGAAGGCTTTTAGGAAAGCAATCTGGTAATCTCTGCTAATTAAAAACAGGTGTGATCAGGATCCTACCAGTGGGAATCTATTCTGTAGAACTATAAGCACTGGTATGTAAAGCTGTGTGTATTGGGATTTTTTTTAGTACGGTATTATTTAGTACAGCAAAAAGCTGGAAACAAGGGAATACCTATCTGCAGAAGAATGGCCAGGTAAAGATTGCATGGTCACTTCAGGGAGCATTAGGCCTCCATTAAAGAGGATAGATTAGAGCTCTGCCAGATGGCCTAGAGCCGTGGTCGGCAAACTGCAGCTCGCGAGCCACATGCGGCTCTTTGGCCCCTTGAGTGTGGCTCTTCCACAAAATACCACGGCCTGGGCGAGTCTATTTGGAAGAAATGGCATTAGAAAAAGTTTAAGTTTAAAAAATTTGGCTCTCAAAAGAAATTTCAATCGTTGTATTGCTGATATTTGGCTCTGTTGACTAATGAGTTTGCCAACCACTGACCTAGAGGAATTTCTGGAGGAACTGTTCAGTTTCTTTGAGGAAAAGAAAGTTCCAGAAAAGTATGTATGATCTCATTATTATTAAAGAAAAGTAAGGAAGGACACACATTATGGGTTGGTGACATCTGATGTGAAAGGAGAGAGAAGGGGAAGAGGTAAACACAAAAGGAAAAAGAACAAAGCACTAAGCATTCATATGATCGTATGTATACGTTTAGGTAGTGTATGTATATGGTAAGACCTATACATAAATAAAAAAAATAAAACATTCCTCATGCATGTGAGCTTAGGCAGGGCTATGCAGCCTTAGTTACTGAGGCTGGAGGGAACAGGCCTATGGGGCACAGTGCCACCTGGCCCTGGAGGGGGTTCCATTTGGGCGATTTGTTGTGCTGTGCCCAAGCAGGAGGGGATTCTGTATCCACAGGAGGTGGAGGAGGCCACGGGGGAGCAGCCCACCGCACTCACCTAGCTCCCTGCACAGAGCAGGCACCCAGGGGAGGCGATGAGTCTGACTCTAGGTTTCTTAGACCCGGCTCATTCGAGTGTCCCTATCCCCATCCGTAAAGGGACGTGGCAAGATTACCTGCCTCTTAACCCGGTGGCTGGAATCAGACAACACAAATGACTCATTGCTGGACTCTCTAGTGCTATATAAATACAAGGCATGAGGAAAAGAATCCACCAATAGTTACTGTTCAAACCTGCTGCCCATATTAAGTTCTCAGTGGCTAAAAGGCAGTGGTATGTTTCTTTTTGACATCCTGTTATTCAATGTAGTAAATAGGTAGTTTCCGTTGGAAAAATTGTCATGAGGATTCTTAAGTACAAAAAGCAAATAAAAAAAGGATCACAAACCCACTGCCCCCTCCCCAGCCAAATTTAGTCTCACTTCCTAAATTCATCCCTCAGGTAGAAGACGATGGATGGGGAGGTCTGGTTAGCTGGAGCCTGTGATATGCATCTCTTCCTTATCAAGTACCCAACAAAAACGCACATCTATGAACCAGATTGTTAACAAGAAAATGATAAATAAGAAGCCCCTGAAATTTTCCTTCCAACAGTTTTTAGACCACCAGAACGGTACCAAGGAATGTGATTATTTTGCTTACATCCATTTACTCTGTCATTCAAATGCCTACTGTGCACCTGCTCAGGGTCAGGTGCTTGCTTGGCCAAGAGGATAACCACACAGTTCCTGCCCTCTGGAAGCTCGCCGTTTGGTGCTGGGAAATGCTTCCGGCAGTAGTTCTGACATCTGTGGTTAAGGTTCAGGCAGAGGGATGGATTCCATCCCATGGAGTCCACACGAGGGAAGGGATGGGCCTTGTGGGCCCTCACACAAAAGGTCATGCAGACACTGCTGGCTGGGCACCCTTCCTTCCCCACAAAATCCACAAAAACACATGGCCACTGTGCTGACTCATAAAGTTCCAGTTCTTTAGTCATATAACCAGGCTTCCCAACCTCAGATTTTAAAATAAATTTACTTGAAATTAAAACAGAAGCACTCCTAGCATGAAATGAACAGCGGACAATTTTTAGTCCGGTTTCAGGGCGGGGGGAAAGTAAATTTTAGTTATGCCCTGGACGGGGAGAAAGTAGTATTGTTGGTACCATGACTCCGAACTCTCCTGTGAGTGAGTTTCATTAAGTATCCATTATCTGAAAGGAATGATATGGGGTGTAAGATAATAAATTTACATTAATTACCTCTGCATTGAAGTTCTCTGAAGAAGTTCTATTCTTCTAATAACCTATCAGATTAAAAACCAGATTCCTCAAGTATGATCTCCTGGAATGCTAATATAGAGAATAAGGGAAAAGATAAAAACCTGGATGAGTAATTTGTGTAAATATGATTGTACTTGTACATGTCTCTAACATTGAGAATCATCCTATAAACCACCCATGAAAGTTTATTATTTTATACTTAACTAGAGGCCCAATTGGTACAAAGGCATTGCCCCCCACCGCTGCGGTGGCCACCTCTGCCTCTGCCCCCGCCCTCGGTGGCTTTGTTCAGAAGGAAGGACGTCTGGTCTAATTAGAATATTATGCTTTTATTATTATAGATTATTGTAGATGCTTGTACAAATACAACATACGAGGCAGGCTAAAGGACAAAGGATCAGGCAATGTTCTCAAAAGGCAGTAACACATGGACTGCAGCTCTATGGGTTCTTCCACAAGTCAAACTAATCTCTTTGGTTGGATTAATCCACCACAGTTATAACAATTACGTGTAGATTGAATCTGGATCTTAGCTGAGAAATTCACGCTCTTGTGAAATCTACACAGACTTGTCTAAAAACATTTTCATTTACTTCATCCACCAGTGACTTAAAGGCAGAACATAATAATTAAAACAAATAATTAGCCTTGACAAGGGAAGTATCAAGGAAACCAAAGTTCATCCTTCTGTTCCTTGTCTATCTCCGTTGAATATTAGTTTGCAGCCTAATCTTTTGTATTCATTTATTTATAAAGAGATCCAGACCATTAGAAACATTAGCGTGGAATCACCAGTTTGAAGACTTAAATGAAGTTAAAAAGCAAGTAAAAATGCCTCCAAACTGTAAGGTGTCAGTGTCTGGGTCAGGGAGTAAAGGGACAAGTGTGAAAATGTTTAGAAAAAGATTAAACATGGACTGTGAAAAATTTATTAAGTTGGTTGGAGGATCGTCCTGTATAATAAAAGGTTTGATCCCTGTGTGTGTGTGTGGGGGGGGGGGGGGAGGGGAGGCAACCCATCTATGTCTCTCTTCCCCCCCCCTTCCTCTTGCTCCAAAAAATCATTTTAAAAACTTATTCTCAGATAAGGATTAAAAAAATTACTGGACCCACAGCTATTTATCTGGTAAATCAGAGATGTTCTCTAAATTTCATCAGCCAGACTCTTGGATAGCTCTACCATTAGGCAAAGGGCTCAGAAATGTTCTTTCTCTATTAATGCATTTAAAAAAATGAAAATTATAAAGTGTTCTGTCCTAAAGTGGACCTTCATTTCAATCCTACATTACTTAATATATATGTTCCTTAAAAAGAGGGGTGTTGATCCATTTTATTATGCATAATTTAATATGAATTGGAAGGATTTTAAGCTGCACTTTGAAGGCCTTTGTGACACCAAGATTTTTAAATTCAGAATTAACTGGTTTGGGCTTCGGCCTTTTTGCATATTGTTGAATACTTTTTATTGTGGGTTGCCTCCAGCTATTTTTGCACAAAACGGGTGTGTACAAATAACCCATTAATAAAAAAGCGCAGAAAATAATTAACCCTCATTATGTCAATTTATTAAGCTGTTTCTACAAAAGTTCTTTAACACACCCAGTCTTTGTAGTCTGGGCTAATTAGAAATTCAGAAGGTAGAGATACTTAATTTTTTTCTTTCATGGAAAAAAAAAAGTGTGCTTGGTAAGTTTCAGGCATTTGGTTAGTGTGAGTAGTTACAGCAAGTTGGTCCTGTATACTCCCAAAGGGTCAGAACATTCTTTTGTCTGAGCACCATGAAGGGGGAAGAGGAGGGGAGGCGGGTTCTTAAAGGGTTTCTCCTCCCCGCAGAGGGAAACATTAAGGAAATCTCAATCAGAGAGAGCTCTGCACGTGGCTAAAAGTCTGACCGCTGTAAGGCAATGTTAACAAAGGGGGAGCAGGGGATCAGTATCCCCTAGTAACTTTTTTGAGGTCATACTGCAGTGAGGGAGAAAAAAGAGGTCCTGAAAGAAACTGCACGGTGCTTTTCTGCACAATCTGGGCCGCGTGCATGTTAAGGACAAGCGGACCAGTGCATGCAAAGCCCGAGACGGGGACACCCCGGGCGCATCTGGGTTCCGCTCACCGGGGTCCCAGGCCGCGGGTCCCCAAACCTCCCCTCCTCCTCCCCCCTCCAGCACCCACCCTCCCCGGGCCCTGCCCGAGCCCCCGTCCGGCCCAGAGCTCCCACACCCGCTTCCAGGCCCACACTCACACCGGTGTCCCGGAGCGTGGCGGGTGCGGGCTGGGGGCGCGGGACCGGTCCCGCCAGGATCGTCGCGGACACGCCGTCCCGCGCAGGAACCTCCGCTGGGCCCCTTAAAGGCGCAGCGCTCCGCTTCCGCCTGGGGGTGAATGGGGGTGAACGGGGGAGCGGGAACTGTCGTGGAAAGGACGGGGGAGTCCCTCCTAAACGATCCAGATCCACGAGTGAAAGACCACTGTTTGCCAAGTTCAGAAATGAAACAGCAGTTTAGTGATTTTTTTTGTTTTGTTTTGTTTTGTTTTGTTAAATGTAATTTTTGTTCCATACCTTTTCCCATTAAGCTTCCAAGACCTGGATTCCTATCTCAGGTCTCTGAATGCAGCTCTTATCCTTCCAGGTTCTAGGTGTGTGATGACACCAGGAGTTAGAAGGAATCTTCCTAACCAAGGTCTGGACAGATGAAGATGGGCAGGGTGCATGGGTGTATCAGTCAGCTTTAAAAAAATAAAATAAATAATAAAAAAAAAAATATATATATATATATATATATATATATATATATATATATATATATATATATATAATTGATTTTGTACAGATAGGAAGGGAGAGAGATAGAGAGTTAGAAACATCGATGAGAGAGAGTCATCGATCAGCTGCCTCTTGCACACCCCCTACTGGGGATATGCCCGCAACCAAGGTACATGCCCTTGACCGGAATCGAACCCAGGACCCTTCAGTCCCCAAGCCGACGCTCTATCCATTGAGCCAAACCGGTTTCGGCTCAGTCAGCTTTTGATTCCTTATATTTAGTGATTTACGATTTACAACGAAGATTCATGTTTTCAAGCAAATTGCCTGTGCTGCTGCTGCTGGCAGCGTTGGCTGTAGGCCACCGGTTTCCTTTATCCCAGGCTGAAAGATCAGCTCTTTGGGGACCGGCTCACTGTGCTGGCACCAACTGAGATGTGAGGGGAGGAGTCCTGATTTGTAGTCTTCGCTGTTTTCATGATGTAAATACTCCCACTGTGGCCGATGTCAAGCAACTGACAGTTAAACAGGTGTCTTGCCAAGTTTCTGGAGATGGAACAGTCAGCTCTCACACGTCCCTGTCACTCCACTCTTAGAACAGCTCACATTCTCTTGGCCAAACCGAGTCACATGACAAAGCCTGCTGTCAATGGGGCCTACACGCATACTCCTCTCACAAGAAAGAAAGCCTTGTAAATCATGTGACGTGGGCAGAGATTGTGTAATCCTCTTAAAAGGAGGACAGGGAATCCTGGGTACAATAATATAATTCACTTTACGTGCTTTGGCTCAGGGAATTTTTTTTTTTTTAACCTCATCCTTTCTGGAAAGTAGAGTTTCAAAGTCCATTATAAAGGAGTTTTGCCTTACCAATCCAAGAATGGTTCCAGAGGCAGAAACTGGCTGGGTGTCTTCAAAGGCATAATTTTGTAATGTGAAGGTTAACTAGTAGGTTAATATTTTTATCCAATATTTTTCTGACGGTGGACATCTGATTGAAAGAAAAGCAGCTAGTATAATTGAATCATCTCATAAGCAAATGTTTAAAGTTTATTGTATCTGGTAATCCCCTTAACTGGAGACTTTTTACTTTGAGTGCCTTAAAGATCCATGTGGCTTTAACCTGACAATGTAATGAGATACATGCTGGAATCCCCCAGTATCCATGGAGAATTTGTTTCAAAGTTCCTTATACAAAACTAGAGGCTCAGTGCACGGAATTTGTGCACGGGGGTTGTGTCCCTCAGCTCAGCCTGCACACACTTCAATCTGGGACCCCTCTCCCAATCCAGGACTTCTGGCTCTCAACTGCTTGCCTGCCTCATTAGTTCATAGAACAGTTTTTAGAGAGTGCTGGTTATGGGCAAAGCACTATCTGAACCAAAATAAGAATCTGGAGATTCAAGAGACCATTATTTCAGTAAGAGAGTCAGTCAAACGCAACTCCGAGAAGAAAGTGGAAATGGTGGGAGAGGAACACAACACTGAGAACAGCTACTCTTCTTGAACGTGGCAGCATTTAACTCCTTTTCCTAGACCTGAAAAGGGGTAGGATTTGGATTCATGGGATTATGTTTATTTCCCTCACAAGAGTGTGTTTGGGATTTATCTCGAAAGTCTAGAGTAAAGGAGCCTGTCTCTTCTGTGTTTGATTCAGTGCTTTCTTATAACCCAAAATATCTTTCTTGTTGTTTTAAATTAAATTTTAAATCAAATTATAGATACTTCTCAAATACCTACTAGTAATAACAATTTTCTTTGCCCCACATTCTTTGTTCTATTTGCAGCAAGAAAAAAAAAATGCTATTCAGTTCTTGTTTTGATAGTGGCAGTTCCCCTAACTTTCATCATGCATTTAACTATAAATAAATAACATTTAATTTTCATAAGAAGACCTCATTTCTATCTCTTGCCCTGGAAGTTGGCAAAGAATGAGGACATGCATTTTATTGGTAGTGCAGAATATTTACTCTCCAGATTCTTGCCAGAGATTATAGCCTTGAAATGTGCTAATTCTTACCAAAAGCCCAGTTATAGAAAACTATTTATAGAAATTACCTCAAAACCATGAAATTACAGAGCTGTATACTTGGGCCACACTCAGTAAATTCTATATGTGCTTTTGGTCTGTAGTTTTCTTCTGATGGTTTGGTTTGGTTTTGGTGTCAGAGTACAGCTGACTTTGTAAAATGAGTTGAGAAGTATTTCTTCCTCTTCTGTTTTTGGGAAAAGTTTGTGAAGAATTGGTATTATTAATTCTTCCTTAAATATTTGGTAGAATTTAAAAGTGAGGCTACCTGGAACTAGGCTTTTCTTTATGAGTAGATTTTTTTTTTTTAAATTACTAATTCAGTATCTTTATTTATCATAGTTCTGTTCAAATTTTCTATTCCTTCTTGAGTCAGTTTTGCTATCTTTCTAGAAATTTGTCCATCATTCAAGTTATTACCCCAAAACTTAACTATAGTAATCCCCCAGTATCCATGGAGAATTTGTTTCAAAGTTCCTTATACAAAACTAGAGGCTCAGTGCACGGAATTTGTGCACGGGGGTTGTGTCCCTCAGCTCAGCCTGCACACACTTCAATCTGGGACCCCTCTCCCAATCCAGGACTTCTGGCTCTCAACTGCTTGCCTGCCTGCCTTCCTGATTGCCTTTAACTGCTTATGCCTGCCAACCTGATTACCCCCTAACCATTTCCCTACCAGCCTGATTGATGCCTAACTGCTCCCCTGTCAGCCTGATTGCCCCTAACTGCCCTCCCCTGCAGGCCTGGTCACCCCTAACTGACCTCCACTGCAGGCCTGGTCACCTCTATCTGCCCTCCCCTGCAGGCCTGGTCCCCCCCAACTGCTCTCCCCTGCAGGCTTGGATCCCCCCTCCACTGCCCTTCCCTGCAGGCCCAGTTGCCCCCAACTTTCCTCCCCTGCTGGCCTGATTGCCCACAACTGCCTTTCCTTGCAGACCTGGTCCCTCCCAACTGCCCTCCCCTGCTGGCCACCTTGTGGTGGCCATCTTGTGTCCACATGGGGGCAGCCATCTTGTGTGTTGGAGCAATGGTCAATTTGCATATTACTCTTTTATTAGACAGGATAGAGGCCTGGTGCATGGGTGGAGGCCAACTGGTTTGCCCTGAAGGGTGTCCTGGATCAGGGTGGGGGTTCCCTTGGGGCGTGAGGTGGCCTGGGCATCCGGCCTGTGGTGGTTTGCAGGTTGGCGACACCCCCCTGGTGACCCAAGTGGAGGCCCTGGTATCTGGGATTTATTTATCTTTTATAATTGAAACTTTGTAGCCTTGAGTGGAGTCCAGGGACAGCCAGGGTGTGCAGGAAGCTTTGCCAGGGAAACCCAAGCCTCCTGCTCTCTCTGTGGCAGCAGCCATCTTGGTTGGGTTAATTTGCATACTCACTCCTGATCGGCTGGTGGACATGGCTTGTGGGTGTAGCAGAAGTATGGTCAATTTGCATATTACTATTTTATTAGATAGGTAGCGTAGAGCAATACATGCATTTGTTCCTCTACATCCACAGTTGGTTGAATCTGCAGATGCAAAACCTGAGAATATGTATGGCTGGCTGTATGTTTATTGAAAAAAAAAAACCATGTATAAGTGGACCCACATAGTTCAAACCTGTGTTGTTCAAGGGTCAACTGTGTATTTTTATAGGATCAGCCAAAGCTGCTAGAATGAACCAATATTTCCACTTTAATCTCTTCTTTATCTTAATCAAAGTTGAGTATTTTAATCCTATTGTTGTAAAGACAAGGCTAGCTTCTAAGAAACAACATATATGTTATCCCACTACATCACTGCACTTACCACTAGAAACTGTATCCTTGTTGCCATCTAAGTGACACAGGTCCTTCAGAATGCCATCCTGAGGTTTGGAGGTGCAGAGATTTTAAGAGTCTACTTTTTCGGGCTACTCTGGGACCTATTTTCATAGCTTGTGTTCCCTGAAATTTAGTGATTAGGACAAGAGCCAGACGCAGGTAATTTGAGAGGTGATCCGAGGAAGCAGGATTGGGAGAACAGGGAGAGTAATGAAAGAAATGCACACCAAAATACAGAGGTTTTTTAAAAACTACAAATAATTGTATGTCTTTTAAATTCTGTCTTTATTTTATACTTATAATTACGATTATAAGATAAGTTATTCTCACTTGGTGAACTGTTTTTAATCCTCACCGTTTTCAGGCTTTTCCAGACCCAACTTCCTCATTATTCAACTTTATCATTTTCTGTTATATAATGTTTAGAAAAATGTTAATATAGACTCTATGTCCATTTCATTGGTTGACTTTTGGCTTGGAGACTTTATGAAATTTTAAAAACTTATCTTTGAAACTTGACATTTTCACTGTAATTATATATAAATGCAAGTCTCTTTTTGCTTGAAACATAGAGTGGCTTAGAGTTTAGCCTGAAGGTAATCTAAACAAGAGAGTTACATAGTGAGATTTATATTTTAAATATACCACGTTAGGGATGTATGGAGGACAAGTTTACAAAAACAACAAAACAAAACACAAAACAAAGCAGACTAGATATAGATAGACTGTTGCAGTACTGTGGGCCAGAACTGAGATGTTTTAAGGATTCAACCTGCTTGGTTTGTAGCAGAAAGCAATAAACGAGAGTGAAGTCATAAATGCCTTGGTTTGTGGTGGTGTGTTTGAGGAGACGGGCTCCTGCTCAGAGGGCACATCTCCATGGTGCTCAGCTCTGGAGGGCAGGCTCTCCGGGTAACTTTCCCGGGCCCCTCGCATGAGAGGGAAACACTGGGAGCAGGAAGAAATGGCTCCCTTCCTCTGGGACTTCTCACAGAGGCGTTAGACATTTCTCAGAACTATTGGGAAGAAATAGTGTCAGAATTTATCTGAGAGTTTCAACGCCTTTTCAGCATCCAAGTGTGCCATAGGCCGTTCCATGCCGGTTGTTGTGGGGCTTGCAGGTTATCCAGGCAGGATAACTTGCTGCCATTTCACTTTTTTTTTTCCTCCTAAGGTGGTACAGCGCCTCGCGAAGGGCCATGGTGCACTTCCTGGCGGCTTCACTTAGCCCCACACTTGCAACTTCTGTTAACATACATACAGGGGAAAGGATATTTAGTTTCAGACCTACATGCTGTGGGATACCACGGATGTTTATGTCTAAAAGCAGAGACTCCTTTAAAAAAAACACATAACCGCCCCCCTACACACACACATAAACACACACACACACACACACACACACACACACACAACCCCACACAACAACAACCAAATACACACACACACACAAAACAAACAAACAAACAAACAAAAAACACAAAACAAAACAAAACAAACCTGCCATATCCTGAAAGGAAGAAAGAGAAAAGGTGATGGAAAAAGAACAGAAAAGACAAGGCCCTAGGAGTGAGAGTGCTGCAGGCCTCCTGTTCTCACCCACAGATGAGGCTTATGCTTGGAAAGCAGACCAGCAGGAGGAGACGTGGGCAGGGATGCGGGCAGGAGGAACCCGCACAGACAGCTTTGACGGGTGCTGCTCCACTGGCCCCTTGCTCAAAGGGCAGGGGGGTACCAGTGAAGGGGGGGGGGATTCCATGCTGTTTATTTAAAGGGCCAGCATGACCAGAATAACTGAGGAGAGTGAGCATCTGGAGGCTTATCCCACTCACCACAACTTCAGGCGTCTGTGACCCCAGCTGTGGTCCGGGTTGATGTGACCTGACCCTGGTGGTCAGACATTCCATGCAAGCTCCAGAGGTTTTTACTAACTCCCTTTGCCAAAGGAAAAAGACACACTTGTCCAAAAGAGCTGGCTTGGTTATTTTCTGAGGTAATCATAAAGAAAACCTTTGATTTTCTTCTCTATCTTTTGTAATGGGAGAAAAGGGGACCATCGTATGGGTGAGTTGGGAATACAAGCAGTAGTCTGACCCATAGGCCTCGGGTTTATCATCCTGCCCTCAGAAACCAGGTCGGAATGCTGTGGCCCGCGGGCTTTGGCTGGCTCTCCTCGTGATGATCCAGCCTGCCTGGATTTGTGAATTATTGTTCATCCAGAACCTTCCACTCTGCCCAACCAAGCCTCATTCTCAGTGTTCCTATGAAGACTTCCTGGACTACACCAGCTTACAAGGATCTCTCTCATCTGAATATCTCGTGTCCTCGAAGTCGATATCATGCACATGTATATTGTTTCTTAGAAACTAGCCTCGTCTTTACACCTCAACTATGATGACCTGAGTGGCAAGAATCAGATCTCACATTTTATGTATTCTCCCCCGTAAAGCCCAGTAGAGTGCTGAGCAAATAGTAGGTCACTATTGAAAGCATATATTCTGCTTTGAATGAGGTACCCAATGAGTGTACCTTTGAATGAGGTACCCAATGATCTTACACATTCATAAGGATGGAACGTAGAAGGGTGGCTGCTGGGGCAGGATTTGGGGGAAGGGAACGGGACGTTGGAAGTTTAATGGGGACAGAGTTTCAGTCTGGGAAGATGGATGGTGAAGATAGTTACACAACAAAATGAATGTACTTAAGGCCACTCAAGTGTACACGTTAAAGGGGTTAAAATGGTAAGTTCTGTGTATATTTTACCACAATAGAAAAAAAACCACATTTTTACAAAGGCACATACTGTAGAAATCTCAGGCTCTTTTCTTCATGGTAGGCCCAGCTGGTGCCCATGTGTAGGATCAGTATTTGTGTGTGAATGATACTTCCAGTTTGATGGGCTGGCTGAGCTAGCTCCATTTTTTTTAAAAACACTGGAACATTTGCATCAGGCTTTTAATTTAGATTTATTTATTTATTTTTAGTTCACACCCCCAGGAAGGATTAGGTAGGAATCCAGATCTAGGCTAGGCAGTGACCTGATCTTAGTGGCTAGATATTCCATACTCACTTCACAGGTTGCTCTCAGAGGAATGGGAGCAGTTAGTGATGGTGTGAAAGTTGGCAAGTTACATTAGATCTCAAAAAAAATTGGGCCTCCAATTTTGATTTTGTTTCTCCTGGGTCTCTTCGAGTCCTTCGAGTTTCTCCACTGTAAAATGGGGATAATGATACATAATACCTTCCTCTATACTATAGAGTCTACAGGGTTGTTGTGAGGGTTAACTGAGATAAATTACGTGAAATACTGCTTAGAGTACCTAAGACAGAAGAGCAGCTGAAAAGTATGGCTAATGGTTTACAAATGGCAGCTGAGAGGTCTTTGGTTTTGTGACTTTACTTTGGATTTGAGAAGAATGAAAGCAGACCACAGGTCCTGGGAGACCACGAGTGCCTCGTCTGGGACTTGTGATCTCACGTGTAACCACATCCCCAGAGGGCGTGAGGTTGGTGGCTGTGGGAGCAACCCGACTGGGAGAGTTAGAGACTTAGGGCTCTTTCTCTCAGACTGACTGCCCACTCAGCCAACACACACGTTCCAAGCTGTGTTCTCTTTCTTTAGTTTAAACTCAAAAAATCCTGAGAAAGGACTCGAAGAGACCCAGGTGGCTGGCTTTCTCACCTATGTGGTCAGGATGCCAGGTTTGGCTGCTCTCACTTGATCTTTTTTAAAATATATTTTTATTGATTTTTTTACAGAGAGGAAGAGAGTGGGATAGAGAGTTAGAAACATCGACGACAGAGAAACATCCATCAGCTGCTTCTTGCACCCCCCCCCACTGGGGATGTGCCCGCAACCAAGGTACATGCCCCTGACTGGAATCGAACCCGGGACCCTTCAGTTCACAGGCCGACGCTCTATCCATGAGCCTAACTGGTTTCGGCTCTCACTTGGTCTTGATGTTGGAGTGGTGGAGGGGGTTTTCAAAATAAAAAGATAGCTGCTTTTGGGGAAAAAAAAAAAAAAGAAGAAGAAGAAAAGAAAGAGTGTTGGGCAAGTGAAAATGAGGTGTTCACCCAGCAGTGAAGTTCATGCTCTGAACAAGCCAAAGAAAAATCAATACAGATGAAGTATTACAGAATTGTCTACCTGATACCTACGTAATCTTATTAACCAATGTCACCCCAATAAAGTCAATATAAGTTAAAAAAAGAAAGAAACATCAGCCATGAGCCGCACCCTCAAGGATCTGGTTCCGTGGTGACTAATGACCTCTGGGGGGTGCGTTTGTTTTTAAAGAACAGTTGCCTGTGTTTCTTCTTTTCAAAGGGAGTTGAGCACATTGATCTTAAGGTTTTTTCCCCCCAAACTGGCATCAAACATGATTTGACCTTGGTTTAATGTGGGGGGAACTTATCAGGTTGTAAAAAATGAAAATGCTTAATGAAAAGTACTTGAAATAAGCTCAAGACCACATGAACATTTAATGCGAACTTCCAAACATAAGCTATTTTTGCATTCCTATTTACTAGTATGATATACTGTAGTTATTTTTCCCCATGACTCAATACGGTGGGATAGTTTCCCCCTTTGTTCAAATAGTTCTCAGTTTGAACGTGACACAGAGTTCCCATTTCCCCCATAAATTACATATTTATAGCTCATGGGAATAACCGGAATGCTGCGTGTCTCTTAAGAGTACTTCTGTGTTTGAATTATAGAGAAGATGACTTAATAGGATCCTGAACTTTGGGTGCTCTCGATGCAGCTGGGACAGAGAGAACAGGACTCTGTGTCCTGGGCCTGGGTCCTCTTTGCCCTGAGCACCGTCCTCTGAGCCTGCCCCCACCTGTGTGCACCTCTGGCCTGGCGAGGAGGGGGAGGGAGGACGGGCATGAGCATGGGAGCAGCTGGCTCACCAGCAGAGGCAGTGTTGCAGTTGAGAATATAGGCCTAAGTGCAGCTTTGCCGTACACTAATCTGAGCTTGGGATGGTTTCTGTTTCTCTGCTGCTTCTGCTTTATGCCTCTCTAAACTGGCACAGTAGGAGTTACGTTTAGGGTTGTGATTGAATGAGGTAACACTCCAGAAGGCATGGAGTGAGTCGCAGCGAGTGATGGTTATTGTTCCGGAGTTATGAAGCAGGAAGGACTAGGTGTCTTCTCTTGGGAGCACCCTTCTGCCCTTCTCCTTAACTTCTTTGGGAGCCTGGTGGCCACCTCCTAAGACCAGCTGAGCTTCCTGCTGAGGAGGTAGTACCCTTCGTTCCCTAGAAAGCGTAGTGGGGTCCCAGGGTGGGGTGAGCACAGAGTGACTTCACGCCTGCCTCTGGTCCAAGCCTCGCTTGTGGCCAGTCCTCTCTGGCAGTAAGAAACCGCACGAGGGCCTGGGAGCCCAGTACATCTCTTCCTTGAAGGTCCTCAGTAAACCAATGCTGTCTTTACAAACCTGTGCCCTAGGGGACAATGGGCAGCTGGTTGAGTGTTTAAAAAATAAAACTTACAGCACAATTTATAGAAAGCACAATGCTCCAATTTTAAATGTACTGTTTGATGGATTTTGAAAAATGTATGCAGCCATGTAAGCCCCACCTCAGGCCAGGTACAGGATATTCCCACAATCCACCAGAGTTTCCTTATATCCTGTTCAGTTAACATCCCCTTCTTCCCACCCCTTGGCAGCCACTGATTAGCCTTCTGCTAACTATAGAACAGTTTGCATTTTCTAGAATTTCATATAGTAAATGGAATGTGTTGGGCTTCTTTTGTTTATCATAATGTTTTGAGATTCACCCATGTTGTTGCATGTATCGGTGGATTCTCCCTTTTTATTGCTAAGTT
The DNA here is from genome assembly GCF_964339955.1 of Pipistrellus hanaki. Classification (NCBI taxonomy): domain Eukaryota; kingdom Metazoa; phylum Chordata; class Mammalia; order Chiroptera; family Vespertilionidae; genus Pipistrellus; species Pipistrellus hanaki. The sequence goes on from NC_140506.1 coordinate 36,551,799, forward strand.
TTTTTTCATTATATAATATACCACAGTTTGTTTATTTATCCCCCTGTTGGTGAATATTCAGGTTGAATGAGGCAGGCTCAGTGATTTCTTCTGGTCCTGGAATTCCATGATTCTCTTATCCCACTACGAAATATAAGGAGTTGTCACAAAATATAAGGAGTTGTTTATATAGTGAACAAAGAAGAGGCCCTGGAAACTTTGACCAGTGGGTCAGGAAGGACAGCAAGGCAGTTAAAAAGTTAAACACTTTGTAAAGGCAAACAAAAGAGTCTTATCCTTAGCTTAGTTTCAAGGATGCTCACCCCTGTCATTGATGGTGACCCGGCACCTCATTCCTGGGTCTGTGGGGTCTTTATTCAGTTAAATCGCAGAGGGTAGACTCTGATGGTGGCTAACCCAGGACACGCCTGCCCTTGAGCTCCTCCTGGATGCTCAGCTCAATCCCACCTCCGCCTGGGAGTTTTCTGTGCACTCGGACAGCAGAGGCAGGTGCAACACCAGGGGTCAGAGCCCCTCCAAAGGTGCTCATGGATCACTGACGTCAGAATCCCTTGGAGTGCCTCCAGAAAAGCCAGAGAAATGAGAGATGTTTGCCAAGTCAGAATGTAAGGGCAGGGTCCAGGAATCTGCTCATAAACTGTTTGCCGGGAGATATACCTTCTGAACTTTGAGCACCATTCATATAGGAGGACGGCCAAGAGAGAAGATTTGAAAATGATTCAAAGCTGATGTGATAGAAGTGAATTATTAAACACATTTAACTGCTTCTTGCTATTTCACAATATATTTTAATGATTACATGACCAGTGTTTTGTCCTTCAGACTTGTCATTCTGCAAAGTCATTTTAACCTGTTAACCGAGCGGGACCTATAAATACGTCAAACGTAAACAATATCGGGAACGGGTAAGACATATGAATATGTCCTTGAAATATATGTTGCGCCCCCAGAGGGACGGTATATATTTTTTGTAATCTTTTAAAAAAAAATATTTTATTGATTTTTTACAGAGAGGAAGGAAAGGGGAGGGATAGAGAGTTAGAAATATCGATGAGATGAGAGAGAAACATCGATCAGCTGCCTCTTGCACACCCCCCACTGGGGATGTGCCAGCAACCAAGGTACATGCCCTTGACCAGAATCGAACCCGGGACCTTTAGGTCCGAAGGCCGACACTCTATCCACTGAGCCAAACCGGTTTCAGCTATTTTTTGTAATTTTTATCATTGTTTGTAAAATTTATAATTTTTTAATTCGACGTGTCCATTTTTTTTTGGTCGATATTCTTTTCTATTTTTTTTTGTAATTTTGTATTTTCCTTTGTGCTTTAAATATATAAACAAATTATATATATATATATATATATATATATATATATATATATTTCATTTATTTTCATTAAGTATAAATTAAAAAAAATAATATGAAATTATGTCCTCCGGGCGTGACGTACTGACACGTCCTAGTGAAAGAGTACGCTCCTGTTACAGGTTGCGTCATTAAAAAGGGAACTCCCCGGTTAACAGGTTAAGTAGTATCAAGTAGTATTGATATAAGAAAATAAAGTGATATCACTGATATGACAAATTATAAGATGATTCATCACATGGAATCCAGGGCCTGAAGGAAGGGTTAGGGAAACTATAGATTTCTAATGAGAAAGTCAAGTTTAATTAATTGTCCTCTGTTAAATAGATTTGGATTGGGTTTGGCACCTGAAAGTTAAATAGTTAATTACAAGGTCTGCCAGTGAATAGTAAGTAATCTGCACCCCCAATTTCATGTTGGAGATGTCACGATTGCAGTTTGTCGAAGGAGAGGGAGTGGATGCCAACTGAGACTTTGTAGGGACATCGCAAGATGAGGTGCTCTGAGAGTTGGGGAATGGGTCCCAGTTGTAAACCGCCGATTGAGACAGAATCAGTAGTTTCAGAGGATGTGCTATGTACACAACTGCTTTTGAATCAGAGGCAATAGGGACTTCCAGGTGGCCTCTACTCAACCCCCTTCAAGGCCATCAGGTATCCAGGTATTTCAGACAATACCACCTTCCCCTGCCCTTCTAACTCTACCTACCATTCAGCCAATTCCCTCCCACAGTTAGGTAACAGGTAGGGTTTCTCTAATCGATGTATTGAGAACATTTGATAAGATTCAGCATTCATTTGTGATAAAAGTTCTCAGCCATCCTGAAACAGAAGAGAAATGCCTTAACCTTAATAAAAGGCATCTACTAAGTGTACAGGTGGATTTTTTTTTCAATAGATGGAGTTACACATATGTTGATAATATGCGATTTGATATGTATGCTATTTTGTTGTATTGACAGCAAGCTTCAAAACTTCATATGTCAAATTTGCTGAAGGTTTTAACATCATAGATATTTTTATGCTTATAAACACCAAATTTTGTGCCAAAAAAAGGTATTTGTGGGAAGTTTTAATTCATTACTTTATTTTGAAGAAAAGTGTTGCCGAATACTCCAAGAAGCTTATGGTGAACATGCTCCATCTCAAGATACTTGTGAACTCTGGTTTAAATGCTTTAAAAGTGATGATTTCGATGTGTAAGACTAAGAACAACTAGGTTAACTGAAAAAATTTGAAGACCAACAATTACAAGCATTATTGGGTGAAGATGTGTGTCAAACTCAAAATCAACTTGCAGAAAGATTAAATGTTGCTCAGCAAACAATTTCTGGTCATTTACAAGCAATGGGAAAGATTTTAAAGGAAGGAAAATGGGTGCCACATCAACTGAACAAAAGACAAATGGAAAACTGAAAAGTCATCAATAAAATGTTGCTTCAACAGCACGAAAGAAAGTCTTTTTTGCATCGAGTTGTGACTGGCGATGAAAAGTGGATTTATCTTGAGAATCACAAACGCACAAAATCATGGGTTGATCCAGGTCAACCATCAACATCAATTGCAAGGCCAAATCGGTTCAGAAAGAAGACAATGCTCTGCGTTTGGTGAGATCAGGAAGGTCTGGTGTATTATGAGGTTCTAAAACCAGATGAAACCATTAATACTGATCACTACCAAACAACAAATAATCAATTTGAACCACGCTTTGATCATAAACGACCAGTATGGGCCAGAAGACATGGCAAAGTAATTTTGCTTCATGATAACGCACCATGACCCACTTCAAAATCAGTTAAAGACACCTTAAAAGATCTTGTCTAGGAAGTATTAACCCACCCGCCATATTCACCGGACCTTGCTCCTTCAGATTACCACTTGTTCTGATCAATGGCACATGCACTTTCTGAGCAGCACTTCAAAATGTATGAAGAAGTTGAAAATTTGGCTTCTGAATAGTTTGCCTCAAAACAAAAAAAGTTCTATTGGGATGGTATCCACAAATTATTTGAAAGATGGGGGAGATGTGTAGCTAGCGATGGACATTACTTTGAATAAACCACTTTAAAAAAAAAAAAAAAAATATATATATATATATATATATATATATATATATATATATATATATATATATATATATATATATATCTTAGGAGGAAGGGAGAGAGATAGAGAGCTAGAAACATCGATGAGAGAGTAACATCGACCAGCTGCCTCTTGCACACCCCCTACCGGGGATGTGCCCGCAACCAATGTACATGTCCTTGACCGGAATTGAACCTGGGACCTTTCAGTCTGCAGACCGACACTCTACCACTGAGCCAAATCGGTTTCGGCTGAATAAACCACTTTTGATGTTTCTCTTGAAATTATTCTGTTTTCTTGGGTTACAAAATCTGCATTATTAACAGGTAAATGGTCAATCTGCATTTTTAACCTGTACTGGTTAATAATGTGTATTTACCATTTTCTTCAAAATAATGAATCAAAACTTCCTGCAAATGCTCTTTTTTTTGCATGAAATTTGACATTTTTAAGCATAAAAATATCTATGATGTTAATACCTTCAGAAAATTTGACATACGAAGTTTTGAAGCTTGTTGTCAACACAACAAAATAGCATACATATCAAATTGCATACATATCAACATATGTCTAACTCCACCTATTGAAAAAAAAAATCCACAATATTAACCAGTACACCTAGTACAAAATACAGCTAGCATCAGAATGGTGCAAGACTGAATGCTTTTTCCTTAATATTGAGAAAAGATGGGCAAAAGTCAGAGGTCATTGCAGTAGTTCAGGCAAAGATGAAAGTTTAGACTTTGGTGAAAGCCAGAGAAATGAGAGATGTTTGAGAGGCAAAAAAAAAGAGCTTATTCACACGTTGGATATGGGGACTGAGGAGTGTTGCAAGGATAACTTTTAGGTATGAATTTACTGAGCTGGATGGATGGTGCTGCCATTCATTTAGCAGGATGGTGGGAAATGTCCTTTCTCTTCTGTAGAAACCCCCACCATCTGTACCATGGCTCCAAAATTTCAATTAGAGCAGTCTGGCATCCATGGAAGAGATACGTATTTGGAAGGGGAGTAAGGTATTTTCAAGCCTATGAAAATATATTAAAATACACAGCCTTCCCTGGTTACACCTGGGTATTGAAGAAACAAATTATTTGGAAGATGTGCCAATACTGAAATTCCAGAGAAGTGAGAATTCTATATTTCAAGGTGTTTGTAACAAAGCTCTTTAACAAAGTATCTAGTTTAGGTATCATCACAGATGGGTGAGGTACATGTTTTCAGACACCTGTTTTCAGATGAGAAATTGGAGTCTCAGATTTATTGATTTGTCCAATGCTAATCCATGGTGAAAGAGGTTTCTAAACTTAAGTCTCCTGATTCCCCTGCTCCTACTTTTTTCACTGCTATAGTGAAGGTTAATTTCAGTTTTGAAGAGAATTATCCGAAAGAACTTGGGTCTGTACAGGCTGGTATTCTCTCATAGGCTGTTCCCCTTTCCTCCCACCCAGCTCAGTCCTATTCATCCTTCCGCGCTCAGTTCGAATTGTTCATATCCATAAACCTTTCATGCCCATTCCTGCTTACTGAATTTTCCCCCCATTTTCTTTTAAGTTTTGCCTTAGATGAAAAACATTATAAACAGGTATTGAATTCTAGTTAATGATATACGTGCTGAATGAATTGTGCTGTTATCTGCAAATTACATTGTAATGTATTAAAAAATAATATAGATTAGTAGATGGATAGAGGGATAAATGAATAGACATGTGATAAAGAGTAAAATGTGCCCAGCTGGCATGGCTCAGTGGTTGAGCATTGACCTATGGACCAGGAGGTTACAATTTGATTCCCAGTCAGGGCACTTGCCCAGGTTGCAGGCTCAATCCCCAGAGTGGGACATGCATGTGGCAACTGATCAATGATTCTCTTTCATCATTGATGTTTCTATCTCTCTCTCTTCTTCTCTGAAATCAATGAAAATATTTTTAAAAAGAGTAAATCTTCTTGTACAGTCTGGGTAGTAGATATATCATATGAGTTTTGACGGTATAGTTTGTTCCACTCCTAAGTATGTTTGCAACTTTTCATAATATGAAGTACCCTGTTTCCCCAAAAATAAGACAGTGTCTTATATTAATTTTTGCTCCCAAAGATGCGCTAGGTCTTATTTTCAGGGGATGTCTTATTTTTCCATGAAGAAGAATACGGTATACATTTATTGTTAAATGAAAGTAAAGGAAATTTATTACCTGAATACGGTACGGTAGTACGGTAGTTGTCAACACAAACCAGACAAATTGTGAATCCTACAGTATCAAGAATTTACTCATTTATTCAATGACAATCATGTCATCATCTTCTGGAAAATCATCATAACAATCATGTCATCATCTTCTGGAACATCATCATAACAATCCAATTCCTGAATTTCCTGGTGAATTTCTTGTGACTACCTTTCTTTCAGAATCAGTGGACCAAATCTCTCATGTTTAGCCTAGGGGGGCCTTATTTTCGGGGGATGCCTTATATTTCACTCAGAAGGAAACCTGTAAGTAGGTCTTATTTTTGGAGGATGTCTTATTTTCGGGGAAACATGGTAGGGAAAAAGAAAAAGACATTATCATTAGTTAGAACGGAACAACTGAAACTCAAATCTACCAGAACGTTCTCAGAAGTCTTATGAGACCCACCTCAAAACCTAACACCTGAGTGGTGAATGGGAAAGCATTTATCCATTGGTTTCTTTCTCATTGTGTGAATGCTGGGAGGCCTCGCACCTTAGAGAATTCCCAGTGTTGCAAGCTAGAGACACAGCATAGACTGAGGTGAGATGTTTCAAATCTATACCTGAGTGCAGCTGGTCAAAGCCTGTGCAGAAATGGTCTCTTGAATCAGTGACTACATTTAAGAGTCAAACAGGAGTGTCTAAAGCGCTGCAAAAGTGTTGTGTTATTACCTATTGCTACATAATGGATTACCTCCAAATTTATTGTCTGAAACACTTATTATCCAAGTTTTTGTGGGTCAGGAATTCAGGAGCAACTTAACTGGGTGGTTCTGGCTTGGAGGTCTCCCATGATAGTTTAGGCAATATTTTAAGCCAGGGCTCAATGTATCTGAAAGTTTGATTAGGGCTGAAAGATCCATATCCAAGGTGGCTTGTTGCATGGCTGTTGGCAGGCGGCTTCAGCTTCTCACAATATGGCCCCATAGTAAGGCTGCTTGAGTTTCCTGATGACATGGCAGCTGGTTTCCCCCAAAGTCAGTGATGAGAGAGAGAGAGAGAGAGAGAGAGAGAGAGAGAGAGAGAGAGAGAGAGAGAGAGAGAGAGAGAGAGAGAGATCCTAATGCCTTTTATGACCTAGTCTCAGAAGTCACACACTGTCACTCCCACGACCTTCTTTTCCTTAGAAGTGAATCACTAAGTACAGTCTACACTCAAGGGGAAGGGAATTAGGTTTCATGTTTTGAAGGAATGAACATTAAAGAATTTGAGGACATATTTTGAAAGCACAACAGGTTTCCAATGAAGTTCTCCTCTCGTACTCCAGATACTTTCATGCTCTGCATTAATTCCAGCCTGTCCAAAGTAGCTCCAAACCCTACAAAGATTTAATATGGGAAGGTTAGCAGAAGTTAATTCCCTACTGCAGCAGCATGTCCCAGGCCCATCGTTTATTATCTCCCTTTCCCATTATCTGCTCTAGAGTCCCTTAGCCTCAGCCAATTCTTTGGCTCATCTAGGCTGCTTTCCTGATGGATGATTCAGACCTTCATCTCTTTGAGGTCTGAGCCTTTGGTTGTCTTTGTAAGGCCAAGATTGCTGCAATTGCCTGTTTCATCAACGCAGTAATGGAATCATTAATTGATACCCAGTGAATCTCTTGTGTTCCAGACATACTTCTCCCTGTGCACATTATTTAAGAGCAGCCTTTAGCTCCTCATGGAAATCAGAGTCAGATACTCTTGCCAGTATAGTAACATCTTTCTTTGCTTGCTGGTCTACTGTCATGAGGAGGCTAAAGTTAACAGGCAGTAGTCATACTTCAAGTGGAAGCCCTACCTTTTCCCCTATTGGGAACATTCTCTATCTGAAAGTAGGATGATTGATTCAGTGGAATCTAAGATTGTGGGATGGGAAACATTTTTAATTGGATCAGGAGGAGTGCTGGTGTGAAGGGGCAATCCTAGTTTCAATTCATGTTTTCTGGACCAATGATGCTAGACACTGGGACATGGCATCATATACCAGCTGTTGTTTTAGCACATATGTACAGTACTGTGGAGGCCTAACAATGGGATGTTGTCTCTGAGCTGATACTTTAGCTTAGTTGTTAAAATGACTTTCTAACAACTACTTCCAGCCAGGAGGGAGTAAGTCAGTCTGGGATTACATGTTGAATGTAAACAACTAGAAAATTAAACAAAATATAGGAAATAATTGTTTTTAAACATTGGATAAGAATCAAACAAGATTATGACCCCTGAGAAAAGGAAAATAAATGGAACAGGACCAACCATTATGTAGACTTTCTGCTTTCAGGTAGCTCTAAGACTATGGTTCAAGGGAGGGAAAACCATGCAGAGTGTGGCAATCTCACAGAGTTAAGTAAGTAGATATTGTAGTTCAAGAAGACTAAGCCCTGGGCACTGTGGCTCAATTGGTTGGGTGACATTCTATGCACCAGAAAGTTGCCAGTTTGATTCTTGGTCAAGAGTACATGTGTGGGTTTCAGGTTCAATTCCCAGTGGGGGGGCCTGCAGGAGGCAACTGATTGATGTGCTCTCACACATCAAGTGGTTTCTCTCTCTCTCTCTTTCCCTCTCTTTTCCTTTCTCTCTTAAAAAAAAAAAAAAGACCTCTTAAGAACACTTAAAAATGGTTAAAATGGTACATTTTATGTATGTATATTTTAGTACAAAATATTTTTTTAAATTAGTCACTACTGTTCAACCTTGGTTTATTTGCCAGTTCAGGTCATTCCATGTTGATGACAAAAAAATCTAAGAGCACAATGGAATTCAGTTACGTAAAAGTGGCTTCTTTGTGTGCTTCCTACAAACTTTTGAAAACATAAATGCCTGTAGAAATTTAACTTACATTTTGCCTTTATTAATTTCTACTGAACACTTTATGTAATCTGCCATAAATAAATAATCAAAAGAAAAAAGGTCTATTCTAATATTTCCACTTGCCCGAGCTTTCTGACTCCTTCCTTCGAGCTCTATGCCAGTAAAGTTCCAGCAACTGAACTTTATTTATTGTAGGCCATTCTTTTGTTCAAACCTCAAGAAACCATCCTTGCAATGGATTGCTCCAAATATCCTTGCCAGGACACTTTAAATCAGGAAGAACACTCCCATGTCAATAAATTCTCTGCTATTCTTTCACCAGCTCTGGTCCAACATCCTCAAGGTCCACTCCCACTAGCATGTTCAGGTTCCTGCCTGTACGAATTCAACAGAATCTTTGATTCCTTCAGAAAACTATTTCCTACTGGAGCAGGGATGTATTTTCCCTCCTGTGTGAGCCAAAACCTGGCTCTAGTTATCCTGGAGACAGTGAGTGGAGGTTGGAGCAGATCTTGATGACAAGAATCACATAACAAGGCAGGCTCAGGTGAAGTCTTTTCAGGTGTCCTGCTGGAGAGTGGTTCTCTTCTAGCAAGGGGAAGAAGGCTGGTTCCGCTCTCTTAGAGGATTAAAATCAGACTCAGTATTCTCAGACTTGTTTACCGCATCCCATGTCTTAATAGCTTAAAGTTTTTCTATAAGGGGCCTAACTTTGAAATAGTGACCTGTTGAGGCTTTGCATTCTGTTTCCTTTTGACTTTGTCACCTTGGATTAAACAATCGTCTTAAAGTTTGAGACCATAAACCTAGCACCTGCAGGAGATAAAGTTTTTAAAATATTGCCATAAACTTGGGGACTGCAGGGTCCCGGGTTCGATTCCGGTCAAGGGAATGTACCTTTGTTGTGGGCATATCCCCAGTAGGGGGTGTGCAAGAGGCAGCTGATTGATGACTCTTTCTCATCAATGTTTCTAACTCTCTATCTCTCTCTCCCTTCCTCTCTATACAAAATCAATAAAATATATTAAAAAAAAATAAAATATTGCCATAGAGACCTTCTAATGTTCACAGTTACTTAAGTTGATTTTTGGCTAACCTGAATCCATCATTTTCTTTTTTCAAGATATCCAAAGCAGTCACAAAAGTCAATGAATTCCCCATTCCTTATTGTCATCAGTATCATTACCTCCATATTATTTAAGTACACAGCTACCATACCCCCCAAAGCTTCTCCTTGCCACCTGTACCTCATCCAGAAGAGAGCCAATTGGGTTGCTGCTGGATCTGTACTTACCACCAGCAATGGGTCCTTACTTCTGTCCCCCTACAACATTCCATCCAAAGGGATCCTCACAAGTAGTAACTGCCCAGCACTTCTGGATTGTGACTGCCAAGCTGCTTGCCATAGCATCACAGATCTTGGTGTAAGAGAAGCCCTGGAGCAAAATCTAGAGATCCTTATTGGGGACCGAGGTGCTGTCAGATTATACTTTTGTGGAACTGGTCCAAGCCTACGTGGACTGGTTGCCCGGAGCAGTGGTTGGAGTGAATGGCAGGGCCATGATGAGAAGTGATGCACTGAGGGTCTGCTTCCTGCCAAGTGTTAGTATACAAAACATTGGCAGCCCAGTCCAAGTGTTTACTCGAGCCAAGGTAAATTGCTGGTCAGTTCCTAGATACATTTGACCAGAACTAGGTCAATGTCTATTTGTCTAATCAGTTTTCTGACTACCCTCTTATCTGTGTGATTCTGGCACTGGGTCTGAGTCCAAGGACAATGACCCCAAATTTCTCAGTGGATTAAATGAAAAATCAGGCTAACAATTCCCAAATTTACTAACACCTTGCTTTCAGTCCAACATTAACCTAATGGCCTTCATTCACCAACATAACTTTGAACATTTTTCAGTGTCAAAACTGAATAGTTAATGTTCCTGTTCAGTTATTATGTAACCTATCATATGATCTAATACACCCACATAAAAAAATTACCAATATTTTCCCAACCAATTTGTTAGTGGGGGCACCTACTAATATCTTCAGTATGGGAAAAAGAAGGACAGATTCAAGACTGTCAGCATTCTTTTACAAAGTTATCATTGCTTAAATATTTTTCAAAACATTTTATGAAAAATTATAAATTATAAGTTATAAATATACATAGAATAGAAAGGCTAGAATAACAAATCCCTAGGTACCCACCACCCACCTCTTAAGGATCTTTACCAAGACTCCAAAGGAATCTAGAATTCTAGGCACACTTCACAGGTAGCCAAGATGGCCAGTGTACCAGAAAAATGTTTTTTCTTACTATCCCCATCACAGCTTGAGTGAGTAATCACATTGCCCACCCTGGAAATGGATTTCTTTTCCTCCAGTGGGTTTATTGGATTGAGTTTTCTTTAAGCGGAGGGGGTCAAGGCCAGAGGTGAGGAAGGATCTAGCTGAGCCCGTCAGAGGGAGCAGTGCCCTCCTGTTTCCCATCGTTCACTATAAATTCATGCTGATATCTTGTCAGAGCTTTGTTCAGCTCTGTTCTGCTCCTTCTGCTGGGATACCATTCATTTTTCTTGGACCGTGAGATACAGTCTGTGACCTTCACTTGGGCTCTGGCATTACTGTCTGTAGTATTTCCCAGTAAATGAATTGGCAAAACATGACTGACCTACTTGTACTTTGATCGGTCTAGGTTGCTTAATGTTTTCCATCTTAGTTCAGGGCAACTAGGGGAAAAAAAGGTTTGAAATAGAATTTTTTAAGTATGTTTTTCTAATAAAATTATGTGATGGCCTTAATTATGTGTTTCCAAATCTCCTCCCATCTCACTCTGTTTTCACGCTGAAGTGCAGTTGTTTTTCAGAGTCTGGAGCAACTGAAAAACGTGAACTGTACTGTATGCTGATCAGCATCCCTATGGACTTCTGGGCATATTTTGGGCACTGCGTTTGAAAGGAGGTATTGGCAAACGGCAGTGTGGCAGGGGGAGAGCTAAAGGTATACAGCTTTCACACAGTTTAGCCATGCTCTTAACCAGTACACATACCGCCTCTCACTACACCCTGCCTCTTCTCATTGAGGAGGTGGGCGAATCCCCTGCCATGTATTTTCTAACTCCACGAGTCTTTGATTCCCTGACCTCTGACCTCAGCCAGCCTCATGCTCTCCACAGAGAGACACCAGGATGTCTTCCCAGAGGCCAAGTCGAAATGACAGACCTCTTCCTGCTTCAAGTGAATTGTGTCTCACAGGGTGCACTTTAGGATGGGCCCCCAACGCCAAGGCAGAGCCAGCTGGAGATACAATTTTGTGTTGTCGTGATTTATCCTCGGTGACCTTTGCTTTTGTATCTTTCACCATCCCCTGTTACTCAGAACAACACCACACAGACCCTGTGGCTCAAGTTGGTCACCACTAATTTTCCCAGGGAAGGAGCTAATGCCTTTTAACTTTTCTTCCACTATCTAGAGATGTATTATGGAGTAGCAGAAAGAAAATGGATTTGGACATTCAAATATCTGAGTTTAAGTCTAAAAGTGCAAAACTTGAGCAAAACCAATTAACCTCATTTATCCATTAGGAAAATGGGAGAGATAATACTTAACCAGGGATGAATTCAGGTTTTATGGAGCCTGAAGTTTATACTGTTTGAGAGAGCTCTTTTTAAACAAAATAAGACAAAATTGTGAATACAAATGGAGTGGGTACAAAATTTTATTAGTTTAGAAATAATGCCCATGGCATATTAAGTGAAGTATGATGCATTGGGCGTTGGAGTGAAAAGAAACAGTCAACGAAGGCTGTTTTTTGTATGATTTATAAAAACGTATGACATGTGAATATATTTCTAGGGCTCCTTCCTAGAGTTAGGAAATGGTCCATTCGTTGAGGGGTCCTGAAGCCTGATTCATTAGCATTGTGGTACATTTGCCTCTGTATCTCAACCTCTCAGAATGGTGAGCATTAAATCACAAGACTAAAATATATGCGAACTTTCTTTGTAATTACTAAACACTGTGAGATATTACTCATTATTTTGATGCCCAGAACTAAGCACAAATGTTTATTCAGTAAGTGATAAAACAGGTGAAATTTGCTCTCACCAAAGTACTATAATTTGTTATATGTGTTAATTTCCCATAGGCCTTTACAATGATCAGAATAATATATGTACACATTTTTTAAAAGAGTCAAATATTGATTTAAAAAAAACTTGTGAAATAAAAATCCCATTCCCCATCTTTATATTTTGCAGTCAATACAGTTCTTCCATATTGTTAAGTAATGTGTATTATATTGCTTTCTCCTGGTTTATCAATGTTTATCTAGTGGCTTTATTATGGTAGATGAGGATTTCATGTTCTTCTTCCCAGTCTCCCAGTATATTTTTTTATGACTGTCATAATTTGAAGACTTGTTTACAGCTGAACCATAGTAGCCTGTGATTATATTTTTTGTCATATATACATTTTAAAATTTTCCCCAGAAGCAATCAGAGACTTTTTTTCATTTCCTTAGTTTTTCATTGGACTGTGTGGAGTTTTCCTAATCTGTACAATAGCATTTTATATGTTTTCCCACACAGTTAAAATCCTCACCCTGCAGAGAGCTATGGAACCCTACTCCGTTCCTCTGCTCCAGATTGGCCTTGCTCTCCTTGCAACAGTGTGGAACTTTCATGTCCTACCATGCTAGAAATTTGCTTCATCCCACTTCTGTGTTGATTTCCTATTTCCTGAATTTCTCATCTTCCTCTTTCTTGGTTTAGTCCCTTTTTTTTGGGGGGGGGGTAGATCTTATTCTCCAGTAACTTCCTGAGCAAAGGTATGTATGGCAGGTATGTAAACTAACTGAGACTCTGCATGTCTCAAAAATATCTTTATTCTAGCCTCATAATGGACTGACTGTTTAGATGGATATGGAATTCCAGGATTCCAGGTTTAAAATTATGTCGCTCAGAATTCGTGGGGCATTCTTATTGTCTTCTAGATTCTGGTATTGCTTTGAGAAGTTCTGCCATACTAATTCCCAGTTCTTTGTACTTAGTGACTTTCCCACGTTGGAGCTGATTTAAAATGCCACAGTAGCATATGTGGTACATGATATTATTGCTCAAAAAATGTACTCTTATTCCTCATGCCCCCCTCCCATTTACAGGGGTAGCATGTACACCTATGCTCTTCAGTTCTAGGGTTGGCCATTTGACTTATTTTGGCTAAAGGGATATTAGCAGATAGGTTGCAAACACAGGATTAAAAGGCCCTTGTGTGGTTGAACTTGCTTTCTCATGCTATGTCATTAGAAGCAGCAGAACATGCTGATAACTAGCTCACTGGTTTTAGGAGGATGGTGAGTAATACATGGAACAAAGGCCAATCAGTCCTAGCCAAGTTCAACCTAAATCAGCAGAGCTGCCCAGCTGAGCCCAGCTGGCATCTGCCAACCTCAGCTGACTCACAGATCAATGATAATAAATTACTGTTATTTTAAGCCACTGTTTTTTTTTTGGATGTTTATCATTGTAGCATTTAGTGGTAATGCTACAGTGCAACATTTGGTATCAGAAATTAGTATATAATTGGTATTAGAAATTGGTATCAAAAATTGGTTATAGGCATAAGGAAAATAAAGCATAAGCGGCATTGGTTTAGGGACTGAATGGTGGGCACAAGAAGGCTAAATAGGAGGCTAAAAAAATGGACATCTGTGTTATGTAGGGATTAACTATCTTTTTAATATTTGGACATTTGGAAGTTGGGCTGCTTTCACATAATGGGGGCAAGGGGAATGTGTGTGGATCCCAGGTGATTTTCATGGGCATCTCTTTCTACACCTTATTCAGTCTTTGGATGGACTTGAGGAAAAAAAAAATCTTGTCTGAAAAGAGTGTGATTACCAAGACCCCTCTAAAATGAAAGTTTGGAAGGTAAGCTGCCAAGAGTTGCAGAATAGCTGCTGGTGGTGGGGATGGGGGACAGAAAGGGGGGAGCTTAGACTGAATAATGCAGGCCTGAAAGGGTGAGTACTAGTTGTGATCTTAAGACATATGACATCACCAAGGGTTATTTCTTCCCATTAACTTCCCTCTTATTTCTTCTTGGGAACCATGGAGAATTGGATCCGTGCATGGCAGGAAATGGATTTGTGAGTCATGGAAGTGCACTGCTTAGATGCCCCATTGAGACAATCTGCCATGGGAAGCATAGTTGACTGACAGACCAGCTGCCACACCTCTGGGGCCACTATGAACACACAGAGGCCATACTTCCCGTAGGCGACTTCCAGTCAGTAACTGTAAGGTGAGGGTGTTATGGCCTGGCTATGCCTCCTTGATGGAAACAACTTATGGCTCAGAGACTCCCTTTGGCCAGGGGGAGACTGCACAGTAGTGCTATTGTGTGACACTTTTTCTACTTGAGTCTTTCTTTCCTTCCTCCTTTCTCAGGTTTCAGACCTGCAATGTGGTCTGAAGGCTCTCCCTACCTACTCTTGTTCTCTGTCCCTTTATTTCTCACAGGCATTATCCCCAATAAATCTCTTGCACATCCAATCTTGTCTTGATATTTGCTCTGAGGATCTTTCCCATAGTGGTTTTCTTTTCTTTTTCTTTTGTTTTGTTGGTGTTGTTTGTTTGTTTTTGTTTTTGGCTATAGCAATTGAAATAGTATGACTTGGTATGATTTTCATTCACTGGGCTAAGTACTTGGAGACCCTCTTATTTTTATTTTTTTATTTAAAAAAATATATTTTCTTGATTTTTTACAGAGAGGAAGAGAGAGGGATAGAGAGCTAGAAATATCTATGAGAGAGAAACTTCAATCAGCTGCCTCCTGCATACCCCCTACTAGGGATGTGCCCGCAAACAAGGTACATGCCCTTGACCGGAATCGAAGCTGGGACCTTTCAGTCTTCAGGCTGACGCTCTATCCACTGAACCAAACTGGCTTCATCCTTGGAGACCCATTTAATTGAAGGACTCAAGATTTTCAGTTAGAGGAAATTTTATTTCTTTTTTTTAAAATTGTCTATCTAAATTTCTCTTTCTGGAATTCCTATTAGTTGGATATTGTACCTCCAGGATCAAGCTTCTAATTTCCTTATCTTTTCTCTTCTATTGCTCATATATTTGTCGTTGTCTACTTTCTGGGAAACTTCCTCAACTTTATCATCCAACTTTAAAAATTTCAGTTCTCTGATGCTTAATTTCTAAGAGCTCATTCTTATTTTCTAATTATTTGTGTTCCATAGTATCTTGTCTTTATTTCAGGAGTGCACTTTCTCTTCTTATCTTTCTAAGGATGCTGCTTCTAGCTCTTTCTATCTTTTCTTTCTGGTCTTTGAAATGTTTATTCCCTACATCGCCTCTACTTTTTCTAAGTGGCCTTTTCTGTTTGTTTTTGTTTGTTTGCTTTGGTTTGGTTTTTGTTTCTGCCTTTCATGCAGGACACTTTCTAAATGTCTATTGATTCCTGGCTATCTGTTCTTATTTAAGAGTTAGTCACTAACTAGCTAAATGGAAAATCTGTGAGCTTGGGAGGGGCTTGTCACCCTCTGGCTCCACTGCAGTGACTATGGCAGTCAGCTGGCTTTTTCATTGGGGAAACTCACATGTCAATATCTATTAGACTGCTCACTGGGACCATTAATGCCTGGAGAGAAGACTGTTTCCATCTGCTTCTTACGGGATAGAGGGCTAGCTGCTGGCATTTTTGCAGCTAAGTTGAGGAGGACATTTGCATTACTCAGTATTTTTACTGTGGATCCAGTCTCCACCATACTAAATTTCTTTGTGAGGGTGGGGGGTGGTGGTCATTGTCCCCCCCCCCCAAAAAAAAATACATATAGGAAGGGATTTTTATCACTTTATTTGGGTTATGGATGAGGACCGAGTGCTCAATAAATAGATTTGGAGCCGAGACCGGTTTGGCTCAATGGATAGAGCGTCGGCTTGGGAATGAAGGGTCCCGGGTTCGATTCCGGTCAAGGGCATGTACCTTGGTTGCGGGCATATCCCCAGTAGGGGGTGTGCAAGAGGCAGCTGATCAATGATTCTCTCTCATCGATGTTTCTAACTCTCTATCTCTCTCCCTTCCTCTCTGTACAAAATAAAAAAATTAAATAAATAAATAAAATAAAAATAAATAAATAAATAAATAAATAAATAAATAAATAGATTTGGAGTAAATCTCCCTATTTTCATCAGTTGCCTCGCCCCAACTAGTACCTCAGCCTCAGCTTTTCGGAGGTTGTGAAGTGCAGCAACACTTTGCTTCTTGGTCGTGTCATTCCATGGAGGTTCTTAAGTCCTACCTTTCTCCACTTTTTCAAGGCCAAAATCTTCTAGTTACTTTCTGTCTTCATACATTGTGCATTAAAAACAGCAGGATCTATATGTTCCATCAGCGCTGCTTGTGTGTTTCCATTTCTCATCTTACCTGTTGCTGAGAGCGGGGAGGAGAAAGAAAAGTCTCTTCTCCGCCATATTTGAAATGAAAGTCTTTCCCAGGCTTTTTTCGTGTTAAAACAGTAAATGCCTAACTCATACCTGGCTTGTGAGGATTATCCCAGCAGAGCCTGGCCTGGGAGGATGGGGAGAACCAGCAGTGCCCTTGTACATGGATGCAGCTGGACTGAATGTCAAGAGCAGGACCATCGTTGAGCTGGGAAAGAGTACTTTTCCAAACAGCCGGTTCAGAAACAGGATAAGAACTGCCATTGGGTTGATGGTGGGTCAGCCAGGTGTGGAAGAAGGAACCGGTATGATGTGCCCTGGAATTGTTGGCCTTGTCCAGGCGGAATGGAGATGGAAACAGCTTGCTTGAGTTCCTGTCCCAGCTCTTCTAGGAGCTGTGCCAGGCCTGCCTTGATGCCACCGCCTTAGGAAGACTGCTCCCTGGTTCTCAGTGTCTTAACACAAAGCGAGAAGCACCAGTGGTCAAATTCCAGTGTCATCAGTACCCTTTGTGTGCCTGCAGAAACGACCTCCTGACCTAAATTTCAAAAATGTCATACTCTTGCTCTAGCTGTGAGTTCTGTTTACTTTCCCCACGTTTTCTGGGTCTTGTCCAATTTGGGTATTTCTCCCCCTGCAGGAGTTCAATAGTGTGCGATTGGTGTGGGATGTTACAGCTAGAGATTGGTCATCATTAAAGCAAAGGAGAGACATGAAAGTCTGAGATGGTGAAGGGGGACATCTAACCTACAGACAAGCCAGGGCAAAGGCACAGACATGCTGCCCACCCACAAGTCATTAAAAATAAAAACAGCAGAAGAAGAAGGAGGAGGAGGAGGTGGTGGTGGTCACCTGGTATGACAAGTCCAAGGGCTCTCATGAGGTGGGAGTCGGAATATTTGAAATAGGTACTGTCCTTGGAAAGTTGGAGGCTAGGGGTGCCATCTGCTCAGCTCCTCTCATCCTGAAGCACCCCACATTTCTTGTCCCCACCCTTCTCTAGCCCTTCTCCCTACGGCCCTACTTTTGGACCCTAAATGGGTTAAGTTAGGAGTTTCCTAAGACAGGTGACATGTTCCTCCTCTTGCCCCTCAGGTTTTTGTTTTGTTTTGTCCCCCACCCCCAAATAGCCTGTATACTTTGGATAGAACAACTGTGTGCGGACTGTCTGCCTGAGAGCCCTTTCCAGACCAAGGCGCTTCCAGACCAGGCGTAAATGGGCTGCTCACTCTGAAGTCTCTTGTGATTAGTAATAAGATTTTCTTAACTTCCTCTGGGTTTGTTTATGAAAAACTCTAGAGTGGAGTTTATTCAGAAAAAAAAATTACTTTTTAGCTTCCACATGGCTGAGAGGATTCAGAGATTCATGGTTTTAGGAAGCCCAAAATAAGAAAATCTCCTTTAAAAAAAAAATTGATGTGTATTTTCAGTTTTTCTAGCTGCTTTTACTTTCTACAATCCAGCTCTATCTTTCCTACATCCACCAGTCTACAAGGCTGTACAAATAGAATTTTTGTTGAATTTTTTAAACATTAGCTATAATCTCCCCTCTTGGCCCCCCAAAAAGTCTTGGTACTGCAGTCCTAGCAGAGCAAATGTTAACACTGACCAAAGCGATTTGGTTTTTATTTAGATACTCTGAGCCAAATTGGAAGGGTGAAGTGGTCATAGGTAAAACTAATGATTAGTTACCCCAAGCTTGCAACAGAGGCAAAGAAATGTCAGGTCATTAATGAAAATTAGCCCAACATCCCGTCTTGGAACCAGGTCATTCCCACTAAGTCAACCTCTGTCACAATCTATGTGAAAGGGCAGAACATGCTACACCAGAGCACATTTGAAAACATTCCGCCGGAACGAGAGGCATCTGGTCCCTGCGAGGCTCACTTGGGTCTGGCATGATGGTGCCAAGTGAGACAGAGAGCGCTCCCTGCAGGGAGCCCCATCAGCTGAGCCCCCTCCTCCCTTGTGTTCCTCTGTGGGCTGATGTGAGTGGGGTCACTGCCCGCTGACCACAGATGCCTGAGGAACCTCTCTGCTGAGCCAAGCCCAAGTTCTGTACCCACAGACCAACGATTTAAATAAACGGTAGTTGTTTTAATCCACTAAGTTTTGGAGTGGCTTATTACACAGCAATAGATACTGATACAGTGTACTCGTCAATGTAGGAATCTCTGTCTTTCCCATTTTCTATTCACCCCTTCAATAACTCCTATTGGATATTCCGTTACTGTGACTCTGTCCTTTGTGATTCTTAAACCCTCATTCCTCTTTTTGTTTTCCATTTTTATCTCTGTGTTACATTCTGAGTCATTTTCTTGGTTCACATTAATAAATATATTTAGTTATGATTTTCAATGGCTATAAGTTTTATTTCATAAAAGAACTACTTGGTCCTTTTCCAAGTCTGCCTTTTCTTTTTATATGCTTTCCTATTTTTTCATTATATGTCCTGTCACTTATTTAATCTTGTCAGTCAGTGAAGACATACTATAAAATGTCATCCATAGAGTGACCTACTTTCTCCACTTCTTGGGGCATTACGTCTGCTAATTTCATGATCTGACCTTCAAGATGGCTTCCTCCTCTGGTTTGTAATTTTTGTTATGAGCTTATTTTCAGCAGGGATTTTCCCCTGGAGAACGGTGCCTGGGTTGTTAGACTTCCTTGGGGCTGTGTTTGCTTCTGCTGGGGTCCTAGTGATATCACCAGCTCTCGGCTGTTACGTTTCTTCTCAGCTGGGTATTTCTACTTCACCATGAAAATTCACAACTCATCTTTTATTCTTAAGATCAGAGAATTCTTATTCTCTAATCAACCCAATATCATTCAGGCTTGGGTTAAAGTTTTTTTGTGGACGAACTTGTTTTTTCACCCATAGCCTGAGGAGGAAGGAACTTGTCTGATTCCGATTTTGCCAACAGCATAGCCCTTAGGAATCCGGGTTGTGCAAAGTGCTTAATTTCAGATGCCTTACTTGCTCACACCAGAGCCATCATCTTATTGGCCTGAAAGGGTATTAAAATCCCAGGATCCCCTAGACAGTGGTCGGCAAACTGTGGCTCATGAGCCACATGCAGCTCTTTGGCCCCTTGAGTGTGGCTCTTCCACAAAATACCACAGCCTACGAGAGTCTATTTTGGAGAAGTGGCATTGGAAGAAGTTTAAATTTTAAAAAATTGGCTCTTAAAAGAAATTTCAATTGTTGTACTCTTGATATTTGGCTCTGTTGACTAATGAGTTTGCCGACCACTGCCCTAGGACCTAGAACTGGTCCAGACCTGCTTTGGTTACAGTGACATTAGCCCTGACTTACTACTCAGCCTCTGAGTTCCTTCTTTGTTCCTGGAATGTGAAGAGTTCCCTTTCTTTCCATCAAAAACACATATAGGGGTCCCAAAAATGTGTATAAGCACTTTGAATAATTTAAAGGTGTTAATGTAATATAATTATTAAAATTACATCTCGTTTTCAAAATTGAGCTATCAGCTGTTAAAGTATATATACTTTATATATATATATATATATATATATATATATATATATATTTCCTATCTAATAAAAGAGTAATATGCAAATTGACCATCACTCCAAGACACAAGATGGCCACCCCATGTGGTCAAAGATGACTGCCCCCATGTGGACACAAGATGGCCACTACAAGATGGCCACCACAAGATGGCCAGAAGGGGAGGGCAGTTGTGTGCAGTTGGGGGTGACCAGGCCAGCAAGGGAGGACAGTTGGTGGGGGGGCGGGGAGATCAGGCCAACAGGGGAAGGCAGTTTGGGGGGGGAACCAAGCCTTCAGGAGAGGGCAGTTGGGGGGACCAGGTCTGCAGGGGAAAGCAGTTAGGGGAGACCAGGCCTTCAGAGGAGGGCAGTTGTGAGCAATCAGGCCAGCAGGGAGAGGAGTTAGGGGTGTCTGGGCCAGCAGAGGAAGGCAGTTAGGGGAGACCAGGCCATCAGGGAGGGCAATTGTGGGAGCACCATACCTGCAGGGGAAGACAGTTGCGGGGGGACCTAGGCCCGACAGTTAGAAATGACTTGACTGGCAGGGGAGGCAGTTAGGGGCAATCGGGCTGCCTGGGGAGCAGTTAGGCATCGATCAGGCTGGCAGTGGAGTGGTTAGGGGTGATCAGGCTGGCAGGCAGAAACAATTAGGGGCAATTAGGCAGAGGCAGGTGAGTGGTTGGGAACCAGCAGTCCTGGATTGTGAGAGGGATATCTAACTGCCCGTTTAGGGTGGTTGGACATTCCTCAAGGGGTCCCAGATTGGAAAGGGTGCAGATTGGGCTGAGGGACACCTCCCTGTGCACAAATTTCATGCACCGGGCCTCTAGTATATCTAGGCCACTCAGTGTATATCCTATATAATAAAAGGCTAATATTCAAATTGTCCCCTCTACCAGGAGTTTGACCAACAGGTAGGCTGGCCAACTGCCCATGTTCCCTCCCCCTGGCCATGCTGGCCAGACCCCACCCATGCACAAATTCATGCACCAGGCCTCCAATATATACTCTCTCTCTCTCCCTCCCTCTCTCTCTCTCTCTCTCTCTCTCTCTCTCTCTCTCTAAAGTGGTCAGATTATATTGCATTCAGCGATCATAATAATCTGGCCACTCAATATATATATATATATATATATATATATATATATATATAAAAATAACTATTTTGCCCAGTGTATCTCTGTTGTAGTAGCTGAATGGGAACTCTTCTGCATCATCTCAGTTCACTGAATTGCTTGTCTCTTCCACATATTTGACATATAATTTTATAATAATAAAAGGTAAACTTCACAACAAAGATATAACATTTATAAACTAAAGTCCCCAAATATTCATGCATGGGGGTGGGGGGTGTCCCTCAACCTGGCTTGTACCCTTCCCAATCTGGGACCCCTTGGGGGATGTCCAACTGCCTGATAATCATTATTGCTCTGTACCTTAAATTGGCTTTTGTTGGATGGGCTGGGAGCCCAAGTACTAGATATAGCATTATTTCTGGGGGGGTGGGGGGGGTGGGGGGGTGGGGAATGTGCAGAAATATCAACTAACTGATCTACAAAGAAAGTTTTGAAACATAACCTGTCATATACCAGCCACAGATTTTTAGGCATATACATTTTTGTAACAATGAGCTATGTTATAATGGAAATAATTTCTCAGATTTAATTTTTAATCTATAGGCAATATCAGTCATTAAAACACACTGTTTGGTGCTGGGGCCCATAAATGGAGGATGTTATAAAAAAAAAAAAAATAGAAAGGAGCAAGGGAGAGAAAGTAAATAATGAAAGGTTTTTGAAAAATAGCCCTTCAGGGAAAAGTCTGCATTAGTTAAGAGAAGAGAGGTCTGAGAAGACTGAATATCAGTCTTTAAACTATAAAAGGCTATTACATTATTGACACCAAGCCTTTATTTCCTCCATATCCTCAGAAGGCAATATGAGAAAAAAAAAAATGAGTTTAAACCCCAGCAGGAGGAATTTAGGCTAATTAGATTGTCCCAACCTGAAGAGTAGAACCCATTCTTAAATTACCAAGCTTTAAACCCAGTGGATTAAGTCATTCTTGAAGTTTTTCAAGGTCTCAGTTTAGGTGCAGGCAAAGTTCATCCAGACATGGTCACCTTCCTGTGACTGTTTGAATATAATATTTGGGAAACTGGTGAGCTCTGCTCAAGGGAATTGTTTCGGCTGCAAAGAAGGTGAGTGTGGAGTTGCCTCTTATGGACAAAATCCAGTCAAGAGAAATCCCAGCCTTCTGTCCATCATTTGACAGAGCTGCTCCGAAGAGCCTAGAGCCATTGGAGTTTCCCATCATGCTGAGGGACAGGTGGGCCACATCTCAGGGAGTGGATGAGATTCTTGCCATGAGAGTGTTTTCAGGGGATGTAGATGAGCTAGAAATGCCTCCAGAGGAGAGTGAGTGGGATGGCAGCTGGCAGCTGGGCGGAATGGGGAGCCGCGGACGGAACTGTGTGTGTCGGCCTGGAGAAGGTAAGGCCGGAGGAGTGGGAGGTGCTGGTGGGGAATGACAAGCTGTTTTCACATATGCGAAGTGCTGTCAGGTGGAAGGGAGATTACCGTGGTGCTGTGCAGCTCCAGAGGGCAAACTCATAGCCAATGAATCCGCGTTTCAGGGAAAGAGGATCAGCTGCAAAGAAGGAAGCATTTATAACGATTAGAGATCCTCAAGAGCAGATTGCCTGCCTGGTGACGCAGGAAGTGTTTGTGCAGATGAATATCTCACAAGAACGTTGGTGGAATAATTTCCGGACCTTTCTTTCCTTAGTCTGGCTAATCAAGGGAGACTTCTTGGAGAGAGAGATGACCTAGCAATAAGCATTTCCCCCCTGGCACTCAGGAGGGGCAGGCCTTGCAGAGTGAACCACTAGGGGGAGTCGGGACAGCAGCATTGCAGAGCCTTCACGGAGCGGCTGCAGGGGCCCGGCTCCCCCCCCCCCCCCATTTTGCCGCTTTCCATGTTTCCCCCAGCAGTCTGCCTTGAATGCTTACATCTGAGTGAAGGCTTTAAAGTCCGAGGGGCCTCGGTATGTCCAGAGCACAACTGCTGCTGTTTGTACTTTGTTTAGTGCTCACTTTGTTAACCATATAAAAATTCAAACACTCCTTATCCAACTGAAAAAATTAAAACTTACGAATGAATATAATGACTATAACATTTTCCAGACACTTGCAAGTTAATTTTCAAATTCTCCTAAAATCACAAGTATCCTATATCTGAATCTTTCAAATGCAATAAATGCCTTAAAAAGCTGAAATGGATCATCAAAATGATTAATAACACTATTACATTTACACTTAAAATGTGATAGGGTACTTTAAATTTATTTCTCCTTTATTACTATGCTTACTCGTATTAGGTAATCTCATACGCTCTTGAGGATACAGTATCTTTAAAAAATACATATTTGTTTACCTTCCTGGTGATAAAGTAATTTTCTCAAACTCAAAGGCAAAAACGTGTTACCTCTGAGTTTCTCAGGTTGGAGGTGCTAGGTTTTGAAATTTCTTGCAAACATACAAAACCTTTCCATGGACTTAAAATTCTAGTAGACCTAATCAATTAAGCTTATAATAAACATAAGGTTACATTTTGGTACCTGAAAGGGGAGGGCTGCTAATATATAAAAAAATATATAAATAAATAATATATAAAAGTAACTAATATATAAAAATATATATAAGTAACTAATATATAAAACAGTGGAGTCACTTTGGAACTGGTTAGAAGAGGCTGGGAAAATTGTGAGGAGTCCGAGAGAGAAAGCCTAAGTTGCTTTGATCAAACTGTTTAGAAATTCAGACTTGGAGAATGCTGCCAGGGAGGGCTCAAGAGGAAGTAAGAAACATGTTATTCGAAATGAGAGAGAGAGAGAAGCACTTAGCAAAATTGTGTCTTGCAGTTAATTATGTGAAAAGCAGAACAAGTGATTAACTTGGCTATCTAGCTAGGATTTCCAAGCAAAATGTTGAAGGTGCCACCTGGTTTCTTACTGGTGAATATAATTAAATGCAAGAGAAGAGAGATAAGTTGAGGTGAGAACTGTTAAAAAGGAACCAGTATTTGTCCTGGCTGGTGTGGCTCAGTTGGCAGGAGCATCGTACTGTACACCGAAAGGTGGTGGGTTCGATTCCCAGTCAGGGACACATACCTAGATTGCAGGTTTGATTCCCAGCCCTGGTTGAGCAAGTTTGGAAGGCAACTGATCGATGTTTCTCTCACATCAATGTTTCTCTCTCTCTTCCTCCATCCCTCCCTTCGCCTCTCTAACATTAAGAAATAACTTTTAAGTATATGGCATAAAGAAAAAACCTAGAGAAAAAGCCGAGTGGTGAGTGTACATGTTTTGCTAAAACCTCAAGAAGATCAAAGGATCAGAATAGTATTCAGTCACACAAAGAGCCCTCTCCAGAGATTAAGGGTTTGCCTCATGAAACTTATCAAATAAGGCCTTTTGGAAGTTTAATTGAGTTGTCCTTTAACCATTTCAGCATCTTTACCCTAGGTAAAGGTACCCCTCTCTCAAAAAGAACTGTGGATGTTGCTTTAATAGAGCAGGAAATTGACAGGAGACCCACAAAGTATTAAATAAATTTATTTCAGCAAAAGCAACTTAAACTGAAAGGGACAGAAAGCATACAAAATGAAAGGCAGCGATTGGATCTCCAAAAATCTGGCAGGAACGGATGATAAAACTACTTAGCAATGAGCACGTGCTACATTTGTGAAAAAGGAGAGATGTCTCAGATGGCAGGACCAAGAGCCCTTGTGGATCATTCCCAGGTCTTGGAATCTAATCAAGGAACTGGTAGGAGTTTGCTAAGCTGAATTTCAAAACTATTATACTTTGGAATGGTAACCCCTTTTTACCTCCTCTTTTCCTCCCTCTCTTCTTTTAAATGGAATGTCTATGATTATTATTATTATTTTAAATATATTTTATTGATTTTTTTTTTTCAGAGAGGAAGGGAGAGGGATAGAGAGTTAGAAACATTGATGAGAGAGAAACATTGATTAGCTGCCTCCTGCACACCCCCTACTGGGAATATGCCTGCAACCAAGGTACATGCCCTTGACTGGAATCGAACCTGGGACCTTTCAGTCCACAGGCCGATGTTCTATCCACTGAGTCAAACCGGCTAGGGCTGATTATTTTACTATACCTGTTCCTCCAATGTGTTTTGGAGCCAAATAGCTTGTCTTCATTTTATAGATTGAGAGTAACTACAGGGTGGGGCAAAAGTAATTTTATAGTTGTGAGTACGCAAAACACAGAGTTTGTTCTTGTGTTATTATTTATTAACTAGAGGCTTGGTGCACGAAATTCGTGCACTTGCGGGGGCGGGGGTGTTCTCAGCCTGGCCTGCACCCTCTCGCAGTCCAGGAGCCCTCGGAGGATGCTTAAGCCGTGGGTTGGACATCCTTAGCACTGCCTCGGAGGCAGGAGAGGCTCCCGCCATTGCCACTGCCAGGCATGAGCCCAGCTTCTGGCTGAGTGGTGCTCCCCGTGTAGGAGCGCAGTGACCAGCAGGGGGCAGCTCCTTCATTGAGCATCTACCACCGGGTGATCAGTGAGCATCATAACAACCAGTCTTTCCAGCGTTTGGTCAATTTGCATAAAACCTACTTTTTTTCCCCACCCTTTATCTGATGTTAAATAAAGGCCTAACTTCATTTTTTTCATATGGATATGTAAGAGTCCTGGCACCATTTGCTAAAAAGTGACTATCCATACCCCACCCCCCCAATTGAATTATTTTGGCACCTTTGTTAAAAATTAATTGAACATAATGCAAAGGTTTATACTGGGAGTCTCAATTCTCATCCATTGATCTATATGTCCATCCTAGCACCAATACCACATTGCATTGATTTATGTGGCTTTATAGTAGATTTCAAATAAAATAATATATCTTCTAACTTTTTTCTTTTTTTCTTTTGATTATACTTTGCATTTCCAAATTTTAGAATCAATCAGTGTGTCAATTTCTTCCAAAAAATTCTGCTGGGATTGTGATAGGGATTGTTTTGAATATATAGAGAAATTGTTAAATATATAGATCAATTTGGGAAGAACTTCCTACTTGACAATATTGAGTCTTCTAATCCATAAATGGAACTGTCTCCAATCATTTGAATGGACATTAATTTTTCTTAATAATTTTTATAATTTTTAGTGTACTAGTCTTGCAATTCTTTTATTAAATTTATTTCTAAGTATTTTTTTCTGTTGATGTTTTGTGAATAGACTTTTTAAAAAATTTCATTTATAGATTTGTCATTGCTAGTATAGAAATACAATTAACTTTTAAATATTATTCTTTGTATCTTTAAACTTTTCTGAACTCATTTATTAGTTTTAGTCATTTTGTATGTGTGTTCCTTGGGATTTTCTCTTCATGAAATTATTTCATTTATGAATATAGGCAGTTGTACCACTTCTTTTACCTCCCACCTGCTTTTAATGAACTAATAGAGGTCCAGTGCATGAGATTTGTACACTGGGCATGTCCTAGGGCAGGGGTCTTCAAACTTTTTAAAGTGGGGGCCAGATCACAGTCCCTCAGAGAGCTGGAGGGCCGGACTATATGAACTACTAATTCCTACTGTAACACCTCGGCTGTGCTCACTGCCCAAAAAACCTGGCAGGCCGGATCAGACTCCTCTGCAGGCTGCATGTGGCCCGCGGGCCATAGTTTGAAGACCCCTGTCCTAGGGGATGGCAGATCCACCAGCTGGAGGGTGCATGGATCCATAGGGCAGAGGGTAGAATAGAGCACCCTGTGTGTTGACCACATGGACTGGACATGAGCAATAAGTAAATATCATTGGAGTAAGCCACTGAGCTTCCTGTCTCAGGGACTGCACAGAGTAATTAAATGTTCAACTGTCCAGGTGGTTGTAAAAATGACTTTTGGGAGAGTGGGCCAGGTGACTTGTGAGAATAATAACTCCCATTCATTGAGCTATAAATCAGGCACTTAAACACGTTCTCTCCGTTAAGCCTACTGTATGCTTTATCATCCTCGTATTATACACAAAGAGAGTAAGGCACAGAGAGGTTAGATAACTTGCCCAAAGACACACAGCAAGCAGGGGCAGAGCCAGATACCTTTCTTACCCCTTCCGGGTACCTTACTCCTCAATGTGTCTAATGCAGAGAAGTTCTAGTTTGAAGGCTTGGAGACTGGGTTGGTTTTGCCCATGCAGGGATATAGTTGCATGCTTCTTGTTTTAAAATTCCAGCCTATACTTAAAAATTAAAAGATTTTTACATAAAAATCCTGTTTTTGTAATTTCTCTTGGAAATTCAGAAGGTCTGATAAAATTGGCTTCTAGGCTATTGCACCAACAAGCAGCTGGAGCCGAGGAGGGCATAAACAGGAGCCCCTGACTTGTGTTATTATCCGGCTCTGGAAGCTTTCCGTCTTGTGAACTTCATCTAAAGCTAAGTTCTCCCCAGGTACAGAGCATACTGTGGGGCATATAATAGAGACTCCACAAATGTTGAGGAAATGAATGAATGGAAAGCAAACCTGAATTCTCTCCACCGCCCGCTCTTCCTCCCGTTCTCCTTCCTGCGGCTGGGAACCGGTGCCTGGGAGTCACTAATGGGCCACACACAAGACTCATTTCCCTTTTCTTCCAAGCCGCCAGGACCCAGGGGACAGGTGCCTACAAATGCTGAGCCGGGCTTGGGCTCACGTTGGCATTTTATATTCACTGAGGATGTCTGCGACTGTATAACCAGCATTCGCTCTGAAGAACTGGCCGGCGCTGGTGGGGTGAATGGCCGCGCGGGTGTGTTGGCTCTGCCTTAGGTTAGGGCGTGTACAATGGACTCTTTGTGAAGTCCTTGGAGCAGGGAGTAGGCAGGCAGGTGTGCCCTGCTCCCAGCCTTGGAGACGCACACAGTACAGTGCTCAAGATGGACAGGCATGATTTTAGTTCTCCTGGTGCAAAGCAGCCGCAGGCTGCTGGGCTTGCAGGCGGGTGTGTCCTGGGAAGCCTTTCTCCCACGCTTGTTCGCAAAGCTCCTTTGGCGGAGTGCAGGCCTGGGGCACGGCTGGATCAGCTGCTGTGACGCACGCAGTGTAAGCCCCAGACTGCTCGCTGATCCCCTTAGCAGAACCCAGGCCTGTCCATGCCCACCCCTGCCCTGTCCTCCCAGTCCAGACCTGGAAGCACTGCCTTTCTCTGGAGGCTGTGTGTTGGCTTCAAGGCAGGAAGGAGAGTGCATGGGCTCTCCCAGAGGACATCTCCTGCTTATTTTCTTGGGGGGGAAAGGAGCTTCTCCATAGGGCTTCCTTCTGAGCCTCCTATTGTGTAAGCAAAGAGGATTGCACTTTCCAACCTGAGGTGACCCTGCCCCCTCACACTTCCTGCCCCCACCCCTCCCGTTTGCTAAGCCTGGAGATATTTTTGCTGTTAATGGGCTGGGGATGGGTGGGATCTATAGTAGGTAGAGGCCAGGGATGCTGCTGAACATCCTACAATGCATAGGACAGCCCCACAACAAAGAATTACCCATCCCAAAGTGTCTACAGTGCTGAGATTGAGAGAAACCCTGGCTTAAAGGATGACATTTATTATTTTTTAAGCTTCAAAATTATAAAAAGCAATTTATTATTTTGTAATTAGAAGAATAAAATAAGGGCTATTTTAAATACAAAAAAAAAAAAGTTGAACTTTCCAAGTATCACCTCTTTTCCTTACCTATATATATAAAAAGTCAGCAACCAGAACACTGGATTGACCGGTCACTGTGATGCCCACTGCAGCCAGCGAACCGGGCTGGATCGAAGGTGGAGCCGGTGGGCCAACCTCCCTCGACTCCTCCCCCAGGCTGGCCCTGCCCTGATTGTACCTGTACCCCAATAGGGTGTGGGGCCGGCCGACCATCCTCCTGCAGCCCCTTTCCCCCATCTGACCCCACTCCAGGCGGGCCGCCCCACCCTTATCAGGGGCAGGGCCAGCCGGCAAACTGCCTGTGGCCCCTCCCCCCAGCCAGCCTCTAACCCAATGGGCCCCTACCCTCCCAATCCGAGGTGGGTCACGACAGCCAATCACCCAGCCAGCCTGGCCCTGATGGGACCCTGGATCAGGGTGGCCAGCCAACCTCCTGCTGACAGGCCTGGCCCATCCGTCCAATTGGGGCTGGACCCCACCTATGCACGATTCATGCACTGGGCCTCTAGTTTATAACAGCAGTATTGGCACATAAAGCAGTAGGTACTCAGTACCTGTTTATGCAGTGAATGACATAATATAGTTGTTTCTCTTATTTAATTTGTTATAAAGTGGTTACTGCCTTTATTGAAGCAGTTTACAGCTCTTTTGGGGGGTGGTGGGAGCAGGTATTGGATAGTTTGTTCATTCATTCATTCATTCATTCATTTATTCTTATGCTTCTGGCTTTAGCGCTTTACTCCAGCTGCATTTAGTTTAATAAACATGTCAGATTTGCTAATAAGTGTGGCCTCTTTCTTTCTCAGCCCTTGGGCTGTTATTTGGGTGGATATGACTTCATAAATTTCCAGTCCATCTGCATAAAAACCAGGTTTGATATTGATATTGACTATAAAGATGTTTTTCACTGAGGCATAAAGATTTTGTAATTGAAAAATTAAATTGTTACATATATCTCTCGAATCAAAAGACCCCCAACTTAAGAATTTCATGTTGTCCAAAATGGGTGGTAAGGTAGAGTTGTGACTCATTTCTGCTCCTTCTTGGCACCCACCACAATTGCTGATGGCCCCTGTGACCTGTGGACTTTTTTCTCTTTTTTTTTTTTCTGTAGCCAATGGTTTCTTTATGACATTTTATCACCTGAAGTTCTATCAGATATTTACTTGATTTATTGTCTTTTTCCTCTTCCAGCTGTGAGCTGTCATAAGGGCAAGGAACTTGTTTTTGCTTAGTCACTGCTATATTCTCAGTGCCTAGAATGATGGCATTTAATAAACATTTGTTGAATGAAAGGCAGAGCAGAGAGGCCCAGAGAATAAATGAGTGACTTACCTAACATTATAGAGCCTCATCATAAGAATCAGCCATATCACCAGGTCCTGGCCCTCTCATTTGGCCTACCTCAGCACTGCACACATTCCCACTCCCCTCCAAACATGGAATGGGGGCATGCTAGGTATGCTCTCTTAGCACCAAAGAGTTTCCCAAGGAGATTGAGGAACGTGAGGATGCGGTATGGAATCCTCCTTTCCCAGGTGGGCGGGGCCGCTGTCGGGGTGATTTTGCGATGTGACACATAGGGTGACCAACCTGGCTGGCCAGGGGCCAAGGAATCTTCTGGGATGCGGGACTTCCAGTCTAAAATGGGGAAAGTCCCGGTTAAACTGGGATGAATTGTCACCCTATGTGACAGCAAAATTCAGTGAACATCTGTGGTGGGTAATTCCTCTGGGAAATGCTTTCAGGTGTTTCTGGTAGCAGACAGGAGAGACCTGAATGATTACTGAGTCAAGAGGTAATCTGCTCAAAGCTGTGAGAAATGGTAACAAATATTTGCCCCTTGTCAAAGGATGTGGTCACGTCCTTGAGGGGAATGGTTACCTGTGGGGGGATAAGAGCTCGTGTGGCCAGATGGACCCATTTTTCAAGAGAACCCTAAAATCTATGAATACGTCGTGTGTGTGTGTGTGTGACAGAAAGAGAGAGTGTGAGAGAGAGAGAGAAATCTGATTTCTGATTTAGAAACATTGGCAACTGTTTTTGTTTTGTTTTGTTTTTAAGATGTAAACATTATGCAATGTAACAAAATATAACTGCTGGCTTACGCCACGGATTGGCAGTAGCTGATATAATCTGATGTTTCATTATTACACTGGGGAAACTGAGGCACAGAGTACTGTGAGTACAGAGCTAGGATTGAAGGGTCCAGACCTCTTGACCAAGGAGTTCAATTAAAAAAAAAAATCTATAAAGATTAGTTAATTTAGAAGGGGGAGAAGGACTTTTAAAGGAAAAAATATTAATTGACCACCTATTATGTTACAGACAATTACTGAATAATTTCGATGTATAAAGTCATACTCAATTTTTACAACTCTTTGAGTGTGTTACTTCATTTCTCTGTGCCTATTTCCTTGTGTATAAAATAAAAAAATAGCAGGTAAAGGTGAAAGGGTTTGAATTCACACGAAGTGCTTGGAACCAGATAGGAAGCTGGTGTTGGCTCTCACTGTCCCTGAGGTGGGTGTTGTGGTCAGTTAGCCTCCTCTGGCATGGGAAGAAACTGATTTCTCGGAGGTTACCTAACGTGCCCATGATTGTAGCAAGAAATCAGGACCAAGATTTGAACACTGATGGTCTGATTATAATAACAGGGGTCTTTTCCTGCACTCCCCCTTCCTTATACCAATAGGCTGGTGTTATACATTCAGGATAAGAAAAAACAAAAATGGCTCCTTTTGCTCTGATGGTAATTATTATACAGACGATCAAGGTCAGAAGTTAAGTCCTCTGCAATGATGGGAGAGAAAACATTACACAAGTAAAAATGGCGGCGAGTAAAAATAATTTCTCCTTGGGCATTCATTATGCAATTTGGGGGGGGGGGGAAGGTCATTTATCTCCTTAATTATGTTTTGCTTAAGCTGATTTTAAAATTAGTTTGTTTACCCTGAGCACGCTGATTAACATAACAGGAGGGAGAGGCACTTAGAAACGCCGTGGGTGGTAGAGGAAAGGTATCTGGAGATTTGGAAGCATTTCCATGGGTGATGTTCATGTAGCTCTGGGAAGGTGGAAGGTTAATAAGGTGATGGTGCTTGAGTGTGAATAATTATTGTGATTTGTTGTTGGACGTTTTTAAATATGGATAAGGCTCTATATTACAGACCCTGAGAGTTGGGCCTCATTTCTTGTTTATCCTTCAGTGCTGAAAGTTCAGATATTCAAGGCAGGTAAATCAAATAAGGATATGGGAATGAAGGACTAGCGAGGGTGACCCTAGGAGTGTCCTTTCAGTAGGTATCCAACAAAGATTAAATGCCTCTTATACACCTTGAATTATGCCAGGAGCTGGGGCTACCGAGATGAATAAACTCATTGTTTTAGCACAATCTGTTAAGGAAAACAGACTTGTAAACAGAGACATCATAGCCCAGAGGGTCAGGGCTGTAAAGGAAATAGGACGAGGGTGGGGGAGCAGAGAAGAGAAAGTGCCAGCCTGCCTCAGGGAGGCATGAGGGATGGCACCTTCATCCCTCACGGTCCCTCTGCCTTGCTCTGCTGTGGGGGGGAGAATGCAGGGAACCCTAGCAGGCTCAATGTCAGCTGGTTGCTGCTGGTTCTGCCAAGAAGAGGCAAAGGTGACCCACTGGAGAAAAGGGAAGAGGGAAAAGTCAGGGTATCTCTTTCCTTTCTTCTCTGTCTTGAGTTGCATCTTCAAAATCTTCATAAGCCTCCACCATGACTCCATCTCCGACGTGGCAGGCCCAAGGGGTCCAGGTACAGCAGGGTGGTCCCAGCCCCGGGGCTCCGGGAACCTCCAATTGCCCCTCCCGCCCAGGAGTGGCAGCTGCTGCTTGCTGGTAATGATCTCTGGCTTACCTCACTGTGCCCTGGTTGGTGGCTCAGTTTTTCCATCCCCTGTGTAACCAGCCCCTACCCTACATTCACAATATTTGGATACAGACCGTTTCTGTATTTCTGGGAGGACTGTGACAGAGACCTCCCACAGTCGCTGATACCTGAGTTGGTTCTTAAAGGGGGAGAAGAAATTTGCTAGGTACAGATCCAAGGAAGATGTGTCCTGAGTACACGTGGCCATGTGAGACACTTGTGGGGTGATTTAGGAGGGACAGACCACCATGGCAGTGGGGAGCCCCTAAAGATGTCCAGAAAGGAAATACAATGTTTAGGTATTTTACAAAACACACCTAACTCTGCTCAGGACAGACTGGTTAAAAAAAAAAAAAAAGTACCAGGGTGAGCATGAACCTATTATTAGACAATCACAGGGATTCACGCCAGAAGCCATTGAAGCAGGAACCATAACAGCTTCCTGGGTAGAGTAGATAAGGAGAGGAGAGGAGACACTCTTGATAGTCTACTCTTCATTAACTCCAAGAAGAGAAATTTCTTATTTCCTGGCACACAACAGGCTCTCAGTAAGTATTAGTTGAATGGATTAATATTCCGACAACTTATTTGTGTTATAAAACCTCAGTTGTGCTGAAACCAGTTTGGCTCAGTGGGTAGAGCGTTGGTCTGCAGACTGAAAGGTCCCGGGTTCGATTCCGGTCAAGGGCATATACATTGGTTGCGGGCACGTCCCCGGTGGGGGGTGTGCAGGGGGCAGCTGGTCAATGTTTCTCTCTCATCGCTGTTTCTAGCTCTCTATCCCTCTCCCTTCCTCTCTGTAAAAAGTCAATAAAAAATATATAATATATAAAAAACAAACAAACAAACAAAAAACCTCAGTTGTGTTCGTGCTTGCCCTCCTCACCCAGACCCCTAGGTGCCATGATAATATTTTACTGTCCTGTGGAGCCTGTGGCATGAGGTCTGCAGGGTTCTGCCTCCTCTTTCTAGGACAGCATGGGGTTCAGGCCACCTTAGAGCAGCACTCTCTTTATGTAATGTTCCTCCCCATTAGAGCCATTCAGTCAGCAGGCATTTACGAAGCACTTAGGTACTTACAGCTGACATGTATGTAACAGTACTTGCCACATGCCAGGCACTATGCTAACCCTTTGCCATGCTTTTGTCTCTACCCTCATAACAGCCTTCTGAAAAGGTGCCACATTTGCCCTCAACTTATCGATAAGGAAGACACACAGAGGCTGAGTAACTTTTTAAGGTCACCCAACTAGTCAGTGACAGAGTTGGAATTCATACCCTCACTCTGTAGCCCAGGTTCTGAAACATGAGACTACTCTGCCTAGCACTGTGTGGGATATAAAGAAATGTAAGACAGCCTGGCTGGCATGGCTCAATGGTTGGGCGTTGACCTATGAACCAGGAGATCACTGTTTGATTCCCAGTTAGGGCACATGCCTGGGTTGCGGGCTTGATCCCCAGAGTGAGACATGCAGGAGGCAGCAGATCAATGATTCTCTCTCTCTTTTATCATCCATGTTTCTATCTCTCCCTTTCCCTTTCTCACTAAAGTCAATTAATATATATATATGACAAATCTGTGGGGAGGAAGGACATGAATACATAAAGAGTAAACTTTGATGCTAAAAAATGTATAGTAATTCAAGGCAACAAAAGACAAGCTACCAAAATCAGAGTGATAATTGCCAATGTAAATGGTAGGGGTGATGAGAGAGACCATTTCAGAGTGGAGTAATCAAAGGAGGCTTAAGGAAGGAGGTAGGCTTTGACTTGTGGTTTTCCTGCTGGTTGAGAGAGACTTGCTGAATTCCTTTGAAACAATGCAAGAACAACTTGGAGGTCACTAGTGCACCGACTGCAAATTACAACAGGAAATTAAAACACTTTATACAACTATCATGTGTAATTTTCTGGCCTTTTCTAATATTAAAACTAAACCTTTTAAATCTATTTGGAATACTTCTCAAAAATGTTGGCAAATTATCCCAATAATGTTTATTGATATTCTTTCCCTCCCCTCCCACAATTTAAAAGGCCATGTTTATTAAATATTAAAATATTTATAGATATTTGGGTCAGTTCTGGTCCTTTTATTCTCTTTTCAAGCCTGGAATGGCTAACTGTTATCAGCTAATATCTTTTCTGCTTTGTACCCTGTGAACACTGTCCTGTCTCTTCTTTCTCTCTCTCCCTCTCTTCCTTTCCCCCCTTTCTTTTTTTCTTTCTCTCTCTTTCTTCCAATGATAGGTTAAATCTGATTATGTTCTCCAAGCCAGCCAACTTTTCCCCACCAAATTATCTTGATGTTATCTTGGGTTTAGTCAGAATATTCACTACCCCCCCCCCCCAATTTATTGAGGAATAATTGAAAAGTATATTTAGAACTTACCATGTAATGATTTTATATACATGTATATTGTGGAGTGATCATCAAGATCAAGTTCATTAACACTCCTATTGCCTGTGAGAATCTTCTTGATTTTAATATTGAAGTCATGTTTACTTGGTGAGAGGAATACAGAAACAGAAGTATTGAAGCTAATGGGAGGCTAGTCCATTACCATCCAATAATTCAGTGGCCCTGGTTTCACTAATGAGTCGATAGAAAAAATGAATCACTTTTTCAAATTGCAGGGATCTAATTTGCAATTTGCCTTTCCCAGGATACAAGTCTATAGGTGGCCCCCCAAAGAATTATTAACTATGCACAGTAGTTCTTAGTGGTAATTGGCTTTTTACACACAAAAATTGATTCCCATATTTGCTAAACTAGATCTAAGGACTAAATATACTTGACTTTAAATAAAGAAGGCAGATTAAAATCTTACTCATAGGAATTACATTAAAGTGATTACTGTCTTACCTTTCAAAGTAGCCATTTACCATTGATTTTACCCATGATGCAGACATATAAATAAAAGCCAAAAGAAAGACAAACAGAACAGCTGCTGAACTTGGTTTTGTGGTAGGGCATGAGAGTCATGAATAAAAGTATAAGGACCCTAAATTAACACAGCAGCTTAGAAGGAGAGGGCATTGGAGATCCAGCTTTCATAGCATCCCCTCTCAGCGTAATATATGTATGTTTCTTTTGTCTTTTGGGTGGTTTTGCTTTAGTTTCTTTAATGATTGCAGTGGTTCTCAACCTTTTTAATGCTGCGACCCTTTAATACAGTTCCTCATGTTGTGGTGACCCCCAACCATAAAATTATTTTCGTTGCTACTTCATAACTGTAATTTTGCCACTGTTAATGAATTGTAATGTAAATACCTGTGTTTTCCCATGGTCTTAGGTGACCCTGCTAGCTGTTCTCAGAGGTTGAGGACCGCTGGTTTGAGAACCGCTGCCGTAGAGCCTAAGACCATCGGAAAACAAAGGTATTTACATTACGATTCATTAACAGTGGCAAAATTACAGTTATGAAGTAGCAATGAAAATAATTTTATGGTTGGGGGTCACCACAACATGAGGAACTGTATTAAAGGGTCGCAGCATTAAAAAGGTTGAGAACCACTGAATTATAGGATTTCTACCTAGGGTGTTCAGGTGGCTCAGTTTAAGTGATGGACAGGAACATTTTTCAAAGGCTGACATGCTTTATAAATGTACGGTGTTGTGCTTCTGAAAGCATAAGTATATTTGATCATCAACTGAAATCTGTTTGCTGATAGAGGGACTTTGAAAAAATGTCTTCATTTTTCCCTCAACCACTAAGAGTTCGATACAAAATTTTCCAGTCACAGTTGGTAAAACAAAAACTCTCACAAGAATATAATAAGGAGTTTCTTTTCCCCAGTTCCTTGGGTCTGGCCCAAGGACTGGGTAAGCAGCTGTTTTGCAAAAGCTGTCCTCTCTCCTTTACCTCCAGTTGGCCAGCACATTAATGAGGCTTAATGTCATCCAGTTTTTGTGTGTGTGTTTTTCTTTTCTTTTTTAATTAATTTTTATTGTTCAGATTATTATAGATGTTCCTCTCCCCCCACCCCTCTCCTCCACCATCCAGTTTTTTTTTTTTTAGTGAGGATTTAACCCATAGTCTCATAAGAAATCGTTTAGATGTTCATGGTATGTGGGTTCACATTTTAAGATTCCATTCTCTGTTTCACAGGCAGAGCTTCAGCACTGCTAGCTTTCCCCACTGATCACGTGGCCTTGTGGCCCCGTGGCCTTGTGTCTTCTTTGTACTCTGATGTCATTTATTAAGAACACTGAAGGTCAACCTCTAATCGTACTTTCTAGGAAATAAGTTGTCTACATGGCCAAGATGAATCTCTAAATAGCTCAATGCCATGGAGTCAGGTGGAGAGCTAACACGAGAGTCCTTGGAGGAGGAGGAGAGAGAGGATAGCACATGGGTTGACTTCCAATTAAAATAATTGGCACCTTGTGCTTCCTACCCTTGGTAAGGGTGACATTTTCAAAACCTGCTGGCCCTATGGGACCTAATTCCAGCCCTTTTACAAACTAGCTAGTGAGCAGTGGTAAGTTAGTTAGTATCTGTATCTTGGGCCCCTTTTGTTCATAATGGGACTAATAATGTGTGTGTTATCCTAAAAGCTATTATATATGCGATAATAAAGGTAGTAGGGTGTAATGTGCAAAACACTGTATATTCTTTGAAGGATGATGCCCTTTGACTCACTCACTTTGAAAAAAAAAAAAGTTCTAGTTTGTGTCTGGAAAAAAAAAAAAAGTCTAGAGTGTAGGGCAAACCAAACATCTCCTAGCTTTGAAGTCAACTTGTAGGACCAAGTGGTAAGAGGAGGTATACACAGTAACCTTACATCCGAAACATTCCACTGGCTGCTGCTGCTTCCCTCATACTCAGAACCCCAGCCCCCATCCCCAGGCTAGCAGGCTCCCCAGGATTGTATTGGAGTTAACAGTTCACCCAAGCAGAATGTGTTGACTATATAGTGTGTGTGTGGGGGGGGGAGGGGGGAATGGGGGTGTAGTGGGGTATTGGTGGTGATGGAGTCACAGGTATCTCTTGTGGGGGAGGGACACAGCGAGTGGCTTGAGAGTGTCAGAAGTGATCTGGGCTTTGGGAAGGCAGAGGCAGAGCTTTTGGGAGGTTCTGCAGACTGCTCCCCACATCCGTGAAGTTGAATATTAGCACTCCTAGGTGACTACAGTCTTGTCCTGAGCCCACTGGGGGAGAAAAATAGTGGTAGGTCGGTAAATGCTTAACAACTAGTTTGGGGTGGGGTTCAAAGGAGCAATAAACAAAGCCTTGATTTTGTACTGTTTACCAAATTCTCCTGTGTCAATACTCCCATCCACCATGGCTGACTTAAAGCTACCCGTGTGATGTCACTGAGCAAGGAGTTGGGAAGAGAGATGCAGTAACACAGGGTATGTATTATAGTATTCTACCCATAGTGACCCA
This sequence comes from Pipistrellus hanaki, assembly GCF_964339955.1. Taxonomy (NCBI): domain Eukaryota; kingdom Metazoa; phylum Chordata; class Mammalia; order Chiroptera; family Vespertilionidae; genus Pipistrellus; species Pipistrellus hanaki. Next base: position 36,590,222 of record NC_140506.1, read on the forward strand.
GTGGACATAAATGGCTTCAAGTGTATAAGAAGAGTGGGAATAAGAAATGACTAGGAAGGGATGTGGTTTAAGTACCAACGACTTTGTGTGTGTGTGTGTGTGTGTGTGTGTGTGTGTGTGTGTTTAAATATATTGATTTTTTTACAGAGAGGAAGGGAGAGAGATAGAAACATCGATGAGAGAGAAACATTGATCAGCTGCCTCCTGCACCTCCCCCCCCCAAACACTGGGATGTGCCCACAACCAATGTACATGCCCTTGACTGGAATCGAACCCAGGACCCTTGAGTCCGAAGGACGATGCTCTATCCACTGAGCCAAACCAGTTTTGGCGACTTTTGTTTTTAATGTAATTTATGTCTGTAAACTTAACTTTTAATAACGGCAGTGTTTAACAACCATCTGGCAAGATTCCTGGGATTTTGACACTCAGCTCTCATGAGCCAGTACAAGCTGGCTCCCACACACCCTGGATCCACAGGAGGAGAACCGAATGCTTAGTGAGTTAGGGGAACATTGACCTCTGAGGAGAGTTCAAGGCTCCTGCCTCCTCCTTTCCCCTCCCCTGGCAGGAGACGAGCCTACAATGGGTCTGAGGCTTCTTTAACCACCACCACAACAAAGAACACAGCGAAACCCCAAACCTTCACCCTGCTGGCGTAACGTTTTCATCTCACCTCATACTTAACCCAGAGCCATCTAGCAGATAGAAGGTCTGGTGGGAAGGGTTATAGGAGGAGTGGGTTTTGAGATGTAAGGAAGATGAGGGCTTGGACACTGTCCAAACAGACAGGGACTATCCTCGAAGGTTCTGGAAACCACTTGTGGTATTCAGATGCTGGATGCAGAGTTTGGGGAGAGGATGCAGGAGAGATGATGGGAGGAAACCAACTCTTTACACTTCACACAACTCTGCCCTGGGCCAGTTCTGGCTGGATCTTTAAAGAACAGTGTGTCCTCATGAGCTTCTTATGGTGAAGGAAAAAAACCGTCTCAGGAACACATCTTATGAAATAGGTCTCCCAGAATGTAGGCCACAAAGTCGTCCTCAGCGGCCATAATGGGACACAAAATGAGAAGTGCCTGAGGTGCAGGTGCTACCAAGTCCAGCACCACTGAGTTCACAGGGAGGAGAAAATGACCAAGTGCTATTTCAGTCCATTATCAGTCCAATCTACTCCTTGAGTGGAGCAGAGTTAGAAATCTAGTTCTAAAAATAACACTGTTATTTTTGACCTAGAATAATCACACCTATCTAAAACCAGGTTAAAGTGCATGCTTACGTGTGTGTGTGTGTGTGTGTGTGTGCACGTGTGCGCACACACCAGTAATCTCTTTCCCATTTTATATTTTCTTTCCAGGCAGCAGATGCAGCGCTGGAGAATGGGGGTGGGGCTGGGGGAGGGTCCAGTGCTGTGCAACCCTTTCCAGGGCTGCTTCCAGAGGCAATGCCAGAGAACCCTAGGCAGACCCAGCCAGGCAGCCGGGAAGTGGTGGATGTGTCTTAAACTCGTCTACTGGACACCAAAGGTCACTCTCTTTTCCTTCACTCTGCTGCTGCTAGTCACCTCCTTCACCGATCAGACTAGAGGTGGCTGGTGTTGGGTCATGCTCGTGGCGGGGACAGTTCGCGCACAGGGGAGAGTTCCACAATGCTTGTTGAATGTAGTGTTTTCAGAGCAGAGAGGTGACACCTGAGTGCTTGATTCGCAGCATGTGTATTGGGAAAGACTCCACCATTATCCCAGGTGCAATGACACCCCCTAAGAGTCAAGGCAGAAAAACAGATATGGAAGACACCACCGGTGCCTGTGCTAACAGTAACTGGTTTATTCGTAAGTGTGCACTGCTTGTCCACATTCCTCAGTGTGTGATTGTTGTTGTTGTTGTTAATCCTCTCCCAAGGATATTTTCCCGTTGATTTTTAGGGTGAGTGGGAGAGAGAGGGAAAGACGGAGAGAAACATCAATGTGAGAGAAAGGTATCAATTGGTTGCCTCCTTCACGAGCCCCAACCAGGGCCCAGGCCAGGAAGGAGCCTGCGACCGAGGTACATGCCATTGACCAGACTTGAACCTGGGACAACTTTGGTTCACAGGCCGATGCTCTATCCACTGAGCCAAACCTGCTAGGGCCCTCTGTGTTCTGAAGTGATGACAACGGTGTGTAAAAATGTACACCAGACAATGTTAATTTTGGGCTTTAGGTTACAGGGATACGAAACACTTTAAGAAAAATCTAATAGAGGGGGGAATAGCTAGGTTTATAAAAGAGAACTTTGTTGAGAGAGGGAGTTTGTCCCACAGAATTACTTACCATTGGGTTCTCATAGATCATCCTATTCCAGAATATGCCCGAAATAGAAATCACTATCCCAAGGCAGATTTGCACACCACTTTTCAGTGGCACATAGAAGTGAAGGGGGCAGTGGAGACACCATCTGTACCAGCCCTGTCCCTGGCAAGGGGCACTCGGCTCTCCCCTCCTGCATTCGCTGTTCTCTTTTCCTGAAAGAGAAACGTCCTCTCAACTTATTCTCAGGAAGTCTGGTGAAGGACAGTCTGCCCCTGAGAACAGACGTTTGGGTGGGAGAATGTAGGCTGGGGGAGGCTGAGGGCACTAGGGGAAGGAATAGTGACATCTGCTCAAAATGCCTCTTACATGGCCAGGAAACACCCAGCACAGGGAGTGAGGTCCTCCCTGGGGGACTGTTCCCCCGGGGCTCCCGGGGAATCTCAAGGGAAAAAAAACAAAACAAAACAAAACATGGTCCCCACAGTGTCAGAGCCCCCACCTGTATACACTACCCCATTCCCATCCCCCAGGGGGGTAAATTGAGCTGCATATTGGATGATGAGGAAGTGAAGTGGAATGTGAGAATCCTCATGACTGACGTCAAGCTCGCTTTTCATTTTATTTATACCCCTGACATTGTGACACGGGATCTAATTTTCCATTGTATTTTTTCCCTCTGTTAAGACATGAGTGATGACAAGTGAATTTGAGCCTAAGCCTGGAAAACAGTATTTTAAATGTGAAGCGCCAGGGTCCCTACAGGATTGGGGTCTCTGTCTTATCTTCCCACTTTTTGGACCTCTGAACTGTCATCAAAAAGGGCAAAGAGGGTCAGGCTCCCACAGGGCCTGTCTGCCGAGGAGTCAGAAGTCGAGGCAGGCAGTTGTGCCCTCCCCGCTGGTGACGGGCTGTTCCTTCCTGGCATGGGTACTGGAGGGAGGCCAGGGAGCAGTGAGGCTGCACGGCAACCTTGGCACAGAGCCCTGGCGGCTGCCCGGGCATGAAGCTGGGCTCTAGCACCAGGGGCATGGCTCCAGCCACCTGGCCCAGGACCACCTGTGCAGGGACCACTCCACTGTTCGGGTCCTGGTGGGGCCCCACTCCTTCGGCCCCTCCTCCCCTCCCTCTCCCCCCCAAGGAAGGGCAGGTTTAGGAGCAGAGACCTATGTGGAAGGAATGGCAGGAACAATTAGGGGACCCTGGAGCAAAGGCAGTTATGTCAGCAGGCGGGTAGGGGCTGGGGGGTGGGCCGGGAGGGAGTGCCTAGGATGGAAGAGAGAGTGTGCATGTGTCCAGCATGTGGTCAGAGCGGCCTTCCCCCCAGCTCCTTGCTCTGCTGTTGGACTGGGGCTGCATTCAACCGTATAACCGGTCTCCCTCCATTACCTCCGATGGCCTCAGACCCAGACCGTGTCTGTAAGGTGCGTTCTCACCCTGACACGAAAGCTCAGCCTGGGTCCTCGCAGACCCACCCTGTTTCAGCAGGGCCTCCTGCGGCCAGCTTTTCAATAATGTTTGTCAGCCTCTGACCCCAGAGAAATCTCAACTTCCTTATACTCCGTTTGGAAGATGTTTGTTATTCAGGGTTCTGATGGGCAGGCCTGATAAGAGAGGCCTACTTAGTAAACTAACAAGTCTGAGGATTTAAAAAACCGAGAAACACAAGCACAGCCACGCCCCGAGAGGTGGCACCGTGCCAACTCCTGGCACCTGAAATCCTCCAGGATATTTAGAAAGGGGTGTCAGTGAGTTTTCTCTACAGTTACGTTGGATGTCTCATTTGTTCTGCTTTGTTTTTGAAACAAGGGTTTCCCGTAGCACCAATAAAATCTGATCTGTGTTTTATTGAATGCACTGTAGTTTATATGATTGACTTGGTGTTGCCTTCGAGTTCTGTCTCCCTTTTTCTCAGTCACTTTAGGTGAACATAGTATAAATACAGCGTGGGAAGCCAGAGGGAACACCTTCAAAGCTGTCCTGGTGTCTCGCCTCCCACTGCCCAGGGGTGTAGGAGCTGCTTGGGGAGGAAGGGCTGTCTTCATGCGGCAGCGTAGGGCCAGGCCTTGGGAATTCCGTCTGCAGCAGTCCTCCATAGACCCAATAACGAGAGCCTGTGCATGTTTGATCAGCCTATCTCCAATGCTTCCTGTGGGCAAGTGCTTTCCACTGGGTGCCGGGGCGGAGGTGGGGCCACGGGTGAGGAGGTATGAATGAGACACGGGCCATTTCCACCAGCCAGAAAGTACAGAATGAGCTTAACCTTCCGACCACAGGAAATAAAGGTAGGCGGCGAGGAATCACTAAGTGGATTCCATGGCCTCAGGATATAACTGGATAAGATCTGGATTCCATATTGGGATACAGGTAAAAATTAGAACTCCCTTCCCCATATCTCTTTGGAGGGCTGTTTGGAACAAGTGCAAGGAATCTGTTATTAGTTCTGTGGTTTGGGGAAGCTTCTTAAACTTTCTGAGCCTCGGGTTCCACATTTGTAAAAGGGAGATGATACATAGAAGAATTGTGGCGGTGAATGAGACTTGGAAGACAAAACCCGCTGTGGCATCAAGCACAGAGTGGGGGCTTCCTCCCCTTCTCCATTCGGACGGGGGCTTGGAGAGCCCCACAGAGGGTCTGCTGTTAAGTCTTAGCCCGGCCAGATGGTTCCACCTCTCCGGGTTTTCTTCGTGACAAGCGTCAAAGGTTGGGAATTTGAATACTGACCGAACAGATATGACCGTGCTGATTGAGATATGGTGTGGAGGGAAGGAGGGCCCTGGGACTCGGGGGCACCGTGGGAAGAGAGGAATTGGCTTCACGAGCAAGTGCTGGAAAGAATTACTAAATTACATGGAAACATGGCGCGCCTGATCCTCGCTGTGCTCTCCAAGGGGAGCTGGTTTGGGGGTAGGGCTGCCCATGCCAGGACTACTTTTGCCTGAGGTCTGCCTTGGAGGTTCAGGTGATTTTGTCTCGGGGTTGAGGGAGGAACACCGAGGTATGATTTATGGCACCGAGCGCACATTATCCTCAGCCCCTGTCATGGCCTCCAGCTGGTGGCCATGGGTACTGTCCTGGGTGTTCCTGTGTAATGTGCAGACGTGGCTAGGAAAAGCATTGTGTGATGCTGCTGGTGAGAGGCTCTCACAGGGTTGTTCCATGGACTATCAAGAGCAAAGTATGTATATTAAAAATTACTTTTCGCCAAAACCAGTTTGGCTCAGTGGATAGAGCATCAGCCTGCGGACTGAAAAGTCCTGGATTCGATTCTGGTCAAGGGCATGTACCTTGGTTGCCGGCACATCCCCAGTAGGGCGTGTGCAAGAGGCAGCTGATCAATGATTCTCTCTCATCGATGTTTCTAACTCTCTCTCCCTCTCTCTTCCTCTCTGTAAAAGAAAATCAATAAAATATATATATATTTAAAATTACTTTTCTGATAAAATTGAAACCCAAACATCTTACCTGTCTGACCAAGTCCTGGTGGAAAGTGAAGCTTGATTCCGCATCATACACAGGCCTGAAAGAGAAGAACGGTAATGGGTTAACAGAGACAGTGAGGCATCTGAGCTGGCTTCAGAGTGCTCACAAGCCACTGGGAATCTGAAAACCTTAGAGTGATTTACCTAAGTTATTCACCAGGGCTACTGATAAATAACTAATTGTTTTTAGCTGATTTTCCCACCTCTCATTGTCCCGCCTCTCCCCTCATGTACTGGTATTGTTTCTCAGCAATGGAAAAGAGAGAGAGGATGTGACATAGGAAGTCAGGGTGATCTTCACTCCGGACAGTGAATGAATGAGGTGTGGCTGTCTTTTATGCTATCTATTTCATGGCTGGAGGTGGAAGTTTAGGCACTTCAAGAAGTGCTTGGGTCTTACAGCCAGGTTGGCTTAGGAGCAAGGTATGGTTAGGAAAAACTGACCAACAGCTGAGCATTGATTGAGAACTTACTGTGTGGCAAGCACAATACAAGGCTTTGGGTAGGCATGGTCCCTGCCTTTATAGAATTCAGAGTCTGGTGAAAAAGATAGATTTTAAACACACACATCAACAGTTATATAATTTGTAGATAGTGATAAATGGATAGCTATAATGAGAAAGAATGACTATGGGGATATAACACAGATTGGGGAGCTGGGGTCAAGACCTATCTTGATGGTTAAGATGGAACCTAGAACAGTGATTCTCACATTTTTAAAAAAATATATTTTTATTGATTTTTCACAGAGAGGAATAGAGAGGGATAGAGAGCTAGAAACATCGATGAGAGAGGGACATCGATCAGCTGCCTTCTGCACATCCCCTACTGGGGATGTTGCCCGCAACCAAGGTACATGCCCTTGACCAGAATCAAACCTGGGACCCCTCAGTCCGCAGGCCGACACTCTATCCACTGAGCCAAACAGGTTTTGGCGATTCTCACATTTTAATGTGCATCAGAATCCCCTGGAGACTGTGTTAAAAAAAACACAGGTTTCTCGGTCCCACCCCCAGAGCTTCTGATTCAGTGGGTCTGAAGTAAGTCCCAAGAATTTGCATATTTATTTATTTATTTTTTTAAATATATTTTATTGATTTTTCACAGAGAGGAAGGGAGAGAGATAGAGAGCTAGGAATGTCGATGAGAGAGAAACATCGACCAGCTGCCTCTTGCACACCCCCTACCAGGGATGTGCCCGCAACCAACGTACATGCCCCTGATGGGAATCGAACCTGGGACCCTCCAGTCCGCAGAAGGACACTCTACCACTGAGCCAAACCGGTTTCTGGCAAGAATTTGCATTTTTAATTAGCTGCCCGGTGATGCGAAGACCGCTGGTTTGGAGACCACACTTTGAAGATCACTAGCTCGGAGGATCGATAGGAATTAGCTAGATGAAGGGAGTGGGGGAAGAAAGTCAGCACAGCAGAGGAAGCCGTGTGTGTGTGAAAACCCCAACATGGGAAAGATGAGGGTGACGAGCTTCGGGTAATGGAAAGTTCATTGTGCCTCAAGGCAGTGAACTAGTGGACCAGCTTGAGGCAATGTTAGAGATGAACCTGACCCAATGTCCCCATCCTGAAACTCATTCCAACAGAGCCACCTCCAGTGGTGTCTAAGAAGAATGGTTCCATTGACCCTTGGAGATGCTCTGAAGCCTAATAGAATAAAGCTGACCCTGAGATTTTTGTGAGGATTTAAAGTGATAAGGTATGTAAGGGGCTGAGCACAGAGTAAGTGCTTGGCTTTCCTCTCTCCATTCCCTCCCTGACTTGGCACATTACCTGTTCTCAAGTTCACTATTTTAGCTACAAGAGAATATGTTCCTGAATTGGTGTTGAGGTGCTCTCCTGTAGCAGCAAGCCTACATAGTTACTGTGAAAGTGACCCATGATGCCTAAGCTGGGATCCAGTTCAATAGTTGGTACCACTTCGGAAGAGCAGGGGTGTGTGTGTGTTGTTTTCCCCCCTCCGTCTCATCAATTCATACATGTCACAGTATTTTAAACTGAAGAAGGCGTGGCTTGGATTTCTGGAGCCCAAGTGCACAATTGGCATTTAGCCAATTCAGTCCAGAGACCACTCTTTGAACACGCACTGTGTCCCAAGTTCTGTGCTAGGTGGCGGGAGGACAGGTAAGTGATGGAGACTGGGTCTCTGCTTTTGAGGCGCTCCCAGCCTCACCGGGAGAGAGACACATAAATAACATGGAGCAGTGGGCTAAAAGCCACAAGAAAAGTCTGTACAAAGGGCAATAAAAACTCAGGAGGGAGAACAGTTCTGCCTGGGAAGGCAAGAGAAGGTCACCGGCAGAAAGGAACATCAGAGCCAAGCCCGGAAAGAAAGCAGCTAGAGAACGAGCTCCGAAGGGTAAATGAACAAATCTCTTTTAAGAACCTTTTTTTGTTGTTGTTGTTATTGTTTTAAGCTCTGACCTAAATCATCATCATGAGCTTCTTGAAGATACATGGCCACATGGTGTTGAATTTGGTTTTGAGTATTGCATAAACTGTTTTATATGGAAACACATATGGAAACAATCTGAAAATATTTCTCCTCCAATATAGTTGCCATTTGCTTTTATGAATTTACTATTTCTGGATGAGAATGTGAAATATGGTTTGGGGTTGTTCTTTTTTTTTTTGAATTTCAGAAGAAATTATATCACTAGCCCAAGTGAAAATAACTCACTCATTCATTTAGTCAGTCAACAAACATTCAGTTAGAAATTTCCATTTTTGAAGCACTGCAATAGCTCCTTTTGGGGCATGGCCCTGCCCTTAGTGCTCTTCAAGGCTCAGGAGTGAGAAAAATGCCTGCACACAAACAATTGTAACACCGGGAAGTGGTCAGTGATATAAGTGGGTACAAATAGGTTCCTAGTATCTGGAGAAAACAGCTACCTTCTTCTGATTGGGATAATCATGGCAAGCAAAGTGCAACTATTTATGGAAGCCACCAAATTAGGCTTTGTAAAGTGGGGAGGGATCAGACATATAAAAATGAGTGTGGGGGAGACTTTCCAAGCAGAGGAAGGCTTGGGAACAAAGCGGGTGGGGGAGGTACTTGGAAACAGCACTTTGTCCTAACGAAGGGGTATGCCTTAGGGAAAGAGCTGGAATAGGTGGCTGTCAGCTTACAGCCAAGTTTGAACTTGATTCTACTGGCTACCACCTCTTGGAGTTTGAAATGCCAAGCATTTGTCACTTGGTTCCTTGTACACTTATTTTAGTTGGCATCTCAGTCCTGACCTTCATCTTGACATAATTTTGCCCAACCCATAGGATATATTTTTTTTTAAAAAAATCTGTCCTTATATGCCGATAGTAGTAAAATCACAGCGTGGCTCCAAATAGCCATGAAGGCCACAGATTGAAAGACCCTTTTCTTTAGGAATTTATGTCCACGTCTAGAGTTTGAAAGAGATGGCTTTTGTATCAGAGTCCCTTTGGGGGACAGATGAAGGCTTGTCCTACACAGCAGTGGATGCTTGTGGGCAGGGATTGTACAGTACCCCTGGACTCTGAGAGCCACGAAGCTGTTACCCCACCTGGGCCAATGGTGACACCCCTAGGCCGATGGTAATGGGCAAGGGACAGCAGGCACTGGAACTTAGAAAGAGCTCTGTGCCACAAAGGCGGGACATAGCCACTGCCTATGCTCCAGTCTCATGTTGGAGCCTCCCATTGGCTGAACCCAACTGACTGGAAGCCAGGGCAAGGAGCCAATTGATGTATTTATTACCTGCAAGTCTGCCTCCCAGGACACAGGGTCTGGGGAGGAGGGATGGAGAGCTCATTTGGAGGGGCAAACAGACCATCCAGCACAATCCTCTTTAGCTTCAATATTTACGATTCCGACTTCAGTAAGCCTTCGTTTAACAACCGTGTTTTAGATATCCACGTGGCTCTCAGAAATTTATAAAAACGAAGGAACTTGGGGAATTGATGGCTGGGTGAATTGGCAGATGGTAAAGGAATCTCTGGCTGAGATGGCTCACTAAATAAGAGCTCAACTAGATTGCAAGGCCAGTGAACACAGAGCGAGGCCACCCGGGCCTCGGTGCCCAGCCCTGCGCCTGGAGTGTAGTGGACCACAGTTAGTGTTTGCCTGGATAAGGAGACAGAAGAAACAAAAACACACCAAGCAACATAAAATGTGCATCTGGGAGTCTGAGGTCAGGAGAACCCAAAGTTAGGGCCAGGAGCTAACATTTTTTAGTGCTAGGAGAAGCATATGATGACGGTGTTTGTTTTTCTGCTTCTACTACCTTTTAAAGGCCGTTTAATGATGTCGGGGAGATAAAAAAGATAATCTTTCCTTCAAATCTTTCCAATCACTTACAAGGGCAACATGACTCCTGCATCCCAGCTTCAGTTGATTCATTCACTTATTCTTTCAGTGAACATTTATTGAGTGTTTATGTTGTGTCTGGGAATTAAAAACTAAGGCAGAAACAGCCTCGAGGAGTGTAGGCCTGCAGGAGGAACTGCAGTCCTAGTGCTGGCTGAGGGGACCAGGCCGCTGTGGGAGCAAAGGAGGACTCACACAGGCTGGCTCTCAGAGCAGTAAGTTGAGTCCCAAAGGACTTTCCCACCTGTTTGCTTTATGGCTGGCTTTCCTGGCCACCTAATCAATAAGGAAGAAAATTAGTAGTGATTTGCATGCAAATTCCTGGGTGAGATAACGCTTTGACGCAGATGCATTTACATCTAGGTGCTTTAAGCTAATCAGTGAACCCAGGTGGAGGGTACAGGACTCCACCCTTCCAGAAGCAGAGAAAGAGGCCGGGAGTGTCTGGATTAGACACACATGTGTCTGGGTTAGAGAGAGAACAGATAAGGAAGAGGCTAGTGGCTGCCTAGACCTCACTGACTAGAATTTTTTTTTGAAGGCTCAGTACTATATGTACCTTTAACATTTTGCAAACAAATGGAAGGTATGTGAGGAGATTTGTTTATTCCAGCTTGTTTGTTGTTTGTTTTAGCCCCTGGCAACACAGCCATATGGGGTACAAGGTCTCAGGAATGTTGTACGGGCCTGCCTGGTGCATATTAACACCAGTCCACCCGGTTTATGAAGGTGGGTTTGCTCCTTTTAAAAAATAGGCTGTTTTGTTACAAAATTGCTTCGTTCCCAGTAGTTTTGGTAATCGGGATGTTCTTGTTTTAAATTTGGGTACTGTGACTAAAAACTGTGTGGGGGATAAGTTAGGAGGAAGAGCAAAGCAGAAAAAAGAAATAGAATCTTCTCAAAATCTAAAGGGCAAAGGTTTTTTAATTCATCTATATTACCCCCTTTAAAAAAAAAGCCTGCTAGAGTTGTGAGGATTTAATTAAAATGTGTTAATTCTCAGATAAATTAGGGAAATAAAAGTGTTTTTGTTTGTTTGTTTTAATTTATGCTCTCCTCCCACCACTTCATTTTTTTAAAATATATTTTTATTATTTTTTACAGAGAGGAAGAGAGAGGGATAGAGAGTTAGAAACATCCATGAGAGAGAAACATCGATCAGCTGCCTCTTGCACACCTCCCCCCCCCCCCCCCCCACTGGGGATGTGCCCACAATCAAGGTACATGCCCTTGACCGGAATCGAACCTGGGACCTTTCAGTCCGCAGGCCGACGCTCCATTGACTGAGCCAAACTGGTCTTGGCCCACTGCTTCATTTTTTAAAGTACTTTTCATCCCCAGAAAGTGTTGCTAAGTGTGTGTGTGTGTGTGTGTGTGTGTGTGTGTAGATGTCTATTTCATTTCCTAGAAGAACAGTTACTTGTATTAAGGAGTAACTTTCATTTGCAATACTTAAGGTATTTAGAGTTTTGAGGTCCTTGTCCTGGAAGAAGTTATTCTGGGACCAAGCTCTGGCCAGAGGGGAGATTATTTTACCTTCTGACCATCTGCTGAAGTCTCCTATGTCAAATCCTCTCTCTGTTCACCTCTTTCTTGGGTATTTGATGCTAGATCCTTAGCTCTCTGGCTCACCGTTTCCTCTTTTACCTATATATTGATGACACCTAAATTTTTAGCTCCAACCCAAACATTTCCCATGACCTGCAGACCTGTGTCCTCTTACCTACTAGACATCTTTCTGGTGTGTTCTATGAGCTACTTAAGCCCAGTATACTAAAAACTGCTCACCAGAGTGCTCGCTCTTGCCAGACCAGTACCTGTCTATGTGGGAAGTACTAGCATCCAAGAGTCACCCACTCACAGCCCATCGGTTCCCAGGTCCTGCTCTATCCCTGAATTTCTCTGCTGTTCTTCTGTTCTTTTCCATTCGTAAGGTCAGTGCGTGGCTTCAGGCTCTCCTCAGCTCTTTCTGGGTTATTATCATTATTATTATTTTTTTTAAAGTATATTTTATTGATTTTCTACAGAGAGAAAGGGAGAGGGATAGAAAGCCAGAAACATCGATGAGAGAGAAACATCGACCTGCTGCCTCCTGCACACCCCCCACCGGGGATGTGCCCACAACCAATGTACATGTCTTTGACCAGAATCGAACCTGGGACCCTTCAGTCTGCAGACGGATGCTCTATCCACTGAGCCAAACCGGTTTCAGCTTTCTGGGTTATTATTAATTATCTCTCTATCCCCATAAGTCTTATCCAACCCATGCTTCCCTCCACCATCAGATTTACCTTCAAATTGTTCAAATCACCATGTCTATTCCTCCTGTAAAATCTTTCAGGACGTCTCTGCTTCCCAGCTCTTCATGTCAGCAGATGATTCATTAAATAGTTTCCTTCTCTTTGATGGCTTTCCTCCTACCACATGGACCTCCGCTCCCGAGGCTCCTCCTTGCTAGCATCTCCTACCTGTAAGAGTTGGCAGGCCCGAATGTGGTTTTCCTGCCACCTTCCCCTTTCTGATTACACCCTACCCCTTAGGTGACCTTTCTGCCCCCATTGCTTACAGCAGCATCAATACACTGATAACTTCCAAATTTATGGCTCTAGCTCTGACCTTTCCACTGAGCTCCAGACACATATATCTCGCTGCCTCTTTGTCATCTTCACTTGGATGACTAATACAGACTAGAACTGAACCAGGCCAAAGCAGGGCTCTTGACTCGCTACCCATGTTTTTCTTGCTTGTACCCTACCCTTCCCCATCTCAGTAAATGGCACCACCATCCATCTAGCCACACAGGAAAAAAAACCTAGGGATTATGGTTGTTTCTTCTCTCCCCTCACTCCACTCCCCACACGCACTCTATCACAACTCCTGTCAGCTTTACATCAAAATGCATGCAGACTCATTTCTGTCAGCCTGGTCACCCCATCTCTCACTGGTATTATTGCAACAGCGTCTTCCTGCCCTTAACCCCCTAGAATGTATTCTCCATACAGTGGCCAGAGTCATCTTTTCAACAAGCAAATAGTATAGTGTTTCTTCTCTGCTCAAAACCATCGCAAACCTTCCTATTGCACCCGGCCATGCTAGCATTCTGCATCTTTCTTGAACTTACCAAGCAGATTCCTGCCTTAAGGATTTGGCACGTGCTGTTCCCTTCCCTGGGATTCTCTTCCCCCACATCTCTGCATTCCCATCTCCTTGGGATAATCCATGTGTCCGTTCAAATGTCTCTTCCATTTCCTAATCTGTGAGACTCTGAAAGACTCTGATGGGGTGAGCAGGGGTGGGATGGACTCTGGCACCTCTGAGTTAAACCGTGCCCTGCTGGCTCTGGCCTACTCATCCAGGTTGGCCTGGTGGGGATGACAAGGACCCAGATAGATTCTGGGTTACAAAGGGAGGGACAGGCCAGTGACACTATGATGAAGTGGTGGCTAGTTGGTAAGAAGAACAAGGGAGAAGGAGGAAAGCCAGAAGGCTATCGTTTGAATTTGGAGAGTTGTTTAGTAGCATTAATCACTAGGAGTCAGACTTGGTAGGAAAGTGATGGTTCTGGTTCAGAACCTTGCCTTGTGAGGCATTGTTAGGACTCAGACATAGAAATGACCAGTAGGCCATGCGAAGTGTGAGAGCAGAACCTCGTTACCCTGTTTTAGATCTCCCAGCCCCCCCCCCCCCCCCAACTAGAGAGCTCTGTGCCTTTGGTTTACTTCTCCTTTTCTTGTTTCCTTGTTTCCTTCTTTCTTCCCTTCCCTGTGCTGCAGTTTCCTTGCCTCTCCTTCTTCCTTATTCCTTCTGTTCCTTCCCTTTCCTCCTCCTTTCTTTCCTGTCCTCCCTCCTTGCCTCCCCCTCTTCCTCTGTTTAAAAATCACACACCACTCCATAATCCCCTTCAAGGTTCAGAGCAGGAAGTAAATATGGAATGGGTTAAATGTTGGGCTCAGTTTTGCAGTGTTATAACAGGGATGGAGTAGAAAACTTTTAAACATTAGGCATCCAGAAACACTTGCAATTTAACAAACATGTGCAGACTTCTGCTCGTAGTGTGAGACACCGTCTGTTTTTATGCAATATCTTGGGAACGGTAGACAACCTGCTGGCTGCACAGGAATGCACTGTGAGCAGATAGCCTCCTAGCACTTCCTGAGCAGCTCTTCTGGAAAATCCCCGCACTTACTGGGGTGAATAATGTGGCTTTTGTTTTTCGTTCATAGATAATTAGAAAAGGGATTCGGAGGATTTAGTGCCTTTACCCTCCCCCGTTGTCTCTTTATTAGTTTTCTTGTTTTACTTTTATTTACTTTTCTTTCTAAAAATATGTGTATTTTTTGCTTGGGTCAATTTACCCCTGAGTTTTTCAAACTGTCCTTTACCTGCTAGGCAGTTTTTAAAGTTCTTCAGCTGCTTTATACTCCTCACCACTCTCCTCCCCCATCCCTAACTTGACCTTTCACTTTCTGATGTCTTTGCTTTCTGCTTTTCCTTGTCTGTATAGGGCCTAAAAAGGCCATGACTATGAAATAATGGTAGCCAAAACCGGTTTGGCTCAGTGGATAGAGCATTGGCCTGCAGACTCAAGGGTCCCAGGTTCTATTCCAGTCAGGGGCATGTACATTGGTTGGGGGCACATCGATGTTTCTAGCTCTCTATCATTCTCCCTTCCTCTCTGTAAAAAATCAATAAAATATATATATAAATTTTTTTTTAAAAAAAGAATGGTAAACTATGCTGCTAATTTAAATGACTTCAGCCCTTCTACCCAATCCCTCTTTGCCCCACTTTCCTATTTCCTCCGTGGAAGGAGGAAATGTATTAATTTTGCTATTGTACATAAATTTCCACACATCTTGTGGCTTAACCAACACACATTTATTATCTCCCAGTTTCTGTGGATTGGAAGCCTGGGCATGGCTTGGTTGGGTCTGGGTTAACTGGGGCTGCAGCCTCTCATCTCAAGGCTCAACTAGGGAAGGGTTCATTCTCAAACTCCCCTGGTCCTTGGCAGGATATAGTTCCTCTCAGTTTGTTGGACTAAGGGCCTCTGCTCTTGGCCAGTAGCACCATTAGTTCATGTCACGTGGTCCCCCAACTTCTTGCTTTATCAAAGCCAGCAAGAGAGAATCTCCTAGTAAGACTGTAATATAATCACTGTAATATAATATAACGAAGTGACACCTCATCACTTTTGCCATACTCGGTGGGTAGCAAGCAAGTCATAAGCCCCCCTCCCCCTCTGCAAAGGGGAGGGTATTCCACAAAGGCATGGATACCAGGATAATTAGGGACCAGCTTAGAGTTCACACAGAGAAGAGTGCTTCTGGGAGAAAATACTTTGACCTCCTTAAAAAATGTCTATAAAAAGTCTCCTACCTTATCACAGACCTTTATAGATTATGACTAACACCAAAATAATAAAGTTTCTTCTTATCTCTCTTTGTGTCCTATGAACAAGGTTTTACTTCTACAAAATGACTTGCTTTCCTTTTTCTGCAGTTAGAAATCTCATCAGCCTCTCTGAATGAGAAAGCGAGCAGGACAAGATTGCTTTTTGAAAGTGCCTAAGAGCTTCCTATCTGCCCAGTCTCTTGATTCCAGCTCCTTAGACAGACTGGGAGGGGGCCAGGAGGAGGCGCAGCACCTTGGGTTGGATTCAGGTTTGACTCAGGTAGGTTAGCTGTCCACACAGTGAAGACGGAGGGATAGTCCGCGGACACACCCAGACAGCGTTATGTATTCATCTGAATACCAAAGTCCTCCTTTGCTGGGAGGAAGAAGGATCTTTGCTATATAGTATATATATATCTTCATGACTAAGGTCTCTGATTTTAGCGTCTCTAAAATGTAGTGTGCTCAGATTTGAATTGGGGAATGAGGAAAATCTGACCTTCAGCGTTTTCTTGGGGATCTAGGCACCAGGGGGTGAGAGTAGAGAAGGGTGGGCGCGGTGAGGAGGAGGCTGGAGCCTGCTGGTCACGAGCCCCAAGAAAGGCTCCATCAAGACTCAAATTCCCTGCGGGGAAGCGGGGGGGAGGGCAGGAGAGGCTCTGCTGGGAGCGGAGCCCCTGGGGAAGTTGGGGGCCGGGGAGGGGGAGGGGAGAGGGGGGAGAGCTTTAATCAGGCTCAAAGTCGGGGCTCCACACCCCAGGAGGGGCGCTAGGACCCAGGCACCGTCCGGCCTCGGACATGCCTGTGCCTTGGGAGTGAAGGCTCCAAGAGGTTCAGGCTAGCAGCCAGAGTCCGTCTGATCTACAGACCTTCACGTGGGCCCCAGACCTGGGGAGCAGGGTGCGGCGCCACCCCTGTGCCCTCCGTGCCGGGCTGCGGTGCGGGGCAAGGGCACCACCAGGGCGCCGGGCAGCCGCCCGCTGCGGGCATGGACCGTCCTCGCTGCGGGCCAGGTGCCCGCCAGGTGAGCGTCCCGCGCGGGGTCTGCGCGTCCACGGGCTGCACCCCTCCACCGGGCACCCGGGCGCTCGGGGCGAGCTGGGTAGGCGCGCAGGGGGCACAGGCAGACACCTGGAGCTGTCCCCGGGTCCCCTTTCAGCACCCCCAATGTGGGAAGGGTTCTTTTTTTTTATTTTCTTTCCCCCCCCGCTAGTCTCTAGGTGTCCCCGTGCCCAACTCCCTTCCCGGTGTCCTACTCCCTTCGTCCTTTCTAGGAGGGAAGCACCACTACTGCCTGGTGTAACTACCGGGCTTAAACTTAGGAAAAAGAAGTTTTAAAAAAATAACAGTGGCCCACCAGCAGCTGTCCTGAGTTGTACTGCTGGTGCGCGCGCGCGCTTTGCCACTGGCATCTGCTGCGCCCGAATGCCCGCGCCCTGAGCGCCAGGTGCCCCCGCTTTCCTCTCCGCGCTTCCTGTGGCTGCGTACCTGCCTCCCCTTCTGTGAAGCTAACCCCCCAGAGCCCCAGACCCCGGCGAGGAGAGGAGCGGGGTGTCCTGGGGAGTGGAGCTTCAGCGCCCTCAGTGACGCGCTCTGGACTCAGTGATCCCGGAACCCACCTGGACCTGCGCGCAGCGCCCGGGACTGAGCTGGCTGGGCAGACAGACCCAGCGTGAGGTTCAAACTGCCCGCCTCGTGTCGTCGGGAAGACGGAACATGGGCACAAAGAAGGGACGCGTGCCGTGGGTCGCAGGCAAGGGCCAGCGAGACCGGTCTGAGGCTCAGGGACGGGCGCCTTGTCCAAGGGGACAGTGTCACCTGAAGTGCACGTAGTTTCCAGGATCAAGTGTAGACAGGACCCCCTGGACTGTTGTTGCTGCAGGTGAGGCATGCACCAGCCTTTCAAAGGCTTGAGTAGGGGTCCGCAGCCTTCAGCAGGCTTCTCTGGATAGCCTCTAGGTTAGCCGTGCCTATCCATTCTGCTTCTAGTTCAGTCTGACACCCGTTGACTGGCTCCAGGTTGCCAACCACAGAGAAAGGTCGCTGGCGAGTTGCGATGGACGGACTGTGAGTCTGTAGGGCTGCAGGGCCACCACCACAGTGCAGCCCCTGCCACTTCTGCCCCTGCAACCTGTGCAGGCCACTACCAGGTCAGGGCGCTGGAGGGCGTGCCTGCTCTGGGAGCTCCTGATGCGGGTGTCAGAACCTGAAGTTTTAAACACGCAGTGCTAATCTGGAAGAGAGACTTCCTCCAAATCTTGTGTTGGGAGAGAGTCAAGAGAAACATTTACACGGGGCACGTCGCGGGTAGGTGAGGGGCAGAGGACTCTCCCTCTAGGATTTTAGAATCTGTGGGCTGGCACTGTAAGTTCTGCTTGACTGCCCCTGGGACCTTGACTGAACTATTTCAACCTAGCTCCGTTTTCCAAGAAGCAAAAAATTGGAGAAGGATAATTCAGCAGCAGTGGAAAGAGCATGCATTAGGAAGCCAGTTCCAGCCCTAATTATACCACTGACAAGCTGTGCAACTTTAGGCAAGCCACACAACCTTGCTGGGCCTCAGCTGCCACAAAAAAAGCTTTAATGCTGGGGTCCACTGTGGCAGTGATTTGCCAAGCTTAGACAGTCTATGAATGCTCAGCAGTTCTTTGTAGTCTAGATTGTACTGGTTCCACAGAGCATCCATGGACTGAAAAGATGCTGGATCGGAACTGTGGGTGATTTGCATTTTAATACCAATCTGCTTATAGAGCCACCCAAATCTTTCAGGCTTACTGTCTGTGGATATAAGCCTGGATGGTTTAGTTAATACTAAGAACACACTGTGAAGGACCTCAAATAGAAAGTCCTATTTAAGTTAGAGGGTGATTGCATAAAACTTATTTCTCTGCATTTGAAAGACCCTTTCCATAACCACCTTGTTAAAGAAATGAGGAGAGAAGCCCCAGATGGATCCCTCTGTGAAAGAGGGCTGAGTGTGCAGCAAACGCTGTAGAGGTTATACCTGATAAGCAGTTTATTTACATGTGAATGACTCCGTTAATATTGTCTTTTCTGAATGGCAGCTTATCAGTTTGGTAATGAAACAATAAAATCTATATTAAATATTGGAATGCCTAATATTTTTAGAATTGATTGACTTTTTATTTAATTTCAGGAAGGGAAACGAGCAGGATGATTTATTATGATTCTTCCTAGATAATTTGTTTGAAGAGATTTAAAAAAAAATAAGCAGAAATAAACACAACACTATTAGAAAACATTTTTTCTGTTTCCAGTATCATCATCATCAGTACCCTAATGATGAATATCTATTAAGCACTTCCTATGTGCCAAGCACCTTTCTACCCAGTTTTTGTACATATTCTCATGGTATCCTGTTAGTATCTTCTGAAGGAAGTACTATTATTTTTTTTTCAGTTTTACAGGCGAGGGAACTGAAGCTTCTTGCCTGAGATTACACAGTGGGTAGGTGATAGGACCAGCCACTTGGGCTTATTTACAATGATCAAAGCAATATGCAAGAGAGGGGAGCAAGGGAGGCCAAAATGCGCCTACTCAGGGTCAGTGCTTGGAGGTTAGTAAATCTTTTATGAGTGGTAATTTTCCTTTTCTGATTTATCCTTTCTTGTTTTTATCAATATGACTTGGTTATCTTTTCACATGAGCAAAGAGATTGACCTCATTCTTTTAAACACTTGAATAGAGTGCAAATGGATGAACCATAGTTTATTTAACCAATTTCCTGTGGATGAGCATTTGGAATATTTCTAAATTTTCATAATCAAATATATAGTGCCAGCTTAATGAATATTCTTATTTATACACCGAATGGCCAGATTATTATGAGATTATTATGATCTTTGTATGCATAATAATCTCCCCACCGGTGCATGAATTCGTGCATGGGTGGGATTCAGCCAGCCTGGCCAGGGGGAAGGAACATGGGCTATTGGCTGGCCTGCCTCCTGGTCGAGGGGACAATTTGTATGTTAGCTTTTTATTATATAGGATATACGCAGAGTGGCCAGATTATTATGCATTCAGAGCTCATAATAACCTGGCCACACAGTGTATATTTGTGTTCGCCTGTTTTCAGATATTCCTGGTGGGTGGAATTGCTATGTGAAAGAGCATGGTTACTATTTGATATGTACTTTCTAATAGATACTCCAACTTGCCTTCACAAAAAGAAATGTAATTCTGGTTTGTGCTCCAGTTCTTCTGCTAACATATTTTTGAGCTTTTGGTAAATCAGTGAATCTGAATGAGTCTCAGATGTGTCATCTGTAAACTAGGGTTGGTAGGTCTTATTGCCAATGTCTTTTGTGGAAATATGTACAATCAGAAGTTGAACAAATGAAATTTTTCTAGATGTGACTATTTTTTAACCTACAAAAACAGAAAATTAATGTGCTTTCACCTAATGGCACATGAACTTCTGAAATACCTGTTTTTGGTACTCTGGCTTTTCTGAGCGAGATTTGTGTGTGAGATGAGGCTAGGCTGCAGTTACAAATTAACCCTGAAGCCTCAGTTGCTTATTTCTCATTCCCATTGTATGTCCAAAGCAGGTTAGCAGAATTCCCAGCTCCACACAATTACGTAGGGGCCAGCCTGACAGCAGGCACTCTACCATTTTGTAACTGCAGCGAGTTTCAACCTTTTTCACATCATGGCACACGTAAGCTAATAGCTAAAATTCTGCCGTACACCAAACTATTTTTTTTTCCTATCTGATAAAAAATGGGTATAATTTTGACTCATTCACACTGGACCGTTATTGTTGTGTTGGCTGTTGTCATCTTTTTATTTGACAATCTAAGGGAAAAGAGGTCAGTGCCTCTTGTTTTGAAAATCTTTATGGCATTTGGGTTAAAAATCCCTGGTCTAGAACATGTAGTTTCCATGGTCCCTTGCAGGGGAGGAGGGAGACTGTGGAAATTAACACCTCCTCTTCAATGCCTCCGACCGGAAATGAAACATATTTCTTTTATTTGTAGTCTTTTGGTCACTATTATTTACATGGAGCTCACTCCAATGCATGGAAACTTGGAAATGTTGTTTCTTGTGTACAGCAAGAGGAAATGGCATGGTGAATACATAGCATTGCGCATGCGTTTGCTAGGGCTGCCGTGACAAAGTACCACAAAGTGGGGGGCTCATACAACAGAAACCGATTTCCTCTCTGTTCTGGAGGCTCTAAGTCCGCAATCAAGTTGTCGGCAGAGTTGGTTTCTTCTCGGAGCCTCTCTCCTTGGCTGGTAGGTGCCACCGTAGGGGAGGAAAAATAATTTTCCCTCCACTCTTCTAGGTTCTTGGCTGAGGACCCCCGTATCCCCCCATAATAAAAGACAGATTAACAGAAGAAAAACTTTTATCAGAAGATACAAGGCTCAAAAGGCAGCCAGACAATTGAGGTTTATACACCTACTTACATACATAGGAGCTAAGATACCCAAGCCAAGGAGAGAAATAGGATCTGGGGCATCAAGCGTGAAAGGTGAGAAGAGCAAATGTTTGGTGAACAAAGGTTGCCCTGCCATGCAGATAAGTCTCTCAGATGAGTACGTGATTTCTGGTAATAGCTCTCTTCCTGGTACAGGCCCCTTTCTAATGCAGCCTTTCCTTGGAAAAGGGCAACTTCTCTGTTTTCAGAGCTCCTCCTCTCTGCGGTTTCTGAAAAAAAACAAAAAAAAACCGATCAGCTTAAAATAATCCTGATGCCAAAGAGGGATATTTTGGAGTGGCACATCCTGCTGCCCTTCCTATCTTCTCTCTGCGTCTTCTCATGGTCTTCTCTCTGTCTGTGTCCTAACCCCTTCCTCCAAAGGCACCGGACATACTGGAATAGGACCCACTCTCATAACCTTATTTTATATTAATCACCAACTTTAAGGCCCTATCTCCAAATACAGTTACATTCAGGGGTATTAGGGGCTAGGACTTCAATCTGTGAATTTTGGGGTAAGAGGGTACAACTCAGCACATAACACATTGTCTCTGTCAGAGCGAACTGAGGTTCACTTACCTTGTTTTTATATGAGCAGATCAGTTTGCTTCTGATGCCACATTATGGAGTCTTCTCCCTCTTCACAGCACATCCCCGCCCCCCCCCCCCCCCCCGCCCCCCTCGGCTCCCCCATTGATTAACGAAAGTGTTATTTTCTGAGTTTCCTGGTTGTTATTTAAAGGGGCACAATGTCGCTACTTGTAACCTTTTATTAATGGCATTGAATCTAATGCAAGTCAGGGTGGCTGCAGGGGAGAGATGGGGAGCATGGTGGCTGAGAGCAGGAACGCTAAAGCAGACCTCCCGGGTTCTAATTCCAGCACCACCATTTGCCATTGTCAATTTAAGAGCACCCAAACATGCAGAGAATTTTAATGAGTTTATTTGAGCCAAACTGACGACATATGCTAGAGAGCAAGATCTCAGATGCTCCAGAGAATAACAGTTTGCAGTTTCTTGTACGCATTTGTAATTAAGGAAGATTGCATGGAGATGGGGAGGAAGCAAGGTGGAGATTGGATTACGGGATAGTGAACAAGATGATGGGGTCTCTTGCAGATGGTTACAGTTTGTTTCAAAAGTGTGTCAACCTAGATGCACAGAAACAATGGACAGGGCTTCCTTAAAGCAAAGATAAAGCTTTTATTAAAAGGTTATAGATCTAGGGCACGACTACCCACCGTGACCTGCCCAGTTAGGAGTTTGTGATCAGATCACCTTGGGAGGTTACTTTTCATGGAATCTATTTTTTCATCCATATCAGCAGTGTTTCCTCATACGGGAAGAGTAATACCTCACAGGGTTGTTGTCATAATTAAATGAGATAAAGAAAGTAGAGTGCTTGGTATACACTAGAGCAGTGGTCGGCAAACTGTGGCTCATGAGCCAGATGCGGCTCTTTGGACCCTTGAGTTTTTAGAAAAGGCCAGCTTAGGAGTACCCTAATTAAGTTAATAACGATGTACCTACCTATATATTGATAGTTAAAAAAAGTTTTAAAAAATTTGGCTCTCAAAAGAAATTTCAATCATTGTACTGTTGATATTTGGCTCTGTTGACTAATGAGTTTGCCGACCACTGCACTGGAGTATAAAAAACGGTGGCTGTTATTATTTGCAAGTTTGGAAGCTCCTGGCACCCTTCATGCCCAATGTGATTGCCGAGACCATGCCCCAAGCGCACAGACGACCCAGGGGCTCTGCTACGCAAGCTGCCAGAGCTTCCAGTGCATGCCTGAGAGGCACGTGTGCCTTATGTGATAGTCACTGCATGACCACTTTAAAACGCCAACAGCTCACATCCATTAAAGTCATAGGTTCACAATTAGATTTGAGAGCGGAACACCAACACAAGACTGTTCCCTTAAATAGCCCCTTAATATTATCATCCACACTTCAGTTGAAGCAACTCGGGTTGGCAGTTAACATGATTTGTAAAAGCAGCATTTCTGTGTTTTTTTTTCTGCCATGTTCCCTTTCCCAGTGTAATGGCCCTGAAATTGGGACAAGTTCCACGGTCCATGGCACCTGAGAGATAGGCCTGGGAACTTTTCCTATTAACCTGTCTGTGAGATGACTGCAGACTTACCTTCTCACAGCATCTCTCCGTGGAAACGTAGGAGTTAAGATACGTGTGGATTTGCTCAACACCTGCAGTGGATTATCTGTCTTATTGTGAAATTTATTGTGCAGACTCCTGGGACTGCACCGGATGGGGAGAGGTTGGAATTGTCATGTGGCCTTGGGCCTGCGGGACTGGAGCAGTCTAGAGGCTAGTGGGGTACCAAGCAAGTGACTCCCCTGGGATCAGGGAACCATGCACCTCATCCCCAGCAGCTGTCCATCCCCCATGAGGCGGAAGGAAGCAAAGACTGCATTGTGGGTAGTTGCAGGGCCTCCTTATGGGGCAGCAGATACTGTGTGAACTTTATTCCTGCCCCTTTTCTTACCATAAAGCTGAGTGGCGTGCTAGATTAAAGCTGAGTGTGTCTTGTGACTTGTTGGCAGTCTGAATTCGTGATCACCTGCTGCTGGTGGGGCAGCACCCCATCGATTTGTCTTGGCCTGGCGGTGGTTGTGATGGACTTGTCATTGCCAATATATGGGTCCACTCAGTTTTAGGTTTTAATCTTTTCAACCCATTTTATATTTCAATCGACGTAGGTGCATTGTTGCTAGTATGTGTTGAGTTTAATTGCTGATTAAGATGACTTCCAAAAGTTCCACCGTGATTTGGCTTTGAAACAAAACATTGTTTACACGGTTATACAGAGTCAAGGAAATAGACCATGGGGTCTATTTCGATATTGATAAAGCAAATATTTGTTTTTGAATGATGCAATTTCAGTTTTGTCTTTGAAAAGTAGAAGCCAGGTGCTTTCAATAAAGAGAAGGTACCCGCCAGTACGTAAGGCTAACTTCATGTTTTGTTATTTAGATAGGTGCAAAAGGATTGCCTATCACATGTCAAATAACGAAACCAAAGGCAAGAGGAATTACCTGATTCCTCAGTATATATGAAAAAATTCAAAGCTGTGAGAGGCTAGTGGGACCAATTCTTGTATCTTTAAAAAAATGCAGTGAGTGGCCAGATTATTATGATCTCTAATATATATATTAGAGGCTCGGTGCACGAATTCACGCATGGGTGGGGTCCAGTCAGCCTGGTCAGAGGAGAGGGGACATGGGTGGTTGGCCGGCCTGCCTGCTGGTCGAACTCCTGGTCAAGGGGGCAATTTGCATATTAGCCTTTTATTATAAAGATATATACTGAGTGGCTAGATTATTATGCATTCAGAGATCATAATAATCTGGCCACTCAGTGTATATGTTTTATCAATTTTTAGAGAGAGAGGAAGGGAGTGGGATAGAGAGATAGAAACATCAATGGGCTGCCTCCTGCACATCCCCTACTGGGGATCAAGCCCACAACCCGTGCATGTGCCCAGACTGGTGACCCCTTAGTTCATTGGTTGATGCTAAACCACTGAGCCACACTAGCTGGGCCAATTCTTATAGCATAAGTATAGGACTGTCATTAGGCCATTATATCATAGTTTAATGAGCAACACTTTTTTCTTAGCAGTACATAAAATGATGGTCTTAGATTTGATGATATATGGCGAAAATTTTGAAGAAGGGAATGGAACCCAGGGGTCCTGTCTTTCAAGCAGTCCATTTTCCCCTGCTGACACCAAGGTACACCTCCTCTGATCTTTGTATTGTCTGACCTCAGCTTCCATATTGGTGACTCAGGTCACTTGCTCGACCCAGAGATTGCATGCCTCCTTAGGAGTGAGGAGGCTAGGAAATAAAACTTAAGGAGGCCCTCAAGTGCAGGGCCAGCATCTGAGAGTGATAAATTTTGTGGCCTAGCTGCCTTGCTTGCCGTATGTTAGTCCCTGCCCTAGTTGATCATTGAGTTTTCAAAATTTTTCCTAGATGACTAAGAAAATTAAACTGATATACAAGTGGGTGAGAAAGCAATTATGTAGCACATATGGCCAGGCAATATTCTCCACTGTAAATATTACTCCTGAGTGAGATCTAGGGAGAGTATTACTGAGAAAATGGTTGGGAAAGTGACCTAATAAATGTGTTAATACTGCATGAGTTATTTACCTTGTACATATGTGCAATTAGCTGTGGCTTATTAAATAGTGGGAAAAGTTTTCTAGTTTCATTTAGTTTAGTTTAGTGTTGTTGTTTTTTTTTTTTTTTTTTTTTTTGTTTTTTGTTTTTAAAGAAAATTCTCAAGACCTTCTTCCTTGCAATGCAATGGAACTTAAAGAGGAAAATTAAATTCTTCAGGTAGCTTTCATCAATTTTTTTTTTCTGTTTTGAAAACTGCACAACAGATTTTCTTAGTAACCTAAGAGTGCTTTAGAAGGTTGAGGAGTTCTAGATCCTGTCCTAGCAAGATTGAGATAAATGATATTGACAAAGGGTTTACTATGAGCCTCTTTATCAAACAGCCCATTGAACAGCTTTTCTGCCTGAAGAACATAATCTTTCTAATACACATTTTCAGGTCTCGAAGAGGAAGAACTCGGGTTTATCCCAGGCTAGCATTTCCTGAGGGACAGGAGCCACTGATGTGCTTTCACCATCTGTCTTTTATTGAGCAGGCTTTTCCTTTAAGGGAGGGCATTTCAGATCTCATGACATGGCATGCACCAGAGTTCTCAACCAGCTGTCACTCATGTTGTGTGGGAATACATTCTGTCAGAAAGGCCACGGCTCACCCAGATCCTGTGGCTACAGGGGTTGCACAGGAGGAAGGGAAGCAGGAAGGTGGGAGAAGATAGTGAAAGAAGTAGAGGGGTGGGCTGCTTGGAGGAAGAACACAGTGCACTGTGTCCCAACCCTTTTGCATCACCGCATGTAGAGGACAATGACAGTGCTGTCTGGAACAGTGGAGTCAGGGAGCAGGCTCTGTGTGCACTCCATCCTGCATGGATGGCCCGAGAGCTGAGAGAATCGATATCTTGTTGTGCTATTGCAGTTTGGTGGGCACATTGGGGTGGAAAATGTGGCCCTTAGAGGTGGGAGGGAAAGGACCACTGAGTTGTCCATCTCTGCCTGCCTCAAACACCCAGATGGCCTCTTGCCTTGGCCCAGGTGTAGCTGGCCTTCTTGTCTCTGCCTTTAGGGTCATATACTTGGTCTGCAGGACTTGTCTCTGTCCACGCAAGATCGGAGGTCATTGAGAGCTGCAGCAGTGGAGAAAGGTGCAGGCAGCTGAGGTCACTTCTTTCCTCTGCTTTATCATCTGTAGAAGGACCAGGCTTCTATTGCTCATGCAACAAGCAATAACTGAGCATCCAGCGTGAGTCAGACAAAGTTTCTCACCTCTTGGGGTTTACCTTCTGGTGTGGGTAGATGCTGAAGAATGAAAGAGAGAAAAGTCAGATGGTGGTATGTGCCCCAGAGGAGATAAAGCAGGAAAGAACTCCCAAGTCAATTCTCAATCCTTACCATAAATTTCAAGTAGCCACTGATCTGTTTATTCCAGTAGACTAGATTTATCTTTTTTTGGAGTTTCATATCAACAAAATCATAAATGTAGCCTTTTGTGTCTGTCTTCTTTCACCTTGTGTAATGATTTTGAGATTCGTCCATGTTGCCATGTGTATCAGTAGTTTATCACATTTTATCATTGAGTAGTATTACATATTATAAATGTGCTATAATTCATTTATTTATTCACCTGATAATGAATATTTGCATTGTTTCCAGTTTTTGACTATCATTTTAAAAGCTTCTGTGGACAAGCCTTTGGGCATATGTTTTCATTTCTCTTGGTTGAATACCTAGAAGTGAAACTTCCTGGTTATCTGGTAAATATCTATATATCTAAAAGCCTAAGCAACCTCTTGACTCTTTAACCAGTAGCTATGATGTGCACTAACCACCAAGGGGCAGACGCTCAATGCACAGGCATGGAAACATGGAACAGACTGATGAATCTCAGAGGGGAAGGAAGAGGGGAAGGAAGAGGAAGAGGTGGGAAGAGATTAACCAAAGAGGCCAGTGCATGGGTTGGTGCCCTGGTGGGGTTCCTCTACCTGGCCTGCAGAGATCAGTCTGACACTGGCAGTCCAACATCCTCAGAGGGGTCTCGGATTACAAGAGGGTGCAGGCCAGGCCGAGGGACCTCACTGGTGCACAAATTCATGTATTGGGCCTCTAGTTGTTTAATAAAACACTGTCAGACTGATTTCCAAGAGTGATTGTACTAATTTACATTCCCATCAGCAATGTATGAGCATTCCAGTTGCTCTACATCTTTGTTATCACTTGGTATTGTCAGTCTTTTACATGTAAGTCATTTTAATGGATGTATAGTGATAGCACATTGTAGTTTTATTTGTATCTCACTGATGACTAATGATTGCTGAGCATTTTTTTCCATGTGCTTACTAGCCATTTTAATGTTTTATATTTGAAGTGTATTCCGAATGTTTTGTCCAATTTATAATTGAGTTATTTGCCTTTGATTATTTATTATAAGATTTTTTTGAAATGTATTCTTTATTATTGATTTCAGACAGAGGAAGGGAGAGAGAGAAACATCAATGTGAGAGAGAAACATCAATCAATTGCCTCCGCCACACACCATAGTCGAGAATTGAACCTGTAACCTGGGTATGTGCCCTGACCTGGAATCAAACCCGCAACCTTTTTGATCTACTGAACGATGATGCTCAACTAACTGAGCAACCTGGCTGGGGCTTTATATATTCTTGATACCAGTCTTAAATATGAGAGCAGACTTTTACAATTTTGATGAATTTCAGTTTATCTTCTTTTTATGGTCTATGCATTTATATTCTTTCTAAGAAATCTTTGTCTCTGTGTTTACTTCTAGAAATCTTTTAGTTTTAGCTTCTTTAGTTCTGAGATCAAGTTAAGATTTGTGTATGGTGTAGGGTAAGAGTTGAAGGTTATTTGTTTTGCTTTTGCATATGGCTATCTGATCATTCTAGCACACTTGTTTAAAAAATTATACTTTCTCCATTTAGTTATCATGGCACTTTGATTGTGAATCAATTTCTCCTAAAAATATGAGTTTATATGTAGACAGTCTTCTGTTCCATTGATTTATTTGTCTGTCTTATGCCAGTACCACTCTGTCTTGATTACTATATATTATATTAAATTAAAAATTATATTAAATTTAAAAAAATTATATTAAATATAAAAAATCAAGTATTATTTATTTTCCAATTTTGTTCTTTTTTTTTTTTCAAAGTTCATTTGGCTATTTTAGATTCTTTGCATTTCTATACAAATTTTAGAATTACTTTACCAATTTCTACAAAAATGAAGTCCTGCTCTGGCTTGGTTGGAATTGTATTGCACCTACAGATCAATTGAGGGAGATTGACATATCAGCAATATTGAGTTTTCTAATACAAGGACATTTACATAATATATCTATTAAATTAGGAATTCCTAATTTCTCTTAATAGTGTGTTGTAGCTTTCAGTGTGGAGATCTAGGGAGAAATTTTTATGCTTTTTAAAATCATTGTAAATAACATTTTCAACTTCAATTTTCAATTGTTTATTGTTAGTACCTGGTATACAATTAATTTTTGTTCACTGACCTGTATTGTGATTTTGTTAAATTCACATCTTTTAGCAGATGTTTTTGTAATCTTTAGGATTTTCTATGTGTACAATTGTGTTTTGTTTTTTTAAAATATATTTTATTGATTTTTTACAGAGAGGAAGTGAAGTGAGAGAGATACAGAGTTAGAAGCATCGATGAGAGAGAATCATCGAACATTGCCTCTTGCACATCCCCTACTGGGAATGTGCCTGCAACCAAGGTACATGCCCTGACCAGAATCGAACCCGAGACCTTTCAGTCCATAGGCCAACGCTCTATCCACTGAGCCAAAACTGGTTTCTGTTGTTTTTTGTGAATAAATGAAGTTCTACTTTTTCTTTTTCAATCTGAATATGTTTTATTTCTTTTCCTCTATTGTACTGATCAGGGCCTCCAATACAGTCTTGGTGATAATGCCCATCTGTGCCTTGTTCCTAATCTTGGAGAAAAGCAATCTTTCACTTTTAGGTTTGATGCTTGCTGTAAGTTTTTCATAGATGCTTTTTATCACATTGAAAAGTTTCTTTTCATAACTGGTTGAGAGATCTTGTCATGAATAGGTAGCAAGTTTGTCCAGTGTTTTCCATCAATCTATTGAGATGATAGTACTTTTTCCCCACCTTATTCTGTTAAAGTGCTGAACTTGATGGATTGATTTTTTTATTGTGGTAAATACACATAGCACTAAGCTCACCATTATAACCATTTTAAAGCACACAATTCAATAGCTTTAACTATGTTTACAGTGTTGTGCAACCACCACTACTATGTAGTTCCAAAACATTTTTATCACTAGAAAAGAAAATCCCATGCCCATTAGGAAATCACTCCTATTCACCCCTTCCCTCGGCCCCTGGCAACCACTGAGCTGCTTTCTGTCTCTGGATTTGCCTGTTCTGTATATATTTTTTTAATAATAGAACCATTGTATGTGTTATTTGTGTTTGGCTTATTTCACTTAGCTTATTGCTTTCAAGGTTCATCCACATTGTATCTCGTATCAATACTTTTTTTTTATGGCTGAATAATTGTGTAGTTATACCACATTTTGCTTATTCATTCATCTGTTAATGACCATTTGGATTATTTCCACCTTTTGGCTCTTGTGAATAGTGCTGCTTTGAACACTCATTTAAAAGTTTTTGAACGTCTTTTATCAATTTTGGGGGAGAGATACCTAGGAATAGAATTGCTGAGTCATATGGTAATTCTCTGGTTAATTTTTTGAGGAACCTTCAAACTGTTTTCCATAGCAGTTTCACGATTTTATATTTCTACCAGCAGCAATATATAAGGGTTCCAGTTTTTCCAATCATTGCTATCTTGTTATTTTCCTTTTTAAAAAAAATTATAGTGATTCTAGTGAGTGTGAAGTGTTATCTCATTATGGCTTTGCACTGCTTGTTGGTCACATGTATATATTCTTTGGAGAAAAGTCTATTCAAGTCCTTTGCCTCTTTTTAAATTTGGTTGTTTGTCTTTTTGTAATTGAGTTTTAAAGAGTTTCTTATATATTCTAGAGTGTCAACCTTATCAGAGATATGGTTTTCAAATATTTTCTTCCTCCCTGTGGATTGTCTTTTCACTCTTGTTAGTGTCCTTTTATGTACAAAAGTTTTTTAGTTTTGATGAAGTCCAGTTTATCTATTTTCCTTTTGTTTTTGTGCTTTTGGTATCATATTTAAGAAACCACTGCCAAATCTAAGGTCATGGAAATTTTATTATGTTTTCTTCTAAGAGTTTTATAACTTTAGCTTTTAAATTTAAGTCTTTGATCCATTTTTAGTTTTTATATATGATGTGTGAGAAAAGAGCCCAACTTTTTTGTTTTGCACATTGATTTACTTTATTTTTTAATTTAAAAAAATTAAGTCTTTATTAAAGAAAAATTTAAGCATATTCAAAACCAGAGAGTAGCATGGTAAACCTCATGTATACATTCCCAGTTTTGATGACTGTCATGGGGCCAATCTCCTTATTATCTTTTCCCACTTGTTTTATTTTTAAACCATTTTTTAAATATTTAAGTTAGAGTTGACATACAATATTATTTTAGTTGCAGGTATATACCCCAGTGATTAGACATTATGTAACTTACCAAGTAATTGTCCCAATAAATATCCTACCCATCTGATATCATGTATAGTTATTAGAATATTATTGATAATATTCCCTATGCTGTACTTTACATTCCCATAAGTATTTTGTGACAACCAATTTGTACTTCTTAATCCCTTCACCTTTCTTGCTCCCCCTCCTAATCCTCCTCCCATCTGGCAACTATCAAAATGTTTTCTGTATTTATCAATCTGTTTCTGTTCTACTTGTTTATTTATTCTGTTTTTTAGATTTAATTGTTGGTAGATATGTCAACCCTATTATTGCCATTTTATTGTTCATATTTTAAATATTTTTCTTCCTACTTCTTCTTAAAGAAGACCCTTTAACATTTCATGTAATACTGGTTTGGTGGTGATGAACTTTAGCTTTTTTTTGTCTTCATAAGTATTTCAATTTTAAATGATAGCTTTGCTAGGTAAAGTAATCTTGGTTGTAGGTCCTTGATTTTCATTACTTTGAATATTTCCTGCCCCAGAGTTTCTGTAGCAAGATCAGCTGACAGTCCTATGGGAGCTCCCTTGTAAATAACTAACTGCTTTTCTCTTGCTATTATACTTTTAAGATTCTCTCTTTGTCTTTAACCTTTTTAATTTTATAATTATCACTAGAGGCCTGGTGCATGAATATATGCACTGGGGTGGCCTGTGGGGATTGGGCCTCAGCTTGTGCCCCCAGGCTCACAGCCCCAGCTCATGCCTCCTGCCTTGTAGGCCCAAAGCCTCACCTGGCACCCCATCTTGGCCTGGTGCCATCCCCTTACCTGTTCCACCATCATACCTGCATCTGGGAGCTGGGAGGCGGCACTACCCTCCTCCACTGCCATTGGTTGCCATCTGCAGAGTGATTGGCAGGGTGATTGGGCCCCTGCTCACACCTGCCTTTGCCTGGCACCCCCTGCTCACCTGCTGCGCCATCCCACTGCAGTCCTGCTCTTGTCCAGTGGGGACTGGCAGGACCTCCACTGCCTCCTGCTGCCAGCACTGCATCGACAATGCCCACCTTGTTTTGTGCCATCCTTGGTGGTCAGCACATAGAGTGGTCGAACTCCTGAGGGGACAATTTGCATATTAGGATTTTATTATATAGGATGTGTCTTGTTGTCAGCCTCTTTAGGTTCATCTTGTTTAGGGCTGTGCGTCCTGGATTGTATGTGCATTTCCATCACCATGTTAGGGAAGTTTTCTATCAATATTTTTTCAATTTCTTATGCTCTCTCTTCTCCTTCTAGCATCCCTCTGATAAGAATGTTGGTATGCTTGAAGTTGTCCCAGAGGCTCCTTACACTGTCTTCATTTTTTTTTTTGGTTTCTTTTTTGTTTTGCAGTTCTGGTTGGGTCTTTTTTGCTTCCTTATATTCTAAATCGCTGATTTGATTCTCAGCTTCATCTACTCTGTTGATTCCCTGTAAATTATCCTTTATTTCAGTTAGTGTATCTTTCATTCCTGACTTGTTCTTTTTTATGCTTTTGAGGTTCTCACTAAGTTCATTGAGCATCCTTATAACCTGGGTATTCATATTTAAAAATATATTTTATTGATTTTTCACAGAGAGGAAGAGAGAGGGATAGAGAGTTAGAAACATCGATGAGAGAGAAACATTGATCAGCTGCCTCCTGCACCCCCTCCTCCCCCACTGGGGATGTGCCCGCAACCAAGGCACATGCCCTTAACCGGAATCGAACCTGGGACTCTTGAGTCCATAGGCCAACGCTCTATCCACTGAGCCAAACCAGTCTTGGCTGGGTCTTCATATTTAAAATAGATTAAACCAATATATACTTAATTTAATTAGAGTGCTTAGATCATTTACATTTAATGTAATTAGTAATTATATTAATTTAATAGAAATACCTATATGGTAGAATATAAAGCTTTCACATTAATATTTGTTTTCTATTTTTTCCATCAGCTCTTTATTTTTCTCTCTTCTTCTGCATTTTTGTGTTAATTAATTTTAATGATTACATCTCATATTAGTTATTTCTTTGTTTTCTTAGTAGCTGCTCTTACATTTATAACACATAGTATTTCATTTATCACAGTGTACTTTCAAGTAATATTATATGTAGTGTATAATGTAAGAATTTTACAATATAGTTTCATGTACTTCCTGCTATTCTTTGTGCTATTTTCATCATTCATTTTGTTTCTATATATTTTATATATACCATAATACATTGTAATTATTTTTTGCTATAGTATTAATTATGTTTTAAAAAAAGCAATAAAAATAAGAAAAAAGTGTTTTGTATTTATTCTCATATTTATGCTTTTAATGCTTTTTATTTAGTTGTGTTTATTCATGTTTCTAACTCATATAATTTTCCTTCTATTTGAAGAACTGTTAAAACTTTTCTTGTAATGTATGATTGTTGATGATGGATTACCTCAAATTTTGTTTGTCTGAAAACCTTTTATTTACCTTCACTTTGGAATGATATTTTTCCTCCATATAGGCTGAAAGTTTCTTTTTCAGCACTTTAATGGTATCTCTCAATTTTCTTCTATATTTCATGATTTCTAATGAGACGTTTGTCATTCTTTTCTTTGTTCCTCTGTATTTATCATGTCCTTTTCCCCTGGATCCTTTTAAGATTTCCTTTTTTAAGTTTTTAAAGGTACATGTGGAGTCTCCTTTTTATAAGCATTCTTTAACCTTATTATGAAGGCATGGCCCACTGGGTTCTCTAACTGAGTTCCCTGAGTGATCAGTAAGGACCCTCTGCTCTGGCTGGTGAGAACCTGGATTGCTCCCAGTTTATCTGAGCTCTGTGAATTGTTCAGCTTACAGCTTTCCTGTCACTTTCTTCCTGGCCTGTGGAATTTCACCCTAATCATGCATGTTTTGGTATTTAGCAAACTTTCAAGTGCCCCTAATGTTCCTTGTTTATATAGCTTCCTCTTTCTGAAACTCTGCCCATAAATTCTAGCCACATAAACCTGTCCAAACTCTGATTTCTGTTAACTCCAGTCAGCCATATCCCTGGATTCTGCCTGGGATTCCTTCCCTGCTCAAGGGTGTGGACTGTGTCTCTAGGGTGAAAGCTGAGGTAATAGTGTATACCTCATGTTTCCCTTCTCTGAGGGATGACAGTCCTGAGTGCCTATTGTGTGATGTCTGAAAATACTTGTTCCATATTTTATCTGTGGGTTTTGTGTTGTTGCTGGCTTTTTTTGTTGTTGTTGTTGTTTTGTTTTTAGCTATTAATGGCAGGAGTGTAAAATTGGTCCCTGTTTCATCATCATAGCCAGAAATAAGTCCATGCAACAAAAATTTATTTATGGTCCTACACAAAATGTTGCCATCTTATTGTTGACACTATTATAGATGACCCCACTTTCCTCCCTTTTGTTCCCCTCCACCCAGCTCCCACCACCTCCACCCCAGGCCTTCACCAGATCTATTTGAAGATGTACTCTGAGATGTTTTGTGTTCTTTTCTCTCATTCTTCTTCCAAAATTAAAAAAAAAAATGAACTAGTATAGATATTGCAAAGTAACTTGGAAGAACTTCATTAGATTGTTTATGTTTATTATTGCAGAATTATCTGTTTCTATGGTGGTTTCTATGCCTAATCTCATATCCCACACACCCACTCTACAGGGGGCTCCTGTGACTTTTTGATACAGTATAGCTCCAAAATGACTTCCAGACCTTCCCCAGTGGTAATTTATAAGCCCCTCATACCTGAAGTTCTAAGAGTGGCCACACAAGTCTTCCTTCTTGTAGATACGGCATACCTAACCCATTAGTATATATGTTTTATATTCACTTGTGTATGCAGGACAAACAATATATTAAAAGTACAATTAATGTGGAAATTTATGCTATCTGAATTATAGTTTCTTACAGAACTTTCTGAAATTTAGTTCTTAAAACGCCTTGTAAATGTACAGGCAGTCCTAGGGTTACATCAGACTCAACATACATTATTTCATGGTTACATTGCCATCTCCCATTTATTTATGAAAAAAAAAGTTCCATCATTTTGATGTATGTACATATGTGCTTTATGTTTTTTATTATTTATTTACCACAGTAAAGGTCAGGAATTGTTATCTTTCTTTTAATTTTTTTTTTGCTGTTTCACTTCACTACTGCTGTTTATGTGCTCCATGTGAGTGATGTGGGAGCCTATGTAGGTGGGTTCCAACTTACGGCGAAAATCACATTACTTTGCTCTGGATCTTGGGCGTAATCCCAGGACCTACTGTATAGACATTGTGGCTGAACTCCATCATTCACAAAAATGTTAAGAGAAGGAAAATCTTAAATCCTGGCTTGATTCCCTAATTTAACAACAGGAGACAATTCTCACACTACTTTCATCCTAACATGCCATTTTCATTTCTAAACTCTAGGGATATTTTTTCTTTTGGATTTTTTTATTGTTGATATTATTACAGATGTTCTTGTTTCCTCCCCTTTGCCCCCCTCCACCCAACCCCCATAACCCCCAAAGCAGGCCTTCACCACATTATTGTCTGTATCTGTGGGTTATGCATATCTACACTAATAAAAGCATAAGATGCAAATTGACCATACCTTTGAGACATCAACAAGCCAATCAGGAGTGAGTATGCAAATTAACCCAACAAAGATGGTGGATTAATTTGCATATGCAGACACCTACTTAGCTGGGGGCAGGGTGGGATGTTGGCCATGGCGATGACACAGGTGTTCCACACTGCCACAGCTGCTGCGGGCCTCTGGGTAGCATGGGAAGGAGGGAAGGTTGAAAGGCAGCTCCAGGCTGGAGTAAAAAGGCAGCTCCAGCCGGAGTGAAGGTGGTGCCAGCAACCAGGGGAAGGAAGGCCCATTCTTGCACGAATCTTTGTGCATCGGGCTTCTATTATGCATATAAGTTCTTTAGTTGATCTTTTCCAGTCTTCTCCACATCCCTTCCCTCTGAGATCTATCAGTTTGTTCCATGTAACCATGAGTCTGGTCCTGTTTTGTTCATCAATTTATTTTGTTCATTAGATTCTACATATGAGATCATGTGGTATGTGTCTTTCTTTGGCTTATTTCACTTAGCATAATAATCTCCAAGTCTATCAATGCTGTGGCAAAGGGTAAGAGTTCCTTCTTTTTTATAGCTGTGTAGTATTCTATTGTGTAAAATGTACCACATCCTTTTTATCCACTCATCTACTGGTGGCACTTGGACTGTCCAGATCTTAGCTATTGTAAATACTGATGCTATGAATATAAGGGTGCATATATTATTTCTGATTGGTGTTTCAGGATTTTCAGGATATATTCTCAGAAGTGGGATCACTGGATCAGATGATAGTGCATCTTTAATTTTTTGAGGAAGGAAGTTTTTCTTTTTTCTTTTAAAGCTGATGTTTATGTTGGTGATTTAAAAAACTCCCCCATTAAGAGAATCTAAATATTAACTTTTAGATCTCAGTGAGGAATGCCTTAGCCATCTGTAGGTTTTTAAGGGCTATGTAGGATTTTTATAGCCTACTAGAGGCCTAGTGCATGAATTCATGCACCAGTGGGATCCCTCAGCCTGGCCTGCAGGATCAGGCCGAAACTAGCTCTCTGACATCCCCTGAGGTGTCCCGGATTGGGGGAGGGTGCAAGCCAGGCCGAGGGACCCCACTGGTGCACAATCAGGCCAGGAAGGGATGTGGGAGGTTGGCCAGCCAGAGAGAGACCGAGGGAGGGCTCCAGGGTATGTCCTGCCCATCTTCCTCAGTCCTGATTGGCTGGACCCCAACAAGCAAATTAACCTACCTGTGGGAGCTTCTGCTCCCCCCTGCCCCCTCTTCCCCACATTGGTCAGTGTACATCACAGCAAGCAGTTGAGTGGCCTTAGCATATAATTAGTATGTTATGCTTTGATTTGTTGAATAGCCAACCTGAGAACTGAACACTTAGCATAGTAGGCTTTTATTATACAGGATAAGTGATGACTTTGTGGTCAGCAGAAAGCAAGTAATTCCTTAGCTGTGCTTGATGGGAAATTCAGGCTAACAGTAAAGAGAGAGAAAGATTTTATATTCAAAGGGTAAAAGGAGAGACACATACAGACATATATAATACACACAGAGATTTTATACAGGGATAAAACACATAAAGCCACCTCCTAAATGGTAGCCCTTATTATTGTTTTTCAGCCAGTATCCTGAAAATGATTTTATTTGCTTTATGTACTTACACTGACTTGAATTCACATAGTTTTCCTTCTCCCAATCTTCAGGACACTGCTTTTTGGAACTTTATTTATTGTTCCTATAAGTTAGTTGATGTTTGCATTTCTAGGCTTGAATACTATAAATTAAGAAAAAGCAAAACAAACAAGTACTCTACTGTACAATTATATAGTTCTGCTGGTGTGCATTTGAACATTGTTTACATGTCTCAGAAAGGGTAAGACTGTTACTTATTTTTATCTCACCTGAGGATATGTTTGTTTCATTGATTCCAGAGAGAGGAAGGGAGTGGGGGGGAGGAGGAGTTATGGGGTGACAAGGAGAGAGAAAGAGAAAGAGTGAGAGAGAAACATTGATATTAGAGAGAAATATCGATCGGCTGCTGCCTCTCATACGTATCCCAACTGAGGTTCGAACCCACCTGGGGATGTGCCCTGACCAGGAATAGAACCTGAGACCTTTCGTGCACGGGATGACACTAATCAACTGAGTGACACTGGCCAGGGCAAAGTGATATTTTTGAAAACTTGTCCTTAGAAGTCCCTGGGTTAGAGGGACATCCCCGAAATCCACTTTATAATTCTTACACATTGTCAGATGGTAGTAATTTGCGACATTTCTTTGTGTAATGAAACACTCAGGTCTAAGCACAAATTATATTATGCTTTAGAAAATAAAACATCACAGGTGAAGGTTTTGTTTTTTCAGTCATTGTTTTTGTTTTGCAATATCTTACTTTATGAATAGCAGTAGTTTTCAAAGTATGACCTGAGGTCAGTTGCATCAGTTTCTTTTGGGAACTAGTCTGAAGTGCAAATTCTCAGGCCCTGAAATATTTTTTTCTTTTTAAGGAAATCTGATGTACGCTAAAGTTTGACAGCTGCTGGTATGGCGTTCCCTGGAAAGTATCCTATATCTAACTTGACTTATTATGAAGCCACATCATGTGAGGGAAGAAAAAGCAGTTAGTCATGCCCCCAACTACTGTTGCCTCGGAGATGTCTCATGGTGTAACACAGGGAGTGTCATGCTGCTGAGCGCATGTCAAACTCGGAGAAGGAAGAAACTTTCTGCCAGAGCCTTCTAGAACACTTCCTTTCACAGCTCCAGTAGCCAGAGGCAGAGGATTAAAACATCAAAACCACAACAGGTGCTAATGCAGGGCCCATGGGCTTAACTGCCGCCTTTCACTAGTTAAGAAGTAAAATTTCGAGGCTCAAAAGCTGTTCTTGAAATAGAAGTATCAAAGGCAGAATTTAGAAACTCATACTCCTGTGTAGACCATACAATAGAGAAACCCAAGGAAGTCTTGGCAGATAGACTGTTTCCTGAGCCACCCTGGAAAAGGGGGCCATGCCCTTCTTAGTGTGGGGGACCTGGAAGCTGACATAGGGCCTCTCTCGCAGTGTTGGTCATGTGACCTTTTCTCTTGAGACCGCCTGGAGAGAGAGAGGGCGAGAACTCTGGTGTCTCCACCTCTTCTTAGTAAGAATACCAGTCCTATTGGATTAAGAGCTCACTGTTATGACCTCATTTAACATAAATTTCCTCCTTAAGACCCTGTTTTCAAATACATTCACATCGGGAATTGGGGCTTCAACATATGAATTTATGAGCGGGACATAGTTCAGTCCATAACAACCCTTATTACCCAATTCCGGGATTATTATAGCTCTTTACGGATCCTCATTCCTGACTCCTTTCACCAGTCCTTCTTGAATATGAAACTAGACTTATCTCAGTAAAATAGCACTTGTAAAGCACAGTCTTATTGAAAGTCTTCAGTAATTCCCAATGACTAGAATTTCACCAAACTCCTTAGCCTGGCATTTGGTAGGGGTCCCTGGTCATAGCCTACCTTGTCAGCCAAAATAATGCTATTCTCTTTCCCCATACCACACACCTTCTGAATAATCTATTTCTGTGTCCTTCTACCATTCCGTGTATGTTTCCAACTCTAGGTCTTCACTTCCATCATTCTCTCTGGATTATCCTCTTTTCCACTTATTCAAACACTGCCCCTTTCCCCAATTGCCACACCCCCTCTTCTCCATGACATCTTCTGCATCACTTCCCCTTACACCCACAGTGATCTTCCTTCCTGGGCTTGGATCACGTTTTCATAGTAAGTGTTAACACACTCCCATTGTGTCTATCAGTGTCCCCGTGGAACTGCCGGAGAGCCAGTACCGAGGATCTTACTTTTCTGTGTCCTCACAGTGCCTGGCTTAGTGGTAGGTGCTCAAACAATGTTCTAATTGTGTGGATGGGTGGAAGAGGGAGAGAAATACTGATATTCCTTTGATATAACCCTATCCAGGTATCTTTCTATTACATCAACCTATTTTAGATCCCTAGATAACCTTCACCATTACCTGAGAATCTTATCGTTTTTCCTGTCAACCCTCCATAATATTCTCGATTCCATCGATATAAGAGACTGTTTATGTCTTATTCCCCAGGGCCTAGTTAGTATCTGATACACAGTTATCACTCAGTAAATATTTACTGAACAAATGAATGAATGGATGATTTTGGCATCCTGTAGTGTAATGAAATCTTTTGGAGTGAAGGTATGCCTAGCAAAGTGTGCATGCGGGCTGAAGAGGGCCTGAACATTTTTCTTTTTTTTTATTTATATTTATATTTT
The DNA here is from genome assembly GCF_964339955.1 of Pipistrellus hanaki. Taxonomy (NCBI): domain Eukaryota; kingdom Metazoa; phylum Chordata; class Mammalia; order Chiroptera; family Vespertilionidae; genus Pipistrellus; species Pipistrellus hanaki. The sequence goes on from NC_140506.1 coordinate 36,629,811, forward strand.
TTATTGATTTATTTCAGAGAGGAGGAAGGGAAAGGGAGAGAGAGAGAGAAACATCAATGATGAGAGAGAATCATTGATCAGTTGCCTCCTGCATGCCCACAACTGGGGATTGAGCCCACAACCTGAGCATGGGCCCTGACAAGGAATGGAACTGTGACCTCCTGGTTCATAGGTCAGTTGATGCTCAACCATTGAGCCACACAGGCCAGGCATGGGGAGTTTTTTTAAGGTGGTAGAACCTACAGTGACTTCCATTACATAGAGAAGAAGTTTCAGGGTCTTCCACCTCCTGCCTTCTTTCTTCCTCCTTTAATTCTAGTAGTGACTTGCCTGAGGCTCTACAGCTCTAAAGGGCAGTAGCACCTTGGTTCAGATTCATCCCTCTCACTCTTGAGTTCAATGAACCCTCCACAACATTCCGCTGTACCCGGCTACCTAATAAACTATATCATTCCACTTACCTGGTGGTTAGATTTCCAATAAGGTCCACCCACTAGGAAAGTAGTTTGAATCCAGAAACTCTGGAAGGTTGATTGGTTGATTAAATATTTGGTTATCTAAAGATTAACCAGAAAACTGCTATTGTTTTAACCTTTATGGTTATGAATCATTCAGAACATATTAGTCACACTTTCTGCTCCTTTAGGGATTCTGGAAGAGTCATACTATCTTAGAATGGGGAGGAATCTTAGTTTTTCAGAGTCTTGCAGTGCCTCAGGGCCATAATTCTGGAAGAAAGTCTTATTTAATATTAGTATAAAACATACAAGCTATTCAGCGGTCCCTGGACATAGCGGAGGTTTAGTTTTGAAAGAAATTTCTGATTTAGTTGGCTTTCTTTTGATTTATTTCTTGGACATCGACTGTAAGTCTTTTTCACTTAATTTAATTTTTTTTATAATGTTTGTTTTTCTGGCTTTATTCTGTAACGTGAACCCAAATTTTATCTGCAGTGCCTAAGCTCGTAGACGGCTGATATCCTGGAGTACATTGAAACCGTGACGTGGGAATTGGTCCAGAAATCACTTACACCAGCAAGCACTCAGGCTTCACAGCTAAGTGAGAGAATGATTTCAGCGAAACCATCTCTCCTCCATTTGCACATTTCTACATGTTTCGGTGACCAGGTCTGTGCCAGCAACGGGGGCAGGTTACATATTCCCACTGCAAACACTTGGTGCAGAGGAGAGGCTGCACTGTTTTGTTTTGTTTTTTCCTTTCAGTAAGCCAGAATTGGCAGTGGAATTTTGTCTGAGGAAGACATTGGAAGTATTGGCTCCTCAGGGATAGGGAGGAAATATGTTTGCCTAGTGCATTTCCTCATTCCGTCTTCTAGTCCCGCAGAAGAGTCATACTCAGCAAAAGGCCCTGGTCGGGGTATAAAATGTCCAATTAAACATACTTAAGCAACTCAGTCCTAGTCACTAACGACCTTGAGGTTATCGATTCTGTCAAGGCTTAATCTTTTTTTTTTCCTTCTTTTAAAATATTTTAAAATTGGTTTTTGGAGAGAGAGGAAGGGAGAGGGATAGAGAGATAGAAACATTGATGAGAGAGGATCATTGTTGATGGCTGCCTCCTGCATACCCTCTATTGAAGATTGAGCCTGCAACCTGGGCATGTGCCCTGCCTGGGAATCAAACCAGTGACCTCTTGGTTCCTGGGCCAATGCTCAACCTTTGAGTGACACCAGCTGTGCTTTTTTTTTTTTTCTTCTTTTTTTTTCTTTTTTTTCTTTTTCTTTTTTAATGTAGAAAGTTTAACCTAAATTTGTTTCTGTATGACTTGTCCCTTCAGGATTGAGCCCTTCATTTTCTCCACCAGAAAACTGGTTGTAACTTCTGTATTATAGACTTCTCGCCTTCTTTTTTCTGGGTAGTTATTCTTAGGGCATGAAATTTAGCATAACTGTAAATTTCAAAGAAATGGCTGCCATTGATAGCTCCCTGAGGGATAATGACAAAAATCCTAATAAAGAGGGAATATGCTAATTGACCCTCACGCTGTCACATAGATGGTGGCACCCACAGCCAATAAGGAGGGAATATGCTAATAGACCTCCTCACCCTCAAAGATGGCAGCATCCACAGCCACAAGATGGTGGTGCCCAGTCCCCTTAGCCTCACTAGAGCAACCTTGCCACATGCCTGCCTCCAGAGTTCCCCAGTTCCCTCAGCCCCGCAGTTGCCCAGGGCTGGCCCGAGGAACAGGTAACCAGGGCCAGCAGAGGCTTGTGCTGCCAACAGTGGCAGTAGCAGATGTGTGATGGGGGCATTGCTTTCCCCTGATCACCGGGTCTCCTCTTGCTCCTGAGGGCTCCTAGCCTATGAGAGGGGGCAGGCTGGACTGAGGGACCCCCCTCCAGTGCATGAATTTTCATGCACCGAGCCTCTAGTGTGTATACATAATCTGAATCCTAGATACAGTTTAAGGATAATTAGCTCTTGACTTAGCATGACATCAGGGATTGGTATGGAGACTAGTGATTTTATAATTTAACTCTGATGATGTTTGTCCAGATTCTTAATGGTCCTTTGGAAATAGAGCAGATAGCAGCCATCAAGCTTACTCCTATTTTAATTGAATGATTGTCCTTGTCTCTCAGTCTTGACCATTCAATGTGGGGTTCTTATGGCATGGATAGGACAAGGAAGCATGGATCCAGGCAGCCTGGAAGGGAACCTTGGTGGAAGCTGTGATACCGGGAAAGAAGGACTTTCTCCTTCAGCTGGCGTAGTGCTGCCAGCAGAAAGCCCTCAGCTCAGCGGTCGGTCCCATAAAGGGGTTGCCTCTGAGGAAGAGCCACCTTCCTGAGCTTGCTGAGATGGCTTTTTTTTTTTTTACATCTACAGCCATGCTACATTCCATGCCACATGTCTACTTTCAGAGTCTTCTCTAGGAATGTGGTTACTATAATGAAACTACTCAGAGAAGGCAAGAAGACTATGATATAACAGAAATTACAACCAGTTTTCTGGTGGAGAAAATCCGATGGCCAGTAACTCCTGATCCAAAAAAGGCCCCTCCTCCTGGCTCCACCTCAGGACAATGCTGAAGCACCATCTCAGCTTCAGGGTCTTCCCTGGAGACAAGCCTGAGGCTTTCATGGAGACAGTCCTATCCTAGCTCAATCTCTCCCTCTGCTCAATCTTTCCTCACTCTCAGCCTCCCTCACACCCTCTCTGCTTCCTTCCTCCTTCCTTTCTTCCCAGATGTTGATTCCGAGATGGAAAGTCAAAATGTTAAACTGAGAAGAGAAGCAAAGAAGAATTAGATTAGAATTCTAGTATCTAATTTGGGATTTGGAGTGACACCTTGCTTCTCTATGAAGGTTAGAAGCTGTCATTGGAAGCCTTCATCCAATCACTTCAAAGGTCGGTGTTAGGGGTAGAGAAAGAAAAGGAAGAATCAAATTATTTCAATTGGATACTTTGTGCATTACATTGTAACTCTGTTCTTGCCCTTGCTCTTACAAGCAACTCTGTCTTGAGTCCTTTTTTTACACCATCGCTGGTCTCCCCTGAGCAGCAGGCAGGGATCTCTAAAAGATCCAGTGAGTAAATGGGCTGTTCTACCTCCATGTTCACATCAGGAGGAGAATGAAAAGCAGCCTTGCTTCTAAAGATGTTTTTATTCTCCTGGAGCCTGTGCATCCTCTCTCAGGGAAGTGATGGAAGGCTCACCATTTCACAGCCCTGTCCAGAGTGTGAGGAAGAGCCCTTGACAACTGGGGACTGGATGGGGTAGAAGCCAGGATGAAAATTTAGCGGCACCCAAGAAAGAGTTAAAAACTCTGGAGGACAAAACCAAGAACCACACGGAGTTTCTGGTTTTTCCCCCCTTGGATCTTAGGAGCGTTTGTGTGTTTAAGTGTTCCTTCCTCTGTAGACGCCCACCTCTGGGCATGAACCTCCCGCCATGAGTAGACATGGAATGCACTTAAGAAGCCTGAGTCGCCATCCCACTTGGCCTCCAGAGTGGAAGGATGGGGGGCTGTGGAAGCACGAGGTCTCGCCTTCGCTTTCTGAGTGTACAGGGGGGTGACCAAGTCAGATGGGAGGGCTTGGGCTATAGGGTCCCTGCTATTTCTGCATGGCGTCCTGATGTTTAGCTCAGGGATGTGTTCATATGTCTTCGTGAAAGGCTTATTGCGGTGCTCCCCCCACCCCTCCACTCCCCCTCCACCGCCCTCAGGCCCCTGCCTGTATGTGTGGCGAGGGGAAGAGAGGCTGGGGCACTGGGGGGCGGCACCAGGATGGTGCCTTTGGACAGTGGGGTGGAGGGAGTGGAGGGATGAGGTGGGGAGGGCGCTGAAGCATGGGGACCGCGGCCGCGCACTGGAGCCCAGCGGACCCAGCCGAGTGGCGGGCGCGCTCGCCCCACCCGGGGAGCCGGGGCGCGGCGGGCGGGGCCGCGGGCGCAGCGGGCCGGGCGGCGGTGGCTGCGGAGCCGGGGCACCTGAGGCGGGAGGAGGGCGGAGGGAGGAGGGAGGAGGGCGGAGGGCGGGCGCGGTCTGGAAGTGGGGGCAGAAGAGGCAGACAGGGAGCGGGCGGGCGCCCTGGCCCGGGGTCACGGGCGCGGGGAGCCGGGCGGCGGCGCGGGCCGAGCGGAGGGAGGAGGAGGGGGAGGCGGCGGCGCGGGGAGCGCGTTTGGGGCGCCGCGGCGGGCGGGGAGGGTGGCGGCCGCCGGTGCGCGCCGGGCGCTGTGTGTGCGCGCTCCTCGGCCCCGGGAGGACGATGGCCCAGAAGGGAAAGTTGGGGTGACGCGTGCGGCCCCCGGAGGCTCGGCTGGGGACTCCGCAGTGAGCCCGACGGAGCGGCGGCCGGGCAGGCGCCCCAAACGCCGAGGCGCCCGCCCCCTCCCTGCAGGTGGCGGCGGGGGCGCGGGGTCCGGGCGCCGGGGACGCGGGGGAGCCCGGCCGAGGGATGGGCTGCGCCCCCAGCATCCACGTTTCGCAGAGCGGCGTGATCTACTGTCGGGACTCGGACGAGTCCAACTCGCCCCACCACACCACCAGCGGGTCGCAGGGCCCCGAGCCTCCCGTGCCCGGCCTCTCGGGGCAGACCGACGCCGCCGCCGCCCTCCCCCGGAGCCGCGAGTCCGGGCCTCCCGGCGCCGCCCGGGTCCGCAGGGCTCGCGCCGAGCTGGGCAGCAGCAGCAGCAGCTCGGGCTCCGCAGCCCCCGCGGCGACCACCTGCCGGGGCCGGCGGCGCCACTGCTGCAGCAGCGCCGAGGCCGAGACCCAGACCACCTACTCCAACCTCCAGGTAAACGCCCCCGGGCGCGGGCACGGCTGGGGTGGGGGGCACCCGCCCCGTCCGTCCGTCTGTCTGTCCGGTTTGCACGGGTAAGGGGGGCTCCAGCGGAGCTGAGTGGCCGTGACGCGGTGGGATAGGGGAGGTGGTCACCCAGGAGGAGTTTACTTTTCATTCGTGAGGGGTGATGAGAGCCAGGAAATCTGAGCAGGAGAGAGACCCCTGGAGGGGTCCCGGGAGCTGGTTCTGGGGGGATGGGTGGGAAACGGGAGCGCATTGGGGAGCCGGCGGGCTGGCCGGGTTCCCATGGAGGGAGGAAGGCTGTGTCTGGGTTCATGCGAGAGAGCAGGGGTGGGTGTCATTGAGAGCATTCGGTGGCCAGTCTGACTGAATGAAAGCCCAGCACCAGGACGACTGGCGTGGCTTTTAGGGGAATGGTGCAGACCTGGGGCTGGGAGACCGTAGTGCCTCGCATTCCAGTGTTTACCTGGGGAAACCAGCCCAGCCGCATGGAGTCTGAGGAGCCAGGCTGGGGATTTGTGAATGAACGAGGGTGTGCGTTTGTGGAAGATGGAGGGAGAGAACCAGAGCGGGACCTGTTGTTTGTCCCTAGTTTGAGCTGGCTGCAGTCGGGACCTAATGGAGAGAACCTGCCTTGAGTTTGGAGGGTCAGTGGAGCCAGGCGAGGGGAGTGGGTTTGCAGTGCAGGGCAGCTGTCTGACGCTGGAGATTCTGCACACACATCTTCCCGGAGGGTGGGGTTGTGAGGAAGTGGGGAAAATGGTCTAAGTGATTAAAGCAGTCACCAGATATTTCAGAAGGAAACGTGATTGTTTTAATGCTGCCCTTCTGTATGTTCTCAAAATACCGGTAAATCCAAGAGGGTTTTCATTGTGCAAACCTGGCCACTGGGCCTTTTATCCATGTAGCCAACAGAATGACAATGGTACATCCCGTTGTGCAGATGGGGAAAAAATACATCTCCATGACTTGTAATGTTCGATAGAAGCTGCATGACATCCACAGCGTGTACATGGCCAGCGGGTTACCAGCAGCCGTTCCGTTGGTTATACACAATCGTGTGTTTAATACTTGAAAAAGTCGTCCCCCAATGGGCCTAGTGTGAGGAGCCTTCTGGTCTTCACTGGATAAAGTCAGCTCCCAGTGGAGGGACGGCTTGTCTGGCTTCAGTCTGGAAGACCAAAAGCCTCCTCAGTGCACTTCTTTTAGCAGCATCTGATTTTGCAACCTGAAGCTTAACATGATGCTTATTTATGGCTGTAGCCTTTTACTGGTAATAATTACATATGTGGTATGATAATATAATCATTATAATAGAACACCATTTATTGAGCCCTGCTATCTGCCAGTTAATAAGCTTTCTCTTCTAGCTTTTGGATGTTAACCATGTGATGATAGAATGTCCAAACACTAGAGACCTGGATGCATGACAGTGCAATCTACCAATGGAGCGTTTGTTATAGAGGCATGTGCAGAACAGCATGTTTTTCTTTTGTCAAGTTTTTCTACACACTGGTTCACATAAAGTTTGCATTAGGAGAAATTTCAGGGAAATAAAATTTTATATTTGGTTAAATAATTAAGTTGGGATATTATCTACAATATAAAGACTGTCCTTTTGCCTCCTTGTTGAAAATGAAGTTTGAAGACATGAAGCAGTAGTTTAGAATGGTGACAACTTATGAACTTTGAAACTTTTTTTAGTTGCTTCAGAGAAATTGTGTGTTTTGCCTTTCAAAGTAGCAGGATTCCCAATTTAGTACCTGGCAACTCTAGCTACCCCATGTTTGTTCAATGAAAGAAAGAATAATGAATGGATTCATTCCCCATGTTTTAGTACTTCTCTCAAGAGGCTACTTAGAGACCAAATGGAGTAAAGACTGGAGGGAAAGTGAGTCCCAATTATTAGCAGCTAGTATAAACTTGTATAAACATCATTGCTACTTGGCTGAAGTGTTAAAAGGCTTGACCTGCGTTGGAATTTAACTCGCTTTGCTTTATCAACAAGATTTTCAAATAAGAGCTTAATTCATTCCAAGCTATTACTAGGAATGTTGGGAATGAAACTGGTGGTTAAATGACTCAGCACTAATTGCACGTGTAGATCTCAGAAACTATAGATTTGAAATTAAATATGAGACCAGAATTATATAAATCCTACAGAATTGTTACTATAGAATTGCTTTAATATATTTAATAGTATCCTTGTAGGACTTGTGATCCAGTGAGATATATATATATATTGTGTGTGTGTATATATATATATATATATATATTCAATCTTCACATGTTCCATACTCGTTTGTAGTTAAGGTAATTTTGTAAAAACTACTTTTATTTATTTTTAGAATCAGAATCCTTATAGCTAAGAGTCTGAGATCGTTGCTAGTCATGGCTGCCATGCTCCCCCTCTCTAAGATGCTCAAGTAGAAAAGTAAAGTCTTTGCTTTTTTTGTCCTGTTTACAGTGGGCTATAATCATTTTTTTTAATTCCCTTTGTACATCAATTATAAACCATATCCTCATTATTTACTTGGTCTCTGGTGTTCCCCAGAGTACAAATATGTGTGCTTGATCTCTCACTCTCTCTCTTTTCTAGCAATAATTCATCTCATTAAGCTTTTAGAATGATGAAGCATTATGATGTCAAACATGATGTCAACAGGAACCTTCCTGAATGCCTAACTTACAAAAAATTATAAACATTAATAATTCATATACAGTACAATGATATCATATGGGTTTCCATTTCTGGTAAGAAATTAGATTTGTCTCCAATTGCTGTAAAAATGCAACTTCCTAGCAATTTCTCTCCATCTTGTTTGCCTTTTTAAAAATAGTACTCCCAACAGGAGAATCCTGCAGAATGCTCACTTCTGATATTGTGCCAGTTTTGTGATTCTTGTTCAGAAATCCTTGGAGGAGATAGTTGAATCTCTCTCTGGGAAGATCCGGGGGTTCTTACAAGCCTTTTCTCATACCAGCTGCTGCAACTGGGGAGGCAGCTGAGACTAGGCTGCTAGTTGTAGAAAGTCTGTATTGACATACAGTCAACTGGCAGCCATCTCTGTGTAGGTTAGCTGTTTGGTGGATCAGGCACAGGAGGTGGAGTTTCCAAAGGATTTTGTGCTGATGGGCAGTGTTGCCAGTTCCCACTTTCTCCTCCATTCATCACACTGACTTATGCATTTAGCCAGTATTTGGGCCAGACTCTGTGGTAGACACTAGGGATCCAGGGAATAGCCATGGAGTTTGGTAAGGAAAGCCTGATGAGGATGGCGAACCTCTTACAAAAGAATGTGTCTAAGCTACTGATTAATGACTTCTATAATATTCATTCCATGTCCTGGTTCTCCCCACCCCCACCCCCCCCTCGAGCTTAAAGGGAAAAGCAATAGATATTTTTCTGAGCTTGTGGTAAATAATTAATGAGGTTTTTATTTAGGGGAAGGATAGAACTGTTTTTGATAAATATTATTTTTGCTCTATAAGTCTTTAGTGTGCATGAGAGTCACTTGGAAGTCTTTTTTTAAAAAATATATTTTATTGATTTTTTACAGAGAGAAAGGGTGATAGATAGAGAGCTAGAAACGTCGATGAGAGAGAAACATCGACCAGCTGCCTGCTGCACACCCCGCACCGGGGATGTGCCTGCAACCAATGTACATGCCCTTGACCGGAATCGAACCTGGGACCTTTCAGTCCGCAGACCGACGCTCTACCACTGAGCCAAACCGGCTTTGGCTCACTTGGAAGTCTTGATTTAATAGATCTTGGGTGGGGCCTGGGGATTTGGATGTATAACAAGCTTCCAAAAAATGCTAGTGTGCTTGTTCTGGGGAAGCACACTTTGAGACGGGTGCTTTTAAATGCATTAAACTGACTGTTAATGGAGTGGAAGGCATCACATCGCATGTATTTGGGGTACTAGTTACAGCTCTGCCTTCACCTTAGTTTGTTTTTATATGAGCCACCTGCCATCTCCATTCATGAAGCCGAACGCTGAGCCTCCAAGGCTGACTGGAGAGTTTGTAGGTGGGGGGAGTGCTGGACCACGTAGCCCACTCTGGCTTCCTGAGTGTGACTTCCCCTCAGGATATAGTGGGGTTTGTAGAACCTGGTGTCTTGCTTTGCCATCACCGTGCCACAGGTGCTCTGCCCCGCTGGAGCCCCGTCCTGCCTGATGGAAAGTTGCAAGGCAAGGGAGGAGCTTAACACTGGCCCACATGACATGGTACAGAACTACGTTCAGTCCTCGACTCTTGAAGTTCTTACTAGACCTTTTCACCATTATTTTTTCATTTTAAAATGGAGCCTAATAATTTAATTTAAAAAAATAAATTAAAAATAAATAAATAAAATGGAGCATAAGCCTCACAAGTTGATTTAGTAAAACTCAAATTTGCTTTCTGCCATAGCTCAGTTTTCCGTTTTCTTTTGAGTTACGTTAATTTTTAAGGACTGTCAGATAATTCTCCCTCACTTGAACTTTTGTTAAATAAGTCCTCAAAACAGAAAGTAACGTGGTGCAAGCTGCTCACTTTTCAGAGGTGCTCCTTCTCCCCTGAAATCCCACGCCGGTGACCACTGAGCAGGACAGGCCATGCCGGCAAGGACGGGTCCTGTGGCACCAGGTGGGTGATGGGTGAAGGCCAGGAATCAGAATAGGAAGGAGGGAGTGAGCCCTACAGAACCAGGTGGGAAGACAGAGCCCAGAATCCAGAAGACCAGCAGAGTTGGGGAGGAGCGGGTGAGTATGTTGGGGCCAGGTGGGCAAGTAAAAGCTGGAATTCAGGGACTTGGCAAAGGTGAGAGTTGCTGAACCAGGTTGAGACTTCTGAGTGGGGGACAAAAGCTGTTTACTTCCTTCTATGTGGGTTTCTCCAGTGCCTGCCGGAGACACCGGTGACAAATCAGAAGTTTGTAAGTAACCTCGGCACCCAGGTGAGGCAAGACTAACCCACCCGCCTTCCTCACACCTGACCAAATAGTGTCTGAACATGAAACAGATGCAGATTCATAAGGATAATTGAAAATTAATCTAAGGACTATTCCAGGAGTGTTAGGATGAAAGAAAATGATCCCAGCGATAGGAAAGGGGGAGCTAGAAAAAGGCAATAGGAGGGAATGGTTATGGGAACCCGAGAAAACAAACCTGTAGGGTAGGGCAGACCCACAAGCTGTGGTCTTAGGGAGGAAAGCAGCGGTTGGAAGTCTGTGGCCTGGCAGGGGATCCAAGGGAGTAAATACTTCCCATTCCATTGTCCTCCCGTCCATCCATCTCCAGCCAGACGGGTACCTCCTTCGGCCAACACATCTGGAAACCAGGATATAGCCAGGGAGCCCATTGATGGAGGTTTCCAAGAGCAGGGTAGAGAGGACCCTGGCCACACCCCAGAAGCCCCTCTGGAACAAGTGCTGACGATGTTCAGCATCATTAGGGATATACCCTGCTAAGCTCAAGTCAAAATGAGCTATTTTGATGAGTGCTTAAAATAATGACATTTTTTTTTAATGGTCCTTGAACGCATTGTTTATGTTTCTCGTTTGTTTAATGACTAATGATACGAAAATATGTGCAGTTATCTTGTTTGGAGACCTCTAAGTTATTGCTGAAAACAAACCCTCCTCCTCAGTTCCCTCTCCGCCCCGACTCTGCTCAGACTTTCCTTAGTCAGCTCTGGCTGCTGGCACAAACGGCCAGGAACAGGTGACTGAAACCACAGACCTCTAGTTCTCCCTGTTTTCCCGTCTGGAAAGGGCAAGCTCAAGCTGCTGCAGGTTCTGCTCCTTGTGGGTGCACTGTTCCCGGCTTGCAGATGGCTGTCTGGTGTGTGTTCGCATGGCAGAGAGCAAGCGAGTCCTCGTGTCTCTTTCTCCTCTTGCAGGGACACTGTGCTGGGGCCCCACCCTCACGCCTTCATCGAACCTAATTCTTTCCCAGAAGCCTCACCTCCAGAGACCAGGCTAGGGCTGCAGCGTAGGGATTGGGGAGGGCACACGTAGTCAGTCCACACTGACTGTTTCTGTCATGCCCTCTGCTCCTCACCCACTTCCCTGGTCCCCATGATCTCAAAGCCCAGAGGGAGGGGAGGGAAGTTCCCTGAGTGGGATACCAGCTTATTCAGCTAGTTACATTTTTGCTCAATTTGTACTTTCCTGCCCTCTACACCTTCTCTCTAGAGTCTTAGAAAGTTAACAAGTGAGCTTTACTATATGTTTATAAGCTGATATTTTCTATGAAGAATACATTTAAAGCATTTTAGTGTATTCACATGTGTTCAGGAGTTCATTTAAAAAAATAGGTGTTAACATCTTACAGTGGAAGTCTTAGTAGTTTTTATGTTTTAATACAAAACACTGCTTTTTAACAAGTTATGATATAGGTTAATTTAGATTTTGTTGTTGTTAGTTTCTTGCCCATTTTCTCTCTTCTTCCATTGATGGATAAAAGCCAAGTTTTATTCAGGATTTTGATGCTTCACCCTTTATCATCAACTTCTTGCACCTCCTCCTTAGGGACAGTGCTCAGAAAAATAGTTTAGAAGCATGTAATTGCTGCTATCATAAAAATGAGGAGACAATTTTACTTTTGGATAATTCATTAATGAAAGGAAGAAAATATTGTGGTTATCTCTTGTTTCCAAGGCGATTCATATTTTCACGTATAGTTTGTACATTTTGCAACAAGATATGTTAGAATAGATACAGTAATATTGCCTGTTGTTTAAGTCTGTGCTATTCCCAGAGCACTTTATGTACATGGTTTTACTTAATCTACATAAAACACTATGAGATACAAATTTTTATTTTTATTTTACAAATGAGGAAATGATAGAATAAATAACTCAAAGTAAAGGCTGGAATTTGAATACAGGGTCATCTGAATCCAACTTCAGGGCCCTTATCCACTGAGCTTTATTGTCTCTCACACAGGCCTGACAGCCCAAGGCTGGCCCTGTACCTATAGAGTTATGTGGAGCAGAGAGGAGAGAAACAGGTGTATGTGGGGCGCAATCAGGGGGTCTTGTGAGTGAGGTTTTTCCTCTTACATGTTCACCGTCACCCTTCTATTAGCTTGAACTGGAATGTTATTTTGAATTGAGTGAATGGTAAAATGCATACAAAATTGGAGTAGCTTTGTCAAAACAGATCATTATTTTCAATGAACACAGTACTTGGCACATTAAATATTATACAAAGATTAGCTGCTAATAATCCTGTGGTTGCTATTATTTCTGTTTTGCTAATTAAGATGAGATTGGTTATTTAGGATTCAAAATTGTTGAAACATGTAATTGGTTTTTTTTTTAATTGGGAAATGTATCCAACTTTCAAGAAGATAGATTTGGCCAATGTAGACGACTGACTAGATTCATGCAGACAGACACGTTATCCTGAAGCTTTGAAAACTGCTGCTGGGTTTGGTCTGCCGCGGCTGTATTTCCAAAGGAGATGACATGGTAAAATTTTGCCTGTTGAAGGCCCAGGATGGAGTTTGAGTCCCGTGACTGCTGGGCCCACACACAGCCTCTGTCCTTGTAGGTTAGGGCCTTAATATTAAAATCCATTCTACCAGCTGATGCTTCATAAACTTCAGTAGTGTTTTGAGCTGAGCTTTGGCTGGAACTAAACGTTTCTCTTTTCCACACAGTCTAATAGAAGCCCTGACTACCATAGCTCCCTCCAGAATTCTGTCAGAATTATACCCACCACAGTGATGGCCAGACAAACATGAGAGCAAAGGATCAGCTTTGTCAATGGCTGGGCCAGCGCTGATTAACATCACTTCCCAGAGTCCATCATGCACGTAGACTCTGTGAGCTTCCCAAAGCTCAGCGCCTTTCTCTGCAGAGATCTGGCCCACTAGGGTGCTGATCATGCACCTTCATCCCTTTGGGAGGAGCTGGTGAGGGCAAGAGGGTGGCCCGTTATTCTCTCTAATGGCTGTGACAGGAAGGGGTATTGCAGACACCTTCTCCCCTCCCCTTTGCTTGTTGAGATTTTAGAGGAAAAGGCTAGAACCTCTTCTGTGCGTCAAAGATGCAAACTTTAAGTAAGAGAAAATCAGGAAATGCTTTGAATAAATGTAAAAGACAACCCTCACGTTTATATTTATATTCCATGACAGAAATATACTTTGTAAGGCATCTAGTTGGTATTGGGAAATGGTTTTCATATAGAAACAATGTTATATATGTTTCCAGGTTAGCCCCAAAATGTATTTAGCCAGATTGTATAAATAGAATATATTTATAATATTGAAACCATATTTGAGAGAAACATAAAATTGAATTAGAACTAGTGTTTCTTCTGTGCGCATTTCCTTTGGGAGAAACGGGCTTCCCTGGAGGGAGGTGAAGCGAGGGAGAACCTGCGATGCCCCCTCGAGGAGTAATTATCCTAAGTGACTGTTGGTGCTGAGGAGGTGAGGGCTCAGGTGGTGGAGAGAGAACTGAGGCGCAGGGAGCTCAAGGGGCTTGACAACTACTTCAGTGTGAATTTTTTAACTCTCACAGTTCTCTGTTTTTAAATTGTAAAGCCATTATACATTAAAAATGTAATAACTGCTATCTTAGTTTGGGCCGCTATAACAAAAATCTCATCGACTGCGTGACTTAGAAACAACAGCGATAAGTTGCTGGGAAGTCCAAGATGAAGGAGCCAGCAGATTTGGTTAGGATCTGATTTCTCATTCATTGTCCACAGTCTTTTCACTGTGTCCTCACCTGTCCATTCAAGAGGGCTCTGTCCTCACGACCTAATCACCTCTCTAAGGCCTCACCTCCTAATACCACCACACTGGGGCTTGGGATCCAATATATGAATTGGGGTGGGGGTGGGAGTGTCAGACATTCATTCTGTAGCAACAACTGTATGTAATATCAATCACGTTTTTCTAACTGTCTTACTAGTTTTTAGCTTTTGGTATCCAAATAAGGTTCACTCATTGTGATTGGTTGATGTGTCTTTTAAGTCTCTTCATCTTTGTGTTTCTTTTCACTGGCAGTTAGTTAGTCGAGGATCCTGGGTTGTTTGTCTTGTAACTTTCCCCCCCATTCTGTGTTTTACTGTTTGCATTCCGGGGTGCATCTAACATGTTTCTCTGTCTTCTGTGTTTGCTAGAAATTATAGCTAGATTTAGAGGTTTGCTCAGATTATGCTAGATTTTAGGGGTGAGAATACATTTGAGATGATACTATGTTCTCATCTGTGTTTGGTTGTCTCTTGGCAACCCATTATTAATTGTTGCTGCTTACATCCGTGAATAGGGGTGTAAAATTGTAATATTCTTGTCCTATCATTTCTCCTTCACTTATTAGCCAGAATATCTCTAAAAAGAAAAACTCATCAACTAGTTGGTTTCCCTAGGACAGAGTTTATATAGGAAAGGAAGGTTAAATGTGTGAATCTTTCCTCTTACTTCCAGTTTTCAAAATGAGATGATTTCCTAGCATTCTCCTGGGGTGACACTGACTTTTATGTACTTGTTTCTCTGTTCGCTTGTTTAGTATCACTATGAATCACACACATATTTGGTGCATGTCAACTCACTGCAGTTGTTATTCTTTAGGTGCTCAAATGACTCGTTTTTGACTGGGGGGAGCTTAAGTTGATGAGGCACTTTTTGAAGAAATAAAGCAAAGTTGATTAAACTATGTCCTTATTCTTAACTTTTCTTTCCTTTCCTTTTCCCTTTTTGTTTCCTTTTCCTTTTCCTTTTCCTTTTCCTTTTCCTTTTCCTTTTCCTTTTCCTTTTCCTTTTCCTTTCCTTTGGTAGACGAGGACTTGTGGACCACCTGTAGGTGGAGCACATCTACTAGTCGTTCTTGTTCCATGCAATTGAGTTTGCTGTGACCCCTGGCGACTCTATGAATGAGTGATGTCCTGTCCTTATCTCTAGTCATACCGAACCTCACTGCAGCTCTTTTCCTATAGTTTTTGTGTTTACAGAGAGGCAACCTGGTGTGATGGAAAGATACTTATTGGCCAGGGCTTGAGCTCCAACTCTGCCTTAGTTAGCTTGGTGACCTTGGAGAGGCTGCATGACTCCTCCTCCTAAGGTGGGGATAACACACCCTCCAAAGGATTGGTGTGAGTGTGACAGATGTACAGTCCCTGTAACCTCCCAGGTCCTCACGAGTGTGTGTGTGTGTGTGTGTGTGACTAAGTCTCTGAAGTCTGGAGTGTATCTTACACCTACAGGGCAATACAATATGAAGAGCACCTGTCAGTGCTGATTGGTCACATAGTGGCTACTCTAAAGGGAGAAGGGAGGAAGAAAGTGAAACTTCACGTAAGAGCTATAAGTGAAGCAATTATAATCTGCGATTGAACTTGACAAGAAGTATAGTACAGTAATTATGTTGGTTCTTTGTCTCTTGGTTCTCAGCTCCAACCTCAGCTTTTTCATATTCTCTTTTGTATTATGTGAGGGACAAACTGTATCGTTTAGATTTCATTGCCAGCTGGTCTCCTGATAGATGTTTCAAGTAGTAGGTAGGGAATTGAGATGTGGGAGAAAGGAAGAGACAATAGCAGTGGCTTCTGCTAAGTGGCAGGGGTGGGGTCCCGGATTGCGAGAGGGCGCAGGCCAGGCCAACGGATCCCACGGGTGCACGAAGTATAATAAAGCTTCATGTACACACCACCCAGCCTCACAGTTATAAAATTAAAGCTATTCTTTTATCTACACCATCTTCTCTCCTCCCTACTATGGACTTATTTTAAAGAAAATCTAAACCATTACATTATTTCAGCTGTAATTTTTTCAGCGTATAACTATAAGAGATAAGGACTGTTTAAAAAACAACCTTAATACTATCAGCATACCTAAAATTAAAATAATTTCTTTTTAAAAAAATATATTTTATTGATATTTTACAGAGAGGAGGAACGGAGAGAGATAGAGAGCTAGAAACGTCAGTGAGAGAGAAACATTGACCAGTTGCCTCTTGCATACCCCCCACCAACGGTGTGCCCGCAACCAATGTACATGCCCTTGACCGGAATCGAACCTGGGACCTTTCAGTCCACAGACGGACGCTCTACCACTGAGCCAAACCGGTTTTGGCTAAAATAATTTCTTAATATCAGAAAATACCAAGACAATGTTTAAATTTCCCTAATTATCTCATACGTGTCTTTATTTAAAAACACTTGACATATGAAACATCTTTGAAATCAGGCCCACCTGTTGTCACTGGTTGATATGTTTCTTAAATATCTTTTTATGAATAGGTTCCCTTTCTCTCTTTTTCTCTCACAGTTTGTTTGTTGGAGAAACTGGGTTCCTTGTCCAGCAGAGTTTCCCACAGTCTGGACTTCGCTGATTACATTCCTGTGGTATCATTCACCACATTTTCCTGGCCCAGTATTTCCTGTATATTGGTAGTTACATCTAGAGGTATATTGGTTGGATTCAGGTCTGTTTATTTTGGCAAGCCTACCTTTTAGGTAGTGCTGTGACCTCCGTCAGGAGGTACCTAATGCCTCATTCTCTCTCTTTTTGGGAGGCAATAGTGAGGAGGGAATACATTTTTACTTTTTAAGTGAGGAAGTTACTTGATGTTTGGATGAGGCACATGTGGGAGATGGAACAGTCTAGAATGATGTCCCAGTTTTGGTTTAGTTTTAAAAGATCTAAAAATCTGGGGCAAGAGAAGGGGGCAGAGGGCCAGGAATGGAGAGAGGAAGAGAGGAAGAGGGCTCTATGTATGTAGGTAGGTTTATACATTTAATGATTGGCTACAGGAGAGCTTAACTTAGACATTCTTTACCCTGTTTATATTTCCAATTTAATCAGTGTGACTGTGTAAATTTACTTTTTGGTCAAACCTCAGTGATAGGAGATAGAATCAAATACAGAATTCGTTTTCCTTGCAAACAGTTTGAGAAAAGAAAAATTAGTGTGAAAATGCTATTGAGCTTAGACCACAGGTGAGGAGTCCCTGTCTATTCCTGTCTTGTGCTGTTATAATCTGGGAGCATGTAATGCTGGGGAACACTGGGTATGAAGTGCCATGCCACTGGACTTTTATTTAATTAGGATATAATTCACATAACATAAAGTTTATAATTGTACATTTAAAAAAATGTATGTTTTTATTGATTTTTTTTTTTTTGAGCGAGAGAAAGGAAGAGGGATAAAGAGAAACATAAATGTGACAAAAACTTTCATTGGCTTCCCTCTACTGGGGATTGAGTCTTCAACCCAGGCATGTGCCCTGACCTGGAATTGAACCGGGGACCTCCTGGTTCATGGTTCAATGCTCAACCACACCAACTGTTGTAGATTTTAAACTGTGCAATTCAGTGATTTTTAATATATCCATTAGGTTGTGTAACCACCACCATTGTCTAATTCTAGAATATTTCCATTAACCCAAAAAGAAACTCCAGACTATTGGCAGTCAGTTCTAATTCCTTATCCCTTGGCAACCACTAATCTACTTTCTGTCTATAGATTTGCTTATTCTGAACATTTCATGTAAATGGACTCAAATAGTACATGTCCTTTTGAGTCTGGCTTCTTTCACTTAGCATAATGTTTTCATGGTTCATCCATGTGACAGCACGGATCAGTATTTTATCCCTCTTATTGCCAAGTAATATTCCACTGTATGAATATGCCACTTTTTGTTTACCCATTGATGGACATTTGGGTTGTTCCCACTTCTTGGCTAATATGAATAATGCCGCTATGAACATTCTTGTAAAAGTCTTTGTGTGGACATATGCTTTCATTTCTTTGGGGGCATATACCTAAGAGTAGAATTGCTTGCTCGTGTGGTAACTGTATGTTTAACTTTTTGAGGAACCCCCAACCTATTTCCCAATGCAGCTGCACCATTTTTCATTTCCACCAGCATACAGGTGGGTCCCTATTTCTTCATATTCTCCCCAACACTTGTTATTATCTGTCTTTTTCACTATAGCCATTCAAGTGGGTATGAGGTAGGGTCTTATTGTCGTTTTGATTGACATTTGCCTGTGGAAAATTCAGAGATTTTAAGAATTAAATGAGAAACCATAGTGAAATGTGGCATGGATTTGGGTCTCAGTTCTCTGCTAGACTGCAGAATCCCGCAGTATGACCGTATTTGTGTTCCTCGGTGTTTTTATTTACGCTGAAGCCTTTTGGCTCAGGAAGGCAGAGCATAGGCCTAACTCCCGCACTGAGCTTTCTATTCATGTACACACCCATACACCCATGCGTGGCAGAATCCCCTGTGCAGACCTTTCCCGGAGCGCTGGAATCACACTGTAATGGGGCCCAGCCTGTGCATTAAAGAACTCACTCAGTCTTAGAGAAGTAATGGGTATGATCTTGAGGAAAGGCAAGAGACTTGGCATTTCAAGGATCCTTAAGCAGCACTTTCTTTTGCTACCTGCAGGAGGCGCTCATGAGCATATGTGATTTAGTGCACTGTGACAGCCCAGAGGTGGCCATTTTAGTTGGGAACTAAGGTTTACATTTAGTTCAGGAGCTTAATATGAATACAAAATCATTGGAAGCACTGAAATTAAATGTGGGTCAGGTTTCTGGCTTGGGCACAGTGAGTCGCACAGTATGTGTTGGTTCTTGATATTGGTTTTGCTAATTTAGAGGGGCTGGTGGTAAAGATAATTCCCAGATGGTGGCTCTTGCAAAACCCATGTATAGTAGTTTTGGAGGCATTTCCTACGGGTTCATATGAATGCAGATGCAGGCCGATGGTGTGGATATTGACAGTGCAAACAACACAAGCCAAGCTATGAAGGCCTAGCCCAGAAGGACTTGGGGAAGGTCTGTGTCAACCTGCCCTTCCCACTTTTCAATTCTTCCTGTGGCTTATTCTGATTAAATGGCCTGGCCTCATAGATGGACACGCAGTTCCTAAGGAAGCATTCCGTCTCTCCTTAGACCGCTCTTCTCTGGTTGCAGCGGAATGGGTAGGGTATAGGCTTTACAAGGGGGATTTCAAATCATCACCTTTTCTAGATTCTTTTGTATGATTGCCAGGGAAAGCAGAGATGGTCGTGATGGCGACAATGTGAGAACAGAGTTGTGTGACAGAGGGTTTGCTCCATGTTAATTCAGGAAGTATTGCAGTTGTCAAGTTGCATCCTCCAGGGCCCCTGGGGAAACACTTCATCCCAGATGTTCCGATGAAGAGACTTAGATGGAGAATCTGCTGACAGAGGCGTGAGCAGAGGTGGGGGAGACAAGGGACAGTGAGGTGCCCCCACCGGCAGCTGAGTGAAGCCCTAGCCGTCCTGGGGTTGAAGAGGCCCGGGAGGAAAGCGCCCTGTTGGCTGTGGGGCCCCGGCGGGGGCTGTCCTGAAGGCCCTCTGATTGCCAGGCCTGGGAGTGAAGCGGGGAGGAGGGGGACGTAGGGACCCACCTCTCTCTCCTGGCCCTCCCCTGCCCTGCTGCTGCCTCAGGCAGAGGTGAGCCTCCAGGCACAGGGCAGGGCACACACGGGGGAGGTGGTTTGCAAGTGGAGACTAATTTGCACAATAACCAGTTATTTTGCAGCGAGCACATTCTACTTTTTGTTAATTTTTAGAAGGTGTTCTTTTGGAGAAACATCCATTGCCCATTTAAAAAAAATTTTCCATTGTCTTTTGCAGTTGCTTATGTAAAACTTCTTATCTTTTAGGTTGCAAACTTGATTATGAAATCTCTTAGACGTTGTGCCTTTTTCCTTCATTTTCCCCATACATTGGTGTAGATTATTGTTCTGTGAGAAACCTGAAAGTGAGAGAGCCACATGGCTGCACTGTCTTTCAAATTGTCAGAGGGAGATTTTTACACAAAATTTCAGATTTGTGTGTAGATGTTTGTGAATTATTCAGAGGTAGTCCGTTGTCTTCGAATCAGAGTAGTCAGAGTGGAGTTGGCTTAGGGGTTTTTGTAACCGTAGCTGAAGGGAGGCTGCAGCATGTCAGAGGCACCCAGATAGTTGCACGTGTCTCCCTGCACACAGGCTGGGGATCATTTTGCTTCATGGACTGTGCCGACTTGAGATGTGGTAACCAAGTGACCTGTTCTCTGTCGCCGTGTGTGTCATTCTCCCAGGTCTGAATAAAGGGCAGATGAAGGTCTGTGTCTCTGGGTGCCTATGGGGTTGCTAGGAAATGATTTTCAAAGTGCTTCTTGGTGATGCAGCAGGTCGAACTTTTTTTGTGCAGTGTTGTCATGGAAACAAGTGCATCATTGCCTTGTCTAATTTATCTTTTAGTGATAAAAAAAAAATTGTAATCCAGGATTAACAGATAAAACACAATTTTTAAAAGGTAATGAAATAAACACACCCCGATAACTTTAAGGAGGATACTGCTGTAAGGGCCACATCTTCTGAGTGGCAAGATTTCACTGGCACTAATTCACATTGATCAGGGCTTGGCATTGTGCCATGATGGGGGCTAATTGATTTGTTTTCCTAATTTGGAATAAGAAAGCCAGGACTTCACCCGGTGGCTAATTGCTGTGGGTCTTTATTACTGACCCCAACTCCTGGGCTGAAGTGAATGGAAGGCAGCACAGTCATTGTGAGTCTTCCCCGGTTACCAGGGATTTGTTCTTTGATTGGCCGGTGGGTTATTTATTTATTTATTTTTTATCTCCCCTCCACCCTCCAGCACCCTCACCCCAAGAGCAGGTTGTGGGCTGACAGGGAGAGCCCTACCTTGCACAAAGGGCCATAGTATAGAAATGGTGCCCTCGGCTCACCCTCTGGGCTAAGCAAACTGGACACCCTCACCTCCCCCAGAGCAGGTCCGGGAGCAGAGTCTGCCCTGCCTTCCCGTGGTCCTTAAAGGGCCTCTAAGGGGAGGAGTTCCTCCTCTTCTGTGGATGGAAGACAAAACCTCCCAGCGCTGCATGTGTGATGGATACTAGCAGTGGTCGGCAAACTCATTAGTCAACAGAGCCAAACATCAACAGTACAACGATTGAAATTTCTTTTGAGAGCCACATTTTTTTAAACTTAAACTTCTTCTAACGCCACTTCTTCAAAATAGACTTGCCCTGGCCGTGGTATTTTGTGGAAGAGCCACACTCAAGGGGCCAAAGAGCCCCTTGACTAGTGTATTAGGATCAACTTTCAAATGGCAGTACTTAGTCAGGATAGGAGAACTGTACTGGAGGAAGATTTTATCCCGTGTTTCGTAGTCCGTCCTTCTCCATGGAGATTTAGCTCCTGGGGTTTTATTCCCCACTCCCCAGCTGTGTGTGTGTGTGTGTGTGTGTGTGTGTGAAATAGGCATTTGTTTCGTTGAATTAAAACCTTCTCATTTGTTTTAGACCTTTCCAAAATATCTTTTATTAATATTTCCAAGTTTAATATATGTTTGAGTTTTTTGCATGATAAGGGGGGGTCATTTTTAATCTTCCACAAGTCCTAAGATTGAAAAGATCGATAATGGAAACAAGCCAATTTAATCAGAATTTCACTGAGCAGCACTGAAGGCCCAAATCGATTTTCTTTCACAGCCAACAGTGCTCTTTCCTCCCCTGGCCTCTTCTGCCCCATTCGTCTATTTACTGAGCACCTGCTTTGAGCCGTGTACTTTTGGTGCACCTGCTGTATACAGCAGGAGCCTTCAGGAGGCGGAGGCGGAGGCTAGCCGGGCCTGAGGCTGTGCAGAGTGGCTGCCACCAGCAGGATGCCATCTGGCAGCTGTGCTGGGATCCCTTGCTGCCGTCCATAGTTGCTTCTTATAACTCTGGCTGTTTCCCCAGTTCCAGAGTCTTGGCCGCAGTTCCTGATTACAACATGGTACGCATGCCCAGTGCTTCCGTATGACCTTCCAGTACTGACCTTCGGTAGGGAATGTCACTTGGTTGGTAAAATGCCGCCCCCCTCCCCCACCCCAACCTAGAAGAACCAGGTAGCTCTTGACTCCAACCCACAGCTTTTTGTCTTGTGCTTTGATCCCACTGCTTCCATCTCCACGCGGGCCTCAGGCGGGCCTCCTCCCCACTGTAGTGGCCTGGCCAACCTGGCCACCTGAGGCTCTGTCTGTGCAATGAGACAAGTCCGTCATAGCCAAGAGGACTCATTGCAGACTCAGGAATGACACAGGAGAACAAGCAGGATGACCACTCAGGAGCCAGACCCTCAGGTTTGCTCTCAGGTATTAGCAGCTCTTGTCCACCCTCCAGAGACTCCGTCAGGCCTTTCCTACCTCCTGCCTCTCCCTCTCTGTGACAGTTTCACCTTTACCCTCTGTCCTCGGAGTCCTCCCCAAGATTCCTAGACCCCTCAAGTCCAGGTGAGCCTAAGACCCTCCCAGGGTACATGTCATCTTTGAGAATAAGTGATTGAGAGCTTTTGCTCTGGAATTCTAGCGCCCCCCTCCCCCCCGCCCCCCCAACTTGCTAGCTGAATATTGCTCAGGCTGCTTTATCACCTGCTTAATGGGATAAGAGCAGCACCAGCCTCCTCTGGAAGTTAGATTAAGTGGGAGCATGCATGCAAAGTTCTCAGCGGGGTGCCTGGCATTTGGTAAATGCTTGTGGTCATCACTTGATTGGAGGGCCCTCCTCTTCCAGGCGGCTCCCCACCTACAAGGGTCATCCTAAGCTCTCCAGGCCTGAGGATGACCATGACAGACTCTATCCCATAGCTAACCCCACAGAGGCCTGGGGTCTGCCATGCACTACTTTAATTGACACTGTTTAAGCAACAGATAAAAAAAAAAAATGGCCTGTCTTATAATGTATACCATCTTAGATTTAATAACTACGACAGCCCTGGCTGGTGTGGCTCAGTTGGTTGGGCGTCATCCTGTGCACTGAGAGGTGGCCAGTTTGATTCCCTGTCAGGGCATATGCCCAGGTCACAGGCTTGATCCCCAGTAGGGGGTATGCAGGAGGCAGCCAATAGATGTTTCACTCTCTCTCCTTCTCTCTCCTTCTCTCTGTGTCAAAAAAATCAATAAAAACATATTTTTAAATAAAAACAACCAAACTTAAAAAAGAACGGTCCTCCCCATGTGCCAGGCACCATTCTAAGCGATTTATGGTAATTCGTTGAATCCTCACAACAACTTTATTAGTCTGGCACTGTCACTGTCCTCCTTTTACAGATGAGGAAACTGAAGTCCAGAGAGATGAAGGTCACAGCACCAGGAAGGGGCAGAGTCAGGCTTAGGACCCAGGAGGCGGACTGGACTCCGGGCTCTAATGCTGGGATGTATTGCAAGAGAGTCTTCCTGGGAGGTGACATTGTAGATGAGATTTGAAAGAGGAGAGGGAGCAAGCCACGCGGATATCTGGAGGGAGAGTGTCCCAGACAGAGGGAGACCCCGCGTATGGAACATGCTTGGCATTTTGAGAACCACAAGCAGGCCTGTGGTTTTGGAGTAGGATCTATGAGAGGGAAGAGAGAGAGCCGGGGTTAGAGGGGTGGGGGGTGGGCATATCACTGGTCTGATGGGGGTTATTGTAAGGACTTCTCAAGGGTGTTGGTTTTGAACCAGGTGGGAGTGACTTATTTTACTAGGATTGCTCTGCCTGCTGAAAGAGGCAAATTAGGAGCTTATTGGAACAATTCAGGGAGGAGATAAGAGTGGTAGTGGCAGAGGTGGTCCCTGCGGTAGACATAAATTTGAGTCATCAGCCCATAGACAACACTTAACGCTATGAACCTGGGTGGGGCCACCAGGAGAGTGAGTGTGGACAGAAGGAAAAAGAAACTCAAGAACTAGACTGAGTCCTGGGGCATCCATCCTGTAAGCAGCTACAGCAGCTCGGTTTTTCAAATGATAACTTTGGAACCCTTCAATACAAAATCTGAAATGCAATTTGGCCAGATGCTTGTGGTTTCTTTAGCAAATCAATGTAGCTTTGCCATTTCCCCCGAGAAATCATCCGACGGCTAATGTGAACTTTGCTTTAAGAACACATTATCCCACGAGAGAGTCGGGGATGGTGGTTGGGAACTGGTGTTGGCCGTCAGACAGAGTTGGATTCCAGTCCTGTCCTTGTCACGTGGTAACTGCGTGACCTTGGTCAAGCTACTGAGCCTCTCTAACCTCCATTTCTCCCTGGGTAGAGTGAGAGAATAACCATTTGCTTCTGTGACACAGTTGCTGTGTGATTCAGTGAGGTCCGTAGGTGATGTTCTTCACGTGCCGCTCAGTAAATATTAGCGGTTAGTCTTACTAGGATCGTTTTATGTTGTTATATTATAATGCCCATTTGCCTCCTCAAATTCCTTTTTATCTGTTGAAATATACGGCATTCAACCATGCTTCTCTCCATATTTCAGTTCCTATTGAGCATGAATTAATGTTCTTTCATCAGATTCAAGAGCGGTGTACTTTAAGCTATACTACTTCTGGTAACAAAAGTATTTGAATAAGTATTTGAGTGGAACCATGATTACTCTCAGTGCTTATCAAAGAACAACAACAACGTGTGTGTGTGTGTGTGTGTGTGTGTGTGCGTGCGCGCGTGCGCTGAAGTCTCGGGAAGTGTACCTCCTGGTTCTCTGAATGTTTCATTCGGGAGCTGCGCCTCTGAGGTATTGGTCTAGTTGGAAAAAGACCCTTTGTCACGTGGCTACCATCTCCCCTGTTGATTGCAATTTCTGTTTACAACTATCTGACTCACCTCTTCTTCATTCACCATTTTTATATTGAAGGAAAAACAACAGTACATGTTTACTGTAATGAATAACAATCTGGTCACTCCCTAGGAAGTCTTGTAAATGTACTTATCAAAGTGCTGCTTATAAAAGTAACTACATATTATTCTAAAGGCTTCTAAAATATTTTATTCCTCCAGATTTGAAAATCTGCATTTGAAAGGCCAAATACTTTTATTTCTCAGGAATGCAAATCAGGAAGCTCTTGGAAATAAGAATTCTATATATATTTTTTTCTTTGTTCCCTTTTACACACTTATTGGTCTTTTGGATCAAGTGATTACTAAATAATTATTTGCTATGCTAGTTGAAATTCAAATGCTTCTGGATAATGTGTCAGTGTGCATGTAATGTTTTACATTAAATGTCTTACAGGAAATGTATGAATAACTTAACCCCCCGAACGAGGGAGAAGGTGTTGGCATAAGGTTATTTGACCAGTAACAAGGCAGAAGTATACCGGGTTATGCTGTGTGCATTAGGCTTGTTTTCTTTCTTCATGAGTTTCAATTAAAATTTAAATTGCCCTTTTGAAAACTTCTCAGTTGAATGGCTTCATTTTGACTTCTGTGCTGTCACTGGAGAGCCTGTTGAGACGGAAGGATCACAGAAAAAGTACTGATGAAGGAAGCAAAACACTTAAAGTTGGATGCACTTGGGTAGACTGACGTCCAAGTGCTGCCGCGGTGTTCCTCTGCTCGAGGACCCCTTGCAAAACATTGTGTTCCCGGGGGATAATGGGCCAGTAGCGGCGATAAACAAACATGCTTCAAAAGCCACCCAAGTAGCAGAGCATTCTGGAGAGACAAGCCCGGGTTTTTACAAGAGCGAGCGCTCTGGGCAGGAACATGTTTAACCTCATCTGAGATCCTCCCAGCAGATCGGCAGCTGGAGGAGCTGTGCCTGTTGCAGAGACACGGGGAGGTTTTCAGTGACACGGGGATCAGAGATGGGGCCATTTTCATTGTCTGGGAATTATATCGGAAAGATTGGATGTTATTTTCCACGCTGACATTATCCGGTAAAGGGAGAGAAAACATGGACACAGACCCTTTATCACACAGAGAATTAGAGAACAGGAAGGTGGCCAGACATCATTAGCCAAGGTGCTGAGGGGAAGAGAGCAGGGTAGTTAAACCTATTTCACCTCCATCAGCATGTTTTAGAGGGTGTTTCAGAAAACACTAGTTGTTCGGCATATTAGACCAAAACAAACAACATGGTGGGGGGTCTGGAGCTGCCTGGAACGAAGCCATTTGAAAACCATTAAGGGCAGCCGGGTACATTTCTAATGGGCACAGTAATAAGCATGGTGTGGAGCTGCCGGGTTAGATTTTATCAGTGAGACTTCAGGTGAGACATCAGCCTCTTCTGTTGTAAGTTTCCCATTACACTATTAGTCAAAGTTGTTTTTTCTCTCTCTCATTAGACTTAACATTCTAAGAAGTGTCAAGGAATGTGTACCTTTTAAATGCTAACTACAACATGTTTATTCTGTTTTTAGAAAGTGGTCCCTTTTAATCAAGATTTGCAGGAAAGTTGGAGGGAGAAGTTCATAGGGAATTTTGTAATTGGAATTCAACAGCTTGAGCCTAACTTTTGAGAGCTTCTCAGAAGGTCCTTCTGTGGGACAGCCATAGAATAAAAGTGTGATATATTTGGGTAGAGCCACCATCTATACTACCAAAAACAGATCATCTATAGTTTGGGTACATTTTCAGCCCTTTAGGAGTTAGCATTGCATTTTGTTGTTGAAAAACATCTTTGTTTAAGTATAATTTTCATACTATCAATACAAATTTTTATCTATTTTAAATATATAGTGTCATGGATTTTAGAAAATTGATACAGTTATACAAACATCACCACAACCCAATTTTAGAATATTTCTTTTACCTCTAAAAGATCCCTAGTACCTGTCCCATCCTCCAGACCCACAAAAAATCTTTTCCAGAAATTCTGTATTAATGGAATCATACACTATGTACTCTTTTCTCTCCGGCTCCTTTCACTTCACATAATGTTTTCAAATCATGGTAGTTGGTTCCTTTCTATTGCTGAGTAGTATTCTATTGTTAGCATGTGCCATATTTTATTATCCATTCATCAGTTGATGGACATTTGGGTTGTGTTCAGTCTTTTGCTATTATAAAGCATGCTGCTGTGAACATTGTTATACAACTTTTCATGTGGACATACGTTTTCACTATTTCTCTTGGGTAGAGATGTAAGAGTGGAGTTGAGATTGTATGGTAAGTGTATATTTAATTTTTAAAAAAATATATATTTTATTAATTTTTCACAGAGAGGAAGAGAGAGGGATAGAGTTAGAAACATCGATGAGGGAGAATCATCGATCAGCTGCCTCTTACACACACCCCTACTGGGGATGTGCCCGCAACCAAGGTACATGCCCCTGTCCGGAATCGAACCCGGGAACCTTCAGTCCGCAGGCCGACGCTCTATCCACTGAGCCAAACCGGTCCCGGCTGTATATTTAATTTTTAAGACACTGCCAAATTCTTTTCCAAGGTGCCTGTAGCATGCTACACTCCCACCATCACCATTGCAGCATCTTTTACTTAATGAAATGGCTAATGTTAGGTCTGTGCTTAAGAGTAGCAGTAGTCTGAGGAAGAGGCTGGGGAATGCGTCCCACCACCAGCACCACTGTGGCAGGATGGATGCTGGGAATCGGATCGGACTACACAGCAAAGAATAGGGCCCAGGCTTGAAGGCTGTAGGAAACCCAGAAACAATCCAGACGGGTGGCATTTCAGGCAGTGTTAGAGTGATCTGGACTGGCACTGGGTATGCTGGTGGCAGCAGACTTGTGACATGACATTGACCCCTGGGCACAGGAGGACTCCAGCTGTAGGTGAGGACTACAGAATGAGGCTCCAGCTCCGGGGAGGAAGACCACAAACAGAGCAACAGGGCCTCAGCCCCTGCTGGGCTCATGGCAGGCTTGCTGTGCGGGGGCACTCCAAACAGGGCAGACACATGGTGTCAGATACAGAGATGGGAGCAGATCGGGGAGGAGGCATCCAACAGCTAGGCCTAGGAAACCACACAGGTGCAGGGGGCTACCTCAGACCAGTGAAGATGCTGTAGAATGAGGTTCTTACCAGAAGTCAAACTGTGGGTAGTCCCACAAGTCTCAGTTATGAATAGAGAGCTGAGGATTTGATGATGATGATGATGATGATACAACCACCACCACCTCTTAACTGCTAAGCTAATGTCCTCTCATTTCATTCTTATCTCCTATACGTGGGTCACTTTGGGACCTTGATGACCAGAGTGAGGGGCTGGGAAGTTAGAGGCAGGAAAAGCAAGACCCTAGTTGAAAGTTTAACACAAAATAATCACAGAGACATAGGCCACAGGTTTGAGTCAAAGTACAGTCAGCAAAGGGGAAAATATTAAGTACAAAAAGGAAAGCTTATGTGAAATATTCTCATCTGTCAAGCTCTTCGCTACTACTTGAGTTATGTTTAACATCAGTCCAATAGTAATGAACTAGAACATTCTCATATAGACTTTGCATCATTATAGCTTTCTGTTGGTTTCAGTAAGATGTTCTCCTTTTCTCCAAATTAGCAAGATGTAAAAACTAAGAAAAGTTTAAAGAATGAACAAATAAAATAGTTTTTTGCTTTTTCTAGATCATTAAAATAAGATGAGAAAATATCCTGAAACTGAAGCATCTCCATCAGTGCTTTGTAACTTTTCAATGATATCGTATGAAAAAATACTGGATTCTTTCAGGAGGCATGTTGGTAACCATCTCCTCCTCATCCTTCTCCTCCTGCTCCTCTTCTGCCTCCTCCTCATCAACTATTTACTGAGCTTATACAGTCGCTGATCATAAAGAAGACGAGGCCCAGTCCTTCTGAACCTTAGAGCTCAGAGGAGAGTGAGTTGACATTCCTTGGGCCTCCTCTGCCTACCTCACTTCCCTTTTCTCTTTTGTCTTCGTTTCATTGGGAGGCTGTGTGTGTGTGTGTGTGTGTGTGTGTGTGTGTGTGTGTGTGTGTTTACATCTGTATGCATTATTTCATTTGATCTTCACAGATTTTGGTGAGAGAGGTATATTGTTATCCTCGTTTTATGGCAAAGGAAACTGACGTTTAGATTTAAGTAACTTATTTGAGGTCATTCTGACCAGAATCTGTGTTTTACCACTATGCATTTCATACCCTTCCTTCTCTCTCTAATTATCCTTTTCCCTCTCCTAAACTGGTCATAATATAAAATAGAAATAAATTTTAGGCCCTGGTGGGGAGCCCGGTTGGTTAGAGCATCTTTCCCGATATGACAAGATTGCAGGTTCAATCCCTAGACAGGGAACATACAGGAAGCAACCAATGAATGCACAGATGCCTGAGTCTGTCACTGGGCCTGTGGGGGCAGGGCTTAGGACAGTTTTGCTGTTTGTGGGGCCCTTCGCCCCTCCAAGGCCAGGGAGGGAGTCAAGGGCACAACCACACGAGGTGCCATCTATCACAGTGACCTGAGAGCTTCAGCTGAGGACCAATGCCAGCTCACCGCCTGGTTTTGAATGACTTATAACTTATAAATAGTTGAGAAGAAGGTAGAAAAACATTTTTCTGACTCTAATATTTTATGAAATTCAAATATCAGTGAAGAGAAATCATATTTTATTGCAACACAGCCATGGATATTCATTTCCATGTTGTCTGTGGTTGATTTTGCACCACCTGGGCAGAATGGAGTAGCGGCAGCAGCAAATGGTTTGCAAACCAAGAATATTTACTATCTGGCCCTTGATAGGAAAAGTTTGCCAGCCCGTGGTCTATTGGAGGAGGTTGGACAGCCGTGAGCTTCTTGAGGAAAGGACGTTTTGTAAAGTAAGTGAGCAGCATGGGGTGCCTCCTGTTAGAGCTCCTCAGACTCTGGGTTTGATCCGCTCCACCAGTTACCGCCCGTGTGACCTTGGGCAAGTTACTTAACCTGCCTGTGCCTCCACTTCTATACGTGTAAAATGGGGATGATCATAGGCCCTACCTCAGAGGTGGTTATAGGATTATATTTCTGTGAAAAACGCTTTAACAATGCGTTACCGTGAAGTATAATGCACACACACAGAAAAGATGATCAATGTTCATTCTTGATCATGGGCATTTTCTTTAGGCCAGGTGCACCAGAGCCCTCTAATTCCCCAAGCTTGCCCTTTCTGGGTGGTGCCAACCCTCAGAATTTTGAGGCCCTTTGGCTTCCGGAGACTCTCGGTCCCTGCAGAGGTCCAGATGACTCTCACGCATACCCTTCTCTTCTCTCTTCTAGACCAGCACTCCCTATCCCAGCCCCTCCGTAAGGCTCCTGCCTCTCCCACGGGGATCCATGATGCTGGCACTGCAGCCATGTCTTGGGGCCCTCAGGATCCCAAACTTGGGCGTGTTCCTCTCACATGGACCTCCCTCCCTGTCATCACCCAGTGACTGCATCCTAGATCACATCCATGATCCTTATTCCAGGGAAGGAAGCTGTGTTCTGTGGTGAACATGTGTGTCCTGTGGGAGAAGTCCCCACAGATGCATCAATATCACTTTCCTGGAGCATGGACCACATGCAGGCCTGGAGCTAGGTGTTCTGCACTCATCGTCATTCATCCTCCGAGGCCCCTCCCTGCGAGTTGCATTAGGCCAGTGGTCGGCAAACTGCGGCTTGAGAGCCACATGCGGCTCTTTGGCCCCTTGAGTGTGGCTCTTCCACAAAATACCACGTGCGGGAGAGCACCTACAGTGCCATGGAAACTTCGTGGCCCATGCGCAGAAGTCGGTTTTCGGCTCTCAAAAGCAATTCCCATCGTACTGTTGATATCTGGCTCTGCTGACCAATGAGTTTGCTGACCACTGCCCTAGACTCATCTGGGGAAAGGGTGTCACCACTCTGGGGACAAGCCCCTCCTCCCTCCTCTGTATCTTGAGTAAAAGGTATTCCTCACCCTCTTTGGGGGCCAATGTTCTGTGCAGACTTGGTTTCCCTAAGAAATGGCAAAGTCATAGCTTCAGTCTGGTAACTGTTGGTCCTTTTTGACCCCTGCTTTTGGCTGCCTCTCCCTCCCACTCTCCCCCCATAACATGAAGCGGATGTTGAGTAAATATTTGCTGTCCGGGGACCCATGCAGGGAAATACGCAAACAGGAAAAGCCAAGTCGTGCTCCTCACATGGTGTTGTTTTGGTTAACAGCGCATCTAGGCCAAGCCTGCTCTTCCCACCGGACAGCTGAGAAAACAGGTACAGACGGGGGAAGCGAAGTTCCCAAAGTTACAGATGGCCTCCGGCTGGCCTTCCAAACCCGGCCCTGACTGTGAAACTAGAGAGTGTTCTTGGCAGAAGTGAGAGTGAAGAGGTAGTGAACCTTGATTAGCTCTTTGGGAAGATGTTGCCAGATTTATTCACTCTTTCACCCCAAGGACCTAGAACATGTCTGGCTAATGGTAAGCTCCCAACAAATATCCATCGAAGTCATAGCAAGTATTGTTGTGGCCAAGGTGGGGATGAACCGGGAGCTTCCTGTTTGAACAGGGAACAAGGGAGAGAGTGTAGGTGTGTACCTCGTGGGGTGCGTTGCTTCATCAAGATCCCAAGTTAACTAGTTTGTTTAATGAGCTTCCGTTTCTTCCCCATAAACAGCATGAGCATGGGCCTTGGGCGACAAAAATGTCCCCAGTCTGGTATACATCATCATGACAGGATAAGACTCCGTTTTTTCATGGGATGAGGCAGGGTGATAGGTCCACACAGGCAGCACATGATGCGCTTACAGAACATGTTTTGTCTGAGGACAAGGGACTATCTACTTACACCAGAAGATCCCTGGAAAGTTACACATCGGACTTGGTGCTTTGGACTGAATTATGTCCCCCCCCTGCAATTCACGTGCTGAAGCCCCGCCTCGGGAACTGTCTTGGCGATGGGGAGGTTAAGGAAGTGGCTGAGGTTAAGTGAGGCCATGCAGGTGGAGCCCTGATACCGTAGGTGTGGTGTTCTTATGAGAGAAGACACCGGAAAGCTCACCCTTTCTCTCTGCCATGTGAGGACACAGCAAGAAGGGGACAACTCTGAAGAGGACCCTCCCCAGAAACCAAATCTGCCAGCGCCCGGATCTTAGCCTTTCTAGCCTCCAGATCTGCCAGAAAGTGAGTGTCTGTTGTTTTAACTCCCCAGGCTGTGGTTTTCGTTGCAGCACACCGAGCTGACTAATACACATGGTTTGCCAGTATTCACCCATTGACTTAACTAGGATGTGGCTAGAAAAGTTTTTACTTCTTTAACCTGAAGCAGAATTCTCCAAATGCTGTCACTAATAGTTAATAAATTGTATCAAAATAAGTAGTGGGTATAATAGTCTATATTTTTATAATAGGGAGATGGCATTTAATTTTCCTGTTTATATAAGGTACATCATAAACATTACCCACTTTAAGTCTCATAATCAAACTGTGCTCTTGTGAGAATTAAGGAAATTTGGGCTCAGAGAGATTCAGTGAGTTTTCTAAGACCACACAGCTAGTCGAACCCAAGCCCAGGCCTTTGGCTCTGGGGCAAGGCTGTGAGACTCAGGGACATAGTTCAGATTCTCTGATCTTTTTTTTTTTTTTTTTAATTTCTTTATTGATTAAAGTATCACATATTTGTCCTCAACCCCCCATTCCAATCCCCCATCCCCTCGCACTCATGCCCCCACCCCCCTATTATCCTTGATCACTGGTTAGGCTCATATGTGTGCACGTAAGTCCTTTGACAAACAAACAAAAACACCTCTTGAAATAAAGGGGAAATCGGGAAAATATAGAACTAAGGTTTTGTCTTTGTCCTTAACTTACCTGGCAGCATTTTCTGAAGTACTGGGTGTATGCCTCAGAAATCTGTGGGATGCAATATGCCGCATTTGCAGCAGTTACGAGGCAGAATTAAGAGAACTGGGGAAGGCATTAGTGGCGTTCAGACTTCACTATCAAGGCCTCTTGCTCTTGGTCACCTGAAGCATGCCACTTTAGAAGCACTTCATCTACTAATGAAAACGAGAGGAATTGCAGTTTTGGCAAGCATTCCAGCACAATTTTCATTTGGCTGAAGTGTCTGCAGGCTTGGGTTTGATTCTTTGGAAGCCATCAAGGTTTGTGAAAACAAAAACAGAATTACAAGTTGGTACAGGCCTAGAGTGAGAAGATGTGTGCAAAGGTTCCTTCTGTGGGTCAGGCTGTGTGCACACGTCCCTGTTATACAACTGTTCCTGCTTTTCTCAGGTGCCTCCACTTAAAAAAAGAAAAGCAATGTAAACTCAAACAACACAATGCAGCTAATAGCCAAGCTCCTGTGGATGGCTTTTTTCTCATCAATTGGAAGTGGGGGGATGAGAAATCTGTATCTATTTGCATGCCTACTCTCTATCAGGCTCCGTGCTACGCTCTTCATGTGGCTTTGTGGTATTTTCATCCTCACAGCACCCTGTGGGACAGATAGTATCATCTGAGTTTTATAGATCAATAGATTATTTAAATAATTTGCGCAAGGTTTTCCTCTTTTAAAGTTGGGAATTGAAACAAGGTCATATGATTCAGAAATCCTTGCTCACTGCCGATGAGGCCCAATGACTCCCCTTCCCTTTCTCCCTCTTTGATGACCCAGGGGAGGGGTGAGGCCCTTCTGCCTCTGAGCTGACTGAGGATGAGGGGCCTGGGTCCGGAACATTTTTCCCAGGTCCCACACTTCTGTGTGAAATATCCATCTTTGTTGCTGGAGGAGCAGGTCCTCTCAAGGATTTGGGTCTCCTTCCCCTCTTCCTCATCAGCTCTGCTCTCCCAGTAAAAGCACAGCAAGGCTCTTTCCCAGGTGAGCATAACGTTTGCACCCTTGCCTGCCTAATGATGGCTCCCTCTCCAGGGGCCACAATAGGGTTAGGGTCGGGGAGGTCCCAGCCTCCTGCTGACTTTGAATAATTTGTAATCATCTTGTATTGGCTTCTCAGCCTGGGCCATTGGTGGGCTTGTTCTTCCCTGACATCTTTAGAAAACAAGACCTGTTTCTGGGGCCACTGAGTTCCCCCTACCTGTGCAGAGCGGAAATGAAAGGCTACAGGAGACATATGTACCTTGCTATGAACATTGTCATATAACATCGTCATAGCCATCTGTAGCAGCACCATTCAGGTACATTATGGAATCTTACAGAGAGTTTTGATAACCAGGGGCATTGTTTAGCAATCGTAGCTAAGAGCCTGGACCTCACCTCAGAGTCAGACTACCCAGGTGCCCATCCAAGCTCGGCCACTTATGTGCCCTCTAGCCTCGAACACATTTTCTTAACTTTTCTGTGCCTCTTGTTTTCTCATTTGTAAAATGGGAATGCTAATAGTCCCCACCTCACAGGGTTATTAGGAGTATTAAATAATTTAATATGTGCAAAGGTCCTGGCCCAGGAACAGGGCCTTGTCCATAATGAGAGCTGTAGACAGTTAGCTAGGAGGATGGTTGCCATGGTGCTGATCATTCTGCAGGGTGTTGAGAATATTGGTATTAGCACCTCAGGCCTTTAGCTCTGATTTATGTGCTTACAAGTTGATACAGGCCAATGAAAATTATTAATTGGGCTGTGCCCCTCATTCATATAGTTCATTCATTTAGCACATATTGAGTACATATTATGTGCTAGGCACTGTGAATACAAAGTTATGCACACATGTGATTCGGCTTTTGTGGAATTGCACAGTAGCCAGTCAAATTTAATTATCTGGTGCTGGGATATTTCAAATGATTAGTTTAATTTACTAAAATAGTCACAAAATATACAAATTTATTAAAATTTGTTTTCTTCTCTTTTATTTTTATTTTTAAAAATATGTTTTATTGATTTTTTCTTTTTCTTTTTTTTTAAAATTGATTTTTAGAGCAAGAGGAAGGCAGAGGGATAGAAACATTGATGAAAGAAAACATTAATTGGCTGCCTCCTGCACACCCCACTCCGGGGTTTGATTGAGCCCACAACCTGGGCATGTGCCCTAATCAGGAATCAAACCCATGACCTCTTGGTTCCTGGGTTGATGCTCAACCACTGAGCCATGCCAGCCAGGCTGTTTTCTTCTCTTTTAGATTTTACTGAACATTTAGCAGCCCCCATGATAGAATCCGTAGCTGCCCTGACCTACTCGGTGGCCACATATGTCAGTGGGAGCAGCACTGTGGATTGAAAATTGAGCCAGGAGAGGTGGGCAGCCCTTCAGGGGGCTGGGCTAAGGAATTCAGAGTCCTCGGAGTGGGAGGGTAAAGCAGGAGAGCAAGGTGAAATGTGGAGTTTAAAATAACCTTAAAGTCCCTATTAAATCTAAAGCTCTGAGATTCCATGCGAACTTTCTTTAGTTCTATTTATATTTTAATGCAATCACTGGTATATTTGGGTTTAAATCTACCACGTTTTTTGTTTGTTTTCCGTTTTTTCCATCTGTTTTAGGTTTCACCCCCTTTCTTGCCTTCCTTAGGAGGGATTGCATTTTTAAAAATCACTTCTTTCTCCTCCCACTAGTTTGTTTCTCTTTTTTACTTGGTTACCAGCGAAAATAGAACATGCACCTCTCACTTATCCAAGTCTAAAGTGGCTCAGTCCCTCTCCTGCCTCCAAGAACATGGGCGGTTTCTCTCCCTCTGGCTGACATGCTGTCATTGTGTTGTGTTATTTCTCTCTGTGTGTTTAACCCCATGAAGTACTATGATTGCATTCTGCAGTCAGTGTTACTAAGGTTGACCCACACGCGTCCCTTTTTGTTCGTTATTCCTTCTCGTATTCATTTCACCTGCGATCGTTTTCCTTATGCCTGAAGGACACCCCTTATTTCCTTTGGTGTGGGTCTTCTTTGGCGACTCAGTTTTTGTTTCTTCCTGAAGCATGTTTTCATGGCGGATGGAATTCTATTTTGTGTGGTGGTTTCTTTCAACACGCTGGAGTTATCAATCCACTGTCTTCTGTCTTCCCTGTTGTTGAGAAGTGACTATTCTGAGGGTGATTCATTTGAAGGTCATGCGTCTTTTTTTTCTTTTTTATTAATATATTTTATTGATTTTTTTACAGAGAGGAAGAGAAAGGGATAGAGAGTTAGAAACATCAATGAGAGAGAATCATCAATCAGCTGCCTCTTGCACACCCCCTACTGGGGATGTGCCCGCAACCAAGGTACATGCCCTTGACCGGAATCGAACCTGGGACCCTTTAGTCCGCAGGCCGACGCTTTATCCACTGAGCCAAACCGGTTTCGGCCATGTGTCCTTCCCCCCCTTACATCCCCCACCCCCTCTACCAGCTCTTGGATTTTTCTTTGTCTTTGTTTTTCTGCAATTTCCCTGTGATTTGTGTAGGTGTGGGTTTATTCTTACTTATTAGCTCAGGGATTGTTAGTCCTTGTGAACCCAGGGGGTGATGTTATTGGTTTTAAAATATTCTCAGCTATGACTTTCTCAAATGCTTCTTCCTCATTTTTCTTACTCCTCTGCTTTACACCACTATATCCACCACATTCCTTGCTCCCTCTTTCATCTTTTTGTCTCTCAGTCAGGGGTGGGGCACCTATTTTCTGCCAAGAGCCATTTGGATATTTATAACATCATTCACAGGCCATACAAAATTAGCCTGCTATATTTGGTCAAACATTTAATTAACTCACCCCTAATGCCTTGGCAGGGCCAGACCAAATGAGTCTTGGGCCTTATAGAGTCTGCGGGCCGGATGCTCTCCAGCCCTGTGCTCAGTGATAAATTCTGGAAATATCTTACAATTTCTAATTCTCGGTTTAGTAATTATCTTACAGCTGGTAAATCTTTCCACTGATTTATTAATTTTCATTATTACTTTTTTCTTTAGTTACAGAATTTTAAATAGCCCTCTTTCAAGTTTGCCAAAATCTTATACCCATCTGTCACCATGCATAGCTATTGCAGTACCAGAAGCCTGGTGCATGAAATTCGTGCACAGGGAGGTGTGTCCCTCAACTTAGCCTGCACCCTCTCCAATATGGGATCCCTGGAGGGATATCTGACTGTCCATTTAGGCCTGATCCCAGTAGGATCGGGCAATTGGACATCCCTTTCACAATCCAGGACTGCTGGCTCCCAACTGCTCGCCTGCCTGCTGTCCTGATTACCCCTAAACCCTTCTGCCTACCATCCTGATCAACCCCTAACCACTCCACTGCCAGCCTGATTGATGCCTGACTGCTCCCCTGTCAGCCTGCTTGCTCCTAACTGCCCTCCCCTGCAGACCTGGTCTTCCCACTCCCCCACACCAACTTCTCTCCCCTGCAGGCCTGGGTCCCCCCCAACTGCCCTTTTCTGCAGGCCCAGTTGCCCCCAACTTCCCTCTTCTGTAGGCCTGGCCCCCCTCTCCCAACTGCCCTCCCTTGCAGGCCTAGTCTCTCTAAATTGCTCTCCCTTGCAGGGCTGGTCCCTCCCAACTGCCCCTCTCCCCCAATGCTGGCCATCTTGTGGCAGCCATCTTGTGTCCACATGGGGGCAGGATCTTTGATCACATGGGAGCAGCCATCTTGTGTGTTGGAGTGATGGTCAATTTGCATATTACTCTTTAATTAGATAGGGTAGAGGCCTGGTGCATGGGTCATGGTTTGCCCTGAAGGGTGTCCCAGATCAGGGTAGAGGTTCCCTTTGGGATCTGGGATTTATTTATCTTCTATAATTGAAACTTTATAGCCTTAAGTAGAGGTCA
Source organism: Pipistrellus hanaki (assembly GCF_964339955.1). NCBI lineage: Eukaryota > Metazoa > Chordata > Mammalia > Chiroptera > Vespertilionidae > Pipistrellus > Pipistrellus hanaki. The sequence goes on from NC_140506.1 coordinate 36,667,465, forward strand.
AGGCTGGCTAGGGCTGTGGAAAGCTTGGCTTCCTCCATCTCTGGGGGCAACTCAAGCCTTCTGCTCACTCAGTTCCCTGGCTGCCACCATTTTTGTTGGGACTTATTTATCTTCTATAATTGAAAGTTTGCAGCCTTGATTGGAGGCCTGGGCCAGCTAGAGTATGTGGAAAGCTTGGGTTTCCTATTGCCAGGGAAACCCAAGCCTCCTACTCACTCGTTGGCTGCAGCCATCTTGGTTGGTTTAATTTGCATACTCTTTCCTGATTGGCTGGTAGATGTGGCTTGTGGGAGTAGCAGAGTGATGGTTTGCATATTACTCTTTTATTAGATAGGATTGACTACATTCCCCATGTTGTACTTTATATCCCCGTGACTGTTTTTATAACTGGCAGTTTGTCAACTCTTTTAAATCAGCAAATACTCCTGGGTAATACATTCACCCACCTGTGTTCTGACCTTCTAGAATTTGGCTTGGTAATTTCTCACTATATTGATACTTCTTTGAGGCTTTTGAGAGGATGTTTTGGAAGGTGTGTGTGGGGAGGAAGAGATTAACTAAAGAACTTGTTTGCATATATGCATAATCCATGGACACAAACAATACTGTGGTGAAGGCCTGGGGGGAAGCAGGGGAGGTTAGGAGGGGTTAAGGCAAAATATCACTTATATGATAGAACTGATTTTTTTTTCTAAACACAATTCAATAAAAAGCAACAAGAACCATAATCAGTGTAAAAGGGGCAGGAGACAATCCCTCCCCCCCCCCCCTTTTTTAAAAATAACTACATACATTTTGGTAGGTTGAAAGTGAAAGGGTGGAAATTTGAGGGGAATAAAAAAATGGAATGATCTATACAACTACATATTTACTTGAAATTTTGTACAATTGTGTTTTTACTTGAAAAATCTTATAATGTACCTTTCAGATTCATTTATTATCCATTGTGGATCACAGTTCTTATGAACAGGACAGATGCTGGAGCTCCTCAAAAGAACTTTAAGTGTTTTAACTCTTTGAAAATTGGACATTGCAATTCTCTTTAATTTTAAAAATAAATGCGAATTTTGCTCAGAAAAGAACTATGGTGAAAACTGTCTCAAAAGTAGACAGAAAAGATCTCAGAACCATTTGAATAAATGCTTTCCAATTTAGAAAATTCGGTCATTAAAAAAATTGAAATAATTACTCTGAAGAGTGATAGGTTGGTATTCTCTTTTAAGATTCCCATCACTAATGGATTCCTAACCGTCTCTTTTCTCCAGTTGCTCTATTGTTACCCTAACCCTCCAGAGCCAGATGTGTAATGACACACTTAGCTTCCTCTGCCCTTCTCAGGAAAGGGGCTCATCTTCCCGACTTTGTTATTTTATTCTTTTTGTTCTGTGTGGGTTTTTTTGTGTGTGTTTTTTCCCTATCAACTTTCTACTTTTGAAATGCAGTTGAATAATGGCTGGAACATTAATTGTAACTTGCAGTGAAAAGAATCATGATTGCAATTAATCTCTTTTTTACCATTATCAATTGTCGTCATCAGTTCTTCAGCCATGAGGATTTCTTTTGTTTGCTTCTTTTTTTCCCCTTTGCTGTCAAGCATCCAGGAGATGTGGGCTTCCATGTCACCTCCCTCCCTCTGGGAGGGGTACCCTCCCAAGATGGCCACCTGGGGCCATCCCTTTCCTTCTCCTGCACCGAGATCAGACTTGTTCTCAGTGTTTCCTTATTCTGAGGGGGAGGCTCTTTCTGGAGGTGATTTTCATCGCTCTGCTACCACCTGACTCGCTTCTCTGGCAAGGCTCCTGCTGCTCTCCTGTGTTCGTTTCCCTCCTTGTGACTGAAGTCTCTAGAGTGCTCCACTCCTGGCTGTGCTCCAGGAGGACTAGCTTCCTGGGCATGCCTCCCGTGCAGGTGCACAGGCCCAGTTCTCAGAAGGGCCTCAGGCTTGGATTTGATGCTCTTTAGTCACTGTCTTTACAGTATTAATAATTTAATCTGGGGATTTGTGTTTCGTAAGTCAAGTTTGGTGGCTCAGTAGACATGTATAAGGGCCTTGAATCCTTAACTCAACCTTTGTTCCTTCCATAAACCCCACACCCATCCCAACCTCCACCCCTTTCATTCTACCCCTCTCCTCACCTTCCCGGGTTGAATTCCAGCTACCTGCCCTTGCCCCTGGCCTGGGACCACTGCCCCTCTCTGGCTGAGTGGCCAAATTTTGTGGGTAGGTGGAGACTTGTCTTTCCTCTAGTCCTCCGGACCCATCAGAGGCCTGGGAGTAGGTGCTGGAAGGGTTGAGGGGAGGGCGAAGTGGAGGTTTTTCTGTCTGAAGTTGTCAGAGTCACAGTGTATTCACCGGGTGACTTGGTGGTGGCGGCCTTTTTCCACGGCTGATCCAGGTGCAGAGCATGGCCCAGCACAGAAGCTGCAGTCCCTTGGCGCTTGCCACTCCACTGTGGTTTGTGGTGGTTGGCCCCCAGGAGGCGGAGATTAATGTCTGTCCCTGGCTGGGACCCCGCATTTTCATTTTACCCTGGGCCCTGCCAATTACGTCGTGAGCCTTGGCTATAAATGTGAGTTATATATGGGTGGTTTTATTTGCTCTGCTGCTTGAACTCTGTGGTTTTTGGAGAGATTCAAATTTAGTAAACTGTCATTATGTCATGGGAAACTAGAAGCGCCTGATTTCTTTTAATTCACCTTATTGATTTTTTAAAACTATAAAAGTTATTCATACTTTTTGCAGCAAAACAAAGGACAAAGTAAGAATCAACATTCTGCTTTCCTTACTTCCCTCCTAAAGTAACCGGTGTTCACATTGGGTGTATATATGTGATTGTCCCAGACTTTTATTCATGATCATATATCACACACACACACACACACACACACACACACACACACACACTTGCCATGTGGGTTTTTTTTTTTTTTTTTTGAGGAATGGCAAAATTGCTTATATCTTTATATCCTGAAAGTCCCTCTATTTTAGTATGGATTCAACACATTCTTTTTAATAACATAATCTTGTGTATCCGTAGTGTAGATTTGCCCTAATTCATATGCCTGTGTTGTTTCCTGTTTTCAGTGTTATAAACGAGACAGCAAATAAGCCCTTCTTACTTATATATTTATATTTAGTGCTCTTAGTTCTTGAGTATTAATTACCCAAAGTGGCAGTTCTAGACTAAGGGCATGTTACTTCCTAAAGAGATTGGAGGAATTCACACTCCCATCAGCATTATATGAATGCCTATTTTCCCATATTGTTGTCAGCACTGGACATTATCAATCTTGTAAATTCTTACTAATATGAGCAGTAAAAAGTGATATCTGGTCTTGATCTGTCTTTTCCTAATTATAAGGTCAAGTATTTTACTATGTATTTATTATTTATTAGCCACTTAAATTTCCTCTTCTGTGAATTTCCTTTTCACCCTTTGTATGTATACATATACATATACATATACATATACATATACATATACATATACATATACATATTATGATTTCTGAAGCATAATAATCTGGCCACTCAGTGTATATCCTATATAATAAAAGGCTAATATACAAATTGTCTCCTCTACCAGGAGTTCGACCAGCAGGCAGGCCAACCAACTGCCCATGTCCCTTCCCCCTGTCTAGGATGGCCTGACCCCAACTATGCACAAATTCATGCACTGGGCCTCTACTATATATATATATATATATATATATATATATATATATATATATACACACACACACACACACACACACACACACACACTGAGTGGCCAGATTATTATGCATTCAGAGATCATAATAATCTGGCCACTCAGTGTACGTATACATATACATTCTGTTGGAATACTTATCTTTTTCTTATCAGTTTTGAAAGAGTTTTATTAGAGATATCATCCAAGTGGCAAGATTTTTCCTAGTTACCATTTGTCATTTGACTTAGTTATGTCTTTGTTATAAAACTATTAAAATTAAATGACTGTTGTTTCCTTTCTGGTTTTGTGTTTCTTGACTTGCTTAAGAAATTCTCTCTGATGCTAGCATTACAAACTACTCTCCTAAGTTTTTTATAATTAAAAATATTTCTAATCCACTTAACGCTATTTTTGTATCAGAATTTTTTTCTTTCAGATAGATAATTACTGTAATCAGCATCATTTATGAAACAAGTTTCTCATTTCCATTTTTCACATATATTATGATGAAACTGGTTATGTTTCAACATATATTTGGATCTACCTCTGGATTTTTATCATATTCTGCTAATACATTTCTGTATTCCCATGCCAGTGGCATATTATTTTAAGTACAATAGTGCTATAATATGATTCCATCTGATGGAGAAAATCTCCCCTACTATTCTTAATTTTGCAAATTTTTCTTGGTAATTCTAATGTATTCTTCCTTATGAACTTAAAATAATTGCTTCCATTTCCTCCTAAAACTGTTGGGATTTGGATTGGAATTTCATGTATGAATTAAAGTTTAAATATTATTTTTTAAAATATGTAATTTTCCTAATAATTATCAGTTCCTTTCTGGGTTTCACATCTGTCATTGCTATACTGTATGAACTGGTTTTCTATATGTTATAGCAGTGTTTCCCAAACTTCTCTCATGATGAGAATCACCTGGTGGAGTTGTTAAAACACAGATTCCTGAATCCCAACTAAGAAGTGCTAAACTAGAATTTTTGGGAACATATAGGTAAAATTGTATACTTAACTAGTGCTCTAAGACAGATGTTATATACAGAGCACTAAGTTAGGTATGCAATTTTACCTATATGTTCTCAAAAATTCTAGTTTAGCACTTCTTAGTTGGGATTCAGGAATCTGTGTTTTAACAACTCCACCAGGTGATTCTCATCATGAGAGAAGTTTGGGAAACACTGGTTTAGAGGAAGACTATTAGTTTTGTTTGTTTTGTTCCTATCTAGTAAATGTTTTCTGAGTTCCTTCTACTGTATCTCAGTGGAACTAAGACTTTGTCCATTATAGATGCATCATCATTGCAGGCACCACTAGAGTGGCAGGAAGGCACCAATGGCTCCAGTGGTCCCCACTTCCTAATATTCATGCCCTTGGGTAATTTTTATTTATTTATTTTTAATTAATTTTTTTTAAATTAACACTTTACATTCAATATTATTTTGTATTAGTTTCAGGTGCACAGCATAGTCGTTAGACAGTCATATACTTTACAGTGTTCCCCTGATATTTCCAGTACCCAGCTGGCATCATCTGTAGTTATTACACCACCATTGATTATATTTCCTTTGCTGTACTTTACATCCCCTATTCTGTAACTACTGATGTATACTTCTCAACCTCTTCACCTCTTTCACCAGCCCCTCAACTCACTCCCCTTTGACAACCGTCAGCCTGAAGGCTGTTTTTATATGTTTATCTTGCATCACCACCTTATTAAAAATTGTTTTTTCCCCATTTTGTAGCTTTTGGCGTTGTCAATGGTAAAAAGTTGAATACTAATTTTCTTGGTAGCTTTTTACTTCTTAATGAAAATTTATAGATATTATCTGTATTCTGGTAGTTCAGATACTTCAGCAGGGTATGCCTGGTTAAGCCTGAAGGTTTAAGTGTTTCTAAGGAAGGTCATTTTGTATTACTTTTTCAGTTATGTTTTCCATCTGATTATTTTTTCCTTTAGAGTTATTGATTCTACATTTAAAATATTCTGCATCTATTTCTTTTCTGCTTTCCCCTATTTTGCAATAGATTTTTATTTGACTTTCTAGACCAGGGATCTACAAACTTCAGATTACTTGTAAAATCTATGCTGCTGCCTATTTCTATAAATAAAATTTTATTGGAATACAGTTGAGGTGTTATATATATATATATATATATATATATATATATATGTGTGTGTGTGTGTGTGTGTGTGTGTGTGTGTGTGTGTGTGTGTGTTGTCTCTGGCTGCTTTCATGCTGCAATGGCAAAGTTGGGCAATTTCAAGAGACCATATGGTCCACAAAGTCAAAAATATTTACTAATTCAACCTTCAGAAAGTTTGCCAACTCCTGTTCCAGATCACTTATTTTGTTCTCAGGACTGAATATTCTTTCAGTTAGATTATTGAATTTTAAAACTTTTCCTAAATCTTTTTAATTTCAGAAAGTGTTCTTGTGTTCTAATTAAATCACTTTGAGGATTTGCTTTCCTTTATCCTTTAATGTTTTCTATTCTACCAGGGAGACTCATCTGATTTCAGTTTGGCCTTTTCCCCGTAGAGCCTGAATCCCCTTCCAGGTTTCTGGGCCTGCTCCTGAGTTGGACGCCCTTAGCCCAGGGCACTGAGGCTGTGGAGGCTCTCAGGCAGCATCAGACTGGGAGGGGCTGGAAGGCCTGGCAGTCCTTGCGGGGGGCAGCCCTGGTCAAAAAAGGAGAAGGAACTGTACTTGTTCCAATGATGATTGAGGAAGGCCTTTTATTGTCTAGCCTTGACAGTGCAATGGGCGGGTAGAGAAGCATTTTCCAGTCTGTAAGGACTAAGAAATAACAAAAACTAAAAATGACAAAATGGAAAAATGAGAACGACAACACTGAAGCTGTCCTTCTTTGGGCACATCACGAGATATTTAAAGGAAATATTATAGTAAAAGTCCCACATATAGTCACATTAGGGAAAATAGAAGGCAGCAGAAAAGGAGGAAGAGCAGGTATGAGATGGATTGACTCATAAAAGAAGCCACAGGCATGAGTCTACAGGAGGGGAGCAGGGCTGTTGAGGACAGAATGTTGTGGGCATCACTTATTCGTACGGTTGCAAAGAGTCAGAGCCAACTCAACAGCATGTAACACACACAAGGACTAAGAGTGCTTCAGTTCTCCAGGCCCAGCAGGACTGTGGGACTTCCGTCCATAGGGTATCACATGGTAAACTGGGAGGCACAGGGCTCTTCACCGTAACACAGGCCCAGGTGCACGTCCATACTGTGCAGATGCACATCGTCTGCCTTCTTGGCCCCAGATGCCTTACATCACAGGTTACAAAGCCAGGGCATATGTAGGCCATCAGGAACTCCAGGCCTCAGCAGAAAGCTTATTCTTGTTTTCCAGGTTTTAGAGTTAGGATTTAGTTTATAGATAGGAAGTTAGGAGAACTCCTTGCTGGTTTCTGATTTGGGTATTTACTCTTTCTCTTTGCCTATCCTGACTATCCCACGAGGGAATTGGTCTTGTGGGTGGTTCTCTCATAGATCAGCTTGGGGCTTGGTAAGTATTTGATTAGAAGTTTAGTGATACCTGGAAGGGTTCTATACGCCCATCAATAAATGAGGGGCTACACTCACGTTTATTTTCCTATGTACATGTATGTGTGTGGGTGCACAGGCACGTGTGGACTCCCTTATACACACATATATACCCAGGCTCAATATTCATGGTAAAGTAAATATTATAGTAAAAGGTCCACATCTAGTCACATCGACATAGATTAATCATGAAGGAGAAATAAGCCCCAAAGAGATCAACGTTCAAGGACCCTGTTTGATAACTCTCCCATCTTCTAGACATTTCATGAAAATACTTACTGGCTAATGGATATTCATCACTGCTATCGTTTACAGAGAAGATGCTAGTTCAGCTGGTTACTTGGACTTTTTCAGTCCATAGAGGTTTCTCTTTGGACCAGAGATTCACAGATTTAGGTGATCTGTATTTGCTATTGATCACTGTTTAAAAGCTTTGATTAAAAAAAAAAAAAGCTATAATGTAAACTTGTGAAAGTCCTTTATTGCTGAAGGAATGGTTATTTAAAATTGTATGCCATTTATCATCATTTAATTATTAGTTACAGTAATAAATTTATTTTCACATCTTCAGAATAGTTTTTACCCCAGAGAATCGTAAATCGGAAATAATAGATGAAAGCAATGATGAGGGTCATATTTTATGTACCACTAAAGAAGTATAACCCTTGTGGGAGCTGTTCTAATGCATTGTTTGGTCTACTTGGCCTTGACTACATTTAAGTGGCAGTTTCATTATGTATTCGACATCCACTAGTGCATTGTTATTCTTATTGTAATCTCATTTGATCTTATTTCATTTTTTAAATTCTATGGTGGTTTCTGTAAGTCTGATACCGAAGTGGTTTCCCCCTCTCACTCTGTTTCACCATATCGGAAATATGCTCCCTTGGTCTTTAATAACTTCAAGAAATTTCCCCCCTTCTTTGTCTTAAGGGAAAAAGCAGGTTACAGTGAAGCCATGCCACGGTAAGATTTTTATGGACTTTTTTTTTTTTAAAGATCCCCAAAATAAACACCTTCTAGGGCAGGGGTCCTCAAACTTTTTAAAGTGGGGGCCAGATCACGGTCCCTCAGAGAGCTGGAGGGCCGGACTATATGAACTACTAATTCCTACTGTAACACCTCGGCTGCGCTCACTGCCCAAAAAACCTGGCGGGCCAGATCAGACTCCTCTGCGGGCCGCATGTGGCCCGCGGGCCGTAGTTTGAAGACCCCTGTTAGGGTGTGTCCTGAGTTCTGTATAAATTTATTCCATTTGGTACCTTTTCTTCCATTTCTGTGTTGAAACAGCAACATCACTGGTGTTCAGAATGGTGAGGATAAGGTCCTGCAAAGTTATTTCCAGTACACTAAACTTGTAAGGCATGAAGTACCAACTATTACATTTTGGAAAACAATATCAAAGCAAAAAAGGTTAAAACATAATTTTCTGAGTAATCCTCATTTGATTATAAGTTCAGCTAGCCAGAATGTTCCCTATTCTGAGCATTTTTAAATTGAAATTTTGTTTAGCTCTGTTATCAGTTTATTCAACAACAATGTATTGCATCTTAAATAGATTTCAGGCATTTCCCAGGTGCCAGGCTAATAGAAATGAATTGCACATTAATGAACATAGAATGTGATAAGATAAATTCACCACCAAAATTAACAAGATACCTGATAAAAATAACATAGAAGACAAAATGCATTTGATGTTTAAAAAAATACTTACTAAACCCAAAAGAAGCCAGAAAAAGAGGGAAAGGGGCAACCAAGAACAGAGAAGACAAGTGAAAAACAAAGAGCAAGATGATAGTTTAGTCCTAGCCAGTTTGACTCAGTAGATGGAGTGTTGGCCCTTGGCCTGAAGGGTCCCAGGTTTGATTCGGTTCAAAGGCATGTACCTGGGTTGTGGGCTGGTCCTTGTCAGAGTGCCCATGCAGGAGGCAAATAATCAATGTGTCTCTCTGTCTCTCCCCCTCCTTCTATTCTCTTTAAAAAGCAATAGAAGCCGAAACCGGTTTGGCTCAATGTATAGAATTCGGCCTGCGGACTGAAAGGTCCCGAGTTCGATTCCGGTCAAGGGCATGTGCCCTGGTTGCAGGCATATCCCCAGTAGGGGGTGTGCAAGAGGCAGCTGATCGATGATTCTCTCTCATCGATGTTTCTAGCTCTCTGTCCCTCTCTCTTCCTTTCTGTGAAAAATCAATAAAATATATTTTAAAAAAAAATAAAAAGCAATAGAAAAATATTGTCAGGTGAGGATTAACAACAACAAAACATATGATAATCTAAACTCAATCATATTCATAAATACATTAGGTGTAAGTGGTCGAACAACTCAACTAAAAGGCAGAGATTAAACAGGTTAGATAAAAGAAATGGTAAGAGTCAACTATATGCTGTAAATAAGACACCTACATTAAATATAAAGGCATAAATAGTTTAAATGAAAAGGATAGCAAAAGTATACCATGCTAACCCACTAATCAAAAGAAAACTGAAATGGGTATATTAATGTCAAACAAAATTAATTTCAGAACTAAGAATATTACCAGTGCTAAATATTATCATTTCATAATCAAGAAGGGGTCAATGAATCAAGAGAATATAATAACACTAAAAGATTATGCATATAATAATAGGGCTTCAAAATATATTGAAATAAAACTGACATAACTAAAAGGTAAAACAGATGAATCTATATTTATAACCAGAGATTTCAATACCTTTTCTCAATAATAATTGGGAAAGAATATTTCAGACAGAAGAAAAGGTATGTGCAAATGTCCTGAGCATTGGAAGAACCCATAGTTGTCCAGTGTGTTTAGAGCAGAGTGAGTTCAATGAGCACATCCATGGTAGGCCAGAGGGCAGGCATGGACTAGATTGCATAAGACCTTGTGGACCCTGGTAAGGATTTGGGAGCAGAAATGCTTGCTTCATACTATAACTTTGATTTAATATTTAGTCATTAGGTACTTGCAGAATTTCTTCTGCTTTTCTAGATTATATCTCAGGGATCTATCACAGCTTTTGAGTTTCATTTTCAGTTATTGAAAGTCCAAAATGATCTAAATAAAAAATTCTATCCCCCATCATTCATTCAAAAATAGAAATACCGTAGGATCCAGCAATTCCACTCCTGGGTATAAAGGAAACAAAACCATTACCTTGAAGCGATCTCTATGCCCTCCATGTTCATTGCATCATTAGTCACAATAAACGGGGCATGGAAACAATCCAAGTGTTCATCAATACATGAGCGGATCAAGAAAATGTGGCATTTCAATATTATTTACCCATAAAAGAAGGTAACCCTGCCATTCGTGACATCATGGAAGAATCTGGAGGGCATTATGCTAAGCAAGACTGCATGGTATCACTTGTACATGGAATCTAAAAAAAAAAAAAAGTTGAACTCATAGGACCTAAAAACAGAAAAGTGGTTGTCAGGGGCTGGGGTATGGGGAAAGAGGGAAAGGTTGGTAGAAGGATATAAACTTTCATTGTAAAATGAATAAGGTCTGAGGATCTAATGATAATGATTTATTGCATAATTGAAGCTGGCTAAGAGAGTAGAACTTAAATGTCCTCACACAAAGAAAAGGAGGATAATGTGTGAGGTGATGGATGTGCTAACATGAAAGAGGAATCCTTTCACCATTATACATGTATCAAATCATCATGTAATATACTTTAAATATCTTACACTTTATTTGTTAATTATGCCTTAATAAAGCTTGAAGAAAGGACGATTTCCAAAGGCTATAATATGGCAGCAGAAATTTAAGACCGTGTTTCTCGGAAATCACCATCTGGTTTGGAAAGGAACAGCCTCTTCCTGTAAAGAGACACGTTAAGAAGTGACATTTAAAAATTAGCCACCATTTGTGTAAATGCTTCTGGAAATGTTGTATGTGAAATGTAATGATTTGATATATTAGGAAATATTAAGTACATTCATAGACAGGAGTTTCATAGAATTTGAACAGTAAGTAATTTTATAGTAAAAAAGAAGTATATCCTCAGGCATTTTTGACACTTTTTCACTGAGGCTCACTTCTTAATCAATTATTGGGCCATTTTTCTAAAGTATCTTCTCAGAAAAACAATGGGAAAAAAATAAATAAAGAAAGAAAAGAAAATCAGCCCTAGAAGGTTTGTTTCAGTGGATAGAGCGACAGTCTGCAGACCCAAGAGTTCCGGGTTCGATTTTGGTCAAGGGCAGGTACCTTTCTCCCTGGCTCAGGCCTGGTCAGGGTGCATGCAGGAGGCAACCAATCGATGTGTTTCTCTCACATCAATATTCCCATTTTTCCTTCTCTCTTCCTCTCTCAAAATCAATGGAAAAATATCCTCGGGTGAGAATTAAAAAACAAACACAAATAAATAAATAAATAAATAAAATCATGAGTGTTCTAAAACTGACTGAAAATGGAGAAACAAATTAGGAACAATTGGTCAGGACTACCCTTCATTTCTGTCAGATTATGGAGAGACCACCAATTGAGTCTGAGAGGTAGTTGTATTCTGTTGCTTTTAAATGTCTGGAAATAAAAATCGCCTGTCATCTTGAAAGATTAAAAAAAAATGTCATGGCTCAAAAAAAAAAAAAAGCCAGAAGCCAGAAGCTATCCTGTTAGAATTATTCTATGGCGGTAACAAAGCCAGCCTGCAGTATTTATCTTATGATATACACAGGTGCGATGGGGAGGAATGTGGTCTCCACGGAGACGGAAAAGATAATAAGAAAGAGCAGCTCTTGTCCTGCATGTAAAACCAGGGCCTTTGAGGGATGGAAGTGAAAGGGCTGTTAAAACATTTATTTTTAGTGCAGATTGAGATCTATTGGAAATCAGTTGTGAGTGAAATTCAGCATTGATGATTCCAGTTTGGCAAGACTCTGGGAACCACACTTATTTATATTTTGCTCTCAATTATGCCATTTTGTTTCTAATCTCTAGGTTTAGTATAATTAAAAGCTATCAACAAACCTGTCAGTCCTTCCACACATCAGAGGGTATCAGCACATTCATTGCTACATGCCGCTTCTGCCCCCTGGGACTGATCAGAGGGTGGGTCAGTGGGTTTGCCCCACACGCTGGGACCTGCCAGGTGCTGGCTGATGCCTAAGAGGATTCCAGTAATATCCTCCCAAGGGTATGCAGGAGGGAGAAGGGCTGGCCTGCTGTCCCTCTGAACTCAGATGTTCGGCTGGGATCTCTGCTTAACTTTTTTATTTATTTTTATTTTTTAAATATATTTTATTGATACTTTTACAGAGAGGAAGGGAGAGAGATAGTTAGAAACATCAATGAGAGAGATACATTGATCAGATGCCTCCTGCACACCCCCCACCGGGGATGTGCCCACAACCAAGCTACATGCCCTTGACCAGAATCAAACCCGGGACCCTTCAGACGCTCTATCCACTGAGCCAAACCGGTCTCGGCTCTGCTTAACATTTACAAGTTTCTCTTGACATGGCCTCAGCAGCAGGTGGGGTTTCCATGCTTGGATTCAGAGAAGTGGCCGTGTTTGCAGTGAAATATTTTTTATTCCTGTGTAATATTTGAGGGCATTCCTTTGCAGGTTGCCACCAGCCTCCTATTTTCCCCTTTGAATCTTTTTTTTTTTTTAATTTAATCTTCACCCGAGGATATGTTTTTATTAATTTTAGAAAGGGAAGAAGGGTGAGAGAAAGAAACATCAATGTGAGAGAAACATTGATTAGTTGCCTCCCATTTGTGCCCCCACGGGCATCACACCCACAACCTAGGTATGTGCCCTGACTGGGAATCAAACCTGTAACCTTTTGGTATTTGGGACGATGCTCCAACTAAGTGAGCCACCTGGCCAGGGCCTTCTCTGCATCTTTGCTCGGGATAAAATAAGCTGGGCTACATTTTTTCTACATGAAAAACATTTTTTTTTTTTTAATGAGAACACTGCCTTAAAAATAGTAGCAGGAAGCACATGTCTTTATTCACGTTATAAAGTATAAATAGTAGCAATATACGTCATGTCTATAGTGTGGCCAGTTAAGATGGAAAAATCCGGCATGTGGGAATGGTGGTGGGGCTAGTGAAGGCAACCGATGGGGGGAGAGGGGAGGGAGGAGGGAGGAGAAAAATGTGAGGACAGACAGAATAGAGCCCATCGAGACAAAGGGAGGTGGGGAGCCTTCACGTGTTTTGGAACATGTTCTTTGGTCATTGGTTAGCTTGTCACAATCGCTCCATGTGGCTATTACACATAATGAGTATTATCCTTCAAAAATAAAATTGAGAGAGGTGTATTTCTCTCTTTGCACCCCCAATGAAATATTGAAGAACTCATCTATGCTGGAAGCATCAAGCTGGTGTTCATTTTTAAAACATGATTATGAAGAGTAGAAAGTAGCAGGGTTGATAACATACCCCTTAGACAAGGACTGATTTCCATACTTTATAGTTGTCCCTCAGTATCAGGTGTGTCAGTGGTGTGACTGCATCCGGTATTTGTGCACAGAAGACATTGCTTTGGCTGTATTTAATGTGGTCCCTGCATTACCTTTTGTATGCCGAATAAGGAATTAACCGTGCCCTCTGGTTTTCTGCTCCGGTCTTCACTGCACTGTGGTAGGAACCCGTCATGACAGGTCCTCCAGAGGAGGCAGATAGACTTGAAGGTGCTACTTGATTTCTTTCCCAAAATCTATTCCGTGAGCCACAGGCCTGCTCCCGCACTTAGACACTCTCAGCTGACTTCACAAGGATTAGTCCTCATTGGTTCTTTGCTTCACTTGACTTGGGATATAATATCTTCATCAGAAGACTTCTCCCCGCTCCCCCCATTATAAAAGTAATATTTAAAAGCTCTTCTGCAGAGTAATTGGAATATGCATGGTTGTTACTTCATAGACATCAACTGGGTTGACTCTCAGACAGTGTGGTAAGCTTTCACCACAATAGAAGCAAGATGGAACAAGGCAAAAGGATTCGTGGATCATGCGGAGGCCATCCAGGGAGCTTTGGGATGATCAGTGCAAGTAGAATGGGGGACAAGGACTCGGTGAGAATTGGGGGCAGAATACTTTTTGGTCAGAAAATAGAAAATGTTTTTAGTCTTTAGTGATTTAGGATCAACATGAAATTTTATTACAATGTTGATCTTGCAGTAGATTAAATAATATATTCTAATCCCTTTGTGTTTTCTTGGAACATATTTAACAGAAACCTTTTTTAAAAATCATATTTAAGTGAATAAAAGTTTTTACTCTTTAGTACTAAGGTTTATATTTGAAATGCTGTTGTAGATTCTGGTAATTTTTCACAGAGAACAAACTTGATTCTTCTCTTCTGAAAGACTAACTTACAGGAGCCTATCATTCTGCTTCTCCTGCCACCCATCAAAATAGGATGATTTGAAAATACAGCAATTAGCTTATTCACATGCTTTATTAAAGTGGAGGAGGTTTCACCAGGTCACTGCTGAAGGTTTCCAAGCATCCTCTCTCCCATTGGTGTCTGAGTATCTGGTATTTGGTTCTCCGTGGAGTGACCATATAACCAATTTTCTGATTTTTTTTAAAATTATGATATGATTATTACTCTTTAGGTAGCAGCTTTATTGAAATATAATTCACTTACCATACAATGTGTTCATTTAAAGTGTGCAATTCTATAGTTTTTGGTATATTCCCAGAGTTGTGCTACCATCACCATTGTCAGTTTTAGGAATTTTATCACCTAGGAAGGAACCCAGTAGGCATTAGCTATCACTCCCTGTTTCCTCTCACTGCCACCACCTCCAGCCCAGGGAAACACAGATCTTTCTGTCTGAATAAATGCACCTATTCTGGATGTCGCAGGTAAAGAGTCACATATAGTATGTGACATTTTGTGTTTGGCTTTTTTCACTTAGCATGTTCTGAAGGTTCACTCCTGTGTGGCATGTATTAATACTTAATCCTTTTTATGGCTGAATAATATTCCATTGTGTGGATATCTCATATTTATCCATTCACTGGTTGATGGACAACTGGGATGTTTCTACTTTTTGGCTACTATTGAAAATGATGACAAGCTCATATGGACATATGTCTTAATTTGTGTTGGGTATAAACCTAGGAGTGGAATTGCTGGCCTATATGGTGATTCTGCATGTAGCCTTTTGAAGAACTGCCAGACTGTTCTGCAAAGCGGCTGAACAAATTTTCATTCCCATCAGCAATATAAGAGGGTTCCCATATCTCCCCATTTTCCCCAACACTTGTTATTATGTGATTTTTTTTCTTACAGTGGGGACAGTTTTGAGATTGAAAGTGAACACTTATTAATTACATCAGGTATGAACCAGGTGTGAGTATCCTGAGCTAACCAGGAAGTTGGTTAATCTAGAGTTCTGGGAAATGGGGGCCTGCTCCGGGCAGCAGGGGGACCTCTGGGGACATGGAGCTCAGTGTCAGGATGGTCAACAGGAAAACATGTCTGGGTTTATCACCATGTCCTGCTGGTAGTTATTACTGCTCCTAATGGTCGCACCTACATTCATTTTGAAAGGCAACAAGGCCTGTAAAATCACTTTGACAATTAGGTTATCACTCTTAATAGTGAGATCAGCTTCGTTCAGTAGGTGAAATAACTGTAACCAGGCAAACGACAGGCTCTACAGAGCAAATATGTAACAGGATCTGTGCTCTTACTGTGGTTTGGTTATCAGGGATGGTATTTGGCATTGAAGTGCATCTCTTTCCTGGGCCTCTCCTGGTTGCTTCAGGTTTTACAGATTTTGGTCACCTTATTTCTTTTTCAATATTGTTAGTGACCACATGATAGTGTCCTGTAAGCTGTCTGGTGAGGGAGTCTCTAGCCCTCTATCCTGTCACAATGGCAGTTGACCCATGAGACTATCAATAGCTCCCATTATTCTTATCGACTGGCTAGGGCAGTGGTCGGCAAACTGCAGCTCGAGGGCCACATGCAGCTAGGGAGCTGCGGTTTGCCGCTCTGTTGACTAATGAGTTTGCCAACCACTGGACAAGGGTGATGCCATAGAGAACATTGGCTGACCCAGAAACCAAGGCATCAGAAATAAAAGTGGTTTTGGCATCATAAATACCTATTGTACTTTTAATGCCCATAAAATGTATTCTTTCAAGAATGGATGATCTGGTCTGCTGGCTTTTGTCTATTAATGAAAACCATGTATCACAAGGTTTCCGTTTTTTATTTGCTGCTGGAAAGCTCAGAGCTGAGGGTTTTGTGGGTTTTCTTTTTGTTTTGTTTTTGGTTCAATTATAGTAACTAATTCATCAATGTCTTTAATATAACAATTTCTGTGCTCCTTGCAATGTTTTTTAACTGAATTTTTTCTTTCTAAAATATATTTTTATTGATTTCAGAGAGGAAGGGAGAGAGAGAAACATTAATGATGAGAGAGAATCATTGATTGGCTGCCTCCTGCATACCCTTATTGTGGATTGAGCCTGCAACCTGGGCATGTGCCCTGACCAGGAATTAAATTGTGACCTACTGGTTCATAGGTCAATGCTCAATCACTAAGCAACACAGGCTGGGCTTAACTGTATTATTATTATTATTATTTTAGTTGACTTAAAGAACATATTTTGCACCTCGTTTTTCATTCTAATTTACATTGTAAGCCCTGATCCCTGTGAACCATGATCCCTATGAACAGGCCCACCTTTGTTACTAGTGTAAAAGACATATTGTACAGATATATTTGAACATGGAGATATTTCATTAATAATCCTTGTAGTCACTTTTGTTTTTGTTTTTAAATCCTTACCTGAGGATATTTTCCCATTGATTTTTAGAGAGAGTAGGAGGGAGGGAGGAGTGGGAGAGAACTTAACTGTGTTTATAATTGTCCTTATTTTATGACTTAAAAAACTAACAGACATTGAAACCATCTTTGAATTTTTTAAAACTCTCATGAGTTGCAGGCCTTTTGAAAAATCTCATGATTGATTTAGTTAGGTGGCGCTTCTGTTGGGTACCTTCCCTCTCAGGGCTTTCTGCCACGGGGTCATCTTCTTTGTTCAGGCTAAGGAAGCATCAGGAGAGGAACTCTTTGAGTTTTCTTCCAGAATTTAATTAGAAAAAGCAAAATGCTTGATAAAGAGGCACTTTTCTCAACATTAAATATCCTGCAGGGAAAATGGGCTGAAGTTTAAACTGCAAGCTCTTCTGAGGTCATTCAAATGGTCCTTAATGAAAATTGATGACAGGCAGAGTCTCTTGATTGCCCCTTCTTTTCTAGGGAGCAGGTAAAAGAACCTCTTCTGGAGGGAACATGCCCGGCTCCTGAGGCCTTCGGCAGAGCTCAGGCCCAACTCTGCCTTGCCCAGGCTGCTCAGAATGAGGGGACCTCACCCCTGCGTGGTAGGGCGGTCCTCCGGAGGGCTTCGTGCCCTTGAGTAGCCTGCCGCCTGGCAGCGTTTTCCGTGACGTGGAAGAGAGGTAGTCAGTCCTCATTAGTGTGCTCTGTATTTGATTTCCCTGCTCCCTAAAATGTACTTGTAACCCCCAAGTCAGTATTCACAGAGCTGTGTGGTCATCTTTGGACATGGGAACAACAGTGAAAAACTTGAATTATCCAATGAGAATGTCCCAGCTGAGGTCAGACAAATTAAGTATCCTTTTCTCCCAATCTATTTAGTGTAAGGTTTTCCACAGATGTGTGCCTTTGAATTCACTGTTTGAAATGGGCTCCAAGCATAGCGCTGAGGTGCTGTCTAATGTTCCTACCCAGGAAAGCTGGGATGTGTCTTACAAAGAAAGTATGAGAGTTAGTTAAGCCTTGTTCAGGCCTGTGTTACAGTGCTTTTGGCCCTGAGTTCTCTGGTAATGAATCAACAGTGTAATAAACAAGGTGTCTTCAAACAGAAACACACATTAAAAGAAAGGTTATGTGTTGATCGGTTGAAAAACACTTTGTGTCCAGAGGTTTATAGGAACCCTGTCCCTATATTCCTCCTAGCTGAGGTGGTTCCGTGTTTATTAATGCAATGTGTGCAGGGTCTTTGCAGAACATAGCTACTGTGAATAATGAGCACCAACTGTATCTCTCTTCCTAGCCTCATAAATTTTTCAAGTATGTGGGACCTGCAAGGGGCTTCTTATTTCTTGGATCTGTTTCTTCTGGACAGTTTCTCGTGACAAATTATAAATATTATGTAGTGTTGAGTTGGACTTTTGAAAACCTAGTCGGAGTCAACTTCAAGGATTTTATTCCAAACATTGAACCAGACTTAAAAAATCAGGGGATAACTTGGCCTGTCTTCAAGCTTCTCTCTGTAATATTTTTACAGGGCATAGTAAATGTATGACATTTTTTTTGTTTGTTTACTAGGCATTCACAATGTGGAAAAATACACGTCACAGTAGAATTTAGAAAAGAATGATTTATTAGGCATTGAATTACACAAAATTATAAATATAGAGAAATTATTAACAATAAGACTTCAAAAGCTGAAACTGTGTTTAGTGAACTATTTCCATACAAGCAAATCATGTCGCCGTTTCCAATTGTAGAAGCCTTTGAATGGGCTGAGAAAAAGTATAACACTCACAAATCTCTGTAGGGCACTTATGGTTTCAGTCCTCATTTTCTGAGTTTTGTCTCTAAAGAGTCTTCCTGAATAAGTAAGTTTGGTAGGCATTAAGTGATAATTATTATAAAACATTGATAAAAATAATGCATCAAAATATATATTTTCATCATGGAATTTGATTCATGCTCTAGTCCAGCGGTCGGCAAACTCATTAGTCAACAGAGCAAAATACCAATAGTACAAAGATTGAAATTTCTTTTGAGAGCCAAACTTAAAGTTCTAACGCCACTTCTTCAAAATAGACTTGCCCAGGCCGTGGTATTTTGTGGAAAAGTCACATTCAAGGGGCCAAAGAACCACATGTAGCAAACCACGGCTTTAACCTATAGGCCTACTGATGTGTTTGCCTGCATTCAGGGTTACTTGTCGATCAATTGAGTGATTCAGTCCCCTCTTCCCACTTCCTGGAGATTTAGCATCATTATTAAAAATAGCAGAAAAACATTGCACAGTGGATTCCCATGAGAGTATAGCCTCATTTTTGCTATTTGTGGCTCCCTCACTGAGGGAGCCACAGCTGGAAGGAAGGCTGCTGTTTTCCCAACCTGGCAGATCTCAGTTGGGGGTAAGGTAGGGGGTGGTGGGACAGGATTCCTTTCTGGAGGCTGAAGCAGGCCAAACAGCCCTCATGTGCCTGCCAGACTTTGATGCTGCTGTCCTGTGTCTCATCCCACATTGACTCTCCATTGCTCACCATTCTTGATCCTAATTGAGATCTTAATCAAGGTTTCTCACAAGCCTTATCAGTCATCAGGGTGCCCCAATCCCCAGATGATGGGTTGTGATTAAGTCAACTTTCATAAGGTTTCTTCTAGGATGTGAAATGATTACAAAGAGCATTTATAAGAGCAGTCAGAAGAAAGAGTTCAGATGAGGGCAGTGTCTTTAGAGAGTAATGAATTGTCTGCAGGTAGACTGAAAAATTATTTCATTCACAATTACAGTAGGTTGTTTCCTGAAACACATAAACAATCAGCAGATTCCTTGAAGAGATCGCCTTAGTGAACAGTGCATGTTGATAGGCCCAGTTGGCTTAGTCGTTGTCCAGGTGGAAGGGTGACTGGGCATTAGGAATGGTGGAGGTGATTTGGCTAAAGGACTGTCACTACCACTAACCATTAAACAGCGTCATTTGCCTTTTGTATTTTCAGCATCTCATCTCCTCCTATGTTCCTTCTTACCCCTTCTCTCCCACCTCTGTATTGTGCTCTTTGCACCGGAGCTAGTGCCTGCTAAGAAATGTGGTGACATGGTTTGGTATTTGAATGAGGGATCCTGGAGCTTCTGACCTTGATCTTAATTAGTCACCCAGCTTGATACAATCCTCAGAGGACATATGTTCACCGAGGGTAGTGACTGTTGACGACTTGCTGTTAAGCCTTGACCTCCCCACATCCAAATGTGGGACCAGGAGAGCCCCCTCCACTGGGCAATGTGGAGAACTACTTTGGCAGAAGGATGAACTAACCATATGCACCACATCTCTCTGAGGTGTGTGGCAGGTCCAGGTTTTCTCTAGGAGTGGCTTAATCCTTACCCTAGTTTACCTCACCACCAGATAGGAGCTGGGGCACAAGGTCACAGGAATTAAACATCTTCTGGAAACAGTACCCTTCCCAGTGTAGAGCAGAGGCTCTCCTCTTACTGTTTGCTCAGGACTTCATTCAGGCCTGGGACATAGCACTGCTCATAAAACTTGGAGACATTCGCCAAACTCCCAATAGAAGATACTTAAAACTGTAAGAGGATGTGCAATCTTGTGTTTAAATGGCCAGGCCCATTTCCTCGGTGGCTTGCCTATTTCTCAGTCACTCCAGTGATGAGCCACCAAAAGCAAGAAGGAAAGGTGAATATAATTCATAAGGAACCATAGGATTTCCTTATTCCTAGACCAGTGGTGGACAGTTGAGAGGTGTAGATGCCTGGCCAAAGACACATAGAGAAAGCTTTCAAATTTCAAGTTGAACTGTGAAACAAAGGAGGTAGTGACTGAAAGTCACAGGGAGAGTTTATTTCCTTAGGTTGTGAAAGATAAAAACGTTTTTGAAGGCAGAGAAGAGCAATGTTGGAAATACTAGTAAAAGTGGGAATAATGAACAGGGCATTGTCCCGGAGGAAGTCAGAAGGAGTAGAATCAAGAATAGGAGGAAGGAAGTGGGGAAAAATGGACAGGCTGGACATCCCCAAAGGCATGTACCACTGCCAGTCTGTTGTAAATAATGCTGTACTGAACATAGAGGTGCATATGCATTTTTTGTTTTCTTAGATAAATATCTACAAATGGAGTTGCTGGATCATGTGGTAGTTCTATTTTATACTTATTGAGGAACCTCGATAATGTTTCCCATAGTGCCTGCTCAAATTTACATTCCCATCAAAAATGCAAAAGAGTTCCCTTTATCCATATCCTTGTCAACACTTGTTTTTTTTTGTTGTTGTTGTTCTTTTTGTCTTGTTGCTACTAGCATTCTGACAGGTGTTCAGTGAGATCTCATTGTGGTTTTGATTTGCATTTCCTGATGATTAGTGATGTTGAGCGTCTTTTAATTGCCTGTTGGTCATTTATATGTCTTCTTTGGAAAAAATATTTATTCAGATCTCCCACCCCTTAAAAAAATTTCAAATTTATTTCAGAGAGGAATGAAAGGGAGAGAGAGAGAAATATCAGTGGTGAGAGAAAATAATTTATTGGTTGCCTTGTACATGCCCTACACTGGGGATCGAGCCCATAACCCGGACATGTGCCCTGATAGGGAATCAAACTGTGATCCCCTGGTTCATAAGGTTGATGTTCAACCATTGAGTCATACTGGTGGAGTTCTTCTGCCTGTGTTTAATTGGATTTTTGTTTTGTTTTATTATCAAGTTGTGTGAGTTCTTCATAACCTATTGTTGGACATGTGAATTGCAAATATCTTCTCCCATTTAGCAGGCTGCCTTTCATTTTGGTGTGGTTTCCTCCACTGTACAGAAGCTTTATAATTTGATGTGGTCCCACTTGTTTATTTTTTGCTTGTGTTGCTCTTGTCTTTGGAGTCAGATCGAAAAAAAAAAAAATTGCTAAGACCAATGCCAGGGAGTTTACTTCTTTTGTTTTCTTCTAGGAATTTTATGACTTTGGGTCTTACATTCAAGTCTTTATTCTATTTGAGTTAATTTTTATGTGTGGTATAAGACAGTGGTCCAGGTTTATGACTCTCCAGTTTTCTGAATACCATTAATTGAAGATTCTATCCTTTCCCCAGTGTATATTCTTGCCTCCTTTGTTGTAAGCTAATTGACCACATAAGCATTGGATTTGCTTTTAATTGCTACACAAGTCTCCTTACTCTGTGAACTTGTAAGAATCCACCCAAAGTTAAAGTCAGATTTGACAAATGTGAGGAATTGTTATGAGGATTATATTGTAATTCTTTGTTTCCCAACTACAACATGCTTCCATTTCTTAAAATATTGACTTTCTTTAACTATCTCCACAAGACAACGGAACGGATATAACCACATGAGTCTAGAAAGCTTAAAAGTCATCATTGTCCTATAAACACCCGAAAGGGTACTTAAAATGATATAAAATGGGGTACAAATATCTGTGCTATTCTCCTCTGAACTGAAGCAAGTAGCATGTCAATGTGATGTGATGTTTAGGCCAGATTAATGACATAAAACAGTAAAGTTCAACATGTGAGTATAGTAATGATGTGATGAATTGCCTGGTTTACTCAAGTGATTGTGCTAAGCTTTCACTTCATTTGTTTGAAGAGTTCTTCTGAGGAGCTTAGTACAATTATCTGTAAGTTGTTTCTAGGTATGACATTTTTCTGCGCATTACTCCACTCATCATTTAAAATGTAGCATTGCATTGTCCTCCTTTCTGTTTCTTAAAGAACTTACCTTTTCTGGCTTCAGGGCCTTTGTGCCCACTGTTCCTATTTCAGGATTGCTAACACCCCCTCCTTCTCAAAATAGAGAATGCCTTCTCATACTGCAGGGCTCAGCTCACAGGTGTGCTCCTCAGAGAACCTCCCCGTATAACCTTATGGAGAGCATCTTCTCCCTCCACTGCTCTCTGTGGCATCATCTGATTCACTCCCTCCCTGGCACTTGTCAGAATCTGTGATCATCACCTTGGTTTGCTTACTCCTCTGCTTTGGCACAGAGTTGACTCCTCAGTAAATACCTGTTGAATGAACAAAGAGCTTCACTGGTCATCCTTCCTGCCATTTATTCACTCCTTTGTTTGCCCATTTGGCATAAGGTGCACATTGTGTGTCTGCTGAGAGCAGGCCAGTGTATTGTGCTCAGGGGATGGCAAGAAGGTATTGCTCAGCAATAGTCACCTCAGTGAGTTCTTTAGGTAACTGATGCTTAGCCATTCAGATTATATCAACATTTACTTAAAAGTCAGTATTGGGAATAAATACATAAATGATAAAACTGAAGGATGTTGGATAACAATCTTCTTTAAGTACATTATGTGCATATTTCTTTCTTTCTTACATAAAAAGACCTCGTCTTCATAGGTCAGAGTTCTCATTGTGAAGCACCCTTAGAGTGTGGTTTCACATTTTAGCTTTTCTCTGAGTCCACAGAGATCTCACTTCCTCTGTGATAACAGAACCAGTTGCTCTGATGATAGTACCCTCCCAGTCTCTAGATATAAAAGTGCCAGTCTCTGATCTCCTAGGTCTAAAGCAAGATATTTAGCGAGGTTGTTCTCACCATGGCCCCATATCTCAGTTCCCTTGCAGTGTGTGAGGGACTAAAGTTACCCAAACATGACAATATTTTCCAAAGGATGGTAGAAAACAAGAGATTTTTGGAAAATTGAAGTTAAATAGTGTGAACATTTTTAATCTTGTTATAAAATTACAAATATTGATATATTCCCCTTTTATAAGGTCATCTGAGATTTATATCAGCACTAGTAGCCCTGTGCATGAATCCATGAGCCAGTACTCACCAGTAGCTCACTGTGGCCCTCCAGTAGCTCTCCACCTGCTGCCCCGCCCTCCTGTAGCTCCCCCTACCCTGTCCCCCCCCCCCCCGAAATCCTCATAGCTTGCTGCCCTGCCCCTACCTGTAGCTCTCTGCCGCCCCATTGTAGCTCACTGCCCCACCCTCCTGCTGATCCATGATCCAGTCATTATGTGGTCGGTCCTGACACTTCTGGACCATTTGCATATTACACCTTTATTATATAGGGTGATATTAATCAGATGGCCTTTACCAATGTATTTGTAGGAAGCACTTATTACCTATGCATGGGGTTGTCAGAATGCAAAAATTCAAACCACCTTCTCTGCAGGAAGTTCATTTCTGGATTCTGTGTGCTTATTGTTTGTTTCCATTGTAACTTCCTTCCAAATGCATCTCTTATAATAGTGGCAACAGCAAAGGTTGCAAAATTTCATGTGCTTATTTGGCAGGGATTTTACATCTGGATTTGTTCTTCTGGTAAGAAAACACATTCTCCACTTCATATCCAGAATTTAAGCTTACATTAAAAATAATAAATTTATTAGCGTGACATTGGTTAACAAGATTATGTAGGTTTCATGTACACATTTTTATGATCCATGATCTGTGTATTGCATTGTGTGCTCACCACCCAAAGTCAAATCATCTTTTGTCACCATATATTTGGCCCATTTTACCTATTACTACCCCTAAACCCCCTTCGCTCTGGTAACCACCATACTGTTGTTTGTGTCTATGAGTTTTTGTTTGTTTGTTTTTTATTTGTTCATTTGTTACTTTCAGTTTTATGTCCCACATAAGAGTGAAATCATATGATTCTTAACTTTTTCTGACTCACTTATTTTGTTTAGCATGATATTCTCAAGGTCCATCCCTGTTGTCACAAATGTCAGTATTCCATCTTTTCCTCTGACTGAGTAGTATTCCACTGTATATATGTACCATATGTTCTTTATCCAATCATCTGTTGAAGGACACTTCAGTTGTTTCCATGTCTTGGCCACCATGAGTAATGTTGCAATAAACATAGGGTGCATATATATTTGTGAATAAATGTTTGCAAATTTGGGGGTAGATAACCAGAAGAGGGCTTGCTGACAGAATCGAAAGCCTAAAAATAAACCCACATATATATGGACAAATAATTTTTGACAAAGGAGGCAAAAACATACAATGGAGAAAAGAAAGCCTCTTCAATAAATGGTACTGGGAAAATTGGAAATCCACACACACACACACACACACACACACACACACACAAAAGAAAGAAAGAAAGAAAGAAAGAAAGAAAGAAAGAAAGAAAGAAAGAAAGAAAGAAACTAGACTAATTTGTCCCTATATACAAAAATTAACTCAAAATGGATCAATGATCTAAATATAAGATCTGAAACAATAAATTACATAGAAGAAAGCATAGGTACTAAACTTATGTACCTTAGTTTTAGAGAAGATTTTGTGAATTTTACCTCAAAGGCCAAGGAAATAAAAGTAAAAATAAATGAACGGGACTATATCAAACTAAAAAGCTTCTACACAGCAGAAGAAATTCCAACAAAACAGAGAGGCAACCAACCTAATGGGAGAAGATACTTGCAAACAACAGCTCCTACAAGGGGTTAATAGCCAAGATAAATAGAGGCTTGCTGTTAAATAGTTGTATTTTTGAAATCCACATTTTTATTACATATGGTATTTTGAAATCCATGATTTTATTACATGTTGTACTTTACCTGCTATTTCTCTTTATTCTCTTTGATCCATTTTACAGGAAATTGAAGATCAGAGATGTGACTCTTATCAGTTTAGTGTCTTTTATACTTATCGTGGTCAGACACTAAAGATTCCCAATGAGCACATTTTCCACATGGGTGAGACTTACTACATTGACTGCCAAAGTACTTATTATCTTAATTACTTTGGAACTACAGTTCACAGTTCCCTCATTCGTTATAAGACTGTCCAGAGCAGTGGTCGCCAACCTTTTGGACCTCCCAGACCACCTATTCTAGGTTTACCTCCACCTATTCCATAGGAAAAAAATCCCCTGGCTGATCCTCGTCTAGGACTTGGGCCATTGTCATGCATGTCCTGGATCCAGTTAGATTCTGATAGGTCGTTTTCAGTTATCATTACACGTTTATGGTCTTTAATGGCCTAGCTCAGGACTATCCATTTTCGTTTTTCTTTTTCTTTTTTTAATTTGATAGTATTTCTTATTTATTTTTTTTCTTTATTGATTAAGGTATTACATATGTGTCCTTATTGCCCCATTGCTCACCCCCCCGCCATGCCCTCATCCCCCTGATGTCTGTGTTCATTGGGTTAGGCTTATATGCATGCATACACTGAGTGGCCAGATTATTATGATCTCTGAACGCATAATAATCTGGCCTCTCAGTGTATATCCTATATAATAAAAGGCTAATATGCAAATTGTCGCCTCGACCAGGAGTTCGACCAGTAGGCAGGCCAACCAACCACCATGTCCCCTTCCCCTGGCCAGGCTGGCCGGACCCCACCCATGCATGAATTCATGTACCAGATCTCTATTATGGCCAGATTATTATGCGTTCAGAGATCATACTAATCTGGCGACTCAGTGTACAAGCCCTTTGGTTGATCTCTTCTCTCCCCGCCTCCCCCCGCCACCTTCCCACTGAGGTTTGATGGTCTGATCAATGCTTCTGCATCTACACAATAGAATACTACGCTGTGGTAAAAAAGGATTCTTACCATTTGCAACAGCATGGATGGAACTGGAGAGCATTATGCTAAACGAAATAAGCCAGTCAGAGAAAGAAAAATTTCACATGATCCCACACATATGTGGGATATAATGAACAACATAAACTGATGAACAAAAGCAGATCCAGAGACAGAGAAGCATTTTAGTTTTTCAATGACTGTGTTTCCATGAGATGGAAATCACAGGGCCAAGTCTCTTTGAAGCTCATGGCAAGACCTCATGCTATGTGAAAGAGAGATGATATTTCAGATATTTCAGGGTAGAGTTTGCCCAGTAATGCTAACACTGAAAATATAGTATGAAATCAGTCTTCATCATGTGAATCTCTCTCTTTCCAATAAATCCTAGTGTAGCACAGTGTAGTCAGTATTTCAAAAAGTGCCCCAGGTGTCCGCACTGTTTGGGGAAGCGCCGTGGCTCCTGTTACATCTGATTGCAGCGGAGCTTGGTCCGTACGTTAATTACCGAAACTTCTGAGAGGAAGCAAGCTTACTCCAGCTTGTGGAATCACTTTAATTGCTCTCTTAAGTTGTTTTTGTCCCATCCGTAAATATAATTTTATGTCATATTTCACTAACTACTGGTGATTATACTCTGATAAGTGAGTATATATAATAAAAATAACCAATAAAAATAACCAATTTAGATTCAGTGAGGACACCACAAAAGAAACTTGCTTAATTCCAAATTTCCAATTCTTTGATGATTTGATTGTAAACAGGATAGATGTTTTTTTTTTTATTAGTAGTATTACATTTACAAAATATGGGGTGTAACTTGAGCAAGAGTTGCTATTCTCGTCTCAGTTATTTTTATTTTATTTTGTATTTTTCCTTCTTGATGTTCTAAATGTTATGTCATTTTAACCCCACTGGAGTCTGTGATGCTACTGTCCTTCCCAACTCCTCTCTGGCGGCCGTGGCACCCTCTGGAGCCTTCTGTTTCCATTTAGAAGGCAGAGCCAGCAGCACATCCAGGGTAGCTGCTCGCACAGCGGCAGCTGGGGTTTTGGAAAAGGGTATTGGGCGGTGAGTCATCTCTGACAGCACATTCTGAGTCCTGGTGGAGCAATGTCCAGCAGACGCAGGAAGGCTGGGTTCTCCTGCCTGGGGGTCTGAGGCAGGAGCCAGATGTGTCAGGATGTGCCAGATGGGACAGAAGAGCAGAGCTTCCTCATAAGGCTGTTCTGAATCTTCATCTGTGGAACCCTAAAGTGCCAAAAAAAAAAAAAAAAAAAAAAAAAGAAAGAAAGAAAGAAAGAAAAAAGGCATGTGTGATGAGAATTAGAACTTAAGCCCTAAAAACAACTAAAAGAAAAACCTTAAATCCCCAAGCATGTCAAACTCTCGGCTGGTGGGCCCCGCAGCATGTGGCCTGCTGGCCATGAGTTTGATATCCTTGCTAGACTGACCTCTGAGAGTGCTCCCTGGGCTTCCTTTGCAGAAAGGTGCCTGCCCCAGAGCTTTTCACACTGCAGGACCTGCAGGACCAGGAAGCCACAGATACACTGTGCCTTCTCCCAGAGTAGGAGTTTCATTAAATTCCCCATAATTTTTACGTTTCAGTAATAAAAGTGTGGATATATATATATTATTAATGAGAATACAAGTTTTTGCGTATCTTTACATGATGTAAGTAAGCACTGAAGTGGTTCCTTTTTCTTTAATGGACTTTAATTTTAGAATAATCCTTGACTCAGAGAAAAATTGAAAAGAAAGTACAGAGGTTTCCCATATAGACCCGGCCCCCACCCAGGCCCAGCCTCTGCATATCAATATCCTGCACCAGAGTGGTGCATTCGTTACAGCTGATGAGCCTGCACTGGCACATCATTATCAGCCCAAGTCCAGGGGTTATGGCAGGGCTCACTTGGTGGTGTACATTTTACAGGTTTGACAAATGTATAATAACATATATTCACCATTATAATATATGGAATAGTGTCATTGCTCAAAGAGTCATCTTTGCTCTACCTGTTCATCCCATCATCCTCTCTAACTCCTGGCCACCATTGATCTTTTTATTCTCTTCATAGTTTTGCCTTTTCATCTATCCTGTAAAATAAAAGTCTAATATGCTAAGTGTCCAGTCATCTGGTTATCCTATCAACCAATCAAAGCATAATATGCTAATGATATGCTAAGGCCACTCAACCACAACTATGAGGTGCATTGACCACCAGGAGGCAGATGCTCCGACCAGTAGGTTATGTTGCTGCTGGTGTCCGGCAGATAGGGACTGAGTGAACCAGGCCGGATAAGCCTGGAGTCCTCCTGCAGTACTTACCTGGCTAGCCAACCTCCCACATTCCTCCCTGGCCCCAATCATGCATCGGTGGGGTCCCTCAGCCTGGCCTGTGCCCTCACAATCCAGGACCCCTTGGGGGATGTCAGATGTTATTTCAGCCCAATCCCTCAGGCCAGGCCGAGGGACCCCATTGGTGCACGAATTTGTTCCCTGGGCCGCTAGTGTATATGTGTATATATATAAAAGTCTAAGCGACCATTACTCCCATAGCCAGCCTCCTATGGCTGGTCAACCTCCTGCAATTCTCTCCCTCCAGCTGGCCAACGTCCTGTGGTTCCTGCCCCCAGCTGGCCAGCCAGTCTTCCAAAGTCCCTCCTTCTGGGGTGGGTGAGATGGCCCCAATTGGCCCCATCACTGCCAGGCCAAGGGACCCCATTGGTGTCCTCTAGTAATGTTATATAGTTAGAATCATACAGTATGTGGCCTTTTTAGATTGGTTTCTCTCACTTAGCAATATGCATTTAAGGTTCCCCCATGTCTTTTTATGGCTTGAAAGCTCATTTATTTTTAGCACTGAATGATATTCCATGGTCTAGATATACCACAATTTAGTTATCCATTCACCCACTGAAGCACATCTTTGTTGCTTCCAAGTTTTTGCAGTTATGAGTAAAGCTGCTATAAACATCCACATGCAGGTTTCTGTATGGACATAAGTTTTCAACTCCTTTGGGTAAATACCAAGGAGTGAGATTAATGGATAATATGGTAAGAGTATGTTTAGTTTTGTCTTCCAAAGTGCCTGTACCATTTTGCACTTCCGCCAACAATAAATGAGAGTTTCTGTTGCATCACATTCTCACCAGCATTTGGCATTATTTGTGTTTTGGATTTTTGGCATTCTAACGTGTGTTTAAATCTTTTTCTTTTTTTTTTTTTTTAAATTAGCAAGTCCTTAAAGACATGTATTGTAGAACATCTTTTCATATGCTTATTTGCCATCTGTATACCTTTGGTGAGATACCTGTGAAGGTCTTTGGCCTATTTTTAATTGGGTTGCTTCTTGTTGAGTTTTAAGAGTTCTTTATATATTTTGGATAATAGTTCTTTTTCAGATATGTCTTTTGCAAGTATGTTCACCCAGTATGTGGCTTATGTTCTCTTTCTCTTGACATTATCTTTTTCAGAGCAGATGTTTTTAATCTTTTAATTTTAAAAAAATTTAAATTCTTTATTGTTGAAAGAACAACCCTCTGTGAGAGGGTTGGTGGTTTAGGAGTTTACTCTACTTTTTAAAAAAATGTATTTATTGATTTTTAGAGAGAGAATGGAAGGGAGAGTAAGGAGAGATCCGTTCATTGTTCCACTTATTTATGCATTTCTTTAGTTGCTTCCTGTTTGCACCCTCATCGGGAATCAAACCCAAAATCTTAGTGTATTGGGATGATGCTCTAAACCAGTGTTTCCCAACCTTCTCTCATGATGAGAATCACCTGGTGGAGTTGTTAAAACACAGATTCCTGAATCCCAACTAAGAAGTGCTAAACTAGGATTTTTGGGAACATATAGGTAAAATTGTATACTTAACTAGTGCTCTAAGACAGATGTTATATACAGAGCACTAAGTTAGGTATGCAATTTTACCTATATGTTCTCAAAAATCCTAGTTTAGCACTTCTTAGTTGGGATTCAGGAATCTGTGTTTTAACAACTCCACCAGGTGATTCTCATCATGAGAGAAGGTTGGGAAACACTGCTCTAAACAACTGAGCTACCTAGCCAGGGTGAGGAGTTTTCTCTTTCTTACGGGAAGAGGCAGCTGGTTCACTTATATTAAATGCAACTAGAAATTGTATATCTTCTATGTGTTATCTTACTATTTGCTCCTCTTTTCCCCATCTGTTCTAACTTTTGTATTTTTTAATAATTGGTTTCTATTAGTTTAAATATTTATTCCATCTTTGCACTCTAGTTGCTTGGTAGAAATATACATTGTTTAATATACTTTTTGTAATTCATAGAAATTATAAAGCTACTCTTATTAGTCTAATGTTAATACCTCTTTTCCTCTCCCAGACAATAGAAGGACCTTAGAATATCAACTTAGTTATTTTTCCACTGATTTTATGCTCTTATGTATTTTAATTATCTATTTTTGAAAAGTTAAGGAGACATTACTATTGTTTCCTACACAATATTCTTAGATTTAATTATGTATTTACCTTTTCCAGTGATATTTATTAGTTTCTCTATCTGTGAGCTTCTATTTGGTATCATTTGCTTTCTGAGTAAAGGTCTCCCTTTAGTCTTTTTTTTAGTGCCAGTTTCCTGGTGAGAAATACCCTCAGTATTTTTTTTTTTGTCTGAAAAGTTTTATTTCATTATTACTTTTGAAATATATTTTCACTACACACAGTGTTCTAGGTTGGCATGTAATTTATTTCAGCATTTTGAAGATACCGTTCCGCCTCTCATTATTTCCACTGAGAAGTTAAATGTCAG
Source organism: Pipistrellus hanaki (assembly GCF_964339955.1). Classification (NCBI taxonomy): domain Eukaryota; kingdom Metazoa; phylum Chordata; class Mammalia; order Chiroptera; family Vespertilionidae; genus Pipistrellus; species Pipistrellus hanaki. The sequence goes on from NC_140506.1 coordinate 36,698,818, forward strand.
TTTTGCTATTATTGCTCCTCCAAAGCAGCATATCTTTTTTCTTGGCTATTTAGAACATTTTTACTTTGTATTTTGCTTCCAACTATTCTTCTCTGATATGAGTAGATGTTGTTTCCTTTGTATTTTTTTTCTTCTTAGAGTTTATAGTGCTTCTTGAATTTGTGGCTTGATTTATTTCTTCACCACTGGAACATTCTCATCCATTTTCTCTTCAGATACAGTTTCTGCCCCATTCTCTTGCTTATCCTACTGGGACTATTGTTGCAGGCGTGTGACATATTTTCTCTGTGTTTCAAATGTCTCTTACACTTCCTGTACTTGCCATCCTGTCTCCCACCTTCGCTGGGATCTGTTTTTCTGACATATATCCCAGTTCTCCAATTCTCTCTTTATACCTAAGATCCTTATCCACCCATTTATTTAGTGACTATTTTTAATTATTGTATTTTTTTTTTTTTTTTAGCAGAGACAGACCTCCTACCTGCTTTCCCCTTCCCTCCTTCATCTGGATTTTTACACGGCCATTTATATTTCTCTTTGGCCACCAAGTAAGTCCACATGGAAAGACATATGTTCTACGAGAATGGCTCCAGAGACTGCTTAATTAATCTGTCTTCTTTTATATCAGATTCTGCACTAAGCTTTGTAAAATGATAAAATGAGACATACGAGGAAATTTTAAAACTCATAACTAGCCTCTTCATTTACGAATAATTTATCATCTCTTCCAGAATCGCTAGTAAAGGCTCTTAACTTTGTGGCTTATCTGCCATTCACTCAAGCCCATGGTCTGTACTTATAGGTTCTTTAAATTGTTAGCAGAATCATGAATTAAGAATTGAGAATAAAGCTGGCCACAAATCTATTCCAACATCTTATCTGTGCAAGGCTCGAGAATGTGATATTCTGTGCCTCTGTTTTTAAAGGGGGAGTATTTTGGTGGTTACCAGGAAGCGACCGGGGGCACGCTGGGAGTATCACTGGCCTCCAGCCCAGAGATCTTGACTTTACCCCAGGGTGACATCACACTGCGTGTGACCTCGAACACACCATAGACCCTCTTGAGCCTTATTTTACAATTTGTAAAATTCTTGGAAAATCCTTCACCATGGCTTCAGTGCCTGGAAGAGTATTTTCTAATAATCCGAGTGAGAACATAAAGCAGCTCTCCACATTCTATGACATTGCCGGGAGAGAGGGGGCAAAGGTAACTGGTCCAGAAGTTGACAACTGCGTTTTCATGTAAGCAAGTCAGGCTAAAGAAAAAAGCATGCTGTCCAGATCCAGTTTGTTGAGTTACATTACAAATGGAAGGCACCTTTTATTGGCTAACTGTGGGGCTCAGGAAGGATTTTCCAAAAGAATGAATGAGAGATCATCATCCTAATATCTGTCATTTGCCAACTGCCTGCTGTGCCAAGCTCTGGGGAAAGAGCCATGAGTAACACAGACCTGGCATCTGCCCTCTCCAGGGCGCAAATGTTATTACCATTTGGGAACACATGGGGGAAAGGTACTTCAGATGTGGTGTTACATTAAAAACCTTTTACGGAGTAACAACATTGGCAGCTTTAGCTCTTCAGCAGCCTGCATCCGTGCCAATGCAGAGTAATCTCCCACTTACCAAGGGCTTTCTCAGCTTTTACATGATGTATTAAATTAGACGCCCACTCGCCAAATATCTGTGAATCTCGGTTGTAGCAGATGGGTTTGGGCTTTGGGTGCTGGGACACATTCTGTCACAGCTGATCATTTACTGGTTCTCTGACTGGGGTTGGATGGAGTTGGCATCTGTCTCCTGGGGTCCTCCCCACCCCTGACAGTTTGTGGTTATGGTGACAAAATTACTACATGATACATATCAGGGTAGGTACATATACAGGGATAGGGGGACTGCAATGGAAAGAATCTCAAACACAACGTAAGGTCTTAACCATTTATGTTACAGAGCTCTGGGACGGCATTTGGCGTGTGTTAAGGGACCCATTGTCGTGGGGACAATTTTCCTCTTCATTCAGCCAGGAAAATACTGGTTTCCCCAGACCTTCGACAGCATTGGGGGTTATCACTTAAAATATTTGGAATTTGATAAGCAAATGTAGAATCTATCTTTCAGTTACATTTTTGGATTGCCAGAGATGCTGAGTGTTGTTGCATAATTTGTAGTCTTATTTGTGTGTGTGTTTTGTGAATTGCCTGCCCCGTATTGCCTCAGTTTTAATTGGGATGTTTGCCATTTTTATAACTGTCTTTATTAGAGGTTTTAAAAACTCTATATGCCATCTCCTCTTCTAGCATATATTACAAATATTTTTCTCAGTTTTTTTTTAATTTACTATACTTGTTTTATTTTATTAACAAAAATCTAACAGTAATTTCCTGTAGTGTTTATGTGTTTGATGTTATTTTAAGCAAGGCATTCTAGGCCCTTCAATGATATAACTATTCACCTATTTTTTTTAAAAAAAAAATTCTCATGGGGTATTTTTCCATTTAAAAATTTCATCTGGAAGTTATTTGGATATCTGTTATGATACATGGAGTTAACTTAATTTTCCTCCATGTTTTAACCAATCATCCTATCATTATCGAAATTATTGAATTATCCACTTCTTCCCCACTGACATAAAATGACACTTTTACTGTTTGCTAAAAGCGTACTTCCAAGACAGCATGTCTCTAGCAGAGAGATCAATAAAAGATAATAGAAAGCCTAGGAAATGGAGAACTATATAAATCATATACATATTTATATGGTGTGTGTGTGTGTGTTCCTAAGCTTTCTGTTGTCTTTCATCGATGGCTCTGCTAGAACCACACTGTGTTAGTAGTTGTATCTTTGAAGTCAGTTGTTACATCTGGCAGAGCAAAATATTCTTAGCTCTTCCTTTATAATTTTGTTAGCACATTGCTGGTGGCTATTCTTCTGTGTGACTTTGAGAATCATTTTACAAGTTTAAAGAGTTGTGCCGGGATACTTATAGTAATTAATATACTGATTAATTAATGTACTGATTACATAGGTAATCTGACATGTAAGGTATGTAAAAGCACAGTTCAAATCCAAATCAAGCCATTTATTAGTGAGCATTTTTCCTGCAATGACTAGAATTCAGTGAGTGCTCAGTAAATGTGTGTTTGAAGAAATGTTTCAATGAAATAATTTATTTTTAAGTGTTTTGCTTTTGCTCTTTTAAATATGCATTGCTGTGCATCCTCACCAGGTTTGAATTGTTAGATTTTTTGGATTTTGGCCATTCTAATAGGTGTGCAATAGTATCCCATTGTTTCAATTTGCAATTCTGTAGTGACAAATGATGTTGAGTATCTTTGCCTGTGCTTTTTGACAGCTGTATGCATTCTTTGGCAAGGTTTCTATCCATTATTTTTCCATTTTCCAACTGGGTTGTTTGTTTTCTTATTGTTGAGTTTCAGCACTTGTAAATTACAGATACAAGTCAGTTATCAGATACTGGAGGACCTTTGCATGAAATTCGTGCTGGGGGGGGTGGTTGGGGGGAGTGGGGCCTACACCCTCTCCAATCTGGGACCCCTTGAGGGATGTCCTACCGCCCATTTAGGCCCGATCCCAGTGGGGACTGCTGGCTCTCAAACACTCACCTGCCTCTACCTGATTGCCCCTAACCGCTTCTGCCTGCTAGCATGATCACCCTCTAAACTCTCCCCTGCCAGCCTGATTGACACCTAATTGCTCCCCAGCCAACCCAATTGCCCCTAACTGCCCTTCCCTGCTGGCCTGGTCACCCCTAACTGCCCACAGCTGCCTTCCCCTGTAGACCATCTTGTGTCCACATGAAGGCAACCATCTTTGACCACATGGGGGTGGCCATCTTGTGTCTTGGAGTGATGGTCAATTTGCATATTATTCTTTTATTAGGCAGGATGTGTTTGAAAATATTTTTGCCCTACCTGTTGTTTACCTTTTCATAGTTTCTTTTTAAAAGCAGAAGTTTTTCATTTTGATAAAGTTCAACTTACCAATTTTTTATGGATCCTACTTTTAATGACAAAGCCTACTTAGCTATATCCTGTGGAAGTAACAGGTTCTGGAAGAATCAGCTTGCTCCCCCTTTTCTTTTCTTTCCTTCTTCCAGCTCTGTGTAGACTTCTCTGCCTCTCCCCAGCCTCTAAAACTGGTGTCTCCAGAGCTCTGTCTGTGGTTTCCTGCTCCGAGCGATGGCATGGCTTTAACTGCCCCTCCACCATGCTGGTGTCACTCACATGCCTCACAGACTGAGAAGTTGGGTGGCCCTGAGGCATCTCAAACTCTGCATATCCAGCGCTTAACTCATCATCCCCCATAAGTCCACTTGACCTCTGACAGCCCCACCCCATTATTCAAACCCAAATCCTTGAACTCCTCTTTCTGTCCCTCTCTCGTCCGCAGGCCTCAGTTAATTCTAAGACTGTGTCTGCCTCTAATTCAGCTCTTCTTTTTGTTCCCCACCACTGCTCCTAGTGCAGGCACTTGTTACCCCCTGTCTACATCAGTGGCTCTCACACTTTAGTGAGCATACAGTCACCTGGGCCAGTCAGCATACACAGTGCAAGGCCCATGCCCAGAGTTTGTGACTCAGCAGGTGAAGCTGAATCGAGATTTCCCGATTCTAGTAAGTCCCAGGTGAGGCTGCTGCTGCTGGTTGAGGAACTTCATTTTGAGAACCACCGGACTAAACCACAGCAGCAGCTCCTTTCTGATTACTGGCTTTCTAATCTTGACCCCTTAGTCCAGTGTTCGGTAAGCTCACTAGTCAACAGAGCCAAATATCAACAGTACAACAATTGAAATTTCTTTTGAGAGCCAAATGTTTTAAATTTAAACTTCTTCTAAGGTCACTTCTTCAAAATAGGCTTGCCTAGTCCATGGTATTTTGTGGAAGAGCCACACTCAAGGGGCCAAAGAGCCACATGTGGCTCTTGAGCCGCAGTTTTTAGTCTATCTATACTTCCTACTGGAACGACCCAGCTAAATACAGGCAAACCTTGGAGACACTGTGGGTTTGGTTCCAGCCCACCACAATGAAGTGAGTCTAATCTTTTTGCCGGTGAAAGTCTTGCCTTCAATTTGTAAAACCAAACCAAACCAAACCAAACCAAACCAAACAAAAAAACACACACTATCTGTGAAGCTCAATAAAGCAAAGTTCAATAAAAGGAGCCATGCCTGCTCTAATCCAACAGTCAGCCCCAACTTCTCACCACAGCCAAACTGTGACCTGTGTCCTGGCTCTTTCCTCCCTCGCCAGCCTCATTGTCCCCAACCACAGAGCCAGCCACGCAGCCTGTGGTTGTCTGCAGGAACTCTGTCTCTGCCGTTCCTGTGGCGTTCTGTGGGCCTGCGATGTCTCTCTCACCGTCTGTCTACACCTGGCTCATTCTCACTCCTCACATCACGGAACACTGGTGGGGATTCTGAGAAGCGTGCCTGAATTCCCAGAGGGTGCAAAACGCATCTCACCTGTGTTCCCAAGGCACCCCGCAGGCACCTCTCTGGCTTATTGCTTTCCACCATTGAGTTAATTGCAGAACGCTGTGCTCTCCGAAGGTATTTTAATGCCTGGAGCACAGACAGGGGAGAGCGCGGGGCTTACCAGCAGGAGCAAGTGGGCGAGCTTTAGAGCAGAATTAAAAGGGAGCTCTCACTTTCCCTCTGTCCGTGGGAGAGGAGTGAGCAATCCGGCCTGTTCTCCGGCCAACAAAGAGGAGAGGAAGATGTGAGAGGACCCCAGGTAGGTTGTGAGTTGGAGCCGCTTTTTAAAGGAAATGCACTTTGGTTGGAGAAAACAGTGGACTTTTGGGACTCAGTTTATCTTTCGCTGTGCTTGGGAGTTTTCTTCTTTCCCTCCAGCAGTGGACACGTTCATTCCGTGTACCTTTCCAACCCCCGGGTGCGGAGGAGGGTGCTGCCCTGGTGGCCTTAAAGACACACGCCCTTAAAGAGTCTGTTTCCACCCCGTGGTGCTCCCATCGTCTCTTCCCCGAATACTAACAAACCACGAGTGTGTTTAAAGAAGAAACTAGACGGTGGGTGTGGCCACATGGGCTTTTGATGTAGGCTGTGGGGGAACCCGAAGGTCACGGCACAGTGGCTAGGTGCTGGCCTTGCGTGGAACTGGGTTAGGTCAAGGGGAGGGGTCACAGGTCCCCGGGGAGACCTCTCAGGGTGAGCCTGCTGGTCTCAGGGGCAGCCGTCGTGTATGCCAAGCTTCTGTAAGTGTTGAGGTTTCCATTGTAAGGTGCTTCACTTAGGCTTTACATCTTTAGGGTGTGAACTGTACTTCTTTACAAATAATGATTTGGAAATAATTGTTTCTGCCTATTAAGGAAAATTCTTCTTAAAAAAGGAAGGTGTTTACATTTTTGCAGGTGCCTTCTCCTGAGTGACTTTTCAGTGGGATTTGTTGACATGGGGTTAGTATTTAAATGGGAATCCTTTTGAGGCTGATTCGTGTGTGTGTGTGTGTGTGTGTGTGTGTGTGTGTGTCTGTGTGTGTCTCCCAGGTCTATGTGATCTGTGGACCCGGAGGCCTAAGGTTGCGGATCACCTGTGTGTGTGGCCCTGACTGCCATACAGAGTCGGAAAGCCGGCGTGGTTGAACTTTTGGTGCAGTCCCGGATGTGACTGGAAGGCCGGAGTTGCTTCAGCATCACCAGGGACCGAGTGTGAGACTTCCCTGGAGCTAAGCGGGGAAGACGTTTAGCTCTGCGTTCTCTGAGGCAGCTCTGGCTTATCGATGGCGAAATTGAGGGCAGAGGCAGGATGGATAATTGAAATCCACAGGAAGTCTCCAACTCATTTTCGCAGATGGTTTCCGTCTCCTTGCCCAGCAAATCTATTTACCAGAACTGCTTGCTGACCGTGTAGCAGAAGTGACGAATAGAATATCATCCCTCCCCACTTTTTCTCATCTTCACTTAATGTGAAGGAGAAGGCATAGAGCAGAGCACCTGAAATGCTTGGGTTTTTCCATAATCTGAATAATTGCCTCCTGACTAATAAAAGAAAAGCTGCTGTTCGCTGTTCTTTGCTTGTCTTCTGTTACACAAGGTAATTTTAAATGCGTGACATCATCCCATAGTTTCTATTATCAGTAATACCCCTAATAAAAGGAAGGAAGTTCGTGGAGGGATGTCACGTTTTGCGGTTGCCGTTAAATTCCCCTGCTTTCCAAGCCAGACTCTGCGTTTGACCTCAGGAGTCTGGGAATGGCGGTGTTTTTTACACTCTCTGGCCCCAGGGACCCTGTGGCTGAATCGTTACACTCAGGAAAGCTTCGTGCCTTTATTCTTGCCTTGTACGTATGAGGTAAAGCCTTTTGAAATAATCATAACATTGAGATTAGTTCGGGTTTTTTTGTTTTCTCCCCATCTAAAGAGAATGCTCATTGTCTTAGGCAGCCTTGCACCAGCCTCCTTCGGGTCCTCGCTATCTCGTGGATTGCATTCTGAACCATTTTTTTTTTTTCTTTCCATTTCCACCCATAATAGATAGTAGGCTGCTGCTTTTCTCATGTCCGTAGATGACAGGACTGTGTTGTTTGAACAGTTCTCTCTTTCATCTGATGTTGGTGGGGAGGGGACGGTGTCTCCATCAGACTCTGCTGGCCCCGTTTCCTGTGTCTGACTCCCTCCGGTGACTTCTGTGCTGATTTTTAATCGCCGCCTCACTGCACCGGGAGCACAGCCTCTCCCTTCCCACGGCGTTGTTCCAGGCGGAGCAGGCTGTATCGTCCTCGCCTCCACTTGCCCGGGGATGCTCATTAGTGTAGTAATAATTTGTCTTAAGAAAGAACAGCCTGCCGAAACCGGTTTGGTTCAGTGGATAGAGCGTCGGTCTGCAGACTGAAAGGTCGCAGGTTCGATTCCGGTCAAGGGCATGTGCCTTGGTTGTGGGCACATCCCCAGTAGGAGGTGTGCAAGAGGCAGCTGATTGATGATTCTCTTCATCGATGTTTCTGACTCTCTATCCCTCTCCCTTCCTCTCTGTAAAAAATCAATAAAATATATTTTAAAAAGAAAGGAAGAACAGCCTTGTCACCCAGAGTGACTGGGAGTTGGGGAGAGGGCACGGGTGGGGGCGTTGTAAGACGGGGTGCTAGAAAGCCCACCGCTGTCTTCGCTGGCGCACGGGGTCAGCAGAGGGCAGCGCCCTTGTTGGTAGCTATTGGTTGTGACAGCCGCACACACTGACCGCCCCCCCCCCCCCTCCATGTCCTCTCCCCTGGGCTCCTTACTGCTTAGCCAGCCCGCTCTTTCCCTGCTGGTTTACAAGTCACGTTAGAACTTCTACTGAACGTCTCTCTGTACGCCCACCACCATAAGGCTTCCTGGGACAAACTGAGACACAGTGAATATGGGAATAAGAGCATGGCCTTCCAAGTAAGGCGGGCCTGGGCTTACATCTCAGCTCCGGCCTCTCGAGGGCGTTACTTAGCCTCTCGGAGGCTTCAACTCCTCTCCTCTCGCTGTGAAGAAGTGAGGTGCTGACTGTCACGTGAGAGGATTGCATGGGGGATTCCTCAGCCCCTCCCACCTCCCTGAGGTGCAGGACAGTTCCTTATCTTGGGCAAAGTCTCCCGAGTCCCAGCCCAGTCTTCTAGGATTTCATCTCATGTTTCAGGGAAACAGTCCGTATTCTGAGGAATTTTAAACACAGCATCTTATGTTACCCAATAGAGACTTTGTTAAGAAAACATAGCATATGTAGAATATGTATGTAGTGGCTACTGCTCAATTCATGTTAACCCAAACCTAGGAAATAGGCTTCTCCAAAAAGAATGAAATACATTTTACATTTGTTTTGCACTATGTAAGATTGGCAACAAACTAGAAAGTGTAATTCAGTAAGCACGTGTGCTCCTCTCTGCGTGAGAAAATAGATCATGAACAGTGGCTGAAGCCCGGTATTGCTTTCCCTGGATGTATCCCTCGACAGCGGGCCACTTGCTTCAATCGGGAATTGACAAGCATTTCTCCATATGGTTACAGTATATTCCTAAACTGTATTTGTCTTCATATTTTAAAACCTTATCTAAGTAGTATTCTAAGGCATGTATGCATTTTAAACTTTTAATTTGATGTTTGTGAGGTCCATCTATTTTGAATGGGTAGCTCTAGTTGATTTGTTTTCATTGTATATTTCCTTGTATGGCTATTCCTTAATATGTTCTTTTTTTTTTCTGGTGATAGATGTTAATGGATTACGGATTAGGCTCTTTCCAAATTTTAGTAGTAAATATGCTCCAAATATTCTTATAAATGCCTCTTTATATGCATACCCCAGAGAAACACTCACGTAGGAGCTGGATTGCAGGATATGTACTCCTTCATCTTTCATAGAAATTTCCAAAATGTTTTTCACACCCACCAACAATACATGAGCCCCTGTGGGTTTTCCTCCTTGCCCATGCTAGATAGGGTTTGACTTCATAATTCTACCACTCTGTTGCTTTAAAAAATGGCTGGTGTGACATAGTACCTCGTTGTCATGTAAACCTTTTCTTTTCCTTGTAACTAAAGGTGGAGCATTTCTTCATACCCATATTTTCTCTTCTGTGAATTTATTTTTTAGACTTTTACTCAACTTTCATCTTGGTTGTCTTTTTATTGACTTTTTAGAGCTGTTACATGTTCTGGTTACTAGCACTTGTTGGTTTCCTATATTTTAGGTATCATTTCTTGAGGTCTAACCTATCTTTCTTCTCTCTGTTTTTACAGCATTTATGTGTTTGAGATTGTTTTCGATGAATAGGAGTTTTAAAGTAAAATTGATCTTTTATGTTTGTATTTTGATGAATAGATATTTGTATGTTTATATTTATGTGATAAAAAATCATACTGCCAAATTAATGTACTATTTTAAACAGCAGAGCATAAAACACAAAGTTTAAGGCTATGTCACCCACTGTATCTCATGACTAGGACTAATCTTCTATATGTGTGTATGGTTTGTGTATGTATTGTGTGTGTGTGTGTGTGTGTGTGTGTGTGTGCTTAATAAAAAAGACTACAAAAGAAATATCTATTTTTATTCTAATTCACAGATACTATTTGGGGGAAATAATTCATCAAATGTAAAGAACTATATCTTCCTCTTGCCTAAGTGATAATCTTGTATTGTTGGAGGGGGTATCTTGAGGAAATCCCATGGTGTCTGGGTTCAGGTATGGCTGAGTCTGGGTGGGTTTAGTTGCTCTGTTGAAATTTGTTGAATAAATGAATATGTAATAGAGTCTGACAGACATATCTACTCAGAAGAATAGATTAGTGGTTCTCAACCCTGGCTGCACCTGAGGAGATTTAAAAATACTGACACCTGGACCCATCCTTACAGATTCTGATTTTGTTGGTTTGAAATAGGACGTAGGCTATGATGTGTTTGAAAAGCCCCCCAGATGTACAGGACTTGTGGATCAGAGAATTGGAAGCAGGAAGGTGAGGGGAGGTTCAGGCCCACGTGCTGGGCACTGGAAGGCCAGGGCAGCAGAGGTGCCAGGAGGTGCCAGAGAGTGGCCGGAATCAAAGCAAGGTGAGTGCTTGAGGCGAGTGTGAGGGCAGAGCTGACCACAGAGGTCCGGGGCTGGGAGGAGCACTCTGCATGTGCTGAGGGCAGTGGCCTGGGAAGTGGAGATCAGGTTGAGTCAGGGATGTCCAGCCTCGTGGTGAGTGCTGTGGCCCATCGGCCAGGAAGCCATAAGGTAGGCATGGGCCCATGAACAAGACAAAAGTCAAATCTTTGCTTACGCAGAGCTCAGAAGAGGGAAGAAAAAAAGAAGAAAAAAAAAAAAGGAAGGAAGGAAGAAGTTTGGCCTGCCAATGGAGGTTAGATGAGACACCTTGAGAGAAATAAATATTATTTTAAAATCAGAGCTAACAGGGCAACAAACAACAGAGTTGACTAAGGGCATTTTAAAAGGCCTGTTCCTGAGCCTGAGCTGATCCTTGTTGTGAGTGAAAAGTGATCTTTACAGTAGAATCTCCCTCTCAAGAAGGCAGCTTGCCCTGAGCTATGTGTGAGTGCACACCTCTGTGTGACCTTTCAGTGCTGCGGGCGTGGGAGGGAAGGGGTTCCCAAGGAGAAGTGGCTGAAGTGGAGAAGATTCGGACTTGGAGCTTATTGCTGGGAGATAGAAGTTATGGGACACCCTGCACCCAAGCACACCTGCACACCCTCCCTTCTCCTTCTTGGTCCTGGTGGCAGCCCTGTCAGCAGTAGGACAGGCTGATTACCAGGACATGAGCAGGGACTGCCAGGTACTGGATCAACTGTTTTGCAAAATCAGAACGGAGTCCAGAAAGGTAGGCAGTACTGTCAGAATTCTCTAAAATTTGGAGCATAATGGAAGAGCAGTGCCCTGGGGGTCAGGAAAAATGGAGTCTTGGTCATGACTCTGTTACTTGACATCTGTGTCATCTGAGGTAGTTGAATTCAATTCCATTAATTTATTGAGCACCAGCATTTTTTAGCATCTTCGAGATGCTGGGGGTAAGATTGTGAAAAAGAGTCTTTGTCCTTAAGAAAAGTAGCCTTGCCAAGGAGAGGATGTTAAAGGAGCAGTAAAGTTGGTGCTGTGAAGTACAGGAGGGAAGAGCATCATCAGCTCTACGGTGACACAGCTGGGCTCCAACAGCCCTCAGATGGGGGAGGAGGCATGTGAGTGCCCCTCCAGGATGAGGAAGTTATGCTGAGCAGATGGGGTAGGAAGGGCTTATTGTGTGACCACTTTTCTTCCTGAATTCTCCTCCTTCCTCGAACCCAGGTAATTTAGCAACATTCCTGAAGCTGAAAGTACTAAGAGTATAGCAATTGCCCCCAAGAATGTGGTGCAGGGACAGGGGAACTAGCAACCTGAACTACCTGGTTCCTCTCCAGTGGAGATTCTGTCTTTCAGCTGCCTCCCCTGCACCAGCTGGCGTTCACCCACTGAAATGAGGCCAAGCTGTGTGTGTGTGTGGTGGGGGGAGAAGGGTGTAATTTTTTCTTGATCATTGAGATATATTTTCCCCACTTGCTTTCACTGCTGTAGTTTCCACTCATAGCAGTGTCTCTGTGTTTTGTTATCTATTCAGAAAGTAGGTAAGCCAAATGTGTGCTTTTCCTCCAAGTCATGAAACCTGCTAATCCTCTGCTCAATGGCCTGCAGTGCGGTTGGTAAAAAGAGGGTTCCTTCCAGTTAGGCCAGGACTACAGGATAAAAAGAGGGTTCCTTCCAGTCTCCTCTCTGGCCCCAACTCTCCCAGTCTTCACTTTCATAGTCTCTAATACAGCCACTCCAGATCATGTTTCCTCCCCGTTGTACCTTTGCATACTTGCCTCCATGCATTTGCTTATCCTATCTAATAAAGAGGGAATATGCTAACTGACCATCACCCCCTCACAAAGATGAACCCACAACCAATAAGGAGGGAATATGCTAATTGACTGCCATACCATCAAAGATGGCGGAGCCCACAGCCACAAGATAGCGGTGCCCAGTCCCCTCAGTCCCCCAGACACCCATGGCTGGCCCAAAGCACAGGCAAGCCTTGGATATCAGCTACCCAGCCACCCAGGGCTGGCCCGAGGGATGACCAAACGACTGAATAAGCAGGCTGTGTGGAGTGACCAGGCCAGCAGGGGTTTAGTGAGGAATAACCAAACAACTGAATAGCAGGCTGCATGGGGCAACCAGGCCAGTGGGGGGGGGGGGGGGGGCGCGCAGTAAGAAGTTACCAGGCCGGTGGAGGAGGGCAGTTGAGGGTGACCAGGCTGGCCAGAGGGTGCATTTGGGGGAACCAACCAGTGGAGGAGGGGAAGTTGGGGGCGATTAGGCTAGCAGGGGCAGTGAGGGGTGACTAGGTCGGCGGCAGGGACAGTTAGGGATGATCAGGCTGGCAGGGGGGGGCAGTTAGGAGTGACCAGGCCAACAGGAAGAGAGAAGTTGGGAACAAACTGGCCAGCAGCAGGGGTCAGTTAGGGGCGACCAGGCTGGTGGTTGGAGGTGCAGTTAGGGGTGATCAGGCCAGCAAACAGAGGCAGTGAGGGGTGATTAGGCCAGCAGGGGGTGGGTGGGGGCAGTTAGGCGTGACCAGGCAGGCAGTTGAGCAATTAGGAGCTAGCAGTCCAGGATTGTGAGAGGAATGTCCAGCTGCAGTCAAACATGACCAGCAGTCAGACATCTCCCGAGGGGTCCCAGATTGGAGAGAGTGCAGTCTGGGCTGAGGGGAATCCCCCATACACGAATTTTGTGCACTGGACTTCTAGTCTGTATAATAAAAGCCCTGCGACTGTTATGGCAGAATGACCAGAATCATCGATTGCTATGATGTGCTGGCTGCAGGGGCCACCACCAGTGCCGCTGCTGAGCCTGAGGGCCTCAGGGCCAGTTGCACAGCCACTGCCAAGGCACCGGCCATCCTTCCTAGAAAGCTGGGGTCCATGTTCACCTCCAGCTCAGTGGGTCTTCTCCAGGGCCCTCCCCCTGGCCTGCCTGGCCCAATAGGCTCCGATCCAGATGGGCTGGCAGGACCCCATCCGTGCATGAATTCATACACCAGGCCTCTAGTGTGTGTGTGTGTGTGTGTGTGTGTGTGTGTGTGTGTGTGTGTGTGTAGAGGGCTGGGGGATATGCAAATTAGGCCAGGACTCCATAATGGGTCACAAGCAGACAGGAGGAGGTTGCGCACACAGGTAAGGCCCAGAATGGAGATGGAGACAGAGACGCAGTCCGGCGAGCTGCTGAGCCCAACTTGGGCCAGCTCTCTGGAACCTGAGTGGACATGGACAGGGATAGGGGTGTCCGGCCCACAGCCTCTGTGGCCGAGTGCAAGCCTGGAGAGGAGACAGTGGGCCTGCCTCCTGCAGAAGCAGTGTGGGTCCCTCCCGGCTCCTGCAGAAGCCATAGAAGCAGTGTGGCTCCCGGCAGCATGCTGCAATTCCTGCTGGCTCCTGCGGAAGTGGCAGGCAGTATGCTACGTGCAATATTGTGCAATGGGCTACTAGTGTGTGTGTGTGTGTGTGTGTGTGTGTGTATGTGTATGTATGTGTGTGTGTGTATGTATGTATGTATGTGTGTATATATATATATATATATATATATATATATATATATATATGCCTAATATGCAAAGTGCCTCCTTGGTAGTTTGGCTGTGAGTTCAGCCACTCGCTATGACATGCACTCATCACCAGGGGGCAGTGTGGAACAAAGGAATGCCCCAGCCAGCAGCTGGTAGCCTGGGAAGGGAGGCCCTGGCCAGCGGCTGGCAGTGGGCAGGCACTGGGGACCTTACTATACTTGAATTTTGTGCACTGAGCCTCTAGTGTTTTCCGTAAGCCTGAAATTTTCTCTCCCAGCCCTGTCTCTGTATCTTCCTATTCTTCATGACCTACTTGTCTGCACAAAGCCTTCCTTGATCTCCCCACCTTCAAAACTAGAAGTATTATCTCCTTTCTCTCAACTTCTGAGGGAAAATGCATATCAACCACAATCTGAATCTTGCTAAACTATCCAATAAAAGCCAGTGATAGGCATTTGCAAATCAACAAAGACTGAATGAGTTTGCCACTCATAGGTCTTCTGAATGGAAAGATATATTCTTAATTGCATATCCAGGGGCCTATGTTGTCAGCTTGTGACTGGCTAAGGTGAAAGTATTTACACCATAGAATTAGCAAATGCTACAAAACAAGACTATTTATTTCCTTTAAAGAGCCAGTTCATCTGAATGTGAATTGGTGGCCCTGCTACATGTATATATGTTTGTGTGTATGTCACCATGTACAGACAAATACTTGATGCACTATGACTGTTGGACAGGCAGCACTGCACTGTCGGTCAGCAGTCCTTCCTCCTTGGGCTGCTGGGAAAAGCCATGTGGCTGGAGTGGCTAGGAAGCTTGCCGTTCCGCACTATCGTCCCATCCTCCTCTCCTCTCAGGGCCTGGAATTGTGTTACCTATGACCCCACCGCCTTCTTGCTTCCGTGTCCTTGGCAGACATGGTCACTTCCTGGAATCAGAGCTAATATACTAATTGAGGATGTGTGCGTCTGCAGTTGCTCAAAGTTCACTCTTTGAAGTAGCGAATCTTGGCCTGGCTACACAGACATCAGTAAATGGCCTCCTGTTTCTGTTCATAATTGGCCCTTACAAATTGGTGAAATGCAGGCAGTGAGACGCCTGTGTCAGGAACAGAACTCGGCCAACTGCTGCTGTCTGTGAACATACCTGCTGCAGACTCTCCTCCAGCCCTCAGAGCCAGTGAGCAGTGGTTCTGGGTTCTGAGGGGGAGTTGCCCTCCCTTAGGCATGGAAGCCAAGGTCAGATGACTGGGAGGAGGGAAAAAGGAAGCCAAGTGTGGGTCAGGACTAGGGAAGCCAGTAAACGGCAGTGGAGATGTGAGTGGGTGGGAGGAAGGAGAGGAGTAGGGATGGGAGCGGCGGGGTCTGAGAGAGGCCCATGAGCCTTGCTGGGCTCAGCCTCAGGTGGCAGCTTCCTGCTGAGCTGGGTCAGGCAGAGGTTAAAATCCTGGCTGTGGAGAAAGTGGGCCTTTCCTGTCTTTGGGTAGGAAAACAGTGTCTTCTAGACTGGGTGCTCTCTTTCAAACTCCATGCTGTCACGCAGTGGCCATTGCCCGTCTCCCTCTGAGATGACACGGGTAACAGTGCCTAGCACACTGCTGGGACAGAAGGGGCTGGGGGTGGGGTCCCACAGTCATGAGGTATTTAAAATGTTGAGTGTCTTCATGCACGTATTGGTTTCTGACAAAGTCTACAGCACTGCACTGGTTAGATGTGAATTATAATTATTTTTTCAACAGTCATTGCCTTTCTTCCAGCCTTGGCCTTCCAAAGAGACTCCCCCTTTACTTGATTCCTTTAAAGCTTTCATTGATTTCTTATATCATGTGCTTATTTTCTGCCCCTGGATGACCCCTCTGTAAGCATTTTTCTGGAGAAACCATTAGCAGGTGGTCTTGTTAGGACAAAGCTTCTGGGGGGGGGGGGGGTGGTGAGAGTAGTGAACTCGAGAAAGATCACAGAGAGAAAGGGTATCCCAGATTACCAATCAAATCTACCTTGCTACTCCAGATTGGCTTCACTTTTTAATCATTAACTTTTTAGTTTAATAAACTCTGGTAGTGGTGCTGCTTTCAAGGGAGCGTGTCTGTTTTTACAATAAAATCAGCTTTCAGAGTGGAGCTGGGTGGGGCTAGCGTCCCAGTGACGCAGGAGGCCTGGTGATGGGCTCTGTGGTGGAATTCCTCTTGGGCTGTCCGTTGACACTGAGTGCTGGTATTGGCTCAGACACCTGGCAGGACATTGCTTTGCTTAGAGAAACGGGGCGTTCAGAGTGATGCGCTCAACTCGAGTGTGGCACTTTTATCAGGAGACTGCAGAACTTCTCCCTGGTCAAGGGGCTTGGGGCCTTGAGGCCCCGAGCTGGCTTGAGTTGCACCAGGCCTGCTGGAAGGACCCGCTGTCGGAGGCGCCTTGCCAAGCAGAGCAGGGGAGCGAAGCTTTGCCCTCCTGAGAACTCATCACAGGGGCCAGGAGCCTTGGATGACTGTCACCAGGGAGCTCAGAGCTTTCTGCTGGCAGTCTGTGGAGAGGCCAAAGTCCCCCCAGTGTCTTTTCTGCACAGGGGATGCCGGTGGAGGGAGGGGACTCACCCTTACAGAATGAAAAGAATGTCAGCAGCTGGTGGTGATGCTTTGGAGAAAATTCATGCCACCAGGAGTTAAGCACGGGGAGAGGGGAAGAAAGGAGAAAGGTACAATTTTTAGTTCTCAAAGTACAGAGTGTAGGTTTTCCTGTTTGTGTTTTAACGGATAAAGCCTCCTCTCATCCTTGGGTCATTGCTGACGGTGTCCCATCGGACTGACAGGGGCCACCGTAGTGTGTTGAGTACAGATAAGCTCCCAAATAATGAGAGAATCTTCAGCCTCTTGGAGAATCCGTGGAGGGGAGGCCAAGATCTTCAGTGCCATTGTTTAACGACAAGGCAATTTTAGAAGCCCAGGTACAGTGATTAGAAATGCATGCATGGGCTTTGCGCTTGCAGCCAAGGGCAGTCAGACAGCATTGGCCAGTGAGCCACTTAGCTCGTGCCTGAGCCGTGGGGACTTGTGGTCATGCCGGGGCGTTCCTTTTTTCTTTTTCTTTTTTTAAATATATTTTTATTGATTTCAGAGAGGAAGGGAGAGGGAGAGACAGAAACATCAATGATGAGAGTATCACTGATTGGCTGCCTCCTGCTGGGGATCGAGCCCGCAACCCAACCATGTGCCCTTAACTGGAATTGAACCCAGGACCTTCCAGTCTCCAGTCCAGTGCTCTATCCACTGAGCCAAACCAGCTAGGGCCCAGGGCGTTTCTTTGAGGAGATACAGTTGACATGAGTAATATATTCCTAGTAAGCACGGGCAAGAGTAAGCTGTTTATTTCTCATACTGAAGCATGAAGAAAAGAAAAGTAAGATCTAAATATTGGAACACCTCTTAAGCTATAGAAATGCTTTAGCTTCCACACTTGAAATGTTTAGTCTTTTGAATTTTCAGAATAACAGTCTTGCATGGTGCCCACACAGGGTAGGTGCCCTGTAAGTAGTTATTGAATCCAGGTGTTTCCTCCCATAAACCATTACATGCTTGTTGTAAAAAAAACAAAAACAAAAACCCATGCATTTAAAGTAAAAATAACCCGACATTCCACCATTTAGCATTTGGGGATATAA
This sequence comes from Pipistrellus hanaki, assembly GCF_964339955.1. Classification (NCBI taxonomy): domain Eukaryota; kingdom Metazoa; phylum Chordata; class Mammalia; order Chiroptera; family Vespertilionidae; genus Pipistrellus; species Pipistrellus hanaki. The sequence goes on from NC_140506.1 coordinate 36,716,554, forward strand.
CCTCCCAAACATTATTAGTGCATATAAAGGTATGTATCCTCTTCCAAAACCAGGATTGTGTGGACATGGTGTCTTGAAAGCTGTCTCCAGATCAATGAGATGAATCTGTTTAGCATCTGCACAGAGGCATATGTACTATCCTGTGCAAGGAAGAACTTGTCGTTTCATACGTGAGACATCTCATGTGCTGTCCTTTGTTTAGCAGGTGTCTTCTGCGGAGGTACGCATTGGGCCCATGAGACTGACGCAGGATCCGATCCAGGTACGCCTCCATCATGCAGTAGGCGCTTTGTTCCCAGAGCACATGGCTACATGAGCAGCGTCTGAGCGGCCCTTCTGGTACCATGGTAGATAGCCATCCTTGCCCCTACATTCATGCCTGAACATAATACACAGTGTGTACATATGGGTCTTGCTTGCTTTTATTAAAGTCATACTAGAGAAATCAATTTTTTTTTTTTTGCAGACTTAAACATTGCCCTATTTTGAGCCTAAATATGGTTGCATGATGGACTATGAAGGAGAACAACTCTTCCACCACAAAATTAGTCTGCCCCAATCCTGCTGCAGCTGGGAAGGGAAGGAGTGTACATGCTGAAGGGCGGGGCTCTGCCTGAGCCACAGCTGGGTGTGAATCCTGGCTCTGCCTTTAGCCAGCTGCGGCACCTTGCATATATTGCTCCATTTCTCTGCCCAGGGCCCTGTGTGGGAAGTGGAGATAATGCCTCTCCCATAAGGAATTAGGAGCTAAATGGAATAGCAACCTAGAAGACTGACTGGCCATGAAAGGTGCTCAATTAAAGATAACTGTTGTTTGCTGGGAAGAGAAAAATGACAAAAGGCTCCCCTTTCTTGTCCCATGTGGCTAGAGCCAGGCGGCCTTCTGGGCTCTAACACCCAGGGAACAGCAGGGGTGCCCTCCCTCCAGGCCCTCCAGCTCCCCACGGCCCCTTCAGGGATCTTTTAGAGAATTGCTACCCCCCTCTGTGTACACATCGTCCTGGTAGGTCTAAATAAGTGAACCTCCTCCGCGCTAACCTCCTTCTGTGGCTTGTTAGCACCAGGAAGCTTGTCCTGCACTTGGGACAAGTGAAGATGCAGTGGAGATATAAACACATCAAGTGGCATGTAAATGGAAGTGAAAACCAACCAAGGAAATGTATTGTTTGATTTATGAGCAAATGGAAAAGAAAACAAGGTTTTACCGTTGCTTGGAAAAGGAAATGCAAATCTTGGGAAAGGGGGAAAAAAAACACAAAAGGAAGAGATTTAAGCTTGGGAAATTTTGATGAAAACAAAATTAGGAGAAGGGGGGGTAGAAAGAGAGAGTGAGAGAGATATTTACTAAAATAAACACAAGCCACAATTGTCTGTATAGAATACAAACAAGTGGAAAATTCCAGTAATCATTCTGTGTGCACGCACTTCATAGTCCATTTTGAATAGAGGCAATGACAAGGGATCTAATAACAGTATTTATTCCCAAAACAACTTCCAGAATATTTCTTGGGGTTGTTATAGTTTTCTAGATCTGTTTGTTTAATTTACTTACATTTTTGCCCCGTGCTTATTGGCAATGAATGCTCATGATAAGGAAGTTTCTCTTTTTTTAAAGATGTAATTTGTCAAATTGTAAAGTATTTCAAATATTCATAAAGTTTACATGTATATACCCATATGCACTTCTTTCAAATACTGACAGTATACTCTGTCTGAAAAAAACTCAGAAACAAGAGACTACAGACACTGTTTAAGCCCTTATTTATTCTTTTGCCTCCCTAAGAGTAACTTCTATTTGGAGGTTGATTATGATAGGCATTTGTATATGTATTCTATACATGTATGCATAATATTTTGTCTTAAATATTTTTTGCTTTATTTGAAAGCTAACAGGCTGTATGCATCATTCTGGAATTTTTATTTAACATTGTTTTGCTGTCATATATAAGAATAGATGGTCTAATCTAAGGTCCCTGATTTACTCCTTTGTTTTTCTAAGAGTTTTATAGTTTTAGCTCTGTGGTCCATTTGGAGTTAGTTTTTGTATGTGGTGTGAGGTAGGGCTTTATTCTTTTGCATGTGGATATCTAGTTGTCCCAGTCGCTTCTATGGGTTAATATTCTTTTCCTGTTGCATTGTCTTGGCACCTTTGTCAAAATTCAACTGACCATAATTATGAGTGTTCATTTCTGGACACTGTCTTTGAGATATGAGTCCCACAACTTTCTCCTTACCTTTCGAGATTGTTTTGGCTTTGTCCTTTGCATCTTCATATGAATTTAAGGACCAGTTTGTTAATTTTGGGGTGGAGGGGACCAGTTGGAATTTTTGTAATGGTTGCTGTAAATCTATACATCAATTTTGAGTTATTACAATGTTAATGTTATGTCTTTCAATCATTAATATAAATGTCTTTCTTAATTTCATTTTGATGGAATGGTCTCTTCATTGCTACGGTATAGAAGTACATTTTATTTTTGTATATTGATGTTGTATTCTGCAACCTTGCTGAACTCTTATTAGCTCTTACAGTTTTTTGTAGATTTCTTAGGATTTTCTATATACAAAATCTATCATTATTCTTTTCTAGTCTAAATGCTTCTTTTATCTTATTTTAGTTGCCTAATTATCTTGCTGAAACCTCCAAAATAAAATAATGGTGTGCTTACTTTTATAAGATAAGGTACTTCCAGATCTTTTCTCAAAGTGGCTGTATCATTTTATACTCCTACAAGCAATAAGGGAGTTCTGGTTACTCCAAATCCTTAGTTGTATTTGATGTTTCAGTCTCTTGATTTTAGCTGATCTAGTGGGTGAGTAATAACTTCTTATGGTTAAATTTTCATTTTTTCATCGCTTTTTTGTTTTGATATTAGCCATTTCTTTATCTTCTTTTGTGAATGTTTGGTTAGATCTTCTGCCTATTTTTATTGGGTTGACTTTTTCAAAGTAATTGAGTTATGGTAGTTCTTTACATATTCTTATTACAAGTCCTTTATCAGATTTTGAGAACATTTTCTTCCAACCTGTGGCTTTTCTATTCATGTTCATAAGTCTGGCTTTAGAGCAAAATTCTTAATTTTGTCTAATCATAGTCTAATTCAGCACTTCTTTTATGGTCATTACTTTTTGTGTTCCAGGAATCTTGACCTATTCGCAGGTTGAGAAGATAATTTTTCTTCTAGAAATGTTTTAACTTTTAATTTTAGATCTATATTCTATGTCAAGTTTATTTTTGTGTATGGTGTGATATGGAGATCAAGGCTCATTTCTTTTCTCATATTGATGTCAACCTGTTCCAGCTCTACTTGTTGAAAAGACTATACATCCCTTACTCCATTAAATTGCTTTGATGCCTTTGTTACTGATACTGCTAATATTCTCACCTGAGGATATGTTTTTTATTGATTGTTGTAGCACTCTCATTCTAGGGGTAATGATATCTAGTGTTGCTTTTTTTGTGTGTGCTCCTACCGCTGACATTGCAACCGTCTTAAAAAACAAAAAAAAAAAAAAAAAACTATACTATGTTCTGGTGCCTTCGGTTTTGTTTTTGTTTTTGCTTTCTTGGAGGAAAATATCCTGTTATTCACTGGCATGTCAAAAATGTTAATTAGCTACATCAACCAGAGCCCTTGGGGCTTGGGAGGAACTTGTGTGATAAGAACATTTTGGGACGTGAGTCTGAGTTCACCAGGGGAAACTTGCTCCCACAGGAGGAGCTGGCGCTGTTAGGAGGGGGACGGTGGAAGTGTGTCAGGGAGAAGCTCAGTGGGGGCTGGAGAGTCTGTCTCTCCTGGTGCGTGGCTGTGACTCACAACACAAGTCATATTTTCCAGTCTTGGCAAGGAGATAAAAAAAAAATTAGGGGAAATATTATGAGGCACTAGATTCACATCAACATGATAACATCTGAAAATCAAGTGGCCTTTTCTTCATCAGCGCCTGAGGCACAGTTACTCCCCCAGGATGTAGAATCGATGTGTTTCTGCTTAGAGTGCTCACCTCCTCCCCTCACACTGGCCTTTCCAACTGCACGTGGAAACGGAGCTCGCAGCTGTGACCTAAGGTTTTTCCTAGCAAGGCAGCACTTCCCTTTAAATCTCATTCTCCCATCTGCATGGACATGGGCTTTTCTCGAATGTTATATAGTGGAGATTTTATATGTCAGAAATCATGTGGCCTCATGAGGGTCTGTTCCTCACGTATTGAGTGAAATGACCGAGTGATGGAGACACTCGGGCTCGATGACTTGCTGGGGTCATTGTTTCCCCTCCTGTCTGTCCTCAGTGCTGCTGCCATGTGTCCTCTGCCTAAACCAGCCAGGCTGGTGGAGCCACAGAGTTGGTAGGAACTGGGTCCTATGTTTTAGGGGGTAAAAATAAAACTGTCAGAGAGGAGGTTACTGAACATAATGGTTACCCAGCTCTGGGGTCAGGCCGACCTCTGTTCACATCTTGCTAGCTGTGTGGCTGTGGGCGAATCTCTTAGCCATTTCAAGCCTGTTTCCATAGCTGTAAAATGGAGGTAACGCCTGCTTCCAAAGAATGTGTGACAGCGTTATTGCATAAGACATTTAAAGCACTTTAAGTGTAATGGCTGGCCCCTCGAAAATCCTCAGGCTTTACCTGATATTGGCATCACTTTCCTAGGGACACTGAAGGAAAGCTTCCAAGACATTGTTAGCCCTCCACAGAACTGAGCCCCCTATCGGATCAAATTGATCAGTTCTTTAGTATTATGTGGATACAACGCACATGTGGTTGATCTATGCATGTGGTCTATTCTAGAAACTCCCTGTTACCCAGTTTTGCTTAAAGCCCAACCAGATATTCTGAAAATTGGGTGTTTAATAGTTGATATTTGTGATCCATTTGGAGATGTGTAGACACACCTTTATTTAAAGGACACTGGTCATAGTGAGCATTTATATCATCATCTTTAGGTTAAGGGAAAGTTAGTTTTGTCTCCACCTTTTTCCTAATTAGGCTTCACCAGCGGGAAGTTTCATTCTAACTTAGCTATCAAAGATAGATTACTGCTATTCTTGAAACAATATTTTTCAGCACCTTGGGATGGTACAAGGTTTCTAGCAAAACCAGGGAACAGCAGGGGGCGCCGTGAAAAGTTTGTGGAGGAGGAGCTGGGGCACATGGGTCCAGGCTGGCTTTGGGAAGTCACCGTCCTCATCTGTTGAATCAGGGTTCATGGAGCACCCCAGGAGTCCCTTCCTGTCGGAGAACTCCTGAGAGTCCTGGCCCCTGTTCCTGTGATTGCCCCTGGGAGCCCCCCAGTCTCCTGCAGTCTGCAGCCTCTCACACCAGAGCCCTGCCCTGCATGCTCCTGGCCTTACCCTTTATCATTCCAGCTTGGGCTGGAAGAGGGTTTCAAGAAGGGTTAGATGGTAGCACTTGCTCTGTACAGTTCCAATGTGCACATATTTCAGAGTTTAATTTAATAACACCAGACCACCAGTAGCATGCTTCAGACTGTGGGACATGGGTGTTGTGACTGGAAATAACCGCATAAGCAGGGACTTTGCTGCTAGCTCTTCCATCCCCACAGACCTGTAGGTAACAGATGTGCAGTGTGGTCAGCGACCAATCACATCACCTTCTTCAGCATCTCTGTGATGGGTCGCTGCCCAGCTGCTCCCTCAGTTCAAGCACAGACGGCAGATGTGCAGGGCTGCCCACCCTGTCTCCATGACCATACCCACGGCATTGCGCAGACATAGATCATCGAAAGGGGGGACTAGCCAACAAACATGAACGTGCAGCCAAGAAATGAACAGTGACTGTGGCAGAAGTGAATTTTTGAACTGAATGTAAATGGGGTTAGAGGAGAAACACGCCCAGTGTGGGCATGTTGATAACTGCTGCCTTTGAGAGATTCCAGACAGCTCGCTAGAGGGAGTTAGTCAAAGTAAGTTTACTGAAATAAAGAAAAACGGTGGTGACCAGAAGGATGAAATGTCACAGGAAGTGACGCCAGCAAAAAAACTGCACAGGAGTTCACTAATGGAGCTTCACTAAGGGATGTTTTGTGACATTAGAAATACAGAGGACACAACGTTGGGAGCCGATCTGAACTCGGGAGTTTGTAATTCAGTGAAGCATAGAGACGACTTTCTGTTAGCTCGGGAGTTGAATTATTGAGAAGTCACGGTTGGCAGGAGGAGGGGGCGCACCACCGCAAGCAGGACCGCAGCGGGAAGCAGCAGGGTTGGTCCGGAGAGGGGGAGAGTGAGGGGAGATGTAGGCGAGAGCCTTCATTGTGGTTTCTGTGGGAAGGACCGGTGCGGCAGGTAGGCAGGTTCGGCTGGTCTGAGTCATTTCGGGGCTGTCTGGGGCCAATGAGTGGCCCCTGGCTGTCTGGCCCTGGCCCCGGTGCAGAGCGGTGGACGCGGTAAAAGAGGTGATGGGTAGGGGCACTGATGGGTTTGCCATGGAAAGTGCATTCCCAGCCGGCCCGGGTCAGGCAGGCTCTAGACATCAAAGCATCAGAAACGCAGAAAACAACAAGGCATGAAAAATACAGCTCCCCACTTCCAATCAGCCTTGTAAGTTTCCATGTGAAATCCAGATTACGTTCCTAAAATGACCCATGAGGCCTTACCAGAATCTAGCCCTGGGCCGTGAACTTGACTCTTTCCCACCCTCCCCGCCTCGCATCCGCCCCTGTCGTGCTGGCTTCTCTGCAGTTCCCTGAGCTCAGCAGGCGAGCTTCCCACTGTGGGGCCCACGGAACTGTCCCCTGAGCTCGGAATGCTTTCCTTCGGACATGGACTTCGTTTACTTTTCTGCTTCCTTCAGGCATTTGCTTGTCTGTTGCTTTCTTAGTGAAACCTGCCCTAACCACCTACTAATCCTGCCAGCAACAAGCCAGTCTTTCTTTTTTTTAAAATTTTTTTTCTTTATTGATTAAAGCATTACATATGTATCCTTATTGCCCCATTGCCCGTCCTTCTCATGCCCTCACTCCCCACCCCCTAGTGTCTGTGTTCATTGGTTAGGCTTATATGCATGCATACAAGTCCTTTGGTTGATCTCTCCCTCTTACCCCCACCCTCCCCTGCCTTCCCTCTGAGATTTGATGGTCTGATCGATGCTTCTCTATCTCTGGATCTGTTTTCATCAATTTATAGTGTTCATTATATTCCACAAATGAGTGAGATCATGTGATACTTACCTTTCTCTTGACTGGCTTATTTCACTTAGCAGAATGCTTTCCAGTTCCATCCATGCTGTTGCAAATGTTAAGAATTCCTTCTTTTTTTATAGCAGGGTAGTATTCTATTGTGTAGATGTACCACAGTTTTTTAATCCACTCATCTGCTGATGGGCACTTAGGCTGTTTCCAAATCTTAGCTATTATAAATTGTGCTGCTATGGCCAAACCGGTTTAGCTCAATGGATAGAGTGTCGCCTGCAGACTGAAAGGTCCCAGGCTCCATTCCGGTCATGGGCATGTACCTTGGTTGTGGGCACATCCCCAGTAGGGGGTGTGCAAGAGGCAGCTGATTGAGGACTCTCTCTCTCATCGACATTTCTAACTCTCTATACCACTCTCATCCTCTCTGTAAAAAATAAATAAAATATATTAATAAAAAAACTGTGCTGCTATGAACATATGCATATAGGGGTGCATATATCCTTTCTGAATGGTGTTTCTGGTTTCTTAGGATATAGTTCTAGAAGTGGGATCACTCACTGGGTCAAATGGGAGTTCCATTTTTAGTTTTTTGAGGAAACACCATACTGTTCTCCACAGTGGCTGTACCAGTCTGCTTTCCCACCAACAAGCCACACCCTGCTCCACAGATGTTACACAGCGCTCATCACTTTCATTAACCCATACCATGTGCTTACTTATTGTACCATTGTTTATTGCTTGTCCATCCACCACTACACTGAAAAGGATCTTTTTTTTTCATTCGTGGGCATACTCTAAGCAATTAAAAACAGTGTCTGACAGAGTAGGCACTCAGGAAATTTTAGCTGAATAATGACATTATTGTTCTGAAAGTGGGACTCTCCAGTTTTTGAAGAACACATAAGACCTGCGAAGTTAATACCTGTGATGATGCCCGGCATGGGAAGGTGGTTGTGTTCTTATTGGGTTAGTCAAATACTGAGGCACAGTGGTATAAAGGAAGCATAAAGCACTGGTCTCTTGCTTAGCAATCCATAAATCAGCCAGACCACTGAGAGCCAAGAAGTTTTGTCACCGATTCCGACTTTTAGGCTCTGCATATCGAGTTTCTCATGTTAATAGCACAGCTCCACACGTAAAGGGCTATTGCCTTTTTGCACGAAGCTGTTTATTCTGCCCGGCTTTGTTCACTGCAGCTCCCTCAGTAGTGATTGCATGTGAAGGGTTTCCTTTCGCTATCAAAATCCACAAGGCTGTGCCCTTCACGTCTCTTGGAAGAGTCACCTCCCACTTCTTCCTAGAAGTAGCTCTGTGGCCCAAGGATTTTAGGAGCACCCGGGACTGAGGAGGGACTGACCCTGGCCCAGAGAGGGCCCTTAATAAGTGTGGCTGCCTTGTGATTTCAAGCCACATGCTAAGAAGGAAATGTCAAAGTCATGCTGAAAAGTATTATTTTTCTGGAACATGGCTTTCAGAAAACAGGAAGTGATTCAGTGTAAAACTAATGACATTGATGATACAGCCAAGTATTTCATGATGGTAAGGAATTATTGGAGAGGTTTAGGTGTGAACTGTATTGTGGGTTTTTAAAATTTTAATTATATTTTTTCCATCACCATTTATCCCCTCTTCCACCTTCACCCACGCCCTGCGGTCACCACACTGTTGTCCATGTTCATGAGTTTAGGAGATGCATGGCTGTGAGGGAAGGAGAGAGGGAGGAGAAGGGGTGGGCGTGTTCTAGGGGAGGAAGAACACACACTAGGATCTCTTTTATTTGTTATTGATTTTTAGAGGCGGGGAGTGGGGAGGGGAGGGAAAAAGAACGAGAAATAGATATGAGAGCAGAACCTTAATCAGCTGCCTCCTGCATGCCCCCCTACCAGGGGTCAAACCTACAACCTGGCATGGGCCCTGACCAGGAATCAAACCAACCTTTTGGTGCACAGGACTATGCCCAACCAACCGAACTACCCCAGCCAGGGCACGACCTTCATTTTGAGGGCTTTTAAAGGCTGGGCATTTAGGTCTTGGGGGAGTCTCTCAATAGAGCATTCATCAGCTTTATGCTGTTGTACCAAAATGAGATTTAGTCTCTTAACTTCATCTGTGCTTGGGTGTGGTTGGCAAATGGCACCATATGTGGTTTTTCAATTGGACCTGTTGCTGGGATGTAGTCTTGTTCCTACTGATAGTAAATACTTCTTGCATTTTGCAGAAACCCCTACAAGTAGTTATCCTTTCTCCATCAAATATTTACTGAGCAGCTAGTACTAAGTGCCAGCCCATTGCAGGCATGGGGGTACAGCAGAGAAGGAGATTAGGAAGTTCTTTGCTGACCCAAAGTTTAATTCTAGTGGAGAAGATAGACTATAAGCAAGTAAACAAATGAACAAGTTCAGGTGAGGGTAAGGCTGCCTCTGGCGGCCAGAGAGTCTGGATCCCGCAGCCCAGGGAGGAAGAGGGGAGCACGGTGTACAGTACTGCCACCTTCTTTTCATTGCTGGGACTGCACCCAGGTTGGCTCCATCACTTTCACGGTTCATGATTATTCATTCCATATTACGGCAAGAGTTGGTGTTAGAATTAGTTTTCCAGGTTGTTTTGAATCCCTTTCCTTTCTTATATCTTTATATGGGTTTAAGTCCCAAGTTCAGAGAGGTGGCCTCCAGGTACCATGAGGCAAACACCACCTGCACCAGAGCCCAAGAGGTGCCAGGGTCTAACCTGTGCTGAGTATCCTGTTCATCATTTCACCGCCTTATCTGCTTAAAAACAAAGCCTCTTGGGAAATTAAAAGTAAATAACCACCAGCAGCATGACTGAGCACCTATTCCGTGCTCATTCAAGTCTCTCCACAGGCTGCATGGTGCTGCTGCTCTCACACCTGGCAGAGGAGAGCTGTGGGCCCAGAGAGGAAATGCTTGTTCAGAGACACACTGGAAGCTGTTGGAGGAGCTGGGATTCGAACCCAGGCAGCTTCCCTCCAGAGGCCTGTTTTTAATGCCGTCTCTAAGGATGATGACTGCTGTTAAGGTGCTTCTATCTGTGTTCCAGGTTTTGCTGATCTTTGCCAAGGAGGACAGTCAGAGTGATGGATTCTGGTGGGCCTGTGACAGAGCCGGCTTCAGATGCAATATCGCCCGGACTCCAGAGTCAGCCCTTGAATGCTTTCTGGATAAACATCATGAAATTATTGTGATTGATCACAGACATGCTCGGAACTTCGATGCAGAGGCTGTGTGCAGGTACCTTCCTTCCTTAATCTCATATGCTTAGTAGATGTCCACTTAGCCTGAAATGAGTTCATTGGTAAGTGTCTTTAGTTCCATCTCATAGGTTTCTAAAGTACTTGTTGATGTTCCTAAGCCTTTTATTCAGCTTTCTGTGATGAAAGCTGTAGCTCCGCCTATAGATTTATCACGCCTTTTCTATTTTTTTTGCATTTGAGTTCCAATGTATTTAGAGGTGTGAGCTGGGTGCTACTGAAAACTGCAGGATTCTTCTCTCTCCCCACCCCCTGAGTTTTTGCTCATGTTTCTCTCTCAATCTCTCTCTCTCTCTCTCTCTCTCTCTCTCTCTCTCTCTCTCTCTCTCTCACACACACACACACACACACACACACACACACACTAAAATTCACACAGTTCTTATTATACAGATACGGTTTGGATGTAAACCAGATACTCTAATCTTAATTATTCTGCACCAAAATGAGCATCAGAAATGTGTGAAATATACATTTTCCCCTGCCTGACACAGATGGGTGGATCCGACAGCAGTCACTGGTCGAAGGCAGCCACTTTGCAGCTGGAGAGAATCTTCCCGGGACCCAAAGCCCCACTTGTTTACAGAAACGCTTGCTCCGGGGAGGAAACGCATGCCTGATCATAAATAAACGCAGCCCTCAGAGTTCGCGCTGGATGAACCGATCCCTGTAGCAGAAGTGGAATGCTTTGAAGCTAGACAGGAAGAGGTCACTAATTAAATGCTAGGCCAGGGCGGACTCCAATCACATATGGAGCTGGAATTTTCTTGAAAATAGTAAATGGCGTGAAAGGTAGGGGTCTGGCCTCTTAGAGCCGTGGGTACCCTGACGACAAACGAGGGGAAGCTTCTCATCTCGGGCATCGCTTTGCTAGTCTCTGACAGTTTTCCGTTTCCCAAAGCGTTTTCCTTAAGGAACCCATTTTAAAATGTCTTATTGGTCTCAAGTGATTTTATCTTCCTGCGTTGGAATATTTGCCTGACTATTATGTATATTCATAAATAAGATGTATCATCAACGATTTGGAGGATATTTTTGGTGATTAGGAGCATTTCTCCTTTTTAAGTGATTTTCAGGATAGAACTGGGTCCTTGGTAATTAAGTTTGTCTTCTTTCCCTTGTCTTGACTGATTTTGTGATAGACACTACAGTCCTTTGTGCATACATAGATTGATTTAAGAAGAGCTTCAGGTGTAAAAGGAAAGAATTAATGGGAAGACTTCTTTTAATTCAGGCAAAGACCCATTTTAGCAGCATGGCATTACAATCTTCCTGGGATAGAAAGAAATGGAGTTCTGTTTCCTAATACGTGTACGTCTGTCTTGGCGGCACAGAAAAGCAATGGGGTCTATGCAGTGCAGAAGCTGGGTGCGTGCCTGCTGGCAGGCTTACTGCTGTCACTGGTCACCTTGAGGGTCCCCGATTCCTGACTGCCTGACTGCCAGGACGTGTTCCCTAGGATGAGCTGGGGACATGCTCCCAGAAAATGTGCCCTCTGTTGTCACCTGTGGCCCAGGACCCCTGGCTTTCGAGCTAGACTGGATCTTAGCTTCACACACTCCTTGGAGCCCTGCCCTGTGGGTCCCCAGGCCCCCCCCCCCCTTAGTCCTCTCAACCGGGAAGAGATCCAGGTGCCTCTGACCACACCAGTTCCTCTGGAGGACTGAGAGGGAAGAGGGAAGCAGCAGGAAGCAATCCCCAAACCGGAAGCCAGTCTCAGAGAAGCTAAGCAGAGTGTGCTCCAGTCCAGTTACGTTCCTAGCAGAGTTTGAGCCTCTTGCCTATGGCCCACTCCTTTGAATATAGCCCAGAAGGTATGCTTGGTGTCTCACTGGGGAGGAAGAGAATGAAGGAAGGTGAGAAGTGCTTGGAAGTTTCCTGAGATTAGAGCTCATGCTGTTTTTTGTTTGTTTGTTTGTTTGTTTTTCATTAGGTGCTAAGTGGTACTTCTGCTGAGAATTCAGTAGGCTACTAGGTAGAAAATACGGGTAGCTTCACTTCGCCAGGACTGTCCTGTGTGCTGCCTGGGAAGTCTGTGCTCACATTGGAGACTATTAGTGCCTCACAGGGAGATCAGGCGCTGTCGGCAAAGGTATTTGCCATCAACTAGTTATGCACCAGGGGAGCCTGCACTTCCCAGGAAGACGGCAGCTGGTCATTTTCTCAAGCCTTCTACCCACACAGAGGGAGGCCTCAAGGAATAGGAAACGGGGAAGGGACATTTTTGAAAAAGGTTAGGAAATTCTGGAGTCAAAGAGGATCAAGCAGTCTGAGCTGGCTGTCCCTGGGAGAGCAGTCCTGCAAACATGTTGACATGGAGAGGACCTGAAACCCCAGTAGCTAGAAAGAAAACTAATGCATGTTGTTTCACAAATTATTCGGGAGCAGCCCTGACACTTCTGTTCTGAGAGATGATGGCTCTCTTTTGGGCCACATTAAAGTAACCAGAGGCCGGAGCCAGGAGATGGGTCAGATCACGCATTCATATTTGTACCAATGACTGAGTAGGTGGCACTTTATTAGAAGCTCACCCAGCCCTAGTCGATTTGGTTCAACGGTTAAAGTGGCGGCCCTCGGACTGAAGGGTCTCGGGTTCAAATTCTGGTCAAGGGCATGTACGTAGGTTCCTTACCGGCACCAAATTGATATGTCTCTCTCAGGTTGATATCGCTCTCTTTTCTCTCTCTCTCTTCTCTCTTCTCTCTTCTCTCTTCTCTCTTCTCCCTCTCCCTCTCCTTCTCCCTCTCCCTCTCCCTCTCCCTCCCCTTCTCCCTCCCTCTCTCCTTCCCTCCCACTCTCTCTAAAAAATAATCAATGGAAAATACATCCTTGGCTGAGGATTTTAAAAAAAAGTTCACCCATTTCATGACCCCTGACCAGAATAATAAGAATCTGAGCTGTACCATTCAAAACACATTTTCTAAGAAGACTCACCGACCTCTAAAGTCTACATCCGTACATGGCTTAATCCTGTTAAATTTCTAGGGACTAAACAATACAGAGGTGGTGACAGTTGCCATATTACAACATGTCTCAGCCCCAGTCACTGAAAGTACCGGAGGACAAACAACAGCACAACTGGGAAATTGGGGTGGGTCTGTGTACCATTTAATACATTTTAGTCTGCATTTGTCTATCCAGCTGTCAGCAAGTACTTTCATTTTTTTCTGAACTACTATTTTAAAAGAAAAGAGATCCAGCCCAATTATCTCCCCAAGTACAAACTAATAACCAGAGAATTGTAGGACTGCCAGTTTTTTGGTTTTTTTTTTTGTTTTTGTTTTTGTTTTGTGTGTGTGTGTGTGTTTTTGCAGAGTATAATTTCAGTCAGAAAACATGGAATGTAAGTGGGATTTGATAGTTGTTGAAGTGGAAAATTGGCAGATCTGACCTATTGGATAATTGCCTGGGAATTAAAAAAAAATATTTTTTTTTTTTTTAATAACACAAAGAGATTGTCCTGATCCACAAGGACATCTTTCTTTGTTGTCTTTCACATGGACTTTTTCTGTGTGTGTGTGTGTGTGTGTGTGTGTGTGTGGTGTGGTGTGTGTGTGTGTGTGTGTGTGTGTGTGTGGTTATTGTTGTTCTGTTAGTTTAATAGTTCTGTTTATTAAAGACGTTTCAGGTTTACAGAAAAACTGTGCAGGGTCCAGACTGTTCCTGCAGTCCTATCTACCCCCACCCTCCAGCTTCCCTCATGGACATCTTGCACCCACGTGGTGCTTTGTTAGAGTGTCTCCGTTGCAGTTAACATTCAATCCCGTGCGAGTTCCCGGCGCACCGCAGAGCCGCTCTTCGGAGGAAGACCTGACGTGCTGTTCCCAGCTCGAAGCAGATGCATGGGGGGGTGGGATGCCGCACAGCGAGGTCACCTGTTTGACTGGGCACCTTCTTGTTGCAGGTCGATCCGGGCCACGAACCTCGCGGAGCACACGGTGATCCTGGCGGTGGTTTCACAAGCGTAAGCGCTCCTCCCGCCCCTGCTGGAAGCTGTCCCGTTCTCCCTGAGACATCTGCCTGATGTCATCCACTCTCAGGGCTGGAAAAACAACGGGCATGTCCTTGGCCCCATCACAGCAACCGTAGATCTTGCTTTGGGGTTTTTTTGTTTTGTTGTTTTGCACGTGTCTGGAAATATTTAGGTTTTCTCCCTATCACATCGAATTGCTTCTGCAACATACTCACCTCGGGGGGGGGGGGGGGGGGGAATGAGTTACTTCATTAGATGCTGGAAATGAATGCAAAATGTGTGAAGGAGGAGATCTGGAAAGAACACGATTCCAGCTTACCCTTTTTTATGTCCTTTAAGGAAAAGAGATGGGAGAGGGGGGGAAAGAATGCTTGTTTTTCACGTCAGAGGAAACCAATGGTAGTGTGAGGACAGAGAGGCACTAACTCCACTGCAAGGAAAGGGATGTGCCGTTCACGTTTTGGGCCAGTTCTGTGGCGGGAAGCAGGACTAGGATGCATGCCAGTGTTGGAAGGCAAGAAAGAGGGAATTAAGCTGTAGGTACGAGATTGTGGGCTGAGAAACTGCTCTGCTGGGTTCACTGTCTGAAATGGCCAGCACTTAGAATGAAGGATCTAGAAGGTAAAAGTTGTTCATACAAGCTGCAGTGGCTGGAATCTCTGCAGGTATCAAATGTTACAGTCAAGTAATGGCCATCGCGAGCTTCGGAGAGAGCAAGACCTTCATTAGGGCCTTGATCTCCTGACAAGCCAGCAACTCGGGAGGGTTTAGGCCCTCCCCGGGGCCAGCCCGGGACAGGGGAGCGCGGAAACACTCCATTCCAGAGCCATGTCCTGGCTTCAAAGTGTTGGCCTAACCAAAGACTTCTACTGACCTGGTGCTCCCTGAGTCTCTTGTCCAGAGCTGTGTCTTTTCACTGATCCCTGTGGGGCAAGGAAAGTGCAGAAACTGTCCCAGTGGTTGCTCTCCACTCCGCCATCCTGGTGGGGGATGGGGCCTCGAGGGGAACGAGGAGGAGAGCGAAGATGCGCAGTCGTCCTTGGTCAGCCCTTTGGCTCGTGTTTTATCTGGGGGGGGGGGGGGGAGGTGGGGAGGGCCTCTGGGGTCCTAGGCATGGACACCACATGCACCAGGCCCCACAGCGCTCCTGAAGCCTCTTTTCTCACCCCACCCCAATGTTTTAATAAAATATTTCATAGAGAGAGTGATAATAAACATGAATTCTGAGCTTGTCCCTCTCAGTATATGACCCAGGACATTATCCATAACCTCTAGAACCCATTTTGTGCCCGTCCTGATTTATCAGTCAGCCAAGGAGAACCCTGAGTCCCAAGAGAAGGAGTGAGGGAAGGCGGCCCCTCCCTGCAGGGCGGGCTCAGCTACAAGTCATGCCCCAGATAAGCACTGGGGTTTCCTTTCCTATTGTCTGTCTTCTCCTCCCCCCAATCCCCTCTCCTCCATGTTTCTCCCGTTTCCAAGGTGTGGTCTCCACGTTGCTTTCTGGCTGTCTTGAGGAAGCCTCTTCTCTATCGTAACGAAGACAGCCCTGCCTGTCTCGGTAACCCACACCCACACCCACACCTTGCACTCAGACTGGTGTTCTGAGACCCAGCTGTAGACTCAGTATAGGAAACCTTCCCCTGAAATGAGTGACAGTGGCCGATTTTTGTTTTCTCTTCTTCCTTTCTAACTCGGCATTCCTCAGGACACATCTTGCCCATTTGGCTATTGGCTGCGGCAGCTTTTGCCTGTTGCCTTCCTCGAGTTGAGAGTTGGACCCAGCGAGGTCTTGGGGGTGGGAGTTGTGCGTTCAGAGGGGTTGAGGATGGCAAAGAGGACAGCCTCCCTGGGACAAGCATTGCGCCTACTTGTCCCTTCGTGGGACCGCCCCATCCGCTTGCTCCAACTCCAGCGGCAGCTAGCGCAGGGGACAGCCACTCCCGTGGCCCTGCGGCCACGCTCTCAGGCACACGGCGGGCGTTTTCTTCGCCATCCTGTGCTTCCTGCATCGGGGGGAGGTCCGTGTGGAGTCGGGGCCCTTGAAGGCAGGTGTACCCGTGGGCACGTGCTGGTCGGGAAGCCACTCCGAGAGCCAGCGCCACGCTCGCCTCACTGCTCGCTCTCCGCGGCTCAGTGTGAGGAAGCCTGGTTTGTATCTGCCGAGTGACCACCTTTTCTGCTTTGCTGCAGATCGGGCGACCACGAAGAGGCCTCCGTCCTCCCTCTGCTGCACGCAGGCTTCAGCAGGGTACGTAGACGCGGGCCAGCACCTCCCTGTGCGGGCACCTTCTCCTAACTCTCCCGCCCAGCACAGCCAGCCAGCGTCCATGCGTGACCCTAAGCCCCTGGGCGGGGGAGGGAGGGAGGGGAAAAGGAACTGTTCACACGGGATGGTAATGGGCAACTGTTAGTCTGATTTCTTTTCCTTTTCCTCTCATAACTTCATATATCTTACCTAGTGATACGTAATGACATAAAAACACATCATAGGTCAACATTCTGTAGTCCCAAGGTCCTCTCGTTTGGTCCAGTTGGCTAGATTCATTGTGTGCATGTGATTACGTGTAGGCGAGACCACTACGTGGGCACCCAGGTCTTGGGTTGGTCAGGGCCTGGTCAGAGCCTGTGCCCAGGGACGGGCCCGGGACGGCCGCCGCCTCCTGTGAGCGCCTGGTTTAAATCGTGTTGTTTGAGTGACTCCGTGAGTTAAACGGCTGTCCCACTGAACGGTGAAGATTGGTGACTGCAAGGAGACTCACCAGCACTCCAAAGCCAGGCTTCCCTGGGTCTCCTGGTGTCCCGATGGGAGTGATCTGAGTCTCACAGAGATGCAGCCCTGCACCCTTTCCTTCAGCAATAGGACATGGCCCGTGCCTGTGAGCTGTGGAGGTTCCTTTGGGCGCTTTAAGGTGGTTCCTTGCAGTCCCTAGTTTAACCCTGTCTTTGTGGTAGACTGAGGCAGAAAGGGAGAAATCGCCACGGGCAGCGGTTTTGTGCTTCGGTGGTTCTCTGCTTCGGTGTGGAGCAGAGTGCTCTGTGAAACAGGCAAGTAGCGCAGGGGCTCACGGGTGTCCTAGGAACGAGTGTTTCTCGTTCGTGGTATCGCTCTCCTCACTCTCCTCTTGTCCATCATCCCGTCGCAGAGGCCGGCATTTGGTTCTGAAAGCTGTGTCTCTGAGCGTGCAGAGCAGTGCTTCGAGTTCTGCAAGAGGACTGCTGGTGTGTGCGTGTGTGTGTGTGTGTGTGTGTGTGTGTAGGAGAACCTGTGAACTCCACGAGCTCAAGACATCTTTCTCCACTGAACAATGATCATTTCCTGAGAAATAACCTAAAATCACCCACAGGTTTCATGGGGGGGTGGGGGGGGCATGGGTTTCATGTGGAACACCCACTGCACCCCAGCCCCCCATGGCCCTGGAGGCCTGAGGTAGGAGCTCGTGGAGTTCACAGGTTCTCCTATACACACACACACACACACACACACACACACACTCACACACACACACACACACACACACACACACACACACCCTGCATTACTAAGGACAGCAGCCACACCCTGTGGGTGACATCCTCCAGGCCCCCAGTAGCTGCTGTCGGGTGTCCTTCTGGAATTTCGCCCTCGGCTCAGTGTGCCTGCCTGTGACGGGTGTGGGTTGTCATTTGGAGTGATGCTGGGAATGGCACATCTACTCCCGGGAAAGCTTAGGGAGAGCCACGGGGCCACGTGATGCGGTAAATCTAGGAGGGAAAGTTCCGTGGTTCCTTTTTACGAGCTCTGTAACCTGCCTGTGCTGCTCGGAAGGGTCCGTCGCCCGCTGTCTGGATACGGAGCTGCTTTCTGCCGTCCGCCTGGCTGAAGGAGACCCACAGAGGGAGCGGGAAACACGAGGCCTGGCGTGGACACCTGTGTTCCTTCACGCTGGTCTGAGCGGGGCCGTTGCCAGCTGGGTCAGGGTGCCCCCACATCGTTGGGGTGCTTTCCAAGGGCAGCACTTCGCCTCTACCAACGCTTTCCCTCCTGAGTGTCTGTGAAACCAGATCAGCTGCGGTTGCTCTCCGGGTGGCTGCCCTCCTTTTTTGGGCAAAACCTTGTAGTTGGCAACACTCTACCCAGCCACCCACCCAAGCATGCCAGCAAGTCTGCCTTCCGCGAGGTGGTTCCCCACCGCTGAGCTGTTTTGATCGTGTGAAACCAGCTGGTGAGACGCGGCCTGTGTTGCTAGCCGATGGGTCGGCTTCGGACCCTGGGTCCCTGCGTTAGGGACCCAGGAACAGTCGGTGCCGTGAACACCCACAGCAGTCTCAGAGCCTAACGCTGCGCGTGAGGGCCGAGCATGCTGCCCCGAGCCCTCCGAGCCTGCTAGGAACCAGTGCCTTCGCGAAGGGCGAGGGCGGCTGTTTGTGTACCAGAGCCGCTGCGTCCCTCTTTGTATTTGAGACGGTGCGCAGGCCCCTGAAGGAGTGTTCTAGAGCACCCACATGTGTGATGCTGGGCGAGGCTCCTCCCTGGGCGGCTCCCTGAGGAGAAAGGAACAGCTCAGACTTATTATCGGTTCGGCTCCACTCTGGGCAACTTGTTTCATCCCCGCCTACAGATGAGAGGCTGGGGTGTTCTTCATTTCTGCAGAGGAGAAGACAGGTGAAATAGCTTGCCACAGCTCATACTCACCGCAACGTCAAAATGCCAGCTCCCTGCGGGGCCCGCTTACAGAGTGTTTCTCAAACTGTCTGGGGACCCTAGTGGGCCAAACGCTCTTAGTGGGTGTTCCTTGGCCAAGGCTGCTGTGGCCAAGTCAGTTTGGGAAACCGGTGAGGCCCCTGGCCCTGAGCACGCACAGCCCGAGTCAGCAGCGTGGCGAACGGGCCTCCTGAGGGGCCGATGCTGCAGAAGCGCCCACGTTTCTGCCAGTGGCCCAGGAACCCGGGTGTTTAACCGCAGGCCCAGGGGAAGGAGGCTGACGTTGGAAGACCGCTGCTGTTCATTCACTCAAATCACTCCAGGGAGAGGGGTTCACGACACTTTTGAAAATGCCTAAAAGGTGAGGCACTGGCGTCTTCCGTTATCTTTCGTCCACAAAACACCCACTGAGCACCAAGTATGTACAGAGTGCTCCAGGGCTTAGACACCGTCCCCTGCAGAGAGCTGTGTGTCACTACAGTGTAAGTTCTTAGACTTAAAGAAAAGTAAAATATTAAAAAAAATGATTTCTTAGATAGGAAAGTGGAAATATCACACGGAACATACAAACACAACACGCTGAAAGAAAGCCAAGAGGGAGTGAGCCAAAATTAACAGCTGGAGCCTGTGATCCTGTCGGGGATGTGGGGATCTCCCTTTGTGTTTTCTGTGTGTTACACTCTGTAAAATTAATGTGTGTCACATGTATAATTAGACATAGACCATCGCAGCCCGTCCAGGAGTTCATCCTAAACCTAACGTGTTTAACTTCACCAGAGGCCGAAACTGGTTTGGCTCGTCAGCCTTCGGACTGAAAGGTCCCGGGTTTGATTCCGGTCAAGGGCATGTACCTTGGTTGTGGGCACATCCCCAGTAGGGATGTGCAGGAGGCAGCTGGTCGATGTTTCTCTCTCATTGATGTTTCTAACTCTCTATCCCTCTCTCTTCCTCTCTGTAAAATATCAATAAAATATTTTTTAAAAAAATAACTTCGCCAGAGAAAGGGAAAGTGTTCCTCCTGGGTGTGTGGCGGAATCCCCCTTTCCCCAGCCCTTCCTGCTTCCGCCGGCAGTGGTGAGGACCATGGCTTCAAAGGCGCTCCCCAAGGAGAAGCCATCCACTAGACAGCGGAAGTGTGTGTGTCTGTGTGGGGGCGGGGGAGTGGGGATTAGAGGACAGGGAAGAAAGGGGGGAGAGAGGAGAGGAGGGAAGAGAGGGAAGAAAGCAAAGAAGGGCCTCTCCCCTCGAGACCATTTGCAGTGTGGCTCACACCAAGCACATCCAGTGCTGTGTGTTAGACTTTTACTTCTTTTGTCCTTTACTAGTAGCCCTGCGCACAGATCTGTGCACCAGGAGCTGTCTGCAGGGCCTGGCTGCTTCACACTCGCTGCCCAGAGGCTGTCCGTGGCCTGAGGCCCATCCGCAGCTGGACGAGAAACGCTTGCCTTGTGGCCGCAGTGATCCACCAGGCTGTTCTCACTGCCTGTTCTCAGCGGCCACCCCCCCCCCAAACCCCCCCCGCCCCCCGGGACTGGGGGGCTGAGAGGACTGGGCGCCGCCATCTTGTGGCTATGGGCGGCGGCATCTTTGTGATGGAGTGATGGTTAATTTGCATATTGTCCTTTTATTAGATAGGATTGTTTAAAGTATTATATATAGCATTACACATGTCTCCTTTTCCCCCCAGGGACCTCTCCTTGGCCACCCCCACCCCCTGAGAAGACTTTTACTAGTGCAATAGAAAGCACAGGTGTTTCTGCAATTAGCAAGGCTGCATTTGTTTTCCTGTCAGTATGCGCCGTGAAGTGTTCCCCACCTTTGTTACAAACGGAGTTAAGCGTACAATAGCCCGTGCTGCGTTTAAACAAGCGTTTCAAACATCGTGACAACTGTTTGATTTCATCTTATCCACTAGTTGTCTTCTGTCACAGGGTAACCTGGGTAGGGAAAACGGTTCAGCTTCTTTATTTGACTCCGAAGGAAGTAATTGCATCTGTCTTACGTGTTATATTTATTTTTCCCCCCAGAGGTTTGTGGAGAATAGCAGCATCATCGCCTGCTACAACGAGCTGATCCAGATCGAGCACGGGGAAGTCCGCTCGCAGTTTAAGCTCCGGTGAGTGGCCAGACCCGGCGGGCCCGGGCGGCAGCTCCAGAGGAGCCGTCCGGCTCCCAGCTCCGGGCTCAGGCACAGGGCCTGGGACGCCGTTCCACAAGCAGCAGCTGCCGGTACAGCAGGAAGGATCTACACTGGGAGCCCTTGGTTACTATGAAACAAATTAGAAGCGTTTCTTACTTTGGCAGTACTTTCCACTATTTACAGCAGCTTTAAAATTATATCCTGGGAAAAGTACTGTTTAATTTTTGTACAATCAGATCGAGATTAAGAGGAGCCTTTCGGGATTACTTTCTGCTTACTGCTTTCAGCGTGTGTGAATTCCTCCACGGGTGGTTATGGATAGGGGCAAGCCAGTGGGCATGCTTATGACGCCAACCATAGTAATTGCTATGTAACCGCGATAGCGATTTCATGAAGCCCGCTGGTGGCCTCCAAGCATGAAGTATCTGTAATACGAGGCTGATTTCGGGTCCCTGGGCAGGCACAGAGAGCTTTAAAAGCAGGCTGCTCTCTGGTGCTCGCTTCTGGATGCGAGTGTCTGAGGGTCTGGCCAGAGCTCTGGGCCGTGGGATGTTCTGCTTCTGGGGCATCTTGGAGTGAATGCCAAGGTCCCAGCTCAGGCCTGGTTTAGCTCAGGCTCCACTCCGGTATACTCTCTGGACCCTGAGTTTTTCAGCTTGCCCCCCTCAAGCAGAGAAAGCGGAGTGGACTGTGGAGGCTGTCCCCAAACTATGGTCCTCAGTGGCTCGAGGCCCTAGGATGCCAGAAAGTCTCAGCCTGGCTTCCCCCTCTGGCCAACTGCAAGGTCAGGAGGGGTTCGGGCTCAGCAAGAAATGAGAAGGCATCTCACTGGAATGCGTATACTTCTTTTTATCTTGACTTCTGAATTTGCATTCAAAGGGGACCAACCCCTTTTATACTTATGTTTTTTCTGCCGTTCTCAGTCCCCTGGGAGGAAGGGTAATGGCATAGCCCACAGAGGCAGGTCCTTCTGGGGCTCGCCTGGTCAGGGAAGCTGCTTTTGGGTGGGCAGAGAGCTTTAAGAAACAGTCACTTTCTTAGAAGGGAAAGTAATTAAGAAGGACCTCAGACAGTGGGAATTTAGGTATTTTAACAGCTTTTCGTTGAGGAATATTGCCAAAGACTTTTGCCTATGTAAATAATTAAATCCCTTGGTTTCTGTGTATCCACATATTTGTTAGCTCCAGAGAACTTGATAGAATTTTTCAAGAAAAGCACATTGCCTTTACTTCAGAAGTTAATGATTCTTATTATTCTGCATTGCTGGAGGTCTCTACTGTTTTTTAATTGAGGGTAAAAAGGCTTTGTGCTTTTAAAAAAATGTTTTCACAATGAATAGAATTAGAAAAAGAAAGATTTCATTTGGTTTAAATCTTTTACTGTGTCATACCTACAAAAACATGAACAGATACCTCATTGCTTTGATGGGTAATTTTCTCCTTTTACTTCAGGTAATTGTGTGCGTTTCCTTGGGCAACATTCAATGTGATGGCACACACG
The DNA here is from genome assembly GCF_964339955.1 of Pipistrellus hanaki. Classification (NCBI taxonomy): domain Eukaryota; kingdom Metazoa; phylum Chordata; class Mammalia; order Chiroptera; family Vespertilionidae; genus Pipistrellus; species Pipistrellus hanaki. Next base: position 36,739,271 of record NC_140506.1, read on the forward strand.
CCAGATGTCAGAGGGAGTGGGTGGAGGTCACGCTGGCAGCTTGAACTAAACATTCCCAGCCAGTTAGCATGAGGGCTTACAGAAAGGGCTTCTGGGTATTTGCTAATGAAGAAATCTGCTTAGAGCCAGGGCCTTAAAACTCCTCAAGGTTCATCAGACTGAGAACTTGGCAAATTCCCGAGGGCCTAACCCTGTGCACGTCCCAGGACTTCTCTCTCCTCACTGACCGAAGCTGCCTGGGGGAAAGGCTCCAGTTCCCAGTACCAGTCAGTGTGCAATTGGCGAATGGACTTGGCTCAGCAGGCAGTGGCCCCGGAAGGAGGGTTTGCCCAGCACACCCATCTCCTTACCCCTCAGCCAGCGGAAGCTTGGCTGGCAAAGAGCCTCTCTTCCCAGCCCTGAGCAACCAGCATGATAGCAGCCCCGTGTGCGGCGGGGGCCTGCGGGGTGACGTGTGTGTGTGTGTGTGTGTGTGTGTGAGATGGGGGAAGACGGGAGTTCTCCACCTGAGAGAGCCAGAGGAGGGCTAAATGGTCTGCTGCTTCTGTTGCTTTTTGGCTATTCTGCCTCAACTCTCCGGTTTCCTCCCCTTTGTTGGAGGAGTGGGGTGTGCGCAGGGTTTGACTCTCTCTGGGTCACACACACTGCCTCCCACCCCCAACCCCCTGCCCCAGACCATGACCGCCCCCCCAGGGCATTCAAGGACCACTAAAGCCTCTACCAGCACCCCAGAGGCAGGCAGGCGACTGTCACTGGGAAAATGAGGCTCTTTATTATGCAATGCCAGAATAATCATCGTCTAATTATATAATGCTTCCCCTGCAATTCCGCCCCAGCTGCAGCTGAATTCGTGGCACGACAGGCATTCTGCAAGGACAGCCCGTGCTGCAGGGGTGGCGCGAGGGACGGTTGAAGGCGCATCCTCCCGTGAGGTGTGCATGTGTGGTACCCACACTGAACCACGGGAAAAGCAAGGGCCACATGAGCAAACAAAAGCTGTCTAGTTTTAAGATTCTGTTTCCTAGAATAACTCTTAAAAATAGGAGAGCCACATCTCATTTCTGAGAGCATTTGACGAGTTGCTTTATAGAACAGAAGAATTCGTGAATGGGGAATGTCGAAGGAAGTGGGGGTGAAGGATGACCATTTATCTCTAATCCTTACGCATCTTCATTATGAAGACAACTATGTCAGCCACAATACAGATAGGATTTATCTACTTACTGGGAGTTGAAGCTGATTATACTAATGCCAGACCGGCTGTGTGCCCTCATTAGCCTGATCTGTTATCCAGGCATTATACCCACATCATGTTTATTTTACTCGAAGTCCTACTTACGAAGGTAGCAGTCTTCGGTGTCAGAAACATCAGTTTCTAAAAGATGGGCAGAATTCTGTTTTCTGTGGAACCCTGCATCTCTGTGATGAATGGATGTTTACAGACATGTGGGCTCTGTGACCGCCTGGCATCACAGGAGAAACCCAGCTGTGGAGGCTTCGCGCACAGCCCAGTTGCCCTCCTGCTCAGGAAGGTGCCCACCTTGGCCCCATGCTGCCTCCCTCCCGCTCGCTTGCGCCCTGTCCCTCCCAGACCCCTGCTGGGGTGTGGCTTTGTGTTCAGACTCACCTTGGGCAATTCTACCCTGTTCCAGGTGGCCGTGTGTGTGTGTCTGTGTGTGTGTGTGTGTTTGAGTAGATTCCAGAGTATCTTTGGTAGGACATGAGATTATGGAACCCAGCCACCTCAGCCACAGTTGACGGAGGAAAACACTGAGAACCAGAGAGACTGGACACGATTGGTCACAGCTCCCCAGTGTGTTGGCTGTAGCGCTGGATAGAATCCAGGTGTCCTGCTTTCAGTCGACAAACTCTGCCCACCTCCCTAAGCCCCCCTCCCTAACACACACACACACACACACACACACACACGCACACGCACGAGCGCGCACGCATCTCACACCACTGTGTCGCCTATAGACTTCATGCCCAGCTTCTCTAACGCTTGCCTTTCCCTCTGGGCCTCCGAGGGCCTGAAGGAGGTGAGGGGGGATGGTTACCTCACCTGTACGTCAGGGGTTTCCACACCAAGGTTACTTTTCCTTGTGCTACTTTTTCCAATTTGCCAACTTCTCAACCTGAAGAAGACAAAAATCCACTTGAGGCACAGAGTTACAAGGTTCCCAAAGAAGAGAAAGTAAATGAAGCGAGGGCTCTTCTGCATGAAGAGTGTTAATAATTAATTTAAGGAATTAAATTTTGAAACTCTTGAGAACACCATTCAAGTCGGTGACCTCATTTTGCTGCAGGTTCATTCAAATAGAACCATCAGCCAAATCGGTTTAAAGCCTCTGTCTAAGCATTGCACTCCAGGAGCGTGTCTCACCAGTATCCTCGCGCCTCACCTGTTGATAACAATTTGCTTTGTCCACTGGGCATTATACTTATTGAAGATCTTAGACTGTGTGGATGATCATACAGCGAATGTTTAATAGATAAATTTTGCAGATTGGAGCTAAGATCTTGTATAAAGTAGCCTCTTGAATTGACAGAAGCAATAGTACCCTGAGGTACCTGTGTGCATACCTCATTGAGACACATGGGTACTTTAAGAAAACCCTTGGGCAGAAGAGGAATTTATCCCATAAAATGGGCTGGAGCTTCATTCTGCGCCTCTCAGAGCTGAGGAATTAGCCCTCGGTGCGCATGCTTTGATGTCTAAATTCTGGGGACCAGGGACCGCTTTCCTGTGGTGCCGAGTGGGTTCTGCTCAGGCCCCTGGGAAATACTCCTGAGACTTGCTTCTTCACGGGAGGCGGTGCAGTATCAGCATGGGTAATGTTAAAGTCCTCTTAATTCTCTTTCTCTTATTTGAAGTGACGTTTTATTAGCATGCAGAGATGCTAATGGGGCAGTGTATAGTTCAAATTAGGTAGCCTGGAGCAGTTTCAGTAAGAAAGCTTACTGCACTTATCAGGAGTCTCAGTTCGGTTTATATTCTCCTCCGTTCACCCACACCATAATTATGTATTTTACTCACCCTCACGCCTAGTGGCAACCTCAGTCGCTGCAACTAGAGAAGCATGTCTTTCATTGGGCTGACATCCTTCACTCCCCATGAAAGTTACCTTGCTGGTTAGTGTTTTGTTATTTCCGTTCCGTTTGATATTCAGGGATAATCATGATTCCCCTTTCACCAACAGCCTTTGAAAGCCTTAGAGAACCAAGAAATCTGACTCTGGGATCTTACAAATAACAAGTGCCTGCGTTGAATTCTTATATCGTCCCAAGTGCTTTGAGAGATGTCTCCTGAAACTGTTTTGATTCTTATAACAGCCTATAAAACGCGCATTGTTTTCCTCATTTTATAGATGAGGAAACTGAGAGTTGGCAAAGATAAAAAAGTTGTCCGAGATCCTAAAACAGGCAAAACACGGACCCAGGTTTCACCCACTCTGTTCTGCCCTATGCCTGGCAAATAGTTCAGAACAGGATGGCAACATTAGGTGCCATTTTGCATGGAAAATATGAGTAACATTTTTAAAGTTTCTTTTACAGAACATCTATCCCATAAATCAACATCTTTTATGTAACTGATAAAAAAGCCTTCCCTGGTATTCTTTCAACAGCCAGTGCAAATAACAGAACTTTAGGAACTAGTCACATACTTGCTGTTAGATAGTAACTTAATTGTATTTGGAGTTGCTCTAGATTTGGAAGAGTTAAAATTCTTTCCAAGAATTGAGAAACTGAAATGATTTCAGATATTCTGGATAACCAGCCAAGGTCACCAAGAAAACTGCTTCCTGCCCCTCCCCCCCCCCCAGAGCTGTACCCGTACCATCACCCAGGCGAGGGGCATCCTGTCATGTCTGCCTTACAGCAGGCTGGCGGGCATGGGTAAAAGCAAAGCACTAGAAAGGCTTGTGTATTTGAGGTCACAAAAAAGGAGATAAAGCTTTTGTGCTTATTGCAAGAGGCCAGAATGCCTCAGATCCTATCTGGGCTTAAGTGTGTTTTCTTAACTGATAGGAACTTCAGAGGCCAAGGAGAGAAAGCATTGTGGGTGTAGAACGGAGGGACCTAGAAGATGGTCCCTTGAACCTTTGTTCTCCTGTGTCAGTACTAAGGTTCCATCCAGCATATATGTAGTTCATTTTATTTTTTAAATATATATATATTTATTTTAGAGAAATAGAGGAAGGGAGAGGGGGAAAGAGACAGAAAAATCGATGCGTGAATATCAATAGGTTGCCTCCTGCACTCTGCCCCCTTCTCCCCGACTTGGGATGAAGACTGAAACCCAAGCATGTGCCCTGGCCAGGAATCTAACCAGTGACTTCTTGGTCCATGGATCGAAGCTCAACCACTGAGCCACATCAGCCAGGCTGTAGTTCATTTTATGACCCATGAATATTTTGCTGCTTATAATTCATCTCTTTGTATCACATACATGAAAATATATGCTTTTGTTTATTCATTTAGTTTGAAAGCCTAGGTGTTATTTTTTTTCTCAAAGCAATATCAGAAGGTACAACATTGCTTTAATGAGCCTGAGGAACTGTTTACTTGAGTAAATTAAATGGTTTTATGGTAGAACTAACATTGATCTTTTGCAACTTTCAGGGCTTGTAATTCAGTGTTTACAGCATTAGACCACTGTCATGAAGCCATAGAAATAACAAGCGATGAGCATGTGATTCAGGTATGGGGACTTTTTTTTTTTTAATCTTTAGATGTTGAAGTAGAATCTTTTAAGTTTGAGCCACCCTTTTTCAAGCACTTTAATTCTCACACTTTAGCATGTTTCCTTTGGAGAAAGGAACACCAAAATATTCAAAGAAAACTGAGAGGGTGGCCTATTAGTTTTCCCAGGGGCCAACAGGAGACTAAAGGGGACAAATGTAATACTTTAAACATAAATATTTTTTAAAAATGTTTTTAAAAACCTTATAGACTTAAGCTAAGAATTAGATATTTAATAAGAATAAAATTGTATTCAAATCAGAGCCTGTAATTTCTTTGGAGGTTGGCTAAATTCTTTGGACCATCTGTGAAGATAGCATTTACACAGAAGTGTATCAGGATTATAGAGTTTCCCATAAGGCTTATAAGTGCTTATGGGAACAAAATACTTTATTTTTTAATTTGTCAGTTACGGTTGACACTTAATATTTTAGTTAGATATTTACATGATGTACAAAGCAATTCCTCATAAGTGTACTGCCACCTGACATTATGCACAGATATTACAACACTACTAAATTCCCTATGCTGTGCATCACTCCCTATGATTGTTTTAACTACCAGGCTATACCTTTTTTAAAAAAAAATTATTGATTTCAGAGAGGGAGAGAAAGAAACATCAACGATGATATAGATTATAGAATCATTGATTGTCTGCCTCCTGCATGCCGCCTACTGTGGATCGAGACTGCAACCTGGGCATGTGCCTTCACTGGAATCGAGCCGGGGACCTTTCAGTCCTTAGGCCAACATTCTATCCACTGAGCCAAACCAGTTAGGGCCCAATCTGTACTTCTTAATCCGTCACCTTTTTCACCCAGTCCCCAGCCTCCCTCCCATCTGACAGCCACCAGTTTGTCCTGTGTATCTAGGAATCTGTTCCTTTGAGGAACAAAATATTTTCAAGGGTGTTCATTTATTTATAGTTGGTATTCTAATAATAAGGCCCTCTAACGTACTGAAGCCAGCTTCCTAAGGAAATGTGTATAGTTAGCAGACAAGCCTTTGTTGAAATTACCTAGTTGTATTTGTTGGAAAGTAAGGCATTTATACGTAAAGCATCCTCAGAAATGCAGGCTTTCCTCTGACGGGCACGGTTGGTTTGCGCAGAGGCACTGAGTGTGAGGAACACTCACTCTCCTCAGTAGAGACCAAAGTCAATGTTGAGCACAGTGGACCCATGGCAGACAGAGCCAACGTTTGCTCTCCTGCAAATGCCGCACTGCACACAGGCACACCTGCTCTCATTCTGAACCAATGACATCAGCACCCACCATGCTGAGGCCCGGTCATCATCCTGTTCATAAGGTATCTCATTCCCATTCAGTAACCCTGTGAAAGAGACATAATGCCCCACTATACAGGTGGGGAAACTGAGGACCAGCAAGGTCAAGGAACTCACCCAAGGGAAGCTCTGGTAATAAATAGTGGAACCAAAATATGTAGCCCTGTCTTTCTGACTCCAAAGCCTTTCCATGAGGTGTCCCGTTGGGCTGTATTTGTGGGAGTGTATCTTCGAAATGGATCTGAACGCGTCCTCATCTCATTGCCTGTTGCCGGCCCACCTGCCCGTGGTCAGCGACCTGGGCCACAGAGGGACCAGGCCCGTTTCTGCTCTACACCAAGCACACTCCCACCTGTCTCCAAACTTGAACAGTCAGGTCTCTTCGTGAAACATCTTCCCTTTGCACCTCCCTGTGTACAGTGGACTACAGGCGGTGACCGCTGTGATCAGGAGAAGGGGCTCCCTGCTCTCTATTCACTTCCCCACTTGTAGCCAATGGTGCTTTCATGGCGTCCTGCATCCACAGGGGGCACCTGGTAGCACGGAACCCTGTGCCTCCGAGAGCGGTACGCGGCGATGCTGTCACACGATAACGACCCCCTCCCAGCCTTCACCGTGAGCAGGACCAAAAGGGCTGAGGATGGTGGGCGCCTGGACTTGGGAGACTGCAGTTTTTTTTAGGGGGGACCTTGTCAGGCCCCTTTAAAAACCTACCAGCCCACCCTATCCGGCTTGGCTCAGTGGATAGAGCATCGGCCTGTAGATTGAAAGGTCCCAGGTTCGATTCCAGTCAAGGGCATATGTCTGGGTTGCAGGCTCAATCCCCGGTGGGGAGTGTGCAGGAGGCAGCCGATCAATGATTCTCTCTCATTGGTATTTCTATCTCTCTCCTTCTCCTTCTCCCTCTCCCTCTCCCTTTCCCTTCCTCTCTGAAATCAATAAAAATTTATTTTTAAAAAAATTAAAATAAATAAAAACCTACCAGCCCTCTGAAGATGACACAAGAGCGAGGAGGAAGAGAAGAGGTTGCCCAGAGCATGTTCAGTGTGAGGGAACTAACCTGACCTTTGTGCTGTGGGCTTTGAGAGGGCCCAGCAGCTTCCCCTGCCTCCCAGCAGGCTTTGCTTCAGGTGCCCCCGAACTGACCTGTGGCCACTTCCGTTCACAGTACGTCAACCCAGCCTTCGAGAGGATGATGGGCTACCACAAGAGCGAGCTCCTCGGGAAAGAACTCGCCGAGCTGCCCAAAAGCGATAAGAACCGGGCCGACCTCCTGGACACCATCAACACCTGCATCAGGAAGGGCAAGGTGGGTAGCCCTAATAACAGCCTGGACGCTCTTCTGCTGTGGGTCTTTGTGTCCCATCTTCAAGGTTGGCTTCTTTCATCTATAACCATAGAAGCGTAATGTGCTCATTAGACTGCAGTCCTTCTGGAAGACCTTCAGACGAAGCCAGGGCTGTGAGGGAAGCCCCGGTCCGGGTGCCAGAGGGAAGCCAGTGTCGGCAGCAGGGGGAAGGAAGGCTTACTCTTGCACGAATTTAGTGCATCGGGCCTCTAGCAATGCTACAATTAAATGAAAAATGTTTATGTTTGCAACATGAGTTAATTTTGGATATCAAGCAAACCTGGGGCTTAAGACGATGATACAGAATCTGGCAGTTTTGTCTAAGGAAATGCCATCCTGTGCCTGAATAGGCCCCACCTGTCATTCCTGGAACATCACTCACACCTCTGCGCCCAGTCCCGCCCACAGGCTGATGTGTGTCAGCTTATCCAGTGTTTGGGGGACTAGGTGTATTTGGTGTCAGTATTCACATGTAGGCCCAGTTTTCCTTTGTTTCTGTTCTCTATCATCCCAGTTCACAGAGAGACGTCTCCCATTGGTCCCCGTAGACGAGGGCCGTGGTGCAAACGCAGAAGCATCTCCCCCCAGCTGGGCGCGCTGCTGTCGCAGCTGGAACTGCCTCTGCGTTTTCTCCTGAGCGCTCGGGTGCTTTCTCACATGTTACTGCTTTCCTTTTGCTTTCTCGGATCCGAAGTAGTTAGATAAGCATTGTTTTCGTTTAATGGGGGGCCATTGTACACACATAAAGTAAGTTTGGGTGATATATGATGCCCAGAATTAATGTTTTAAAAATTGGGGCCATGAGACTGAGAAAGAAACAGGACATTGTCAAGTAATCCAAAATACCCACCGGAATTCTGCCCCACCGGTGGCCCTGCGTGCGGGGCGGGCTGGTGAGTGAGGGAGCGGGAAAAGGCTGCAGAGAAAAGGCCCAGCTTCCCATCGAACCGCTCCTCCTAGAAATTGTGGAGATGCCACGGGTCCCCGCTTCAGGTCACCGGGTTCTTCATCCCAGCCAGTTCCCCAAGGCCCAGAGACAGCAGGGATCGCCACCCGCCCTCTGCCTCTTCCATGGAGACACCCAGGAGCCTGCTAACCCGGAGAAGCTGGGGCTGGAGGCCCCCCGGGATCGCAGACGGGCGGTGGGCTTCCTTGCCCATCCTCCTCTCTCTCACAGGGGCTCCTTAGTTAGAATCTCCGACCCTCCGTGGGCCCAGCTGTCCGTTAAGGATGATGATCTCAGACTCAGGTTGTTGGGACGATTCTGAGGAAGACCTCGGGAAAACCCCTAACCTGGTGTCACCGCACCCAGAGGGCTGAGTGGAGCGCCTCCCGCAGGGCCAGCATCCCGGGACCCCGGAGGGCAGACGGGGTGGCCGGTCGGTCCTGTTGTGTCCGTGCACTGTGACCACGGGCCTCCCTGCGGCAGAGCACGGCGGGACCCAGAGCGGAGCAGTGTTCTGTGGAAGGGTCTGGAAGCGAGGGGGAATAAATTGCTCAGTTGGATCACACGCCCCTGCAGGAGCGGCGGCTGCCTCGGCGGGAGGATTGTAAGAGCTCTCTCTCTCCATGCAGGAGTGGCAAGGGGTTTACTACGCCAAGCGAAAGTCCGGGGACAGCATCCAGCAGCACGTGAAGATCACCCCCGTGATCGGCCAAGGAGGGTGAGTGCAAACTCTGGGACTTCCAGCTGAAGGGCCGCGTGGGCATGTGGAAATGCAGGGTACGCGGGAGACCACAGGTACAGGAGGGCTGGGCTTGCATCGTCGGGCCAAGGCCACCTCCGTGCAGCCGGCAGCAACCCCCAGACATGGCCCTTGTCTTCTCCTGCCGCTCCTGGTCTTCACGGAGCATCGCCCAGGAGCCCCGCCCCCTGAGCTGTGGTTCCCTCTGCCCACTGCCCCCTGAGGGAGCTGGGGTTCCAGGCTGTCCATCTCCACAGCAACAGCAAAACTGCTGGGAGCGGCTTCTGTCCCTGAGAGCGGCCTGGGCTGGCTTCTCCCGTGCTCAGGGCTGGATCCAACTCGGGAGAAAGGCCTGGGGGTCGTGGTTTCGGAGAGAAAGTTGTGCCTGATCCAAAGCTCAGGCTGATCTGATTCCATTTAATCTGTTACCAGAGAAGCCTTATCCCTGGGGGAGAGAGAAGGTGAATGCGCGATTCCTTTTCCTCCCCGTTTAATTCTGAGTTTACGAAGCCGAACAGGCTCCCCGACCAGCATGTCCCCTGAGGAGCCTTGGGCAGCCAGCCTGGGGGCCGCACCAGCCCCGGAGCATGAGGGGCGCACACCGCTGTGGGAAGTTTGGGGAAAGGAAAGGTGGGGGTTACGGTGCCAATCAGAGAGGAGAGTCCTGCCTGTGCCCCTGGCTGCCCCCGTCCCTCGCAGGTCGTTGTGGGAGTAGACACAACAGGCCATGTAGTCAGCAAAATGTCGCTTGGTTGTCTCCCCTCCGGTTTTCTTGGTTCGTTTCGAAAGTGTCCCTGTTCGTTCAGAGACCACCGTCTCGTGCTTCCTGCCATCGTGCCTCCGTGTGGGTGGTGGGTGACGGGCAGTCCCTGACCCCCTCCTGAGGGCAGAGAGAGGCCCCGGGACGTTCTGCTGAGCGCCCGGTCCTCCGTGGCCCTCCCAGCGGTCCCTGCTCAGGCCGCATGGCTGTCCTGGTGTTATCATGATCCTTATGCCATCTTTCAGAAGATCGAAGCCGACATCCACTTTGTGTGCGTGTGACCAGAATTATTAGGTAACCAGGGCCGAGGAGACATGCCGCTGCTTGGCGATGTCTGTCAGAGGGAGGCTTTCTGACTGTGCAGATAAAAAGGAGACGTTCTCTTGTCCAGACAGCATGTTATTTTACCACCACCCCCCTCTCCTGCCCCATTGCAGGCAGTGAACTGTCAGGGGAAATTCTTATTAAAAGTAGGGAGATGATTTTTTTTTACCTTTTCCTGTTTTATGACATTCATTACAGGATAACCAGCACTTTCTATGCTCTCCTCGGAGTTCTCCAGAGAAAACTAAACCAGAGGGGGATGAGGGGGAGAGAGACAAAGAGAGACAGAACCAGGGAGAGAGAAAAGGGCAGTCATTGCTGTGAAATCTAACTCAGCCCTCTGGGATTCCTGGCTTCACGCTCAGTAGAAAACCTACCCTGAGCTGAATTCTGTGCAGGGCTGAGGCACCTGTGGCCTCTTCCTGGTCTGTGCTGTGGTGATGAGCAAGACCGCAGGCAGCTATGGGATTCTGTCCATGACCTTGGAGTAAGAGGATTTTTCTCTGCCCGAAAAAATGCCATTGTTATGATGACCATGCTGCGCAGTAATAATGGGATTAAATATAAAAATAGCTGCCCTGCAATTTGACCATTATCCAAATGAGCCTTTTGCTTTCTATATAAGCTATAAAAGTATTAGCGTCAGCAGAATAAAGCCAATTTTTTCTGGAGTGGCATTTCATCCCATCACGGCAGGTACTGGGAGCCAAGCTTTAGGAGTCGGTCACGGAATGAAATGCTCGTTAGGAAAACGTCTCGGAGCCAGCGGCGATGTAAAAGGAGGCCCAGTTTCGGGAGGCGTGTGCGGGCTGTGTGTGAGAAGTCCTTTGCTGTAGACCGGGCTTTGGGTGAATTGTACATCTGCCCTAGAATATCCCCTGGAGTTTTGCTTTTAAAAAGTTTCTGTTGATGTTTTCATTTGCTGATTTGTTGGATTGTCTTATACCTGACTCACTAATAACTAATTATTTGTGTTATTAGGAAAATTAGGCATTTTGTCTCCCTCAAGAAGCTGTGTTGTACCGCTGACAATAATAAGCAGGTACGGTACCCAGCTTGCTTCATTTGCTCTGTCAGCTTGGCCGCGCATTACCTTCTCACCACTGCTCTCTGCTTGTCTTTCTCCATTTCTAATTGTCGTTGCCAATTAAGAAGGTTTATGGGAAAATTAGGCTCCTTTGGCAGATGGTAAAAAAAAAAAAAATTCCCTTGCAAGCCTGTACTACCATCTGAGTGATGCATAGGACTTAAAAAATGTTTTGTTTTTCTATCTTAATTTCTTAAGCAAATAAAAAGTATCGATGTGTTTGAACACTTCATCCCTACAAGTTTATATCAAAAACAAGAATCATTCCAAGTTAGTACTGTGGTTTTTTCAAAACCATTACATCATGCAGAACAATCCATTTGAGTGTTCTTCTGCAGGAGAAGAATTTTAATCAGTTGCTTTTTTAAGAACCTTCCTTTGTAGAGAACTTTATCATAGAGGACAACATGGGTTTTTTTTCTTTTTGATTTATACTTCTAATACTGGATTATGTGTATTTTCACTTCATGCTTTAAAGTTTGTTGATTGAAAAATATTCAACCGTCGCTCGTTATCTATTTTTTAAAACATACCACGTAGCCTTTGACATAGATGAGAATTTTAAAGGGAGGGACAGTATAGCTAAAGGAAATGAAGGACTTCGGGGCACAATCCATTCTAGTGGGACGTGGAGACTTGTCAAATGTGGGGTCAGAAGGTGAAGCCTAGCCAGGCAAAGAAGTAAAGTGGGGACCCCAGGACCCAAAGATGCCTGGGCTCCTCCCAGTGAGGAGGGGGTCCCCCAAAGGGCAGTGGGCAGAGTGAGGGGCCTGCGCAGGGCTGTGAGTTGGGACGGGCCCACTGAAGGTACCCATGGACAGTTGAGTATATTGCGGAATGATCCCCTACTAAGTGTTGGTCACCACATGTAGTTACGAATTTTGTTCTCGTGATGAGAACTTTAAATACCTACTCTTTTAACAACTCTCAAATGTACACAATAGTATTGTTAACTATAGTTTCCGTGCTGTACATCACACTCCCACGAAGTACTTCTCTTATAATAGGAAGTTTGTACCTTCTGATCTTCTTCACCCTTTCATCTGCCACCCACCTCGGGAAACCACCAACCTATTCTCTGTATGTATGAGTTCGGTTTTGTTGTGTGTGTTTTTTAGATTTCACATGCAAGTTATATGATATTTGTCTTTCTGTGACCCATTTCACTTAGGATAATGTCCTCAGGGTCCATCCATGTTGTAGCAAGAGGCAAGATTTCCTTCTGTGTTACGGCAAAGTAATATTTATTACGTATACAGGTCCTTGAATAATGTTGTTTCATAATAATGTTGCTGAGATACCACAGGAGCTTAACAGTTGTTTATATCAATTAGCTGATGGTAAAATTTGTTTTGTTAGATGATGTTCCTCTTAAAGGCGTAGAACCTATCGGCACTGTTAAGTGAGGACTTGCTGTGTGTGTGGGGGGGTGTACACACACACACACACACACACACACACACACATATATATATATATATATATATACACACTACATTTTCTTTAGTCATCTGTTGAAGGACACTTGGGTTATTTCTATGTCTTTAGTATTGTATAATTAATGCTGCGATGAACATTTATCGTTTCCTTTGGATAAATATCCAGAAGTGGAATTGCTGGATCATATCGTAGTTCTATTTTTAACTTTTGGAGGAACCTCCCTATTGTTTTCTGTAGTGGCTGCATCAGTTTACATTCTTACCAACAATACACAAGGGTTATCTTTCCACACATCCTTTTGACAAGAAATGTCTTAGTAGCCATTCTAATGGGTATGAGTTGATACCTCGTAGTTCTCATTTGCATTTTCCTGCTGATCAGTTGTGTTGAACACCTTTTCATACATCAGTTGGCCATTTGTATGTCTTAGAGGGAAAATGTCTAATGTTTTTTCACCCCTGGTTGGGAATGCACGGATGTGGGGGGCTGTTGTAATTTATGCCCAGGTTTTCCACTGTGCAGGAAAACCCCTTTGTTGCTCAAGCGTCAATGTGTTCAGATCCACTGGCCTTTGTTTAATCTGATTGTTCGGGGCGTTATTTTTGCTGTTGAGTTTTATGAGGTTTTTTTCCAGATATTTTGTCTATTAGCCCTTTACCAGATAAATGGTTTGAAATTTCTTTTTCCCATGTGATAGTAGACTTTCTGTTCATTTTGTTGATAGTTTCCTTTGCTGTGCAGAGGCTTTTTAGTTTGGTTCAGTCCCATTTATTTATTTTTGTTTTTGTCTGTGCTTTGGGTATCACATTAAAAAAAATCACCACCAAGACCAACGTAAAGGAGTTTCTTTCCTATGTTTTCTCCTAGGAGTTTTGTAGTTTCCGGTCTTATGTTCAAGTCTTTAATCCACTTGATTGACTTTGTGTTTGGATAGGATAGTGGCCCAGTTTCATTCTGCATGTGGCTGGCCAGTGTTTCCAGCGTGACTTATTGAAGAGACTCCCTTTCTCCATTGTATAGTCTTGGCCCCCTAGTCATGAATTAATTGATCATATTTATGTGGCTTCATTTATGGGCCCTCTATTCTGTTCCATTGATTTCTGTGTTTTTATGCCAATACCATACTGCTTTGATTCTATCGTTTTGTAATATAGCTTGAAATCAGGAAGTATGATGCCTCCAGCTCTGTTCTTCTTTCTCAAGATTCACTTGGCTATCCTAGTAAACTATTCTAGAATAGCCAACGTGATTCTGTGCTTTTTCATGAAATTTAGTACAACATAAAAATGCCTTCTTAGGCACTAAGCATGTTATCTGGAACCAGGAGATTTTCACTAAATACCACACAGTCACGCAAAGAGGCAAGGCCTTGGAGACCTCTGGGAAAAGGAAGGGAAATGACTTTCATAGAAAAAAAAATTAAAATCCTCTCAACAGCAAAGTTTAGACATCCCAGGAGGGAGAATGAGATAATGTGGGAGGTGACCCAGGAAGAGGGAAGAGGAGCACAGGAAATCGTGGTGGCTCTTTACAGACAAACGACTGAGCCCAGGCCCCGCACACCAGCCTGCGTGGGCTGTGAAGCTGCGCTAATACTGACCGTCCCTGCCAGGAAGAGCCTTACAATTCGTGTCTGCAGCCACGCACAGCTTCCCACCAGCATAGCCCCGCTCCTCCCGCTCCTCTCTCTCTCCTTGAGGAATGGGACACTCAGTCACCGTGACTGGGCTCCCTGCCACTTCATGTGCCCGCTTTCTCCGGGCCTGTGGTCCCGCCCAGGAAACTTCTCCATCCGCAAGCCCCAAAGTCCCTGCTTTGCCGTGTATCATCCCACCGTCATCATGGCCATGTGGGTGCCTCGCTGCCCTCTCTCTTCGTGTGGGGTCGCTGGGACGTGCTTGTCTCTGTTTGCCCAGGCTGCCTGGCACATAGCAGGCCCTCAGGCTGTTGTTCAGCTTGAGTGGAATTGCGTGTCCTCCTGCCACCTGTGAGCTCCCTACTGCACAGGGAAAGCAGGCAAGCCCAGAGCACAGGACTCGGGATGCAGAATTGAGGGACCACCTCTTGTTTTCTGAGGCTCTAAATAGAAACGTCATTACTGCCCTGAGACAGCTGCTGCTCTGGGAAGAGGGGGGACACAGAGCCCAGATGCCTGAGCCGCTGATGTCACCTAATGGTGCTGCATAGGCCTAGAGGGACACTGGTGTTTTTCAGCAGCAAGGGAGTTTTCTCTCCTCCTCACGGAAGGAGGCGGAAGGGAACGGTGGTGGGCCTGTGACGGGCAGGGCTCCCGTCTGCAGGCGGTTCTGGGGGCGCTGACGTCAGAACGTATCCATGGGTTTGCGTTGTAACGAGGACGGGCGTGGTAAGCTGGGCTGCTGTCCTCGGGTGCTGCCTGTCAGCAGCAAAGACTTCTTTTCGCACGTGGACCCCGGAGCACTTTGCCAAGAGGCTGGACATGCTCAGTGAGGTTTGCCTGCTATAAACATCATCTCCCCCTTCGCCATACACACACTTTCTCCCCAGATAGACATTGAAAACCTGTTCTGTGCCGCAATCAGGTAGGCAGAGTCTGTCCCAGAAGCCACAGGGGCCACAGACAGGTACGCAGGGTACATTGCCAGAGCACAGTGTGGGCGGTGTGAGCCAAGCGCTGGACACATGGAGAGGAGCCCAGGGTGTTTTAGGGGTGGTCTAGGACAGGGGGCCACAAACTGCAGCCTTCAGGCCAAAGGCAGCCTGTTTTGTAAATAAAGTTTTATTGGAACACAGCCACACTCCCTCGTTAGGAAGCACTGTGGCTGCATAACTAGTTACAACAGAAATGGTATGGCCTGCAAAGCCTGAAATAGTTACTGCCTGGATCTTACAGACACGTTAGCTGACCCGTTTCTAGAGGAAATCTTTCTTTTCTCACTTGGTAGGCCAGGGACAGCCTGCCTTCCCACCGTCCCCTCCACGTGGCCATGGGAAGGCAGGGAGCACTCCAGAAGCCAGTGTCCTGGCAGAGCCTGGGAGGCAGGGGCCGGAAGGCAGGGCTACAGTTGGGGATGTGGATTGGATCACCCAGTCCCCTTCTCATGGAGGGATGGCCACGCTCATGGAGAAGCCTCCGGGAGGTGCAGGGATTTCATGTCCAGTGAGAGGCAGTGGTTTTCTTGTGAAGTCAGGGGGCAGGGCCCACCCAGAGAGCAGCCCCAGGAAAGATGCCCGTTCCTGGGGAGAGCAGGGGGAGGTCGGCGCCCGGCTCAAAGGCAGCTTCAGCCGCCTGGCTGCTCAGTGTCCAGGACGGAGGCTGACTGAGAGCAGCATGAGACCGATCTGACCTGGGTTTTGCACGAGGCTTTCCAGAGCTTGGAAACGGGGCGTCCCTGCCTTTGGCACTCCATGGGCCACCGTGTCACCCTCGTTTCATGACGGGAAGGTTGTCCCAACCAGGGGAAACAGGCAGGGCACGGTCTCTGAGTGAAGAATAGCTATTTAACTTGAATCGCCCTGGCTTAATGGAAAAACTGTGCCTTCCATTGCAGGCTGACACCAGCCTGGGGACTGACATTCGGGAGGCGCTGATTGAAAAGCGCTTTCACATCTGAAACGTGCGTGGAAATGGTAGAGGCTGAAATGGGGGCTGAATTGGCCACATCTGCAGTTTTACTTGGAGATGGACTTTTGGGGGTT
This sequence comes from Pipistrellus hanaki, assembly GCF_964339955.1. Taxonomy (NCBI): domain Eukaryota; kingdom Metazoa; phylum Chordata; class Mammalia; order Chiroptera; family Vespertilionidae; genus Pipistrellus; species Pipistrellus hanaki. The sequence goes on from NC_140506.1 coordinate 36,755,621, forward strand.
CATTCATAATTTGTTTTAGAGTAAGCTACTTAATCTTGAAATTGCTGTAAAGATTGGGGGAAAATAGCTTTTACTGCCATAATAATGCACAAGGCCAAGCTTGCAGGAAGTGTGTGCAAGATACAAAGGGCATAGAGTCTCCGTGAGTAGGAAGGGAAAGAGGACAGGTCTCCCGTTTTGTGAAGGCCTCTTGTGGGGAAGAAGCGACAGGGCCTTGAAGGCAAAAGCACTAGAATGTTTGAAGGGGTCAGATTGGACTCAGTATAAAGAAGAATTATTAGAATTGACCAAAGTTGGTAGCCTTAGGAGGTAGCGAGTTAATCACCAAGGGAGGTAACCAAACAGAAGCAGACTGAGCCCTGGGTAAGGAAAAGCTATTTAGGAAAGTTACCCACTGGCCAGATGTTAGACTACACAAGTGGCTCTCCAAGTGCGGTTCCCTGAGCCGCTCCCCACCAACGGGTGACGGTAACACTTCTGTCTGCATCACCCATTGGACAACTAACCTTATATGTTCTGGATCAGTTCTCACCTCGGGGCAAGGATCCCACTGTGTGTGCCCAGTAGACATCGAGAAATGATTTTGAAAACTAATTTTGACTCCCTAACACAATAGCCTCTGGAAGCTGTGGGAAATCAGAGACGCAGCTCTGTCTAGCACCAGATTGTTATTACAGGCAGAGTTTTGATATGTGTATAGCCAATATGTGTCTCGGGTGCCGCTGCGAAGAATATCTGCTGCACTCTCCCAAGGCACACATCCAAGTGCGACTTCTTGAGAGGAAGTGGGAGAAAAAGGAGGCTGCATTCGAAAGCATGACCTCTGTGTTCCTGAGGGTGGCTGTTCACATTCAGAAATGTATTTTATGTGATCAACATACTACCATGACACTAGGCTTGTATGTATGTACTCTACTCACAGTGGCTGCCCCAAATATTTGTTGACATATTTGGGAAAGCCACTAAATAAACAAAATTTTTCCATTTAGCTTTAGTACATGTTTGCACAAAGCTATTTAAAGAGAGGCCTCTGCTATTGCATAACCGCATTTTTTCTGAGAAACCACATTTAAACAGCCAAACCTTGAGCTGATGTGCATGGAGCACCTGCTGCAGGTCTGAAGGCACAAGTAGGAGCTCGGAGCAGGGACGCTGAGAACTCATGATAGGATTCTGTGGGAATATTGGCCCACTTGATGTTCGTCTCATAATTCCCTTAAGCTGTCTACTCTTTTACATTCTTTTTCTGTTTCTGCTCCGAATGGATGAATTCCACTGCCCTGTCTTCACATTTGCTGATCCTTTATTCTGCTTCATCTAGCCTGCTGTTGAACCCCTCTACTGACTTACTCAGTTTAGTCATTGTATTTTTCCGCTCTGTGATTTCTCTTTGGTCCTTTTTTTTTTTTTTAACATTCTCTCTTTGTTGAAATTCTCACTTTGTGCATTATTTCCTCACCTTCGAGAGCATGTTCATAACCATTATTTTGAACTCTTTGTCAGATAAGTCACTTATCTTCATTTAATTAATCATTTTTGGAGGTTTTATCTTGGTTCATTTGGAACGTATTCCTTGTTTCTTGTTTTTTTCTGGACTCTCTGTGTTGGTTTAGATAAAAGAGCACCTGTCCCATTCTCAAGGGCATGGTCTCCTTTAGGGATAAACCCTAGCTCTTGGATGGCTCTCGTGTTTTGGGGGTTGTCCAAGCAGCCTACTTTGTTCTTAGTGGTCCCCAATAGTTGAAAGTGTGCCAAGACCTGTCAGTGGCCCAATGGGGAGTCTTAGTCAGAACTGATGGGAAGCCAGACCCTTAGGCAACAGCTTTTAAAGGATGCAAGTGCACCTCTTATAGGCGAAGAGTAGGGAATGCGTGTTGCTATCTGCTGACCTGGTGGGATAGTCTTTTAATAACTGTTAGTTACAGTCCTGTGTGACCTGTGAGCATGAGCCCCACTGGACATCAGGGCAGGTGATTCAGGGGTCTTCCTTGCATGGCAGCCACAGTAACCAAGGTGCCATATATGTGCAGGTGCTCCTCCCGTCTGGGAGATACCAGCAACATGAGGTGGAGCAGAGAGAGAGAAAAAAGACAGTATCTGCCAGCCTCCCAGAGTTGGCTCCTAGATGCGGGTATAATTAAAAGCCTAACCCTCTGGCCAGCATTTTAAGATAAGCAAATAGACCTCTTTCACAGAAAGACTGATGTTTGCTGTCTCTCCACTGGGCCTTTGGGGTTAGCCACGGAGAGTCTTTGTGAACCCTTTAAGAACTGTCTATTAATTTCTGATAGTCTGATGGATGCAAGCCTCATTGGCTTTCAAAGCTAGATGTTCTGGGGGCCATCTCTCATGTGAAAGTCTACAAATTGGGGCCAGATGTGGAGTCTAAATCCTGCATTACTCAGGGAGGAACTGTGAGTTTTTTCCCAACTGTGTGTTTGCCCCTAAGAGTGGGATTTTGGGCAAGATTTGTTCTCAGTCTCTCCTATCCCTGTTACCAGACTAAGGGGATTCATTTGCCTGCATGCATCAAAACCCAACAAAACATGAACAGGAGTTTGTAGCAAAAAAAGTAAAGGTTTATTTAAGGAAATGGTGCCAATCCTAGAGGCACAGGTGAGCTGGTGCCTAAAACCCACCTCTCCTGTGGCCCGCACAGGGACAGAGTATATGGGGGGAAATTACTAATTATTGGGACCCAGGCAGTTTGGGTCGTGGGCCCTGCTGATTGGTTAGGGCCCGAGTAGGGAGTGGTTGATTACTGTATCAGGTTCTGTTACCAGCCATGGAGGTGTGGTCCTTAGTGTTTCTGCTTTCACGGGCCTGGGGCTGAAACCCAGCAGAGGTCAGAATGTTACCTTTAGTTCGACCAAAACTCTGCTCCCTTCATCCCCCGACCTGAGGCTTTTTCTTTCTTTCTTTTTTCTTTTTCTTTTTTTAAAAATATATTTTATTGATATTTTACAGAGAGGAAGAGAGATAGAGAAAAAGTTAGAAACATCGATGAGAGAGAGTCATCGATCAGCTGCCTCTTGCATGCCCCTACTGGGGATGTGCCCGAAACCCAGGTACATGCCCTTGACCGGAATCGAACCCAGGACCCTTCAGTCCACAGGCCAACGCTCTATCCACTGAGCCAAACCGGTTTCGGCCCTGAGGCTTTTTCTTAAGACAGTTTGAAGTTGACCAGAACCTGATGACCTACAGGCTTCAGCGGTGGAAGGAAACAGAAAGGGAGGGAGGGCAAGTGAGCCATGGTGCCTTGAGATTGGACAAGGCCAATCTGAGTCAAGGAGACGGAGGAGGGAAGGGTGGGTTGCAGAAATGGAGTTTCCACATGATTACACCCCCGTGGATGTGGGGTTTTCCCACTCGCCTGGTGTGTAGGGGTTGCTCAGCCTGTTTCTGGATTTTGTTCAGAGGGAGTTGTTTTCTCAGTGGTAGATTTAGTGTGTCTGGGATGATATTCAAGAGCCTCCTACATTGCCACCTTGAACTTAAAAATCCCCAGGACTTTTTTATTTTTATTTTCTAGACTTAAAGTGAGCGAGAAAATGGTAATTATACTGAATTTAGATGTGCACCATTCTGTTTCATTTGTGAACAGCACAAAAATTTGAAGAAATGCCCATCCAGTATCCAAAAACGATGTGCTTCAGCAAAGAAGTTGCTCACATCTTGACAAATGTGTGCAACTCCTATGCAGCTGTTACTGTACTTGCATTCTCCTGCGTGATGTAAGGGAACGTATCCGCTCACGTTCACGCCGACCTCCTCTGCTCCATCAGCTGCAACCACAGATAGAGCTACTTATTCAGGAGTTCAGCAAACACTCAACAAAAACATATGACAATCAATTGGTTATAAAGAATTTATGATAAAGAGTATTTGATCATTTAATATGTAGGAATTGTGTGCTGTGCATTCTTTAGATCAAGTTGGCCTCTTTTTGGTTTTTTTTTTCTTAAAGGGCTCGATAGTAAATATGGTTGGCCCAGCCCTTGTGGCAGGAGAGCAACCAGAGGTGATGTGTAAGTGAATGGGCAAGGCTAGGTTATAACAAAATCGCATTTACAGAACTAGGTACACTTATATTTACAGAACACCAGTGCCCTAGTTTTCATCAGTAAAATGTATAACAGGCTTCAGTAGAGATACCTGTTTTTTCCAGCCAGCCAGGTTTTTGAATCTTGATCAGCGAACCATTCAGTCCTCATTTTCAAGGACTCCCCAGTGGCCCATCATCTAAAACAGTCGTCAGGCGTTTCTTAGGAGCATACAGGGCTCTGTGCTCCACCTCTGCCTCTCTCCTCCTCATTCGCTCACACTGGCCGTGGCCACACCATGCTCATCACAGTTCCCTGCACACCGTTTACCTGACTCTGGGCGTTTTGGTCTCTGCTCCCTCCCGGCAGCCTGCTCTTCCTTCCTCCTGGAGAACTGTGCTCACCTGACACAAGTCACGTTCTCCTCTGTGACTTTCCCCAGTCCGCCCTCTCCGCTCACCTACCGAGTGCACTCAGCACTGCACACACGGGACCCAGCTCCCCTGGGCGCCTCACGCCCCAGTGCCCTGCACCCCGTCAGCCACTGGCACTGCCGAACTCCCTCAGTGACTATCCGATCAAGGGGGCTTATCAAGGATCTTAGGTTTTAATAATCATAATAGTTTGTACTGTGTGTTGATCACGTTGTACCACTTCCTTCTCAAGTGCTTTTCCTACATTTACTCCTGTAATCCTCACAACTGCCTGTGGCAGATGCTGTCATCCCCACTTTACAGACGAGGAGAGCGAGGCTTGGAGCGGTTAGGAAACCTGTCTAGCTTTCACATAGGTCCTGTGTGGTAGAACCAGGATTCAAACCCTAAAGTAGTTAGCACTATGGTTGCAAAGGAATAAATGTTCATTTTCTGATCAGTCACGTGAGAGAAAGGACCCTTACGGGTCCTTCATGGAGGTATGGACAGAACACAACCAGAGGTGGCAGGAGAGGCAGGAGTGGTCCGGCTTGGCAGGGTCCCGTGATGTGGTGTCGCGTGGGATAGATGGAGCTGGAGATGCCGCTGGAGCTCAGATTTGCGGTTGTCCCCTGCCCCTGCCTCACTTCCTCTGACACTCCCTACCCCGCTCTCAGTGCTTCCGGGTCCAGCACCATCCTGGTGGGTGCTGGGACGGAAGTAAATCATACCATGCATTCCCTGCCCCGATCCAACCTCCATCTACTGATGAGACCAAGTTAACGTGTGCATGTGATGCGCCAGGAGACGAAGGTGCAGCAGGGCATTTGGGTTCGTGGAGATGCTAAGAGGATGAGGTGGCGAACTGTCTGCAGAAGAGCGTTGGGCCTCGGGGAAAGCTAGTGCCTCGGACCCCGCACCCCGCCGCTCCTGCAGGTCGTGGGACCGGTGCTGGTTGGGCCTGCAGCAATGTGTGCTGACTGTTCCAGCTGCAGCCTCCTATGGCCACCTCCGTCACATTGTGGATGCAGCGAATCAAAATGTAAAACCCACCTGTAGGGACAGCAGCTACTGTGCCTGAAGGGTCTTTTGTTTCAGAGCAGTGTTCCTCTCAGAGGATTGTATTTAAGCTTCTGGCACCTCATTTAAGTAATTTCTAAGAACAAGATTCCAGTGAGTGTGGATCCTGCAGCGCCGTTGCTGGAAGGGGGGGAGTAGGAAGAATTTGGGGTGTTCGCCATTAAAGCAGCTCTGCTCCTTTTGGGAAAATCTTGTCCTGGTTGCTGAAGGCCAGGTTTCTGGTTAGATGTCAGAGCCTCATTCCAGGAGTCTGATGAAAAACATGCATTTACTCAGCTTCTTCATGACCCTCAGTCCCATGAGGCTACAGATCCTGGCAAATCAGAAACTCCTGGGGCGGGGCCCAGTGGCCTGGTTAACAAACCCTCTAGGTGATTCTAATTCTGGCTGAAGTCTGAGAACCACTCTTGTGTCTCCATATTACAAAACTCAATATTTGCAGGTCTGAAGTCAAGTGGTGCTTATATTTAGGCATGGGAAAGCCATTAAAAGAGTAACTAGACGAGGGGGGAAAAGAATATCTTTTCGCCTGAGTGTAGCTTGCCTTAAGTGTTTTCCCACGAGATAAGGACACGAGAAGGTTATCTCGGGCTGCACAGTGGGAGGGCGCCTCTGTAAGGACCCACACACACGGGGAGGCCAGCGGCCCAGCACGGAGTGCGAGCGTCTGGACCAAGGGACACCGTGGTATCTGGACACGGTGGGTCTGGCCTTGCACACACACTCAGGGGAGACTGAAGGGTTTCCAGGAAAATACCGAACACTTGAAACCTGTATAATTAACCAATGTTACTCATGTTTTTTTAATTTAAAAAAAATTTTTTTTAAAGGAAAAGAATATGTAATAGTGGAAGAAATATAGCTACACTTTTCTGGCATACAGCAAAGTACTAAAAACAGCTTGGGATTTTTCTTTTTAATCTTGTGTAAGCTTAAAAATTCAGATGCACCTTTATTTATATCAAACCAATGTGTGTTGCTTTGATATAAGTAACATTTTAAATTATCATCAAGATCAAAGGGGAGAGAGGATGTTGCATTGAGTCTTTTCGGCTCATGAAATGAGCTGAAGTGAGGAGATCTGACACCAAATGTCCGGATCGGCTTCCGTGGGCCCCGGCCCGCCCGTGGCCTGAGGAGCTAAGAGAGCAGTGGCTGAGGACGGGGGTCCTGAGTGTGGTGTGAGGTGTTTTGTTCCCTTTTGGGAAACAGGAAGGTGTGTTTGCTGCTTGGCTGGGGTTTTGAGTCCTGTGTTTTCAAGTGGTTTTTGATAACAGGGTAGACAGGAAAGGTCTTTGATTTATGCATCAGATACTTTTGCCATCTGAGGAAATGCTCATCAAAGTATTTTCTGTAAGAAAGGATGATGAAAGAAATTCTGTATTTGCCCCTCACACTGTCATTTTCATTACATGTAAATGAAGGGAGGGTCTCCAGGGACACGTTCCCATGGCTCTCTCTCTCACCCAGCCTTCAAACGCCCCATCTCCCTGAAGTCAGGTCACATACATGAAAGCATTAATTTTTGACATGAAGTTGTTGATCAAGAATGTTCAATCTTAAGAAAAAAAATTGCTTAATAAGTCCATTGTGTAAGCTATGCTGATTAAGATAATACTATTTTTTTCATCTAAACCAAGTTTTTATTCCTTTTCATAATATTGGGGGGTGGGGGAGACACAAAACTACCAACAACATAAAGCCTGAGTTAGAAAATTTTCATCAGAATTTTCTTCCATCAAAGCCAGAACTCTTCTGTATAATCAAGAATTGCAGCTGGTTTGGCTCAGTGGATAGCGTGTTAGTCCATGGACTAAAGGGTCCCAGATTTGATTCTGGTCAAGGGCATGTACCTTGGTTACAGGTTCCCTGGCCCTGATAGGGGTGCATGCAGGAGGCAACCAATCGATATGTCTATCTCACATCAATGTTTCTCTCTTTCTCTCCCTCTCCCTTCGCTTCTAATCTCTTTAAAAATCAATTAAAAAATCTCCTAGGGTAAGGATTACCAAAAAAATGAGATTGGATTGGGAGCACTGCACTGCTGAGTTCGGATGAGCTGAGGGCAGCCTGCATTCTGACAGTGGAGAGAAGTGAAGTGAGGATCCCAGACGTGGCTTAGATGTGGGGATGAGAGAAAGGGAAGCATCAAGGATGCCCCCAGGCTCACATACCAGGCTATCTGGTGATTTTATACCTCTTACCACTTTGTCATTCAGTTATGATCAAAGCAGTCTCGGACATTTCTACCAAATGCTACTCACATTCCCAAGGTGATTCTGAGATGCATGTTCAAGAAATACCTAGTATTTGCTTGCTTGCTTGCTTATTATTTATTGATCCTGGCTTTGATTCATTTTAATTGCTAAAAGTCCCATGATTTTTTTCATTTAAAATGATTGATTTTAACATACATTAAGAGGGATGTTTTCATATTGTTATTTTTGGAGTTTTTCTCCCAGAGAAGAGATCAGGGTTTAGGGCCATACGCTCAATCAATCAAACTATTAAAGTCGGTGTATGAAGTCGTTACCTAGGCAGGTCTTCTACTTCTCCGATTGCCAGCTGCTGCCCAATTCCCTGGTCCTGGTGTGAAGGGACATCATCTTTATGTGCAGTCCCGGGGACCGTAACGTGCCATTACCTTGCACAATTCAGGCTGTTCTCAATTCCTTCCGTCTTGTTTACTTTCAAAGATTTTGAAATTATATTTCAGACTTCCAGTTTTTAGCCATCAATTCATATTCTGTTGAACATGTAATTTTCATAATGTTTTTAAAATTTTTCACACGTTGAGAAGAGAAGTGAAAGTCAATATGTATGTACCTTCCATCTTGGTTCTATGATTTATATTTTGCTCTGTCATACCTACCATCTGTCCTCAATTCATCCATTAGTCCGTCTTATTCTTTGATAGATTTCAAACTAAGTTGCAAACATCAGGACATTTTATTCTTTGGTATTTTAGCATGCATATTATTAACTAGAGTTTAATAGTGTGTTTTTTTTGTGCTTTCCTTTTTTAGGTAAAAGTTACATGCAGTGAAATGCACAGATTTTAAGTATAGCATTCCTTGAGTTTTGACAAATGTGTATACTTCTGTAATAAGACCCCGTAAGATATTAAACTTTAGCGTCCCAAAAGGTCCCATTTCTCCCTGCTTCCACTCATCCTCACAGGTAACACTGTCCTGAATTATTTATCCATATATTAGTTTCTCCTGTCCTAGAGCTTTATGCAGTATCTACTGTCTCGTGTTTGGCTTCGTTCACTTATCATAGTGTTTTGGAATTTTTTTCATAGTGTTTTGGAATTTTTTTCTTTCAATTTTATTTTGTGTTGGTTTCAGGTGTACACTTAGTGGTTCGACCGTCATTTACTTTACATAGTGTTCACTCAGTATTTCCATTATCCCAACTGGCACCATACATACTTATCACAATATTGACTATATTCCCTATGCTTTACATACATCTCCATGGCTGTTGTGTAACTACCACCCTGTACTTCTTACTCCCTTCACCCTATCTTTCACCTCCACCCCAAACACCCTACCCCCTGGCAACCATCTGCTCTCTGTGTCTGAGTCTGTTAATTTTATTTCTTCTGTTCATCATCATCATCATGTTTTGAGTCATCCCTGTTGCATGTATTGGTAATTTTTCCCTTTTGTTGCTGAATGGTATTCCACTGCATCAATCTACCGGTTTATCTCTCTTGTTGAAGGACTTCTGGGCTCCTTCCAGTTTGGGCTCCTTTGAACATTAGGAAAGTGTTCTGTGAGCACATGCTTTTGTTTATCTTGGGTAAATTCTCAGGAGTGGACCTGAATACTGAGGAATTGGGTCATAGGGTAGGTCTGTGTTTAAATTTATAAGAAACTGCCAGACCTTTTTTCATAATGGTTATAGCACTTCATTGTCCGTCCCTCCAGTTGTTTCACGTCCTTGACAAACTTTCCTTTCAGTTTTAGACGTTCTGGTAGGTGTGTAGAGAAAAATATAAAGTTTAAATGATTATTCTCTAAGAAGAAAGCAGTCAGATGGCCTTGAATCTTATGCAGGTGCGCGCGCGCGTGCGCACACACAGACACACACACACACGCAGAATTTGAAGTGCTTTTTAGAGCCAGGCATAATCAGGTGTTTATAAACAAAGTAGGCAGCACAAGGAAAGCAACTTTTGTAGGAACCTGTGGTATTTTAAGCTATGAGTTTCCTTTCCAAAAACAAACTGGAAGCTTCTAAGGACTTGGTTTAAGAGTGGCACAGACCAAGGGCAAGAGTGTTCAAATTGCAGAACTTCCCTCTATTACCAAAATTTCCAGTATTAAAAATTCCCAGCTATCACCATACGTGGAATATTCTACTCTTTAGGAAAAAACACTGCACTCCAGAGATAGGCTGACATGGGGACATTGAATTCTGATTTGCTTTGCTTTAGAATTCAGGTAACAAAACCTACTGATAGCAGAGATTCAGACCTTCCCCAAAATTTGGAAACAAAAAATATTTCAAACAGATGCCCTGCACTGACCCAGAGGATATTGTCCTGAGACCCCAGTTTCACAAGCATGGCCTGGGACTTACCTTCAGGGTCTCCCTGTAGAGAGAGGAACTGGTTTTAGAGCTGGAGGAAGCTGGGTTTGAAATTGGGCTCTGCGCATACTAGCTGTGCGGCTCTGCAAGCCCCTTCCTCTCTCAAAACCTGAGCTTCTCTCTCTTCAGAGGAGGGATGATCCTCCCCTCCCGTGAGTGCTGTGATGGGAGGCGGGGAATGTAAAGCAGCTGGCATGCTGCCGTCCTCTCAGAGATAGCCTCTGTCTTCCTGCCCAGAGCCCTCAGGCCCACAGGTGCCCCAGGCTGCCCACCAGGAACCTCAGCTACAAAACCGGAGGCCCCTTCCCTGTTTCCTCAGTGAGCCTGACTGAGAATTACAGGGAAATAACTTTAGTGGAACGGTTTTGTTTTTTCAAAAATATATTTTTATTGATTTTTTTACATAGAGGAAGGGAGAGGGATAGAGAGGTAGAAACATGGATGAGAAACATTGACCAGCTGCCTCTTGCACACCCCCTACTGGGGATGTGCCTGCAACTAATGTGCATGCCCTTGACCAGAATTGAACCTGGGACCTTTCAGTCCGCAGGCAGACGCTCTATCCACTGAGCCAAACCGGTTTCGGCTTTAGTGAAACTGTTAATGGCAAACAGCACCAGATGTTAGACCTTGGCCCTTGAGTTTTGGCTAAGGAAGGATTCAGAGCTAAGACTCCAATACAAGCAAAAATTTGTGTAGAAAGTCGCAGAGGTAGAAGTGAGCCCTGGAGAAAGTGGGCCAGCTGGGCTGCATGGCCTCAGGGAGCAAGTTACAGAGGCAAAGCAAGGGCCTTGGCACTGAGGAGGGAGAAAGCAAAGGCGCACCCACACCTTGAGGGAGACCCACACCTTGAGGGAGGACGGGGAAGGGAAGGTGCAGGTGTGCTCTGAGCGTGCCAGAGCGAACGCTGGGTCCTCCATCGTAAGGCCTTCATCTGTTTCCTGAACGTGGGGTTTTAGGGGAGGTCTCAGGGGAGGATGTCCAAAGACTATTCACCAGCTTTCCGGGGGTCCTTTCAAGCCGTGGTCTCCACCAGTTTGGGGGCACCGGGGCAGGGTCATTAGTCAGTGCAGCTGGTCCTGATGACAGCCAGGTGGACCGGCTTCATCTGGTTTTGTTGCTTTTCTGAAACTGAGGCCTGGATGTCATTCCTAGTTTAACCTAACCTCTCTCTGGGGTCCACAGACCCCAGGCTTTGTTTCTAAGGTTATTTGTTGTGAGTCAGAACCTCATGGTCCTGAGGGCTTAATGCTTCGGGTAGCAGTCCTGCCTGGAAGTCCTGGGAGGCTCTCCCTCCTCTAAGGGCCCCCCACAAGACTAGCCATAGGCCAGGGGAGGGGAGCTCAGGGGAGGGTCCAAACTACGTGACCAGTGATGTGAAAGGTCAGGGGTCTAACCCACACGATCAAAGGTTTGCTGGGGGAGGAAAGGTCACCCTGGGGCGAGGTCCCACCCTACAGTACTGGCATTCCCAGTTTTGCCCATTGCTAGGCTTCCCACCTGGGTGACCTTCTGACCTGGCCTATCAGTCCTTCTCTGCTCCCATCTGCCGACTATATCAGAATCATTCGTGCCAGGTTGTAAATGATTTGTGGGTTTAGACCTCCAATTAATTTTAATTCTAAAAGAATTTGTCTAAATGAATCTTCAGCTGTTAAAGGGGGTGTATATAGAAGAGATATTTAACCTTCCTCTGGAAGCTTCAGTAAAACGCCGCACTGCTGGGTGTGACCAGGAAGGTCCTCGGGGGCTGCTCTTGCCCAGGGGTCAGAGTGAGCCAGGCACTGGGGCAGCCACCAGGCGCTGCTAGGGAAGTGAGTGAAGGTTGGGCAGCTAGGTGGGGAGTGTTTCTAGTCTCTGCTATCTGAGGAGAGCGCCCCTCAGTGGCAGATGAGCCAATTTGGGGGGTGATGGGGTTGGTGTGAGTGCTGTGGGTTCAGCTCTGAATGTGCCAAATGCAGACAGACTCCTAAGCGGAGGAAAACCGAGCCTCCTCCCCAGACGGACCTGATACCTCTCCTCTTCCCTCCACCCTGTTTCCTCTACTCTCATCCCCACCCTCAGGGTGGGGGACGGGGTTCATTTTCATCCCAAAGGCAGGGTTGGGGTGTGCATACTGGACCTTGGGCTTCCTCTCTTTCCATCTGGACAGAACTTAAAGCCCACGGCAACTTCCCGGCCCCACAGCGCAGTCCTCTGGCCTGTGGGGGCCAATGAACTACATGAGAAGGTTCTTTTGTGTGTGATCTGGGGAGCCATGGGACTACGTTTCTAAAGGAGAGATGTGCTGTGATTCAGAGAGAAAAGCTGAGTGTTTAAAGATCACTTGCTTTTGAACTACAGCTGATAAACAATTTGCAAGGCAAAAGTGGTATTCATTCAGTACAGATCAAAAAGTCACACTGCACTCCATGGCTTTGTAGCAAGTGGTTTCTCTCTGAAAAGGAAAAACAGAGTGGCTCTTCACAGAAGAGATAAAAAAGGCCCCATAATTAGGGGATGAATGAGTCACAGCTCTTAGTCACATTAAAGCCCAGATCTCACACAGGCGGTGATGATGTGGAAGGGGCTGTGCGGGGTAATTCAGAGAAACCCCCTATCTTAACGCTTCAGTTTCCCATGATTATTTTTCCGTGGCTCAATCCAGCGGAGACATTTTACCTATGGCACACAGGGGACTTCTGGCTTAGATGGTTGGCATTGTTAAGCCACCCTAACCGTCCTTCCCAGACAGCCCTACACACGCACCTGCCTTGTTTTCCTCGTTAATTTACCTTGTTCATTAGTGGCTACGGATGTTAGCTGGTCTGAGCTACAGGCAGTAGATGGATTCAGCAGGAAAGCAGCTTGATTATAAGTGATAGAGCTAAATGTGCCCAGTAGCAGAGTCTGTTACAAACACAAGAAATGCAGGAACCCAAAGAAAGCAAATGTATTCTTTCCTGTGGTGATTACTTCACCGTCATATGACACAGATCGAGCATTAGCACAAAACCACCAGCGCAGGAAAATTTGATAATGAGAAAGAACCAGGTGCTAAACTGCATCTAAAGATCAGCTCTCATTGTGATGAAACATTTGCAAATTGATCCTGCCTGTAACTTGAAGAGCTTTCTAGGAAGATTTTTAGAAGGCGTAGGCTTACGTTGGTATTATTTTTAGTATATCACAGAAAGTTTTATAATAAGTATGAATTACAAACAGGTTATATATTAGCCTCATAAAAACCTTACATTTTTGCTCTAGCTTTTTTTCTTTCTGCATTTCTGCCGACTGTGAGAATGAGAAGAGCTTTGGCGGGCCAGCGGTCCTTCTCTGAGCCCCCCGTGCTGTGGGCTCAGCATCCCATGAGTGTCTGGCATAACAGCATTTATAATAGTATTAGTTGGTGCACAACTTGCATCTGTTCATGTTTTCTGTGCAACTTCTCGCTCTTTTGAAGTCTTCAGAGTTTTGTAGTGAAATTGTTTGGCTGCTCATGCTGTATTTTAAATTTCTTTCTCTTGTTTTATTTACCAAACTTTGAAACCACTTCAGATTCACAAGATTCATCGAGATTCAGGAGACAATTCTCAGACAGGTGAGAATGCTTCAATTTCACTCTTTTACTCCCAGGCAGCATGTGTGGGGTCAAGTCTGAAACGTATTCTGAATTGCAAAGCCAGAACTGAAGTAGAATGGCTGGAAGTTTTTTGAATATTTATTCATGGCAACCCTTTCTACCCAATGCCAGCCCTTCCTGGTTTTCTGTTGCCGGCTAGAGACCGTCATGCAGATAAACGTAGAATGAGAGAGTGGCCCCCAAGTCCAGGGAGACGCACTGCTGTCACACTGTCGCCAGGCCTCCCTTGCTTAGCAGCATCAGTGGCTGCACAGTTAGAACATGGATGGGCCCTGGCCTGGGGGTCAGGAGCCCTGCCCACCTGCTCAGCTTCCCCTTTCCTCACCTCATAACTGGGGTAAGACTCTGACTGCCTGACCTTGGTTTCCTCAGCTATAGAATGATGACTTTTACATTGGGAAGGTCTGAAATTCTCCGATTAGAGGGGGAAATGTGTCTACTACCAAAGATTTAAAATTCTTGTTCCTGCACACATTCTCTCCCATTAGCGGCTTCCCAGCCACTAACGCCTCAAGTCAGGCCTGGGCTGTTGTGAGTTCCTCTCCTTGATTCCACGGTGGACCATATTTTCACCTACTCAGGAAGCCTTCCTGTGATCTTCCTGATCTTTGGTTTCTTATTTGTAAAGTGAATTAACATTGTTCATCTTGTTGTTAAGAGGATTAGAGGGGAAAAATGTACATTACATCTATCAGTGCCTGGTATTTAACTACTTAGCATCCTTCTCCCCTCCCCTACCTTTCTCTTCTCTTTCTCAGCTCTTCTCTCAGATATTTTAGTTTATTCCTTCTAACACTTACAGTAAGAGCATTATTTTAACTCACAAAATCTGTTACAAGCATTCTCATATCCTTTGTAGTGCCCAGGATGGTCTTGCACATAGTAGACACTCAATACTCACAAAACATTAATTTAAACCACCCCATCTTGAAAAGCACAGGCTCTCTCATTTATTAGCTCTTTGACCTTGAGCTGCCTAAACAATCTTTCCAAGTTTAAATTTCCTCATCAATTTAAACTTGTACTGTACAGAATTTAGAATTATTGCAAGACTATGTAAGACATGTCTATAAATATTAAATATCTAATAATAAACATTAAAGTAAATATTAAAATATTAAAGCACCATCTGGTGCACAGTAGGTACTCAGTACATTATAGCTATTTTAAAAATTGGTGATACTGTATCTTTTTTGCCTTTGAGGACAGCTATCTAAAAGTCCTTTATCCTTCTTTTTTCTGTTTTTGAAATTCATTCCACAAGTATCTATTGAGAGAATGAATACCAAATTCTTGTATTTAAATGGCTTATACTAAAGAATAATTTATCAAAACTTTAAATTTCTGTTGCTATAATTTCTCTTAATTTTAGCTGAGATAGTCAGGAATAAGCATTATTCATCTTTGAATAATTTCTTTTTTTAATATATTTTATTGACTTTTTACAGAGAGGAAGAGAGAAGGATAGAGAGCTAGAAACATCGATGAGAATCATCGATCAGATGCCTCCTGCACACACCCTACTGGGGATGTGCCCGCAACCAAGATATATGCCCTTGACTAAAATCAAACCTGGGGCTTTTTCAGTCCACAAGCTGAAGCTCTATCCATTGATCCAAACCAGTTTCGGCTTGAATAACTTCTGATAAATGATTTAGGATCCAACAAGGCAACCTGGGCCAACAGCTGTGAAACTAACCTCTTACTTTAGATTTATTTAGAAACTACATTTTGAGGAATTCCTATGCTCTTTGATCTTGAATTTAATCTTAAATCTTCACTAAGTTCAATTTAATTATTATCTGCAACACAAATATCAGGAATGTATATGATTAGTAAGTCCCTGAATAGGCTAAAAAGGAATGTCTTGCGAATGATCTGTTAGTTTCTGAGGGTTCGAAAGATGCCATATGATTTTAATAGTATTATTTAGAATGCCACCACCCACAGTTGTCTTTATAAAGAAATACAGAAACTCATATTTAAGGCTAGAAAATTTAAGGCAGAGTCTGGAAGACAAAAATAGGCAAAGGGATAGTAAATGGTTTATGTTAGATTATTAAAGGCAATGGTGTGCAGATTAATTTTATAATACTCTGCCTTTCAATTCATGCTGTAAAAATATAATTCAGGTTTAGTTACTGATTTAACCATTTTTAGTTAAATCAGATTTTTGAGGATACTAAAGAAAATGGTTAAAAAGGTGATCTAGAAAAGTGTCTAAGGCATATTATGATGTGAAAACAGCGTTATGACATGACCTGTGTGTGCCTAAGAAGGTGTATGTGCAAGTGCACAGATGAATAATAGCCGGCAGGAACTAAAACGTGGCCCACACTGCCCCAAGTGCTGCCATGAATTAGCTTGTTTACAACAGCCTACGAACGAGATGCTGGAACTGCCCTCACTATACAGATTGGGACACCAGAGGACACCTCCAGGGTTACACACTACTGGTTGGACAGTGGGGACTTGAATTTTGCCAGTTTGGCTCTGGAGCTGGTCCTTTGTACTACTACACTTTCTTACACCTCTCTCTCTTTTATGCCACTGGAAAGTTCTTGAAAAAAGCGTTATTTCTTCGTTTTTTCCTCTCTTGAAATATCATTTATTGGGTCTGAGAAATGCTGGAAGCTGCATGTATGACTCCCGTCTCAGCACAGTGGAGCAGGTCTGTTAGGAGTTGAGTTTCTCCCTTGCTCATGTGTGGTCCCCACCAGAAGCATACACCTGACAATGCATGTTTCTGCAGCCCTGACATTTTTATCCCCAGTCCTCACTGCTGGCATGGCACTGTTGCCTTAGATGTTGCAGTAATGGAACAGCACATTTTGAGTGTTAAATTCAAAGTCTGTAAAGACTTATGCAGAATTTACATGCTTTCAACCCCATCCCCCTTTCAGAAAATGGGGACAAAAGTGAGAGTTTAGTTTTTGCAAATTGTTGGACTATAAAACTTCTTTTTCTTCTCTTCCTTCCTGGGATTGGCAGTTTGCATCACTTGATGAAATCACATCCTTAGAAGAACATCTAGAGGCTCAACTTTTTAGGAAAAAAAGGCTTCCAATTGGTCCAAATTAGTTTCCCAAGTAAAATCAACTCTCTGTGGATTTCACTAGTATTTATTTCCTCAAATATAATAAGAACCTTCCATATCTAAACAATCAAGTGTATTGATACTTCATATCAGGATGAACCCCCCAAAATTTCCCCTAAATTTTAATGTTTATTTTAAAAGAGTTATTAGTGGGACAAAAGAATCCTTGATCATAGTGTAATGTGGTGCCACAAGGACAGGCATCGTTCTACAACTAATATGGCAGGAAATTCTGTGTGTGGTGAGAATTTGAAGAGAAAACGGTTTCCTAATTCTTAAAAATATTTTATAGTGCTTAAGAAGTGACCTTGATTTTCTTTGGAGAATGACGGGGAAATGTGTCCAAACTTCACTTGTGAATAAGCTGGTAACTAACCACTCCCCTTACTCATCTGAAATCCTTAGAGTCTCATTCATTCAGATACAAGAGCAGGAGGAGGGAGTCCATTGATGTGAAATCAATATCATCTCGAGGCAGTGACGGTAAGAAGTTTTTCAGATTTTCTTGACCTTTTTAAAGCATAGAAAATGACAGAAGAATATATAAAAGAATTCCTCAACATGTAAACAAATCCAAAGGAATAGAAAGTCAGCAACACTGGCTTCTTCCCCCATAGGCAGTAGACTTTTTACAGTCCATCTTCTCTTTGAAACGACTCTGTGCTTGATCCTTGCTGGCCTAAGCTGTGCTGGACCGTAACCGTCAGAGCAGGGGCTGGGTCACATGTGGCTGCTAGTGGCAGAGAGGGGACCAGAATCTTGGCTTCCTGACTCCACTGCAAACCCAGTGTTCAGTGTATGTGTTATACACCTTACTGTCCTTTAATAAACGGTCCCAGATAAACTGAGACAGAATTTAGCAAAATACTTTAGTTCAGTCAGGCCTAATTAATTCATTGGATTTTCAGGTGGATGGGAAGTCAAAGATGGTTCTGAGATTTAATTCCTATGAGCCTGAGAAGATAGAAGTAATATCTACAGAAACAAAAAAGTTTCCATGTATGGCTAGGTGGGGATTGAGAAGATTAGTTTTATTTCAGTGAAAATGTCAAAAAAGCTAAAATGCAAGATACCTACTCAGGGCTAGAGGTATGGATTTGGGTGTCCTAGAGAGGACAGATGAAGAGCCATGAGCAGAAGAACGTCTCTAATGTGTGTGTGTGTGTGTGTGTGTGTGTGTGTGTGTGCTGAGTCTGAGGCTTGAAAGTACACCCTCAGTGAGAGAGAGCAAGAGAAATAGGGCCAATGCAGCCAACAGGAGAGCTGGGAGTGAACCATCTGAGTACAGTGTCAGGTGAACCAAGAATAAGAGGGTAGCAGAAGAAAGGAGATGGCTAGCAGTATAAGTGCTGCAGAGATCAGAGAGCATAAGAGCTGAGAAGAGGCATTCAGCTAGTGTTTATTTGGCAAATGAGGATAGATTCTAGAGGTATGAGGAGAGGATGGTGAGTGACAGAAGGGAGAGAAGTGGGGTGGTAACTTAGGGGGGTAAATGGAAAGGCAGGTGAGGGACTTTTCAGTTCTTTAAGTCACATTGGGAAAGCTGAGTCTGAGGGAAGTGGCTGAACTAGAACTAAAGATGAGATGGATAACTCACAGAGTGAGATGGATACATCACAGGGCATGCAAGGGATTGGGGCCAAAAATGTAAGGAATGTGGACCGAAATATTTTCAGACGGACCGAGGATGTAGATATACAACATTGTAGATAGAAAGGATAATGAAGGAATTTCAACTAGATGAGCTCAGTTTTCTTAGTAGGGTTTGAGTTGCAATTGTCTTCTCCACAGAGCGTGGGAGTGGAGGGTCAGAGTGTGCCGTGTGGCTGCCCTGGCAGCAGAGAGGACCACAGAGGGCTGCGCAGCAGGCTGCTGTGTTGGTATTGGCTAGGTTAGGTGATCCCAGCTATAACATACAGATTCTGTCCCTCAGAGGAGTAGTAGGAAAGGGAGAACAGAGCTTTTAAAGTAAAGCTTCTACTTTTTGAATTTTGAACTGCATGTAAGGATTACCTATTAAAAAAAATAAAGTATTTTAAAATGAAAGTTTCTACTGATTAGAGCCAGAACCACCAGGGGTTCTGGGTATTAAGAACCTAAAGGCTCAGAGATGTGCAGTGCCAAATTCAGACTGAAGGGGCTCATTCTCTCCCCCATCACTTGCCTTTTCATTTACTCCCCTCCCACACTGCACAGTTACCTGTTCCATGCCAGTGGCTAAGGACTGGAAGTGATGGAACTGCCCAAGATGGGCTTTGGTGCCTTATGGGGAAGTGAGTCCTGTGGGATCATTTCGCTCTTGAGATGGGGTCCAGATCTAATCGACCTTCTCTAAAATTCCCCTTGTGGGCTGGGACTCATAAGGCCTTCCTGCCACCAAAGTTCCAGGCCAGACCATCTTTTCCAAGCAGTGGCCGAGCTCTTACCCTCTCAGGATTAAGAGATGGATGAATGCATTGCTTTGTGGGGGACAGTAGTCCTTCGAGAGCCAGGCCCCCAGGTCTGGGTGGGCTTCTTCGCTGCACTCAGCCAAGCTGAGCGCCACCACCAGACACAACTTTCTTGACTTCTCCCCAGCACCAAGCCTGCAGAACCGTCGCTACCCATCCATGGCAAGGATCCATTCCATGACCATCGAGGCCCCCATCACTAAGGTGAGTGGCAGCTGCTGCCTCTACTCCAGTCAGGGTTACCCAGCACTGGGCTGTTTTGAAGATAAAATGAATGACATACCACGATATCATAGTTTACAGTCTAGCAGAGAAAATATATATTAAACACAATAAATAAATATAGTTATAAATTACAAAAGTTGCTGTAAAGGGAAACAGTTTATGAGAGGAAATTAGATCAGGGCCTTATTTCGGGTGGCGAGAGGGGTGATCAGGAAGGGTCTGTCTGTAGAGGAAATAACGTTTGACATGAGACCCGAGGCATGCAGAGACATGGAAGACGAGAGGGAGAAGAGGATTTGAGGCAGCAGACACTGCAGGGGCTGAAGCCTGGGGTGAGCAGAACAGTTGAGGACCTGAAAGAGGTTGAGTGGCTGGAGCTGGCGAGAGAGGGAGGAGATGGTGACATGGAGCTTGGCAGGGCTCAGTTCATTCTGGCCAGTCGGGCCATAAGGAGTTTAGTGGTTCCCAATGCACCAAAATGAAACTATAAAGAGTTTAAAGCAGGGAGTGACATGGTCAGATATGCAGAGAATGGATCGGAGATGACAAGAGTGGAAGAGGGGCCAGTTAGGCAGCTTTTCCAGAATTTCAGGCAAAAAATGGTATTAGCTATACTAGGATTATAACTGATCAGGGAATATTTAGGGGGAGAATCAGTCTGACTTGATTAATTACATTGTCATGGTGGGAAATTAAAGGCTTTTACTTTGAGCACAGGATGGACAGGAGTGGTTTCCTACTGCAGTGTGGAAGCCAGAGAATGGAGCAAAGCTCTTTGTCTTTCTCGGTTTTGTTTGCTTACTTGCTTTGGGGAGAGGAGAATGAGTTTGGATTTGGACATGTAAGATACTCCCATGGATATGTCAGATAGGCAATTGAATACACAGGTCTGAAGGTCAAAAAGAGTTCAGAGCTGAGATATAAATTTGAGAGCCCTTGGCATACGGATGATGTGTCCAAAATCATGGAAATGCGAGCTCATCTCTGGAGGCCTGTAGAGTGAGAGGAAGGCCCAGCATCAACCCCTGAGGAACTCCACCCTGTAAGGGAGCTGCAGGAGGACCAGCCAGGAGCCTGGAGAAATGCAGTCAGTGAGGTGGGACAGACACCCAAAGGGGTGGGTGAGCAGCATTCCTCATTTAGAAGGGAGTGGTGGCGTGGACATCATCATCCAATTTCTTTTGGATTTCGGTAGATGGGAAGTAGAATCCTAATGACCTCAAATTTTTTTTCTTTCTTTACTTCCTTAGGTTATAAATATAATTAATGCAGCCCAAGAAAACAGCCCTGTTACAGTAGCAGAAGCCTTGGACAGAGTTTTAGAAATCTTACGGACCACTGAACTGTACTCCCCTCAGCTGGGCACCAAAGACGAAGATCCTCACACCAGCGATCTCGTTGGAGGTCTGATGACTGTGAGTGATGAGGATAAACCAGAGGTTAATGTGCTCCAGACTACATGCAGCATGTACAGTACTTATACCTGTTGTATGGACAAACCAGAAACATCACAATTTCTGTGGGTGGCATTAGTCAAGGAATCTTGCATTTATCTCTCTCTATAGGAGCTTTGCAAAACTGACTGACCATAGCAGGGGAGACAGTCCTTCAGAATTCCTGTTACACAAAGGCGATCCCAGGCAGTTGGCTGATATGCATGGCCCTTGTCTTTCTTCCCTTGACCTGGCACAGTATTCGGGTGAGGTTATGGCCAGTCTCCTTGGATCGAGGCTCTTTATGTAAAAGAAAGGGTTTGTACTTAGACTACAGCACTATTTTCCAAAATTTTAGCTTGTAGAACCCTTTCAGTAAAGGCTTCTATGGAAGTTCCCTCTCTAATTGGATAAAGCAGAGGGAGCTGCTCTGGCTTGGCGGGGCGGGGAGGAGGCTCCCTGCCAGCACACCACCCCCATGGCAGCTGATTTCCAAAGACTCATCCTGTTTTGCTGTGATCTATTTGGCCATAATCATCATGAGCAAGTGAAGAAAATTCAAATTACTCATCTGTGCTCCTTATCAGAGGTGGGAGAATCCTTTGGGAGAAAAACAAAGTCCAAGAGTCATCTATGAGTTTTATTCTAAAGGCTGGCATTTAGCCCTACCACCAATACTGAGTGTTGACTAGCTTTCTGACCCCTTCTAGTTCCAACCAAAAATCTATGATGAGCCTGCAATCTGAGAATCTAATGTTCCCTGCCCCAGGGCTGGCCTCTGTTGCCCCTCCCAGTGCAGTGCAGACTTCAGTTAGAGGCGGCAGCCTGGGTCTTTCAGGGGGCGGCCCCTTCAGCATACAGCCATCCCATCTTAGTTAGGGTTCCTCTCCAGGTCATGCTATGAGGAAGCAGATCAGGATTCCACCTCTTTTTATGAAGCAATAGGGAAGATGAGAAAGAAAGGCAAAGAAGAAACAAGGAGTCCTCTGTGATATGTCTTAGAGGAGGGGCCATTGTAACTTATCTTTTATTTGTTTGTAAAAAATTAAGCTCTTGGCCTAAAGATCCAAGGTGTGACTTCAGAGGAGCCCTTCACTGACGCTTTAAACCTCAGCACACACTTTCTAGAGATGACAATTATAAATTATACAAACAAGTATAAAAGCTAAAAACAGTAGGTAGATGGATAGATGAAGGATAGGAAGATGAAGGATAGGAAACTGAGATGCAAGAACATCTGGGACTAATTCAAGTCCAGGAGCTTAGTAAAGGCTGAACATTGGAATCCTGCCCAGTCCCTATGCTGTCCCTCCAAAGACCTCAGTCCAAACACTTTTCTTTTAAAAGTTAGCAATGATGCTAATGTTGCTAAATAGGAAATGCAGTTAGAAAAAAATCAATTCAGATATTGGTCAAAAATTAGCTCAAGCTTTTTAAGGCTTTACATTAAGGAATTCCCAAATGTGGCCTATGGCTTTGGCTCCCTAATAAGTAAATCAAACAACATAGTCCCTATGAGAGTAAGGAGGGTCCCTTCGAAATCACATGCATCCAAACCAAAGCAAGTTCACTTCTGTGATTTCACAAATGTGGCTTCAAAATTCCAGAAGAGAAAGATGGCATGAGAATAGAGCCAACTCACAATCCAGATGTGAGCAGAATGTAGTCATTTCCATTTTATTCTCAATTCTCCACCTCCTGAGGCTAAGAGCCATGGAAGGGAGACTATCCTGTGTCTTGTAGCTATTGTTCTGATTTAATTTTGAGCTTTAATTTGCGAGTTCCAGATTGACTGAATTACTCATTATTCAAATCTCTTTGGCTAATTAAAGAAACGAAAATAATGCCGGCATATACAACATGCTTCTAATAGCATCTTTCTTTATTCCAGGATGGCCTGAGGAGGTTGTCAGGAAACGAGTACGTGTTCACTAAGAGTAAGTTGCCATAGAACCCCTTGTTGTCTCTAGCCCGTGCAGGCCCCAGTGTTGTGATGATTTGGTGCGGGGAGGACCTTGGTGTTACTTCCTGTTGGTCTCATTGCAATTTAAGCATTTCTATGGTCTCTACATTTGAAACCATGTCTCATAATTGAAATTACTTATCTGAACACGGTCAGAATAAGGATTGCAATTTTCTATACATTTAAGCAGACTGTTAAACTGAATTGTTTTTCTATTTGGGGGCCTTGGAATTTCATAATGTAAGAGAAGAGCCCTGAAGTGAGCATCTTCCTACCCTTGGAGTTTAAGGCTTTCTCTTTATAGTA
Organism: Pipistrellus hanaki; assembly: GCF_964339955.1. Taxonomy (NCBI): domain Eukaryota; kingdom Metazoa; phylum Chordata; class Mammalia; order Chiroptera; family Vespertilionidae; genus Pipistrellus; species Pipistrellus hanaki. The sequence goes on from NC_140506.1 coordinate 36,778,855, forward strand.
GCAGATAAAGACAGCAGATGCTCAAGGGCGCCCAGGACTCCACCATTAACCCTCTCCCTCCTCCTTTGCCACCCCATCTGTTTGCTCAGATGTGCATCAGAGTCACAGTCACCTTGCAATGCCAATAACCATCAATGATGTCCCCCCGTGTATCGCTCAATTACTTGATAATGAGGAAAGTTGGGAGTTCAACATCTTTGAGTTGGAAGCTGTTACACATAAAAGGTATGTAGCTTCTCTGGCTGCTGGCAGAGAGGACTAATGGCCAAGCTCAAGACTCCACATTGGAAACTTTGAGGGAGACACAGCCCTTGCAGCGTCTGTTCCTTTCGTGCTGTCCTGGAGGAGTATCGCAGAGCAGAGACGATGGCCCCTGAGTGAGCTCCTTTATGGAGGGAGTATTAGTGGGTGAGGTGTGGGATCAGCCTGGTGATGACCCCGGATGAGGAAATGCTGAGTCCTTTTCACATCTACGCAGGTCATTCCTTTGTGCTAATGAGGCAAGAGCTCCAAGCATTCTCAGCCCCAGATTTGAAGCCCCATCTTACAAAATGAGTTTGAGTGTACTGGAGACTTCTTTTTTATTCATCCTGGAGACTCAGAAAGTCCTCTTCTATAGTAGGAGGCTATTTCTTCCAGGGTGTGGATGTGAATGCCTCACACCTGTAAATAAATAACATAAGACAGAACTTCGCTGAGATCACACAAGCCATTCCTCTTGTCCTTAGGCTCAGTAACTGCTTCAGGGGACATAAAGGAAGTTCAGAGCTGATGTGGAAGTGGAGATGGGGAGGAACTTCCAGGGACCTTTCTTGGCTGTCAGAGCCACTGAAGAGCATATGACTTAGAGATAATCTGGAAGTCATTCAAACTGACCACCGTTGAGGCACTTAGTTGCAAGAAGTGGCCAGTGAGGAGGAGATGTTGTAACGGGGAGGAGATGTTTTTATGCCCTGATGCATGTGGAATAAGCATCAGAAGAAAAGTGCCTCCATTCCTCAGTATCATCAACGCAAGCAGTTTCTGGACCAGTGAATACAATGACTCAGGGTTTGTCTTCCTTTTTTCCAGGCCATTGGTTTACCTGGGCTTAAAGGTCTTTTCCCGGTTTGGAGTGTGTGAATTTTTACGCTGTTCTGAAACGACTCTTCGGGCTTGGCTCCAAGTGATTGAAGCCAACTACCACTCCTCCAATGCTTACCACAACTCCACCCATGCCGCGGACGTCCTGCACGCCACCGCCTTCTTCCTGGGGAAGGAGAGAGTGAAGGTAGAACTTTAATATCACGATCTAGTTTCCTGCCTAGACAAATTTTTTTTTCTTTTACTATAAAATTGGTCATTTGGTGTTGTAAAGACATAGCCTTTTCTCATAACCCTCCCCTCCCCCAAATGCCTAAAATGACTATTATGCCACTATTGAGCCCTCTACAGGTCTAGCCGATCTATGAACCCATTCTCCAAGTGTTTACTTTGTAATAATTACTTAGAGGCCAATATTTAATTATTATAGCAAATGGTTACTAGGTCTAGCAGTTAAGTTTTAGGATCGGAATTTGGCCATTGGTAAATTATGACCCAGATAGTAAAGCTCTTTCAGGACTACATATTTGCATACATGTGTGTGTGGTGTAGGAATGAATATGTATATCCTATATTAATAACTGTGTAATTCATATTGAGTTCCATGTCCCCTTGTCTTACTTAGAAGCCAAGACTATCGTGTACAGGTGCTGATGTGCAGGGTAGCCCTATGTACACCCATGTACAGCTGGCAAGAGATCCCCATCTTCCCTCCTTCCTATCACCATTGGCACAATGAAGCTTTTAATTCCTTTGCTACAATCAAAACTGAAGCTTAGACTGTAGATACCCCTGGTAGAAGGGCTGTATAGAGACTGAAATTTGTATCAATCTGCAAATGCCTGACATTATATATAGATATATATAAGCTCAAAGGCCTGGTACTTAAGGAGAAGCATGGTAGTGAGATAGGTAGAGGGGTATTTTCTTCTGTTTTGCCAAATCCTGGTATTCGCTTTCTTGAGCAAGAATGTAAAGAATGTGTTCCAAGAATGAAGCTTTTGAAGATTTTTGTATCCTACTTTATTTATTTGTTTGTTTGTTTATTTATTTTAAAATTATATTTGTATTGATTTTTTACAGAGAGGAAAGGAAAGGGATAGAGAGTTAGAAACATCGATGAGAGAGAATCATCGATCAGCTGCCTCTTGCACACCTCCCACTGGAGATGTGCCCACAACCCAGGCACATGCCCTGACTGGAATCGAACCTGGGACCTTTCAGAAAAGTACAGCTTAAATGCTTGATAAATTAGGGAATGCTTAGTCACTTTATTATCTCCCTCCCCTAAAATAAGAATTTTTGTTTACTAATGCATTCAGACTCTAGTTGAATTTCTCAAATAGTAACAGAAACAAGTCTAAGACTAGTAATACTCTTACCAGTCATCCCTGCCAGAGAATCAGAATTTAGGAACCGTGGAGAATTGGGCTGGAAGGGGCTCCTGAGTGCAGAGGCTGAGTCAGCAGCCCACTGCTTAATCCATGTGAGGGGCTTCGAGTGAGATTTATCCCTGAGGCCTCTTCCGCCAGAACTGCTGCCACTGACAGTCAGGAAAAAATGTTTTTACCAAATTCCCACGTCATCTGTTGCCCCTAACTTCTTTATACATTAAAGCTAAAATTCTTTTTATTTTTTAATATATTTTATTGATTTTTTACAGAGAGGAAGGGAGAGAAATAGAGAGCTAGAAACATCGATGAGAGAGAAACATCGACCAGCTGCCTCTTGCACACCCCCTACCGGGGATGTGCCTGCAACCAATGTACATGCCCTTGACCGGAATCAAACCCGGGACCTTTCAGTCCGCAGACCGACGCTCTACCACTGAGCCAAACCGGTTTCGGCTAAAGCTAAAATTCTTAATGTCACTGTGACACAGCTCCACAGCCTCAGCCCCGCCATAGATATGCCCTTCAATTCATGATGGACTCTGTCTGTTCCCCACTTACCAGTTCCCTGGCACACTGCAGTGGGAAGTCGGGATAGCCATGACCCTTTTGGTCTTCTATGTGAGTGAATAACTTCAGACAAGGATCTGTTCAGAGGCCGATCTGGAAGGGAGTCCATTCTGGCCAATCTGCACCCAGTCAGCATCCAATAAGTGATTATCAAATAAATGAATTCATAAAGGACAATGTCTTATAAAACAACAGCCCATTTGATAACTCTTTCCTAAAACTGTGAACTGAGAAAGAATTTGTATCCCCCGATCTCTGCTTCATGTTCTTTAATAATGAGAGCTTTAGAGAGAGGGCTACCCTTTTGGCCTTTACCACCTGCCAGCCCAGAGCTGTATTTTGTCTTTAATAGCAAGAGTTCCCCCCCCCCCACACACACACACACACCCTCTTCACCTCAGTTTTCCTGGGAAAATTCTGCTCACTCTTGATCCTCTTGTACTGCTTGGTTCTAATCCTTTTACCTTTATCAGTAGAGCTGTGTTATATCTGTGCCATTTACTGCCACACTCTCACTCTTTTCAGAAGTATGCAAATAAAATGAGTAATATCTGTGGTTATAGGCCACTTTCTGCTCTGCCACTCCTGGGAGAGAATCATGGCAATACCACATGGCAGGCATTGAAGAGGCCTGTTTGCCTTCTTCCTACAGAAGATCGGGAGTGAATGGATTCTGGGGGGAAATTAGATATCCATTTTATCCCTCCAAATAATTCACAGCACAGCAAGGTGATGCAATGTGCTGAGTAGACAGCCTCTCAGCTTCGAGGAAGTCAGAGAAGGCTCCGTGGACTGGGGAGAACATTCTAATCGCAACTCCCCAAGTCTGCCCCTCCCGAGAGACAAGGATGAGTAAATCTCCTACATCCAGTGGGTAATGCTCAACCTTGCCTCCCCTCACCCCAGGGAAGCCTGGACCAGCTGGATGAGGTGGCAGCGCTGATTGCTGCCACAGTCCACGATGTGGACCATCCCGGAAGAACCAACTCTTTCCTCTGCAACGCAGGCAGTGAGCTTGCTGTGCTCTACAACGACACGGCCGTCTTGGAGAGCCACCACACGGCCCTGGCCTTCCAGCTGACGGTCAAGGACAGCAAATGCAACATCTTCAAGAACATTGACAGGTAGGCTGTACTTGGGCTCCTGTGCTCAGGTTTCTGGAGTGTTAAGTAGGATACTCAGTTTCCCCTAACTTCTCTAGTACTTAGCTTCCTCTTAGGGGCAGGAGAAGGGGAAGTAAGGACACTTTGTACCATTGTGTCAGATAGTAAAATAATAACCTTGCCTTTATAAACTTAATTGTACTTTTCAGGCTGCTTTCATCTTTTTAAATCTCATTTAAATGAGTTCAATGAGTTCATGAAAATGTTTTATACACAGCAATTCTGTGAATACTGACTACAGTACTAATAACTATAATAGATGTTTTTACCCTTGCAGGAGGACATCTGTCTTTTGTGTAACTCAAGGAAAATGTATCCTTCCCTGTCTTTCCCTGGCTCAATCCTTGGCCACTTAAAATCCTAACTCACGAGGAGACAGTATCTACAGTCCCAGCAGGGCTGCTGGAGCCCAGGCACTGGACAGGTTTCCCCTAATTGTTTGTCCTCTCTTCTGGGGAGAGTTGGCCAAGTGTGAACAGATAGGAGCAATTCCTCCTGCCTGTCACAGCCCTGCAGTCAGGCTCTGTTTGTTTCCCACAGAACACCAGCCAGACTGGGGAGCGGGCTCCTTTGAGAGGGCAGAGAGCACAGAGCTCACCGAGGCCTCAAGCCCACTCGTCAGCCTCGAGGGTTGTTTTTAAAACTTTCACAGAAAGAATTCTTTCCAACAGCCGATTTTATTCAGCTGCAAGGTGGAAGGAACCGGACAGTGATTTGGGGCAGGACTATTCCATCCATTACAACTTCTAATTGTAACTCAGAGGATTACTTATTAATGAGAAAACCTTCTTATAATGCCATCGCAGAAGGAAATAATTCAGTCTCGAATGGCATTTGGTCCTGTCCAAAACATTCATGGTGATATGTGATCCACACCCAAAGGTCCTTAAACTTGGTCCTGTCCAAAATGTGAATAGTTAATATAGATCCTGCTGTCCACTAATATTCAAATTCCAAACCATCTACCTAACCCTATGTGTCATGACTGGTGCAAGAAATGTAATTATTGGCAATACAGTCAGTATACAATTATTATATCAATAAAACCTGTATTAATTATTGTTTTTTACATATTAATCCTATAAACCAAAAGCCTAATACATGCTATGGGCTATCTGAACCCAAGGACATTTCTGAAGTGTGGACGTTTTGGACAGGACCAAAGCCCACTCACCATCCTCTAAGGATCATGGTGTCTGCCCTGCACGCCCTAGGCCAGCTCCTGAGGTGCTGTACTAGCCTTGTAGGGAAGGGACTTGTCATTTCCTTCCACCTCGACCTCACTGTTTGATGTTACCAAGATAAGGTACAAAGGAATCACCTTGTAAAATAAGTGTCTACCATATGACAGGTGTATATATTCACTCATAAGTCACATGAGGAAGGGTCAACTGTCATTGGGGAAAATGGAACAGTGTCAACAAGTCCTGGTTTCATGGGAAGATGAGCAGGTAAACTATTGTGATTTGCAGTCATTTCTTAACTCTGTGCCCAGCTCCCTCCTAAATTGTGGGAAGTGAGATGAAACCGTAGCAGAACAGTTCTAATTCGGGACATGATGTGAACAGGGCTCTCTGTCTTCTGGTTATTTTAGGAACCATTATCGAACACTGCGCCAGGCTATTATTGACATGGTTTTAGCAACTGAGATGACAAAACACTTCGAACATGTGAACAAGTTTGTGAACAGCATCAACAAACCAATGGCAGCTGAAGTAAGCATTTCTCATGTAATAAGATACATCAGAGTATATTTCTATTAGAGTCTTTTCTCTCTCTCGAATGCAACATGGTTATTTGCTTGAAGTTGGTAAGAAAGAGCTGAAAGTACTGACCACTTGTTTTCCTTGGGGTCAAGAATAGATTGACAGTGTCCAGAGCAACTCCGAGGTCCTTTAAGGAAGGTCCCGGATAAAACCAGCGGCAACAAAAGGAGGTAGACCCAAAGGATAGGATGGAAGGCGCCTGCCAGCAGCACACCAGCATAAATGGTTCTATTTAAGAGATCCATGCCCTTTCTAATTCTGTTCTTTGACCTGTAGACCTCAATGTCGGGTGTTTTAAAGATCTCTATTCCTGCTGGTTTGCATTAAAAGCACATCAGTACCTAAAGACTACATACAGCCCAATTGGAAGTGATTAGTTGCAAACAAAAGCCCAAGTTGTTTTTCCTCTAAAATTTACTGATGTACCTTGGACCTGTGTTAAAGACCCTATAAACTTGAGATTGGGGAACATGGATAGAAAGTTCACATCTCTTGTTTAAAATGAGATAAACTGCCCACCCCATAAAGTTAGAAAAGCTTTTTGCTCACTCCTGTTGAGCGGGAGAGGTTGCATATGTGGATAGTGGATGTCTTAAAAGTAACTGGACAATCAGTAAGGAGACTACGTGTGTAAGACCCTACCACAGAACAGCCTGGATCGAAGGACAGTGTCCACCTCACCTGTGTCCCATGTCCCAGAGGTTCCACAGCACACTGCCAGGGTCTCTCCTTCCACAGAGGACTTATGGGGACGGGGGAAGGAATCGGGGATTTAGGAGGGAAAATTATAGAGAATCATAGAATTTAGTGTTGGGAAGGTCATCTATCCAAGTAAGATTTATTACAGTATCTTCCCAGTGCTAAGTAATAAAAACCAGAACCTTCAGAACATAATTCTGCCCATTGATGGTCTAATAAATAGGCCCAGTCTCAAAACAATACAAACAAAAAAACCTTAAATGTCATGCCGTCCTTCAGCTTGGCAGAGCTCTGGAGAGCTAATTAACTGTTCTCACACAATTAATTCAATGGTATCTTTGAAGGTAGAGAATAGCTATCAATCTTCCAGACTTTGCATATAACAGGTGTGTTGTTGCATTAATGTAAGCCTACTCATGGACCTGGCCGCTTAGTTCATAACCACTAACATGTATGATCAGTCTTTTTAAACATGCTAAACATACCCTGGCCCACCTTTTGCTCCTAGAACCCCCAAAGCTTATATGGTTCACACTCTGAACTACCCAATCAGAAGAACAGCCAGGAAAGCATACGTGGACACATCCACTAAGAGAAAGAAAGAAAAAGTAGGAAGAAGTGGGTGAGTAGGAGAGAGAGGGAGCTGGAAGGTATAACTAGAAGTAAGTGAAGAAATAATTGAAGGGTCACACATGTGTTATTACCCCATCTTTAATGTATTAAAAAACAAAATTTTGCTTTTACACATTTCCTGGTAAAACTGGGAGAAAAGCTCTTCTCCTTTAAGATTACAAACCGAATTACTAAAAACAAAACAAATCTGCATATAGCAGTTCCCTCTGGGAAGAGGATGGAAGTGGGGGAGTAGGTGAGTAGTGACCGGAATGTTGACCTTGTACACTCTTAAGTTTTTATGTTGCTTGAGGGTTAAGAATATATCAGAGTATTATATATGAAATTACTGATAAGAAAACAGCCTTCTCTGAGTCAGTCGTGCCTCAGTGTGCCCTAGTGAGGCCATCTAATGCCTGGTCAGTTAGCCCTTGTGGACCCACCATCATCTTGAACTAATCCTCATCCGGCACTGTTTTCCAGATTGAGGGCAGCGACTGTGAATGTAACCCTATTGGGAAGAACTTCCCTGAGAACCAAATCCTGATCAAGCGCATGATGATTAAGTGTGCCGATGTGGCCAACCCGTGCCGCCCCCTGGACCTGTGCATCGAATGGGCCGGGAGGATCTCTGAGGAGTACTTCGCACAGGTACATGCCACAGTGGGGGAGCATTTCCTCTCTCCGGGAACGGCCTGGCGGCACAGCACTCCAGGGATTCTCACTGCCACTTAGCTCATTACTCCTCCTGGAAGGAACCTCTGGCTCCCTCAAGAGACTGATGTGGCTGGTCACCAACCAAAGTCTCTCTGGGGAGGAGAAATAAACTTAGCCTTTGGAAGTATCTTTTCATCCTCAAATTGTTAGATCCTGAACTAAAAAAAAAGGAAAATCCTTCATTCACTAGGTTATCACCATAGTACATTATGGGGAAAACAGACACAAGCCATGGGTAGCTCATCATGTAGTAGAGGAAAGATGTAGAAATAGATAGGTCCACACAATAGTTTAAAAAAAAAATCTCTAAGGGAGGTCTATGTTAAGTGCTAATTCAGAAAGATTTTTTTCCCCCCTAGATAAAAGAGGGGCTTTGTGGAAATGATGTTAGAGCTGTTTTGTTGTTAAGGATTTAGAAATGTGGAAATAAGAAAGGACGTTCTAGGAGAACAAAGCATTATCAGCAAAATTAGTAAGGAGGGGGAAAATCATAATTTTTATGTAAGGAGAGCAACAATATCTAATTCACTTTGGCAGTACAAAGAAGTTAAGATAGAAAAATCCAAAAATAGTAGACTGCAAGATGCCATCTGAAATATAGGCCTCCTTCCAGGGAAGAGGCTCTGAGGACTGATGTGTGTGTACGTGTGGCAAGAAGACAAACGCACTAGTACCATGTTTCCCCGAAAATAAGACATCCTCCGAAAATAAGACCTAGCGCAACTTTGGGAGAAAAAATTAATATAAGACACTGTCTTATTTTTGGGGAAACAGGGTAGCTACAAGTAATGCAGGGGGAGGGCCTCCATGGGTGTAAGGTACTAGTACCTCTGAGGTTCATCAGCTGTTAATGACGAGCTGATGACATCTGAAAGGGCCAGCGAGGGGACTGGCCAGCTGAGGACCCAGTAAGCTAGCTGCAACCTTCAAGGCTGGGAAGAGAGCCCCTGAATTGAAGGAAAGGAGGACAGGCAGTTCTGGGCTTGCCAGAAAGAAAAGGAAAAAACACCCAACTAATCTTTGAACAACAATGGATATTTCATGGCGTCTGGACCGACTAACCTGAAATGCAGAGTCCACAGCTGCTTGGAGGTGGTTAATGGACCCACAGAGAGGGCCTGAACTCTTACTCCTAGTTATTCTCCAAGTGTGTGAACGGAAATGGCAAAGAACCGCTTAGAGTTCTCTAATGTAGCTCCTTGTTTAGGTGTCCTTTTCCCAAAAAGGAATGCACTACTGTTCACAAGACAGTGTGACCTAAAAATCAAAAGTTACAAATGAGGCTCCAATCTGCTGGCCTCGGGCTCAACACGTCGCCAGGTAATATGGATCTTAATATTCAGCTCAGTGAATTACACCTTACACATATAAACACATATGCCAAATGTGCAAAATACTCAGATGTACACATACCTTGAGCCAACTGCCTGACCAATACCCAAATCTGGTACACAAACATAGCTTGTCAGTTACTCTTTCGAGTAAAAATAGTTTTCCTGAAGGAAAAAAGGCTGGTTCAGCTGGAATGCATGTGTGCTTTTCCACAAGACAACCAGCATCGTGTAGAGTGCAGCACAAGGGCTTTATGAGTATTTTGTCACACAGTATTAAAAAGATGTAAGTCAAAGGCCCAAATTTAGAAAGATTAATTCTTACTGCTTCAGTGAGGATGTTTTTAAGTGAAACTGGCTTTCTTTTTAAACTGCAAGCAGGTGACAGTGAATAATACAATGACTGGAGGTACAATTATGTTAAGGTATCAGCAGTTTTACCCATCATTACTTCTGTACTCTCAGTGTAAATGTCAAGTCGTATTATTCATATTACTTTGAAAATAGTATTGACCTTGCTTTGTAGTGAAAATAGACCTCAGAAATGGGGGTATGAACCCCAAGATGATCAATGCTTTGGGGGGGGAGGGGTAATAGCATAAGAGACTTGAAAGTCAGAAGATCTGAATTTAGTTACTGCATCTCATCAGGTAACTGACTTACATATGTCCCAGGACCTTGCTGAGCCTATTTTCACAGGGTGTTTGAGGCACCAGAGTGCACTGTGACCGTCTGTATGTGCCCTAGAGCCCTGTGTGTTATGTCTTCCAGACTGATGAAGAGAAGAGACAGGGACTCCCTGTGGTGATGCCAGTGTTTGACCGGAATACCTGTAGCATTCCCAAGTCACAAATTTCCTTCATTGACTACTTCATAACAGACATGTTCGATGCTTGGGATGGTAAGATACTTCCTGTTTTGTCATCTACACTAAATATTATCCTTTATGATGATTACCGTTAACAACACAGACTGGGCCTAAAGGTATAAATGAAATGTTTTGTGTATTTTTTTTAAAATCAGCTGCCTGTGGCCAGGTATGGTGGGGTGCTAGTATAAAAAAGACTCAATGAGTGTTGGACAAATAAGTCTTTACCTCTTCCAAGGACCTCTCCTAAAGCTTAAAGCAGTTTTATTCTATCATTGGAAAAAACTTCAGTAAGAACACAAAATGTATTAAGTCTACTCTAAATCATATTCTTTTGGTAATGGCTTTTCAGTTTTTAATTAAAAGGACCTATTTATATTTCAGAAACTAATGCTGTGTGTTCATGTGCAGCCTGAGGTCTAAACTAGGGCACTTCTGATCCCAAATTTGTCCCACAGAGCCCTGGATCTAACTTAACAGGCTTCTTTTGATTCTTTTATGTCCTTGCAGCCTTTGCACATCTGCCAGCACTGATGCAACATTTGGCCAATAACTACAAACACTGGAAGACATTAGATGACCTGAAGTGCAAAAGTCTGAGGCTTCCATCTGACAGCTAAAGCCAAGACAGAGAAGGGGACCTCTTTCTGTCAAGGGCATGTGAATCACAGTAGTGTAAACAAGAGACTTTCCTTTATAATGAAAATGACAAGTGTAGGTCAAGGAGCTAATGTTTAATATTTGACTTGGAATCAAGTCCCCAGATTTTATTTTTACAAAGTTATGCTCCATGAAAAAAAAAATGTTCTTTATAAAATCAGTGACAGAACAAACCCATGGCAAATCCCTTTGCCATGCTGTCACCCTGTGTGCACTCATCAACCATGGAGATGAATGACTGTAACTAGAAGGACATATACAGCACAGACTTGGTGCCTCTGAGCCCATCTCCCTGGATGGTGACCAAGTAGCTTAGGTAGAGTTCAGCTCATATCTTACCATAAAAATCACCATCACTGTTTTGCTTGACTATTTTCCACAAGAGCTTCAGTCTGGTGGATTCATACTATCTAAGAAAAACTATATATAAAATGAACTAGGACCAAATTATTGATAAACAAGTTAGCTTCACTGGCTAAGTGTTTCTTCTGATTGATGTTATGACACCCAAGTTAGAACCCAGCCTTGGCCTGTTGAGTGCCTTCGAGTCTGGTAGCAGCTGCCTATATCCCTCTCTCCTATAAAAGGAATTAATTCATCTTAACAGAAAGCCATCCATGATGGGGAAGGGAGTGACATTCTGTCTTGGGGGACTCTATGAGATCCCCTTATTTCTGGTTAATAGAGGCAGTCACAAGGCACTATAGTATTATATAAAAGCCATTAAATCTGAATGCCCTGGGACAAGCTTTTTTAAAAAAAGAAAAAATTTATATACATTTGCTGTTGAAAATTTTTATGAAATCAATCTAAATTTTCTGGATATAAATCAACCAAGTATGTTGTATCATGTACCATCTCTGTGTATATATTTGGGGAGGGGATTTGGGAAGTTTCAAGGTTCATATGTTTTTAACCTATGTGTATTTGCAATCATGTCATTTTCCTTTAACGATGTAAAAATATTGCAAGATGTGTAAATATATTGAAAATAGACATATGAGGAAACAGTAAATATTATTAATTGTATGCTAAAGCTTCTAAAGCACAAGTGCATATTTTTATACAGCTCTTTTCACAACTTTCTGTGATCTACATGAAGTCAGACTTGAATATTTTTTCCTTTTATCAGTCAACCCTTCTCTATGTATTATAAACTCAGTAAACAAAATATCTTCATTTTTCTTCCAAATTCTTTGTACTCATGCTGCATTTTTTAAGAGATATAAACAGAGACTGAATTAACTGAATCGGTAGATAGTTACTTTTTTCAAATGAAAATTGGAATGCAGAAAACTTGGAATTAGTACATGGGGAAAAAATGTCTTATCATTACATAATGTGCCAATATTTTTTTAATGTTTTATACCAAAAATGGAAACATATATGACAATTCCATGCAAAGAAGTGTATCTAAATTATTTTAGGTAAGAAAACTTGCTTAGTCAGGACAGCAGCTAGCGTTGTGTAATAATGCTGCATTATGAAAATGTTTTTGTGAGATACTTGTAACTAAAATCTTACAGCCATTTTTCATTTCCAACAGCTATTTTTTATTTTACCTCCTTTTTAACCTAAATTTTTCATAACTTCAAAATTTCAGTTTAGTGTCCTTTATTTCATGAGTCATATACTTTGTTTTCAGAATTCAGGGTATCAGAATCCCATTTAAGGAGCTAGGTAATTTGCCTAGGCTTCAGAAGCTTGCTTGCGCCAAGGACAATCTTTTCCTGACATCAGCTGCATCACATTTTCTACTGCAGCTTATTCAGTGGAATGTCAAATTCTTTTAAGACTGCCAGGTACTAAAGCTTCATTATAGTTCTGCTCTTTATCAGTGTATGTAATCTACTATTGTGTAATCTTCTGAGTTGCTACCTAAATAATGCATTCTTCCAAATAGTCATTTTATTAGAAATGTCATGTGGTCTTTCAGATGGATATAAACTACTATAATTGCCTCCTATCCTGAGTTGTTTACTAAAACATTGTATTGAGGGGAGCTATATGAATTTAGGAAAATGCAATCCTATCTAATATAGAGAGGTCATATTATTACTACTACTTAACAAAAAAAGTTAGGTTATCTGCACCAGAACAAATAACCCTACAATTTAAATCATTCTTTACTTCCAATTTAAAATTTGCTTGCCTTCAAGAGTCTTGTAGGCAAAGAACAAGCCTTACCTGTTCAATCAGAATCTCACTTGAAGAGAAATGAAAGGGATACTCCGAAGTTTAGGCTCTTGATTGTGCTATGAATACAACCAGAGAATGAGGTTAATAAGGCACACTACATAGTGTTACTTGCAACTAAAATAACACTAAAAACTAAGATGGAAAAAAATGTACATAAATGTATTCTTCTAAATTAGGGCATTCATAAAAGCAAAAAACAAGTCCAGTCAGTGGGTTTGAGCTTCCCTGTAGACCAGTGGTTCTCAACCTTCCTAATGCTGCAACCCTAATACAGTTCCTCATGTTGTGGTGACCCCCAACCATAAAATTATTTTCGTTGCTACTTCATAACTGTAATTTTGCCACTGTTAATGAATCGTAATGTAAATATCTGTGTTTTCCGATGGTCTTAGGCTCTACAGCAGCAGTTCTCAACCTGTGGGTCGCGACTGTAGACCGCTGCTGTAGAGCTTAAGGCCATCGGAAAACACATTTACATTACGATTCATTAACAGTGGCAAAATTAGTAGCAACGAAAATAATTTTATGGTTGGGCACAACATGAGGAACTGTATTAAAGGGTCGCGGCATTAGGAAGGTTGAGAACCACTGCTCTAGACAGTTTTTTATGGCAGAAAACTAACTAGAGTATCTAATAGATCAATTTGCCCTGGCAGTATTGTCTCCCAAAACTCACCTGTGGTTTGTATCACTCCATTCTATTCAAGAATACTATCACAAATTACTAACCCAGAACAGATTAGGAAATAAAGCAGTTAAAATGATGAGTTTCTCATATAATTCAACGAATATGTCATAAACCATTCAAGAAGACAATTTTACAAACTCCTGATGTAAATTTTTCAAAGAAAAACCACTAGCTAGTAATGGAGTAAATTAAAGACTAAAAATGATTCTGAGATATTTAACCAAACTGAACAAACATTTGATGCACTCAGACCAGAATGCATGTCTGCCTGTTGCTGGGATGCTCCAACTTCAGGATAAAAGATTAGAAAGCTATTTCTACAACTCCTCAAATACGCCACAAATAAGTTGTTGGATAACATTCATGTTCTATTCTGTAATGGGGTAACAGATTTTAATATATTTATCCATAAAGCCATTTTTATTATAAATTAAAACAACTGATTACTTGCTTTTTCTTACATGGTAGTCATATAAGTCTTTATCTTTGATTTGTCTTTAATGCCACTCAATTATGATAAGGGAACAGAGCTAACACATTGTAAGGCCTTACCTCTCTGGGCCTCAGGTTTCTCATTCATAACATTAAGGCACTGGTCTGGCATAGATAACCTTAGGTCTTCTGGTCTTTGGATGCAGTTGTGAAAGCAACTGTCAAAAGTAAAAACTAGCAAAAACAATTTATAAAGAGTGTGTGTGTGATGAACAAATAAATCTGCAGAAAATTTTCTTTGAGAAGGATCAGTCTTCTGACATATCCGTCCACCTTGCACTTACTTTACTAGAATTCTTTCACCAACAGTTCAAATTTAAAAATAACTCCAATACTAAACTCACCCATTTTTAATGTGTGGAACACTTCTTAATTTTTATTCTTTAGTACCAAAAGGGAGAAAGAGTGCTCTGATATAAAGCCGGTGGGTGAAGAAGATGATTAAATCTCAGTGGCCACTGCAAGAAACTAAATGAAGCCTGTCTCAAGCATTTCATTTCTGAGTCAATGGTAAGATGAACCAGGCACTTTGGACTGTCATTTCTGACTGGAACACTTTCCTCACGTAGCTCTCACCCCTGGCATGTATGAGGGCAGCAGCTAGTGTAGCACCAATCTAGCGAACAGCTCTCTTCAGGCCAATTCACACTGGGAAGAAAAATACATCCTCATAAGATTCCTACTGATTTGAGTTTATAGGAACTTGAGTAGCTAGAACTAAAAATAAAAAATCATTTAACAAATTAGTTGGTATCAGAGATTCAAGTTTGCTCTATAGAACCTCGATAATTAGTTATTAAAGATGAAAGGAATTTATAGGAGAAGGGATATATTTAAATTAATCACAAGGATTCTTAATCAAATGGGCTCTAATGATAACCAAGGAATAAAGAACTTCTAATTAATACCACAACTTTACTGTTCTGTTTGAACCTCATGAACAGCACTCACCACGTCAGCAGCACATGTGCAATTATGCACTCTTCATTTCTTACAGGAAGAAAGTTATCGGGAGAGCTCAAGGTTTACATTCAAGTTATGCTACATCCTACCTCTTCTTCAGTGGGTTTTTCCTCCCAAAACACCTTCTATAATTATCATGTATACTTATTTCCTTAAATAAAATTTTAAAGAAATGAAAAAGGATATGTAAGCTATTCATTATGGAGAACAAAGGTATTTCAAAATCCAAAGACTAAATGAAAGAAATTATATGCATCTTTTTAAAAATCTAATGATAAGAATTGGACGTAATAAAATTATACTAAACAAAGAAAGAGGTTCTGAGTACTATACTCATTTATCACAAACTCATAATTTCTGGTGTAAAATTTTCTAAAGCATAAATTTTTAAATTGTAAGGACATTATGGTATACTTTAATTCTGTATCAACAGATACTTGTATTGTGATCTGAAAACTTCACCTTTTGAAAATTCACTGCTAAAATACTTGTGGTATATTTGGTGGATATACTCACACGTCAGAAGCAACTTGTTGCTGGTTTGCATGTCCCTTTCTGCCCCCACACAAAAAGAATTCAAACAATCAGAATTTTATAAAGTAACAAGAAAAAAGTACATTACACATTTAAGTGAGTACATGTTAATGGTTTTCAGAGTATTACACTGTATTTGAAGTTCAAGTTCATGCACATGTATTCTAAATTCCTTAAACTAGGCAGGAAGATACAAGTCACCATTTTCCTCTAATTTTTGAAATAATTTTAAACTGCGCAATCCAGATTCACGTTCTCCATTTTTCCATAAAATAATGAGATGATCAGCGGAGCATGTCACTAGTCCATGATCTTCAAAGTATAGAAACATCTGTAAAGAAATTTAAAACTACTGAGTACAGGAACTTCAAAGAGAAGAGACATGGCCAAATTAAAGCAACACATGTGTTTGTAAAATGTGTACCTTAGAGATGTCTTTAGATCTGAATGTAAGACTCAATATCATTTTCCATGAGAAATTTTAAGTGTTGATTATAGTCACATAGAAATATATAAGTGCTAAAAATATAAGTACTAGACCAATATCTAGTATTTTAATAATTATAACTTTAATAATGCCCAACTACAGAACTATTACAGCTATTTTTGTAATATACATTAATTCCCAGAGTATCTTCTGTATTTTACCATATTATTTTCTTCAAGTACTAGTTTTCATATTTTGTCAGAAGTCCTGTAAGATCTATTTTACTTAATCACTTATACTTGCCCCTTTATTTATACACAAATGGCTACCAAAAAAGTCTGAATTCTCTAAGATAAATACTGGCTTTAGATCTGTAAATGAAACAAGATATAATCTATCCATACATAAGCATTTATTGTCGTCTATATGCGTATAGTCCCTACCTTCAAGAAGGTTCTAATTCAGTTGCTGAAACAATTAGGGCACCAAAGACTGTGTGATAAGGTACTATATAATAAGTAGTTCAGATTATAATTTGTCACAGAAGTTCAGAGAAAGAGGACATAGGTCAATAGTAAATGAAAATGTCAGAGAAAGTTTCAAAAACATAAACCTATCCAAATAAAGGGAAGGTCATACCAAATGAATGAATAGGCCGGAAATTCAGGATAGGAAAAGGGAATGTTGCTGAGAAGGCAGCATGATTACTATAGAGTGGAGAGAGGACATGAATGAAGTCATGAAAAGGATGAACTCCAAGGAAAGAATGAAATAAAGGATAAAAATAACATTAAAGAACACAGGAGGACAAGAATTTTCTTTGAAATAACTTCTACATTTTGAAGATAGCAGGATGAGGCCTCAGCTGTTTATGTAGGAGTTGAAGGGGGTTAATATTGGAACAAAATTCCTCGGCACATGAAAAAGAGCACACGGGTTGGATTACAGAGTATAGGTGAAAATATAATAAAAGGAATGAGAAAATTCAGGAGATAGAAAATCTAGTCTCTCTGATACTTAGTGAAGCCAGAGATACAGTTTAAAAAAAAAAAAAAAAAAAAGCTTTTAAGTATCAATACTTTCACTCGGGAAAATTCTTAAGAAACTTACATTTGTATATTATGACAACTGTGCAACTTTGAAGGTTTCCTCCACCACTGAACAATACGTGTGAAACTTTTAATGGATTCCTACTATTTTAAAAAGAAAGTCCAATCTCCTCAGCCTTACATTCAAGGATGCAGTGGTGGGCAAACTCATTAGTCAACAGAGCCAATATTAACAGTACAACAATTGAAATTTCTTTTGAGAGTCAAGCCTAGATTAACAGCTTACTAGGTCTGTCTCCTTTCTCACTACTGAAGTATAAGATCCATAAGGGCAAGTATTACAGTTTTATATCTCTTTGCAAACTCCACTGTCTAGTGTAGTGCCTGAAATGCAGGAAATGTTCCCATTAAATGTGTGGTAATTCTGCTCCTAAGCATAAAGGCACTTTCAAATGAGAAGTAATTTGTTTCTCCCTGGCTATGAAACAGGAAGAACAATTTAATAAAGTCATTATTTAGGGCCTTGTTTATACTGCTATCACACTATTACCAGTTTCAATCATCTATTTATATTGATTATTCTTATTCCTTCATTATAGGCAATGGTGCCTATAAGAAATATTAATGTATTTGGATTACCACAAGTTAGAATTGTATGCATTTTGTAATTCTCAACTCATGTATGCATAATAATAATCAAGAACCTGGCTTTTACTAAAGCTGACAAATTATGATCCTTCAAAGGGAGGTAAAACAGCACTGTAGTCATGAATATGACTGTAAGGCTAAATATCTTTCTCTCTTTCTCTCTCTTTCTCTCTCTCTCTGTCTCTGTCTCCACAATCCTCTATTTACTACTGTTATATATTCAACATTGTTCACATTGTCCTTACTGTCAGCTATCTTCATCTCATAAATAATGGTAATTAAGCCCATTATTTAGAGCAGTGATATTCAACTGGTGTGCTGCAACTATTTTTAAAACATGCACTACCTGACTATTTAGTCAGGAGCACTGATATCTTTTCCCTTATATTGACAATAGCAAACAAAACAATAACTATCTGGTGTAAATGAATCAAAATGATATCTATTTTTTTGTCAGACTGGAAAAAAATATTGATAGGTTGAAAATAGCTGCTCTAATTGAAACTTTGTACCCTTGAGTGGAGGCCTGGGCCTGCCAGGGTGTGTAGAAAGTTTGGCTTCCTCCATTGCCAGGGAAACACAAGCCTCCCTCCTGCTCTCTGTGGCCACAGCCATCTTGGTTGGGATTAATTTGCATATTTTCTCTGATTGGCTGGTGGGTGTGGCTGTGGATGTAGCATAGTGATGGTTAATTTGCAATTATTATTTTATTAGATAAGATAGATTAAAAACAATACCTCTACAGATGAAGAGTGTCCAATCAAATCTCCAATAAGCTCCAGTAAAAATGAAGTGGCATTTTCTTGTTGCTTTTTAACAGGTTGGCTGGCTTGTTTGTTCACTCTTCCAAATCCCCACATGTTAAAAAAACCTAGAGAGAAACAATCAATTCAGGCATTTTCAAAATTACTGTGCTCTTATGATCTATCTAAAACCCTAATATGCAAACCAACCAAATGGTGGAATGACTGGCAGAATGACCTGTTGCTATGACACATACTGACCACACCAGGGGGCAAGATGCTCAAAGCAGGAGCTGCCCATAGCCCACAGGCCCCAACCGGCAGTGGTGGCAGGGGGCGGGGCCAGCGAGTGGGCAGCACCAAGGCAGCCAAGGCAGGAGTGAGCAGGGGCCACCTGATCACCTCACCAGTCACCCCGAAAAGGGAGGTGACAGGTGACAGCAGCAGCGATGGGAGAACAGGGCTGGCTAGGGGGCAGCATCAGGCCAGCCAAGGCGGGTGTGAGCAGGGCCCCAATCACCCTGACAGTCACCCCACAGATCAACCCTGATTGCCAGCCAGGCCTAGGGACCCTACCTGTGCAAGAATTTCGTGCACCGGGCCTCTAATAGTAATATAAGATTAGAAAAACAAAATTTAGATGCGAAGACCTTCTGTGATTTTTTTTTTAATTCTCATTCAAGGATATTTTTCCTTTTTTTTTTTTTTTTTAAGAGAAAATGGAAGAGATTGGGAGAAAGAGACAGAGAAACACTGATGGGAGAGACACATTAACTGGTTGCCTCCTGCACCAGGTATGTTGCTAATATCTCTTTTTGCCCCTAATCACCCACTGGTGAAGGTGTATTGATGTGAGAAAAAGACAGACACTGGGAATAAAAGAGAAGTAAAAAGGCCTGGATGGAAGAGCTTCCTCTCCCCCCCCAAAAAAATCACAATTCAGATCTATCAACAAGGGCAGACCAAAAGGAACATGACTGTCCAAAAATAATATCCTATGACTTCAGATAACCAGAAAAATTCCAGAGGTACCAGCATCTGATTTCTCATTCAAAAGTTTCTAATTAATCAGGATTTTGTTTTATAAACCAAACACCTGAAAGTTGAGTTCATGAGATTATGATATAAGCATAAATGTGTGTTTTTCAAAAACAGAGTTCAATGTTAATGATATAATGCCTCAAGTCTTAAAGAACACTTTACTTTAACATCTGACCATACAAACTGTGTATCAGACACAATTATAAACAATATAAAGGAATAATTACTTCAATAGGCCCTCTGATCAATTACTAGAAAATAAGTTTCTCCTCAAAACAAGAAAATCCTAACTAACTTGGATAGAAATAAAGAGGCAATTCTATATTAAAACAATTTTAATATCTGACTCCTAAATCCCAATTACCATATGCTTAATATACTAGACATGCCTATTTCTTGTGGTTATACATAACTGCCTTTCCTCTGTCTTTCATATGAGAAAAAAAAGAAAGACTGCCTTTTTGAGAGAAGATACACACCTGTTGGTACAGATTCAGCTGCAATTTGCTGTTTTTCTCGTAACTCCCAAATGCGTACACTGCCATCTTCTGAGCATGAGATTAACTGCCTGTCAGAACAGAAAATCAGTGATAAAAAAATAGAGCATTATGGAGGGCCAATGCTAAATTTGCAGTGAAAGGAATCAGTGGAGCCCTCAATTGCTTTTATTCAGCTCTTGGCAGGAGCTGATAAAAACCACAATTTAACATCGCTTTCTCAATGCAAAGTAAAAGCACTCTTCAGGAAAGACACACGTTAGATTGTTACATTGGCTCAAATGTTATAAATATTCCATCTTTGTTTTTTAAAATGCATTCAAAAAAACAGGGTACGAATTACACTTTCTTAATATCCTGAGCGACGGTCCCCTGTCCTCCCCTCACTATATCTCTGCTCAGGGTGCCTCTAACTCTGAAAATAACCTGCAGAGAAAATAATACTATTCCCTTCATATAATTTTCTCCCTAAAAAATCAGCAGCCCAATTTACTGAGAGGAAAGTCCTCAGTAACCTGTGACAACAGGAGGTTTCCATTTGATTCTGGCTATACACAAACAACAAAAAGATGTGTTTATGGAAAAATATAAAAAAGAAGAATTAGCACTTAGTAAATACCCAAAAATCTTTTACCTTTTAAAAGAAATGCCATATTTTAAAGCAGTGCTTCTTATAATGAGATTCAATGTAATTCATCTGAACCTTGCTTCTTGTGAGTTTTGTAATACATTGCCACAAACTCTTTTATTAGAGGCAGCCACATGGTATTACCCATTTCCAAAAGCATAGAGCAGGTCAAGTCACAAAGCCAGGCAACTTTGCCACTTGAGAAATTACATTGGTAGCTCTAGGAACTGTGAATTTCTCTCATCTGTTGCAAAGCAGATGGGAACTTGTACCTGTTTGGAAGCTTGGCAATGTGCAGGACCCTGGAGTCATGGGCAGTTTTCTGGCAGGCAATCACACGCTTCATTTGAAGGTTATACACGTATAAACCCCTTCCAACTGCAACAAATACATTCTGGAGGGGAAATTCAGAAATGGGCATAAAACTAGTGTTTACCACTTCCTAGTGTAATAGATTTCCAGCCCCAGTGTGACATCAGAAAATCAGTTACCTTCCTCTATTCCTAGCCTTCATCCCATATTACTGTGCTGCCCTCTGAAGTTCAAACATTTCAAATCATGAAGGAAAGCTCAGCATTTAGAAGGCAGAAGGACAAAACTGCAAATACAGAGAAAGCTCTATATATTACACCACTAAGCATCACTTTCTTCTTATTGAAATACTTAGAGGCCCAGTGCACAAAATTTGTGCACTGGTAGTAGGGGTCCCCAGCCTGCACCCTCTCACAGTCTAGGAGTCCTCAGAGGATGTCCAACTGACAGTTTAGCCCACAGGGAGCAGGCCTAAGCTGTCAGTCGGACATCCTTAGTGCTGCCGTGAAGATAGAAGAGGCTCTTGCCACCGCCACTGCACTCGCCAGATATGAGCCTGCCTTCTGGCTGAAGCAACACTCCCCCTGTGGGAACGCACTGGCCACTAGGCATGCTCCCGCATTGAGCATCTGCCCCCTGGTGGTCAGTGCGCATAATAGTGACTGGTTGTTCTGCTGTTCAGACGATTTGCATATTAGACTTTTATTATATAGGATAACAGCTAGAAAAAGGGCTAGATTACCTCTGCAGCAGAAGAGGCTGATATACAAGCTAAGTATTCACTCAGATAACACAATACCCTTGGGAAAATTCTTTAGTTTCTTTTCCCTGCAAAATGTGAGCAAAATTACTAGGTGCAGAAGTTAATAATGTGGATTTTTTTCTCCAAAAGATGGAGTTACACATATGTTGATATATATGCGATTTTATAAGTATGCTATTTTGTTGTATTGACAGCAAGCTTCAAAAGACAGTGAAATAAAAGTTTCCTCTCTTCAAAGGTAAACTCTTAAACATTTTTGTTGTTAATCCTCACTTGAAGATATTTTTTCCATTGAGTTTTAGAGCTGAGGGACATGGGGGGTGGGGTGGGATATTCCCCGTGTGTAATAATGGTAGAGAAACATCAATGAGAGAGATTGGTTGCCTCCCACAAGTGCCCTGGTGCGGTTGTGGGGGTCAGGGGGTCAAGATCAAAACAGTGAGCCTCCAGTGCACAGGCCCACACTTTGACCATTGAGCCATGCCTGCCAGGGCTTAAACTTTCCTTACGATTACATTTATTCTTAAATGTAATCATAAGGAATGCAAATGCCCCTTTAAATACGTTTTCTGAGCCAGGATTCATTAATCTAGTGCTATTCATCTCTTACTGCAAAAAAAGATGTAAAGTACTTCAAGATTACCATCTCCAAGGCCTAAAGGATGCTAGGAGACCAAAAGAATAAACTCTTCGATATTTTTATTTTCTTTACTTCTCTAAGAAATGCACCAGAATTTTAAAAAGGATTATTTTCCCAAAGTATTTCTTAAAACGATTAAAATCATTATTCTCAATCCTGTGGAATTATTTAATCCAACCCAAAATTTCAATAGAGCTTTTAAATATATGGCCATTTAATCACTTCTTTGCCTTATAGAAGCTAAGATTAAAATGTTTTGTTTTTTAATGCAAGTGGTACAATCTTCAAACAGTATCAGAACATTTTAAAGCAGAACTTGAACATGGGTAATAGATTAAATTTAAAAAATTAGAAACAGCACCCTAATTGGTTTGGCTCAGTGGATAGTCAGCCTTCGGTTCAATTCTGGTCAAGGGCATGTACCTTGGTTGCAGGCACATCCCCAGTAAGGAGTGTGCAAGAGGTAGTGATTGATATTTCTCTCTCATTGATGTTTCTAACTCTCTCTCCCTCTCCCTTCCTCTCTATAAAAAATAAAATAGATTTTTTTTAAAAAAATTAGAAACAGGGTTTATTTAAAAGGGAAACTTTATAGATACTTTCTTGATTTTTCTTACCTCTTCATCCCATGTCAAATGATGAATAGAAATGTCATTTGGTTTTTGACAGAGTTTTATTTCTTGCTGAGTGTCCAGCTGTGGAAATGGGTCCCAGAAGTTGTGTTCACAGGCCTGCATGGTCCAGTCCAGGATATCCCAGATGATCAGCTCTCCAACATGGGAGCCAGTCACAAAACTCAGATCTAGGCAGAGTTCATATAGAGCTCATTATTGATCATTTTACCAACAGATAAAAATAAATGGACTGCCTAGTAATAATGCTTTACAAAGCCCTAGCTAGTTTGGCTAAATGGATAGAGCATCGGCCTGTGGATTGAAGGGTCCCAGATTGGATTCCGGTCAAGAGAATATGCCCAGGTTGCAAGCTTGATCCCCAATAGGGAGTGTGCAGGTGTCAGCCGATCAATGGTTCTATCTCCCTTTCCCTTCCTCTCTGAAATTAATAAAATATATATATTTTAAGAGTCTCATGCTCTACCAACTGAGCTAGCCGGGCACTTCCTAAAATATATATATTTTTAAATAATGCTCTACAAAACCACAATAAGAACAATAAGGTACCTAGATGAACCAAACAGGACAATTAATATTACAGAACAGAAAGACCAGAAACAGACTCAAGTTTACCTACTTAGTACATGGTAATGATTGTGTTTCAATTAGTGAAAAAAAAAATACCTCATACTAGAATATTTGGTTAAGTATTTGGGGAATAAAAATAAAAGAACCTTACTTTGGATCATGTTGATTTAGAAATCCTATACTTCTCCTGTGTGTTTCCTTTAACTTCACACTACCACCACACTCACAACACTTCTGACATCAGATATGTGGGTTTTTCCCACACCAAGTAATTCTATGACAACAGCAAGGTGGCCTACAGTTTAACTTAATTCTGACACTATCTATCTGGAGACAGCATCAGATGTCACAGGTTAAGAGCTCAGTCTCCACACACACACTTCAGATGCCAATATTAACAACTCCAAGTTGTTATCTGTGCTTCTGACTGGTCAGCTATAAATCAAAGGTTCTCAGAACCCCTACTCAAGTTCAACTAATTTGCTGAAGCAGCTCACAGAACTCAGGAAAACAGCTTACTTATTACCAATCTTATAGAATAAAAGGCTAATATGCAAATCATCCCCTCAGGAGTTCGATCGACCAGGAGTTTGACCACTCACTATGACATGCGCTGACCATAGGAGACAGCGCAGAATGAAGGAAGGTCCCAGCCAGCCCCGATCACTGGCCAGGCCTAGGGACCCTACCTGTGCACGAATTTCATGCACCAGGCCTCTAGCATGTTATAAAAGAATATGGTAAAAGATACAGATGAACATCTAGATGGAGATGAACAGGCAAGGTAAGTGGGAAGGGCTATGAGCTTCCATGCCCTCCAAGCATACCACTCCCCCAGCACCTCCACAGGTTCAGCAATCTGGACACTCTCTGAATCCCATACTGTTGGCATTTCTATGAAAGCTTCATCATGTAGGCAAGATCAATTATTAACTCCATTTCCAGCCCCTCTCCCCTCTTTGGAAAACGGGGGAATAGAGCTGAAAATTCCAAGCTTCTTATCATGGGTTGGTTTTTCTGGTAACCAGGCCCATCCAGGAGCCCACCAAGAAAGAGTGGCCTCATCAGAACAAAAGATACTGCCATCACCCAGGAAATTCCAAGAGATCAGTACTCTATGTCAGGAAATATTAAAACAAAAGATGCTCATTGTGCTCTTATCACTTAGGACAGTGGTCAGCAAACTAATTAGTCAACAGAGCCAAATATCAACAGTACAACGATGGAAATTTCTTTTGAGAGCCGAAAACCGACTTCTGCACATGGGCCTGAAGTTTCAATCGCACTGTAGGTGCACGCCTGCACATGATATTTTGTGGAAGAGCCACACTCAAGGGGCCAAAGAGCCGCATGTGGCTCTCCAGCCACAGTTTGCCAACCACTGACTTAGAAAATTGTAAGTTTTAGAAGCTCTGTGCCAAGAACTTGGTATAGAGCCATATATAAGATATATTACTTCTATTGTTTCACACCAAAATAAGTTACGAAGAGATTAAAATATTGAAGATAGCTGAAACTGGTTTGGCTCAATGGATAGAGCGTTGGTCTGTGGACTGAAAGGTCCACAGGTTCGATCCCGGTCAAGGGCATATACCTTGGTTGCGAGCACATCCCAAGTGGCAGGTGTGCAGGAGGCAACCGGTTGATGTATCTCTCTCATCAATGTTTCTAGTTCTCTATCCCTCTCCCTTCCTCTCTGTGAAAAATCAATAAAATATATTTTTTTAAAAATATTGAAGATACTTAAAGGAATGAAGAAAACTAAGATGAATACTTTTTATTAATATGTAGTAAAAGGCTCTAAAGGAGGCAGGGTGGGGGTTGGGGAAAGGCATCTGAGTTAATATCTGCCTAGAAAAAAAACCCAACACATTTAAATGACAAAAAGATGGGGGAAATTTGCAACTTAGATGTCAAAATAGGTGGGATTTTTATTTTTGTTTTTAAATCTTTACCCAAGGATACGTTTGTGTTTTTTTATTGATTTATTTTATTTTATTTTATTTTATTTTATTTTATTGTTTGAGAGGAAGGAGAGAGGGAGAGAAAAAAATATCATGGGAGAAACACTGATCGGTTGCCTCCCACATGTGCCCCAACCAGGAATTGAACCTGAAACATTTCGGTGTACAGGATAACACTCCAATTAAGGCAAAATAGGTTTATTATATTTGATACATAGGAGTTCTTAGAAATCACTAAGATCAAGATAAATACTTCAGCAGAAAAAAATAGGCAAAGGTTCTGAACTGGCAAAACAAGAAATATAAATGGTCAGTAAACATTAAGAAAAGATGTTCCCTTAATAATAAAAAACATTCAAGAGCAATGAGATACTACTGACCGACTTGCTAATGGGAAAGATTATAAAACAGGAAAATACCCAAATGCTAATAAAAGCAAAGGGAATCAGCACACTCCCACACTCCGATATTCTAGTATAAAGTGATATAATCCCTCCAAATTTGGAAATACACCTTTAAAAACATGTAAACCCATTGATAAAACAAGTCCACTTATAGGAATTTATCCAGAGGAAAGTATACATAAAAGACATATGTAGCCGAAACCGGTTTGGCTCAGTGGATAGAGCGTCGGCTTGGGGACTGAAGGGTCCCGGGTTCGATTCCGGTCAGGGGCATGTGCCTTGGTTGCGGGCACATCCCCAATGGGGGATGTGCAGGAAGCGGCTGATCGATGACTCTCTCTCATTGATGTTTCTAACTCTCTATCTCTCTCCCTTCTTCTCTGTACAAAATCAATAAAATATATATTTAAAAAAAAAGACATATATAAAAGGTTGTTATACATAGTATTAAAAGTCTGAAGATAACCTAAACATATAATTAGTGACGGAATATATAAGGTATCATAAAATGAAATGATAATGCTGTTATTGCAAATTAATTTATAAAGTATGTTTATATTCATATGCAAATATACTCGTGGCAAACTATTACAGAACAGAAAACCATATGCATACATATATACACACACACATATGCCCCAAAAAACACCTGGAAGTATATGGACTACTGCTTAATACTGTATGGTGGGGAATTTTTATTTTTATTTTTACATTTTTTATGTTTATTACTATTTTTTCATTTTTCTATTATGACTATGTATTACTTGTACAATATCAAGGTTTTAAATCCTTTAAAGAAAATTAAATTAGTGGACCAACTAAAACATTTTACTAATTATATATTTAATAGACAATGTTCAATTGCTGAAACTAAAAATTATCATATAACTTTTATTTTAATTTTTATATATTTAGGGTAAAGTAGAATAGAACAATGCAATGTGAGTTTAGAAAGCCAACTTCTAATTTTGCTTCTGTCTATTACTAGCCATGTGGTCTTTAAAAGTCATTTAACCTTTCTCTAGCTTGGATTTCTCATGCATTAAATGTGGATGATTGTAAAAATCTAAATAATAAACATCTAGCCATTTAAAAAAGACATCAAATGTTATTTTTGAATGCCAGTATTATTTTGAGCTTGAGGTATTATTCCCTATTAATGGTAATAAAACATCCAGTTACTTGTAATTTAGGAATACACAGATGAGTTAATTATGATTTAATTATTCCATTTATCAAATAAACCAGGACAGAAACCTCTAACTAGATGAATAATCTCTTAGAAATAAAGAATTACCAGCAATCATACAGGTACACATTATTCTATCTTCATTCCAAGTCCACTTTCTTTAGTCTATTAACAGACTCTATAGAATTTGCTCTCAGTTCATTTCTCATCCATGGAGAGAAATAGGCTTCTAATTTTAATAGTGAGAAAGTTAAAGGAGTACTAATCTTTCCATGACCTTTTACATCCCTTTCCTCCTCTTTCCAACTTCAGTCAAATTACAGAAGAACTAGAGAAAATAAGGAGTGAAGATCCTCGACTCTAACTCTGCATGTGTCCTACACAGTTAATGTAACCTACTGAGACCACAAAGTTGCCTGCTCTGACATAATCCTCCAAGTGTTGTGATGCCTATGCAATAGATAAAAGTATTTGTGTCCACTTGAAAATTTTCAAAAAACAAAATTACTGGCACTCACTTAAGTCAATGCAGTTTATCTCTGGGTAAATTTATATTCCCAAACAGGTCATTCAAAATGTTTCACACCAAACCACCTCAGTCATGTATTATATGCAGATGGACTTTCAAAAGTAACTTAGTATGAAAATTTCACCTGGCATCTGTCTACCCATCCCTCCCAAGTACTAATACTTTGTGATTACTTTACCATGCTGTCAGCACACACACACACAAAGGAATAAAATAAATGAAGTACCTAGAGCCCTTTATCAAAAAGATAGTCACAAGGTTTATCTTGTAGGTCTGCCTTAGAAAACTTCTGCCTGGAATTCAGATATCTTTGGCAACATGGTATTCATTATTCACATTTGTCTACCATTCCAAGGTTGCCCTGGGGCCCTCCCTGAAAATGCACTTCCCCTGTGAGTTACAAACCCAGTAACTGGCCACACCTTTCATTGGAATTGGTGGGACAAAGAAGCAGGCCTGAGAGTGGAGCTGAGAACTGTACAACATAAATCATTTCAAAGCTGCCCAAATCTGCAGCAAGGCAG
Organism: Pipistrellus hanaki; assembly: GCF_964339955.1. Lineage (NCBI taxonomy): Eukaryota > Metazoa > Chordata > Mammalia > Chiroptera > Vespertilionidae > Pipistrellus > Pipistrellus hanaki. The sequence goes on from NC_140506.1 coordinate 36,807,151, forward strand.
ACATGCCTATGTACAAGATGAGACTGTCACAATGTCATGTTCACATCTTACCAGACTACTCATCCATATATGATTCCTATATATCCTTATTATCTGTACCATAAATTTACAGTCATGGAGTTTATAAAGTAAAAAGTACTAGGGCTTTTCTGTAGTTTTCATTAAATTTTTTGCTTCAGTTTTCCATTTTCTTCACCTTAAGAAGTTGGCAAAGAAATACTTGAAGAAAAATTTCTTGGTTAAAATGTTATAAACTTGCCAAAACTGGTTTGGCTCCATGGATAGAGCGTCGGCCTGCGGACTAAAAAGTCCCGGGTTCAATTCCGATCAAGGGCATGTACCTTGGTTGTGGGCACATCCCCAGTAGGGGGTGTGCAAGAGGCAGCTGATTGATGATTCTCTCTCATTGATGTTTCTAACTCTATCCCTCTCTCTTCCTCTCTGTAAAAAATCAATAAATATATATTTTTTAAAATAAAAATAAAAATGTTATAAACTTCTCAACATATTACACAGTAAAAGAAGTACCATGAAGTTAAGGCTACTTCAGTAACATTCCATCAAGGTTATTAAGGAACCATGCTGGGTCAATGGTACCAATGCTTCGACTAAAACAAGACAACTAGGCATGACCAGTTCAATGGGTCAGAACACAGCTGTCTTTTTCCAGCAGCTCTGAGGCCTTGGAGCTTATCGCTCAGTGCCAGAGGATCTTTCAAATAAGAATTTGCCTTTTGTGCTGCCATCCATGACGAGAGAGAAATAAAGGAGTGCTCCCAACATTGTTACTTCTAACACCATAGACAAGTCTAGTCCTTTGCAACTGGGTTGTACAAGAAGATGGCTATTGGAGAGGAGGACTGTGGAAATGGAAGAGACATTCTCACTGATGGACTGAAAAATGTGACTAAATGGCATACAAATGGAGACTACCCTTAGTGCTGTCTGTACCCCTTTCCCTTCTTGGCATGTTTATGCAAAGTATTGCTCAAAAGGTCTTAGGTCAGGAGGTACAGTCCAGACCTCCCACTATCATATTACGGCATCTATTATAGAACCCTCTTACAGTCTCCTCCAGACTACAGAAGTAAAGCCACCCAAAAGGCCTCTCATCTGACCTCAACAGAGATCATCGAGAATAACTCTGATGATATGTCACTTTATTTGAAAGTGAACTAGGTAAATGGCAGGATTTGTTGATTGGGATTCTATCCTGCCATCTGATGTCAGACTGGGCTTACAGAAGACACTCATTAAAATCATTATGAAGCTTCCCTGGTTGGTTGAGTCGTCCCATGTACCAAAAGGTCATGCTCAGGTTTCAGGTTCAGTCCCCTGTCCAGCTATGCACAGGAAGCAACTGATCAATATTTCTCTTTCACATCAATGTGTTCCCTCTCTCTCTCTCTCTCTCTCTCTCTCTCTATATATATATATATATATATATATATATATATATATATCCTCCCTCCTCTCTTTTTCTCCCTCTCCCATCATCTCTCTCTAAAAAAATCAATACAAAATATTTTTTAAATTATTATGAAGCTAAATAGGAAGTCTAGCAAGTCAAAATTCACAAACTTGAGGAAGGACAGATATGACTCATTTTCTGCAGACCTTTAACTTAGTTTGGTGTTATTTTCTGAGTCTTCAATTGTGAAAACAATTGCTTAAATCCTACTCATTTAACTGTAAGTATGTACTTGCTGTATAAATTATACAATTAGGACTAGCCAGAACCATTTGCCAAGAATGCCAGAATGCTACTAAGCATTAGTATTTACAGCCTACGACAATCATCCCACAGAGCCCACAATGATGCTCTCCTCCATCTCTTCTCTCTCCTCACTTTATTCTCCTTGTGCCTAAATCTTACTCTACCAATCTAGGAAACTTCATTAGTTCCACTGCCTTGAATTTCACAATATTAAAGACTGCCACCCTACTAATCAAAATTATTTCAATGAAGATAATTATAGAAATCCTGGAACAAGACTGAAGCTCATAACAGATTATGTTAACAAGTATAAAATTTTACATAAGATAAGCACTTACACCTTGAGCTTACCATTGATATTAGCCAATGAAAGAATATTATCTTGATGATCAAGGAGGCGCTTAACTTCAAGAATATTCCATTCTAGTGATCCTTCTATGGGTGCTACCAACCTGAAAATTACTAAGTGAAAAAACAGGTATAATTTTATTAAAAGTGTTGACAGTTGTTTCATATGGTTAATGTTTGTTAAATAAGTGTACTAGTATTTGTACAGATCAGCAACAGAGAGGAATATGTGATCTAAGGCCTTCTCTGGCATAAGAGGAGTGATGTTAGCTGCTACACTTGGCTATGTTAGAACATGGGTAGGACAAAAACTGACTTAATATCCTGAAAATATCTAGGTCTCAATATCACTTCAACAATCCCAGGAGGCCAAGACTGGGGCAGGGGCAGATGTTCCTTAAATGAAATATTAACTAGTCTTTCCAAAATGTGTATACAAGTTCTAGTTTAAAATTTAAAAAAAAAAAAATAGAAGAAAAAAGGAGTCATACTCACTCAGTTCTTTGCCAACTGCTGCCACAACACAATTCTTAGGTATTTCAATCAAAGCACTGATCCCTTCAGAAATATAAAACAAAGGTGAAACTGTTTTCTTCATGGTTACATACAAAACAAAATCATTCTCAGTTTTAAGTCAGTCATTTACAATAAAGGGAGTGGTCACAATAAAGCACACACCATTTTCTATATCACACTTGCTTGGTTATACACAGAAAATGATTTTGTGAAAAATGGGTGAGGCCTTTGGAAGACTACTGATCTAATAAGGGGAGGATATACTCTTTGAACATTATAGTAAACTTATTTACCAGGGATCCCTTAAAATAATCACCCTCACCATTTACAATACATTTAGCTCAAAGAAAATATAAAATTGGCATTTCTCTTAATTTAAATTTAAGAATCCTGAGTGGGTTCCCTGATAGTAAATGAGTTAGCCAAAAGTCAACGGCTAAGAAAGGGGCTTTTAAATAACACGTTTTTAATTAATTTAATATTTACAAAATTGGATTAATCAGATTCAACATTCCACCATGCCCACCAGCCAATTAGTAGTGAGTATGCAAATTAACCCAACAAATATGGCAGGTTAATTTGCATACACAGGAGTCAAGCAGCTGGGGGCCGGGCAGGACACTGGCATCGTTGCCATGGCGAAGACGCAGGTGTTCTGCGCCACCCCAGCCGCCCTGAGCCTCGGTGCAGTGTGGGTAAGAAGAAAGGCGGATCCAGGCCAGAGCGAAGGTGGTGCCAGCAGCCAGGGGAAGGAAGGCCCATTCTTGCACAAATCTTCGTGCACTGGGCCTCTAGTTTTATATTATCTATATAGAAATAAGCTATTTTCAATTATGAACTATATATTCAATTCACAGAGCTTCTACTACCTTTAAGACAGGGGTCTTCAAACTACGGCCCGCGGGCCACATGAGGCCCGCAGAGGAGTCTGATCCGGCCCGCCAGGTTTTTTGGGCAGTGAGCGCAGCCGAGGTGTTACAGTAGGAATTAGTAATTCATATAGTCCAGCCCTCCAGCTCTCTGAGGGACCGTGATCTGGCCCCCACTTTAAAAAGTTTGAGGACCCCTGCTTTAAGATGTCAATAATTAATAATATTTTTTATAGCATGTCCATGGGTTCATTAAATTACTTTTAGAACAGAAATAGTTAATAGTTTATCACATAACTTCAAGGTTATTGTCATTTAAATTTACTCATATATACTTAAATGTTTTTGCTCTGAATAAATTTTAATTTTATTCTTTACAATCCTTGGTATCTATAGAAGTCAAAATTGATTTTTTTTCTGTTAAAACAAAAAATGTCTGTAAACAGAATTCTGAGGAAATAGAACTTTGTTAATAAATTTACTCATGAATAAACTTATTAAAACCAAATGTAAAATGAGGTCATCCTTAGAAATCTATTGAAAGACCAGTGATCCAAAAAAAATTTTTTTAAAGTGCTATTGTAAAGCCACAAAAGTGCTTTCAGGTACCAACATGTTTAGAGTTTGCTGATCATATATTAAAAGTTTTTCTTAACCACTTTGAGAAATTCTGTTAAAAGGGATGAGGAAGCCAAAAGGAGGGGAATCTTCTCCTTCCAATTTGGGATGAAAATATATTTTACGCAACCCTTAATAACCCGGAGAATATGGCTACATGTTATATTCAGAACTGCAAAGAAAAGTACTGCCTCCGTACCCCTGTGTTCATGGAAAGTCTCTTTGAAGATTCACTGAGTCTTTTAGAGTCTGTCACTCATGGTTCACAGTTACCTTAATTTGTTTTTACCTGTATCAGAAAGGTGACTAGTCTTACATAGGAGATCTAATTTTCGGTTCCACACACATAGGTCATTCCCACCAGACAGCCAAACATCTAGTCTTTGAAGAAATGTTAAACACTGCATAATTTGAGAAATATATGTAAGTTTAGAAGTTCATGCATTCATTGGAGGTTTTAAAATATGTCCCAAAATCTTTGATACCCTTTCCTTCAAAGGTGAAGCTTAATTACCCCCCCTTGAATGTGGGCTCTACAAAGTGACTAGCTTCTAATGAACAGAATGTGGCAGAAAAGATAGTGTGTGACTTACAAAGACATGAGACACATGGTGGTTTCCTCCTTGCTCTCTCTTAGATCTCTCTCTAGGGCGAACATACACAAGCAGCCACATGGAGAAAGACCCCCTGGCATGAAAGTGAAGCCTCTTACAACCACCAACACTTCCCAAGTATGTGAGTCCCATAGGAACCTCCAAATCCAGTCAAGCCTTTAGGTGACAACATCCTGAGTCAGAATTATCCAGCTAAGCTGCTCTCTTTTACTGACCACAAACACTGTGAGATATTTGTTTTAAGAAACTAAGTTTTGAGGTAATTTTTTATTTAATAACAGACATCTAATACACAAGGCTTAAAATAAGCTGCTTTTTAAAATAAAACTGAAAATATGGCCTTAGTCTTTATGTATCTTCAAATTAATATCATAAATACTGAAAGTATTCTGTAGAAGTCCTTTATCTTTAACTAGAGGCCTGGTGCATAAAAATTCATGCACTGGAGGGGGGCCATCCCTCAGTCTGTCCTATCCCTCTCACAGTCTGGGAGCCCTCAGGGGCAGGAGGCGACCCAGCAATCAGGAGAAGGGTACACCCCATCACACCTCTGCTGCTGCCACTTCTGTCAGTGCAAGCCTCAGCCAGCCCTGGTTACCTGAGCCTCAATCAGCCTGGGTGGCTGAGCAGCTGCCATCTGAGGCTTGCCTGCACCTCAGGCTGGCCCTGGGTAGCTGGGGGGTTAAAGGGGCTAGGGGACTCCAGAGGCAGGCGCACAGGGCTGGCCAGGCCTTGCCACACACCTGCTGCCCCAACAGGGCTGAGGGGACTGGCTGTGGGCACCACCATCTTTGAGGGCATGGCAGTCAATTAGCATATTCTCTCCTTATTGGCTGTGGACGTTGCCATCTTTGCGATGATGTGAGGGTCAATTAGCATATTCCCTCTTTATTAGATAGGATGGTACTTTAAAGTCCACACTTTTAATAGCACTTTCCTCACCCACTGACTCAAGTGAGCACAAGGGCTAGAACAAGTGAGAAGAATAAAAAACAAAAAGGACAAGGTTCTGCCTGACATAGGCTGGGATTACTTTTAAGACTGCTGGAATAGCCTAAACCATTTTGAATCAGTGGATAGAGTGTCAGCCTGCGGACTGAAAGGTCCCAGATTCAATTTTGGTCAAGGGCATGTACCTTGGTTGTGGGCACATCCCCCGTGGGGGGTGTGCAAGAGGCAGCTGATCAATGTTTCTCTCTCATTGATGTTTCTAGCTCTCTATCCCTCTCTCTTGTTCTCTGTAAAAAATAAATCAAATAAAAAATAAAAATAAAAAACTGCTGGAATAATAAAGGTTGAAAAAAAACATCGCAGTTTATATTTCAAGAGGTCCTACCCTACTTCTATATGAATTTTAGGATCAGCTTGTCAAATTTTTGTATCAGTCAGTACTTAAATGGCCTCTTCAAAGACAGTACATTGTTAAATTGGATACAGCATACAGTAAATGGCACTTTCTTCCCCATAAACTTTACTAAATTAATAACTAGAAGAGCGTAGCAGCATGAGATGGCTACCAGAGATACTGCCTTTCAGGAAAAAAGTGATATACAAGACAATTGGCAGACAGCAATTCTTTTTCGGTTTTTTGATTTTTTGTTTGTTTTCTTAAGTGTTGGTTCCAATTTAGAGATCAGTTATCTTTAAAGAAAACATTATCTCATTTTACTAGCATCTTTCTCCAAACTTGCCCACATTATTGAAAGACACATTTCTGAGAACATTTAAGGTAATTTCTTCTATAGGCATCAAAGAATCAAGTGTTATCCAAGTCTGTATCTCCAACATGTAGCAGAATTCCTCTCATGTAATAAGCCCCAATTAATAACTGTAAAATGAATGAACTTAATAGTAGCAACCAATTAGCCCCATAAAATTTTGTTTTGGAACTAAGCAACTAACATCTTTTTCCTTAGGACTAATTTATCCTACTAATTATTTCTCTTTATTGTTGACACTATTACAGATGTCCCCCTTTCCCTGCCCTTTGCTTCCCTCCACTCAGGCCCACCCTGCCATTAGTCATCACCACATTATTGTCTGTGTCCCTGGGCTGTACAAATATGCATATATGTTCTTTAGTTAATCTCTTCCAGTCTCCCCACCCATCCACTTCCCTTCTGAGATCTGTCAGTCTGTTGTCTGTTCTATGTATCCATACCTCTGGTCCTATCTTATTTGTCAGTTTAATTTTTCATTAGATTCCACATATAAGTGAGATTATGTGATACTTGTCTTTCTCTGACTGGCTTATTTCAATTAGTGTAATAAGCTCCCAGGTCCATCCATGCTGTCACAAAGGGTAAGAGTTCCTTCTTTTTTTACAGCTGCATAATATTCCACATCCTTTTTATCTACTCACCTACTGATGGATACCTGAACTGTTTCCAGATCTTGGCTATTATAAACATATCTTATCTTTATGACTTTATAGAAGCCAGAGTATGAGGGACAAATTATTCCATGTTTTTATTTCAATGTATGAAGAAACATACTAACTACTGCTATAGAGTCATTCTGCAAGGACTGCCTCTTTTTACAATTTCGCACTTATCTTGCTATAGAGATTCATCGCTTGCTCTAACTTCAAATTCAAACATTCTAGCATTTAAAATATATACTTCTAAAAATCTAATCTTAGAAGAATAAAATAACTAACTATGTGTGGAAGAAATAACTTTTTAAAATATATTTTTTAATAGATTTCAGAGAGGAAGAGAGATAGAAACATCAATGATGAGAATCATTAATTGGCTGCCTCCTACACGTCCCCTACTGGGAGGGGGGAAAGAGGGTGAGGGGGAAATCAAGCTGCAACCAGGGCATGTGCCCTTGGCAGGAATCGAACCTGGGAACCTTTAGTCTGCAGATCGACTAAAAGTACTTTATAAGAACTTTTTCTGTAATGTGAATCATTACAGGCTCTATCCACTGACCCAAACCGGCTAGGGCAGGAAGAAATAATTTTTTAACCCACAAAAGTAATTTCATCAAACTTAACAGTTTTTTCTCAGACAAAAAAAATTATTACCATAAAACATTGACTTATAATCTTACCTTTACAGTAGACTGAAAGCATGACACTTTTTGAACTTGCCTGCCAGTATCACAATTCCATACCTAAATTTATGTTAAGAAATAATTTCTAAACATTTCAAATCTTATAATTTTTCCAATAATTAAGTTACAAATGTCACACATTGAGGTAGAAAATAAGGCATAAAATATTTAATTTTGCACTACTACAAAAATTAATATAGTGAGTCAACTTAGTACAGTAAGCTTACAAGCTACAATAATTTTCAGGTAAATTTTACTGTCAAACTATTTGAAAATGCCAACAGAAAGAATGGTCTGAAAACTGAATCTTTATAGACATTAAATATTGCAACTGTTTAAATTTTTAAGTTTATTCTCCAAAATAGTCCACCATATAGACTACTTTTGTAATTATACTGTTATATCATTATCTGTTAGTTATATAACAGTAGATAATTAACTACTGTTATCCTGATTAAAAAAAGATAGTAACAGTGTGTTCCTATTACCTATATATATATAAATAATTAGAGGACCTCTCATAAAATGTCCAAAGTTAGTTTGACCCTAAGGAGTATGACAATTTTCAAATTTTTCACACCATTTCCTATAATAAAATACACATTTTACATCATATCTGAAAACACATTCACATAATATATGAAATATGTATAAATGTGTGTGTACATACAAACTTTTAAGACTATCACTTGACAAATTTTTTTAAAATCTACACTTAGCATTTAGTTAATAAAATTTTAGTTAATAGTGAAGGCCAAGCTGAGTTAATTTAGAATTCGCCTGAGTAAAAGAACTGCAAGCAAAGCACCCTGGAATTATTTTCAACAAAGTCATTCAGCAAAGAAAATCAGTCTATACCATCATGTATAGGTACAGTTTATACTGATACTGCCCCAGCTACTCATCTCTATACTGTACTGTAATAATTGCCTCTAAGTAGTACTTTAGGAATCGTCTAATAAAAAAGCATTTTAAATTCTACTTTTGCAGAGGTTATACTGATACTGAAAACAAATTTAAAAAGAGCTTTAGTCAATAAAATATTTGCCTCAATAGAGCAATAGCAACAAAGCTACCCTGACCTAAAAATATGAGTGAATTTTATGCCCTTGTTTACATAATACTGTAATCCCCTCACAATTTATCACCATTTAAACATTTTCTTAAAATGTTTTCACCTATTGGCAACTTGTCTAGAAATCACTTTTGCTGAGAAGCTTGTTTAAGTGTCCTAAAGTATACATATGGTTTATAGAAGCCTGAGGAGCAGTGACTCCTTTGGGCTTACTTTGAAACTTGTTTCACTAATGCTTGAAGCTAGTTAAACAGAATTTTCAATGAGCAGAGGCTTTTTAAAGGTAATCTATGGTAACTTAAAAAAAAAAAAAAAAAAAAAAAAAAAAAGGTCATGAGAGATTACAGGATTACAGTTTACAGTTATCCATAGCATTTGGCTATGGCCTTCACAAATCCAAATTTCTTATAAAAAGTTTAAGGGGCTAAATTTGTTTAAGGAAAGTATTTTTTTTAATGTATTTTTATTGATTTCAGAGAGGAAGGGAGAAGGAGGAAGAGAGAAAGAAACATCAATGAGATCAATGATGAGAATCATTGATTGGCTGACTCCTGCATAACCCCTACTGAGGATTGAGCCTGAAACCTGGGCATGTGCCTTGACAAGGAATCAAACCTTGACCTCCTGGTTCATTGGTCACTGCTTAACCACTGAGAAACACTGGCCAACCTAAGGAAAATATTTTAAAAGGCAGTATTATTATATAGTGGTTCAGAACTCAGCTCTACAGTCAGACTGCTTACGTTCTACCCTATGCTGGCCGCATGACCTTGGACAAGTTACTTAACCTCTCTTTGCCTCTAATATCTATAAATGAGAACAAAAATACTTACTGTAAAAATCAAATAGATTTATATAAAACAAAATGTGTGGCACACGTAAGCACTTTATAAAATGCCATTACATTTTAAAATTTTACCTAAAAGGGGGAAAGAAAAGTAACATACTTTTTAAATTTTATTTTTAAATACTAAATACTAATATTAAACACTAAGCTAATGGCAATTCACTTTTCTGTCAGACTGGGTTCTCAAAAGGTTCTTATGGATTGGGGCTATTAACTTTTCTTTGCTGTACAATGAGCAGAAAACAAACAAACAAAAAAGCCAAAGTAAATTATTTCCCAGTCTAACCGATCTTTATTTCCCTAAATTTAAAAGCAAACTGAGAATATTAAGTATTTTTAAGCTCATTTTCTCCATTTCATCTATTTTATATAATAGTAACTCTAGAAAGAACAGTTTTAGTTCATGGGGTTTCTATCAATAATATAACTTAACCTGCTATTTCAGTCTAATACTTTTCAGATGCCTAATGCTTTTAAGAAGTGTTTTATGAAAGCTAGAACAAAATCATTTTTGCTAAAACAGCAATGTGCAAACAGGCCCCAAAAGCCTAAAGACTAATAATGTATATACTGGTCCCTTGTGTCAGTATATCTACTGCACTCTCTTCCAGACTAAAGGATACAATAACTGTTCTATCAGCAGAGGCTGTCAAGATGAGCTGATTTTTTTCTTCACATGCTTCCAAGGAAGGAAATGCAATAATAGCTGTTATCTTTTGAGTGTGTCCATTGAGTTCCAAAAGTTTTTCTCCTGTCTGAAATACCAATGAAATGTTAACAGGTTCATTATTTCACAAGTTAAACAACTTCAACAACACTAAGAAGAATCACTATGCAGAAAATGCATACGTTCTATTTGAAATTACTTAGCCATAAACAATTTGAAGTATTTTCTGATAGATAATATAAATTTTAGCATATTTCATATAAATATGCTAAAATTTATATTATCTATCAGAAGTTTAAATCAGAATTTTAAATTCATATAAAATTTAAAGAAATATTCTTTCCATATGATTGTAAGAATATAATTGGATAAATTAAGCATAAAAATTTCAGTAACTTAATCTGTAGGAAAAAAATAGGAAGTCCTCCTTATCCAAGTATTTGTTATTTAAGTATCCAGATTTATAAAGCTATGCAAGAAAAAAAAAAGTCAGCTCCTTACCAAGTATTTGTTATTTGTCTTCACAGTTATACAGTTGTGGGAGGGAAAAAAAGTCAGCAACAAATATATCTATATCCAATAATGTACTCATAAAGTTAGCCTCCACTCCACCTCTATTTAATGGCAACAGCTATTCCCACCCATCAGACTCTCATGGACTTCCCAAGTAGTAAACATACTATAAAACACAATGTAAATATGACAAATTGAAAATCTTTCCAAGGTTACAAGATTTCATGAATGTAGCAACATGTTAAAGAACTCCTTTAACCACAGGCAAAGCCATTGAAAAATGAGGATCTGACAGATCAGACCATGAGAGAAGACAGATACTTCAAAAGAGAATAATCTGAGTATCAAAGGGTCAGGAAGAGAGATATCAGAGAAATTTGGTCAAGTCTTAAGTATTTTTAATAAGCCTTTTATTATATTGCTCTTAAGTTCAAACATGAGAAGCATGTTACATCATGTAATCATAATTTTTGAAAGAAAAATTGCCACACAAATCAACACTTGATTCATTTTCAGAGTCATTACATAATTACTGGTAAGTTTTGTTTGGTAAGATTAAACTTTTATTTTCACATCTTGGTATTTGTTTCTCAGAAAAAAAAAACCTTTATTAAAAAAGTTTCTATTGTGAAATATTGGCTCCCAATTTAAATGAAATCTTCCCAAGTATGCCTCTTCAAGTATTAATTAGTCTGTCTACTAATATGCAGGTATACTAATGTTTATGAATGTATACTCAACTATACAGTCATATCTTTATTACACAATCCAACAAAATCAATACACACCTGGGCATTCCACACAACTACAAGTCCATCATCACCAGCAGATACAAATCTGGTTAGAGAAAAAAAGTTAAAAAAATAAATCATTGGTGACATTTAAGTGCTAAGATTACTAAGAACCATCAAACCTTATTACTGAAATTCTGATTTACTAATATTAATGCAGATTAAGTTATTTAAGCTAATTTAGCAAATATTGACGAATACCGGCTAGGATCTGTGCCAGGTACTGAGGGATCATTTACAGTGTTACAATGAACAAACTGGAATAAATGTAAGAATGAGGGAGATCTGTAAAGAAACTTTAAAGTCTTTCCTTGCTTTAAAATTATATGTAAACCCTGACTTGTGACAGAAAGCCAAGCTGAGGAACAGCTTCACTGAGAAGTGATATTCCAGAAGTGGAAAAATAAACTATGTGCTTCGATAAGTTAATTATTTCTATTCCTTTTTCTGTAAAAGTACTCTAACTACTTTTTAAAGCCAACATCATATTCTATATTTGCCCATAACACTAGGACACAAAAATTATTTTGTTCCTGAATTTTTATCCCTATAGAAGATTCCTAAAATTTCACTATTTCAGTCAAGTAACATTTTCTTTAACACCCAAAACTGGGCTTCAAGTTCAAATTTCTCAGATTCAGTTTCAAAGTCTCATATGCACCTGTTGTCTTCACTGGCTCAGACAAATCCTATAATTAGTACCCACTTCAAAACCATTTGGTTACATCTCCTACTATAGGAGCTAAAAGATTATCCAGTAGATAGGAAATTGGCCAAATACAGTCTGACAGTCTGTTAATAGCATTTGAATATAGAACTACATATTTTTTAATTGGAAAGGGATTAAGGGTCCTGGGTTCGATTCCAGTCAAGGGCACATGCCCGGGTTGCAGGCTTGATCCACAGTAGGGGGCGTGCAGGAAGCAGCCAATCCATGATTCTCTCTCATCATTAATGTTTCTATCTCTCCCTCTCCCTTCCTCTCTGAAATTAATAGAAATTTTAAAAAAACTTTATAAAAATATTCATTCCTGCTCCTTTCTCTCCCCAAAATATTGATATTTTTAATAAACTTTTTGCATGCTTAACTCTATTTTATTGCCTGCTTCCTAGGGAAATCCATCTTGACTATTGATTTATTTTATCTGAATGTTTGTGGAAAGTTATCCCTAGCTTAAAAATATTTTCTTAAAGACGTAGTATATTATTTGTTCAGTGAATTATCAAACCATACTGAGTTTGTTTAGTTTCTTGTGAATATAAAGCTTCACCAGCCATTCTAGGAGCACATTTTTTGTTCTCCAGTCTGGCATTTCATGGGTCACCTAATTCATTTCCAGTCATGATCACCATCCTATATAACCTTTTCTATTTCCTGGAGTAGCAAGGAATGGTCAAATGAGCAACAGAAAAAACTACTCTTAAAATGTGTTACAAACTCAGTTTAGTTTAATGTGTCAAATGCTAGAGTATTATATATAATTTTAGCACTAGAGTATTACATACAATTTTAACACAGCCCACTTTTTAGAAGACTCTTGCTGAGTCTTAGCCTTCTTTAGTGATCTCCCAATCAATATGACCCTCACTTCATGTTCAAAAAATACTGAAGAAGAAAAGAAAAGGCAGCTGTCTGTTATGTTATACAGGATTTATTTGGTATCTTCAAAAACCAATCTGAGAAAATTTTCCACTCACTGATTTTAGCTGAGCCACCAAGAAAACAAGAAAATCCTTCTGCAAAATTCTCAATAAACTGACATTATCTAAATACCTGAAGCGTGAAACCTGGATTACAACAGCTGACCAAAAAACTAGAATGCTATGTCTACAAAAACTAAGTAAAAACATAAAAAGTGTAACAATATAATGTTTATTTAAGGTATTTTGGTAATTTGACAATGCATAATGTACATATGCAATGATGAAGATAATTCTAAATTAAACTGTTAAAGAATGAAAATATTAAGCTCTTAATTCTATTTGTAATAAATATTAATAGTTTGTAGAGTTTTTAAGTTTTCTTATTAATAATGACTTTCAGTTATTTTTTGCATACACTATGAAATTAAATTTTTAAAAACAATACACAGATTGAAAGTTCCAAAGGCCTGTGACTGACTGAAAAACTTCAGATTTAATTCCATGGAAATTTTGACAAAGTAATGACTTGAGTACCAAGAATTAAATATGATTCATGTAGTAATCTCTTCTTTATTGCAAAAAAACAAAAAGTAGGGTGTATTCTCCCCCACCCCCCATTTATTTTAGACATTTATATTCACTCTGTTAGATAGCAAAAATGACCACAAAGTATTCTCCTTCCTAAGGTCATCACTTGCATAAAGCATTAGTTGCTTCAAGAGGTAGAGTTTATTTATCCACTTACTGAATTTGTGCCAGCTCCTGACTTGCTTTAGCCAATGAAACAACAGCAAATAGTATACAGAGACTTGAAAAGTTTTACATTGGGGCTTGCCATTTTGCTGGTATTAGAACTCCCTAATCACTATGTGAGCAAGCATTTGAGCAATCACACGGAGAGAGAGCCCAGTCATTGTGAACTGCCAGCGCCAGCCAATCTACCTGTTAACCACAGATGCATAACTAAACCTGACCAAGGTAAGCCAACCATGATGCAGATGGGGGGAAAAACACACAAAACAACTTACCCAGTGAGCCTAACCCAAATTGCCACCCTGCAAAATAGTGAACTAAATATATAATGGTTGTTTTAAACCACTGAAGTTTGGGGTGATTTTTGACAGAGCAATAAACAGATAACTGGTGTAGTTGTCTATAGCTTTTCACTGTTTATAGAACTTTACTGTATCATACATGAGCACCCCTGTGAGGAAAATGTAATCAGATATCAGCATTTGGTCAGGGATCATTACTCTATAAGAGGGCCTTTTCTGAAGTCTTCTTCTAACTAGGTAATCAGAATGGCTAAGAGGACATGTCTGAGGGCAGATAGCAATGTACATGGAATCTTAACAGTTAATCTATATAAAAAGTTAAAGACTACATCCTGAAAGTAAACTACATATTTTTTACTTAACTTTTTTAGGCAAAATGATGTGAGGATTCCTTAAGGTTCAAATATTATATTAGTGATTATGGCCTGAGAAATTATTCGAGCATTTTTTAACCTAACTACGAATTTTCTATGGTAAAATATGGTACAAGAAAACTTGAACTGCTCAATATCCTATCTTCCCAGAAATGTTTAGTTTCAAAAATATGACTAAATAAAATACAGTTATCTCTTCGTACTCACCAACAACAAACATTACCAAAAACGCTGAAGATTATTATACTATGGTTAACATGTTATAATTTGTTTGGCTTATATCACAACAGAAAAATAAAGTTGATAGACTAATAATATATATGAGATGAATCTTCAAGCAAAAGTTGAGGAGGACTATCTTGTCTATATATATAAAAGCCTAAATGACTGTTCAATCTTTCAACCAGTAGCTATGATGCGCACTGACCACCAGGGGGCATATGCTCTGAACAGTAGATAAGTTTGCTGCTGGGGTCCAGCTAATCGGGACTGGGCCAGATGGGCCAGATGTGCACTGGAGCACTCCCACATCCCTCCTTGGCCCTGACCATGCATGGTGGGGTCCTGGATTGTGAGAGGCCAAGGGACCCCCACCGGTGCATGAATCCATGTACCAAGCCTCTTTTCCTATATAATAAAAGGCTAATATGCAAATTGTCCCTATGGGCGAGATTTTGGCCCATGGGGAGTTAGACATGCACTGACCACCAGGGGGTGGTGCGGAACATGGCAGACATTAGCAACAGGCGACAGTGGAGGTGCTGCCAGACCCAATGGGTCCCAATAAAAGCAGGATGTGGCAGGATGGTGGAGCAGGTGAGTGGGCGGAACCAGGCCAAGGCGGTGCGAAGGGAGGCCCTGGCCAGCAGCTGGGGGACAGGAAGTCCCAGCTGGTGGCGGCAACATTGGGCCTCGACTTGTATAATAATTTGGCTGGACTCTGTCCCTGTTTTCTGAAGGAAGCTGGACTCCTCAGACTTGACCTGCGTTTGTACTAATGAGGTGACTCAGGGTGGACCCCTAGACCATTTAAGGGTGGGAGCTAGCCATGTGGAAAATATGAACCAAGATCTGTAAAGAAACTTTTTAGAGGATTAGGGCTTTGAGCCATAGATATCAGCCTGACCTCAAAACTGGGGAAGGAAGAAAGGCTAGAAATTGAGTTTAATCAAGTGGTGAATGATTTAATTATTCCTATGTATAAAACCACTACAAAAACTTTGAAAGCTCAAAGTTTGAGTGAGCTTTCTCTTGGTGATACACACTGAGTTGATGAAGGGTGATGGATCCTAAGTAATAGAGTTTACATTTAGGATCTCCCAGACCTTGCCCTTTTTCATTTGGCTGCTCCTGATTGTACCCTTTATAATAAAACTGTATAGTGCTTTCCTGAGTTCTGGTGGCCCTTCTAGCAAATTATAAGGGGAAAGTGGCAATATAGCCAATTGGTCAGAAGTGTGGGCGGCCTGGAAACCCTGGAGATTGCAGCCAGTGACTAAGGTGAGGGAAGTGCTGTGCAGGACTGTAAATCTGACCTAACTCAAGGGAGCATCAGAATTGCATTGCACATGGGAAAAGTAACTAAATACCAAAGACATAAGAAAAGCAGATAATATGCATATATGAACACAGACAATAGAGTGGTGAAGGCCTGGGAGGAGTTGGCTCAGGGTGGAGAGAGAAAAAAAGAAAAGGGATAATAAATATAAATACGTAAATAAAAGCTGGAGGATAAAATAATTTAAAAACAAAAGAAAGAAAAGCAGAGAGAAGAAAGGTTAATAGACAACAGAGGTGATAGTCATAATTAGGAATAATCACAGAAGCAGTCACCATGGAATCAAAAATGAAAAAAGAGCCCAGCTAGGATCAGTGGTTGAGCATCAACCTATGAACCAAGAAGTCACAGTTCGATTCCCAGTCGGGGCACATGCCTGGGTTGCGGGTTCGATCCCCAGTGTGGGGAGTGCGTGAGGCAGCCGATTGGTGATTCTCGCTCATCATTGACGTTTCCATCTCTCCCTTTCCCTTCCTCTCTCTGAAGTCAATAAAAATATATTTTTTAGAAAATGAGAAAAGAAAAACCACACATACACACACACACACAGTATTAAAGGCAAAAGAGACAAGTAGAGGTGATAGTGGAAGAATTGATAAAGACAACAGAAATGGGGTAAGGGAGTTAAGATGGCAAATAACTTAATAGTCTGGGGACTCATTAATTCATTTAACAACTACCTATTAATTGCCTGCTACATGTTAGGCACTGTACCAGGCACTAAGGATATGTGGTGAACAAGAAAAACATAGCTCCCACTCTCATGAGGTTTATATTGAAGAGGGAAAGATAAATGTTAAATTGTGTAATTGTTATTGCGATATTTGCTACAAAGGATAAGGATACAATTATGTAAGAGTTTAATAAACAGATCAGTAATAAGTTAAGTCTATAGTCCAAACACCTACACACCTTTATATCTATTTGCAAATATTATATATATGTTACCAAAGTAGTACAGAATAATGTGCATTTTATTATTTATTATTTATAGTTGTACAATTTTATTAGTTTCATGTATATAACACATGACATTTATTATCTTATAATATGATCATAATAATTCTAGTAAACATATATCACCATAGTTATTATGACATTATTGAATCTATTCCCTTTGCTGAATAATATTAATTTTAAAGGGGTTTCATCAATAACAACAAATCCAGATTAAATACTTACCTCACCTTCCACTAAAAATATTACATTCCCTTAGGTATCTGACACTTAAACATTTCCCATATTTGTTTGTCAAATTTAAGTTCGCCTTAACATAACTCCACCCAAATTTTAAAGTCATACACTTCCCAAAAAACTAACAACAAAACCACCAAAAAAATTTGAGCTGTCAAAAAAAACCTCAAAAAATAAGGATCAAATCATCAGATATGAAACCCTGACTTCTGAGCAAAAAAAAGACTTTGGATATGCATTTCACCAAGATTCAGAGGTCAATTTCTACTAAATTTTGCTAATGATCAGATTTGAGATTTTTAGAAGAGATTAATTCTGAAGTTGTTTTTTATATAAAATTCCCTAAGAACTCTTTCCAAACGATAATTAATTGAATAATTGGAGTTTCTTACCTGTAGTCATCTAGCCGTACCAGAAACCGCACAATGTCATGGTGAGCTTTCAGTACAAGCAGTTCAGTGTAGGGGTTCTGGGTTTGTTCTTCACCTATTGTCTGTAAAGGAGATTTCTTGTATTGGGGGGAAAAAGACAAAACAAGAGGAAGATAAAATGATTTATGATAAAAGGCATACTGCAGTAAAACTGCATGGTATACATCTAAAAACATAACATTTAAAAACCTATTCTAATACTACATAAAGGGTGGGGTAAAAGTAGGTTTACAGTTGTTGGTATGGAAAATAATAAATAATACTACAAGAATAAATTCCATGTTTCCTATATCACATCTGTAACCTACTTTTGCCCCACCTTGTATTATTTCCCCTAATATCAACTGACCGCCAATTTAATACAAAACATTTTTCTTACCATAAATCCACACCATAAATTTGTTTTCAAGTCTCAATAAATTTAGAAAAAGGGTGAATTTTATTTTATGAAATTATATTTCAATAAACCTGACCTAAAAAATGAATGGACCAATCCAACTCAATATTTTTAAATGTGTTTCTCAATTGAAACTTGGCAGAAACAAAACTGCAGGTCAAAGGAGTAAATATTAAACACACAGCATTATATGTTTGCTGAATGAATAAAAGAATGAAATAATTTAGAGTCAATGAATTCAATGAAATCAACTTTGAAAAATAACATTGATAAAGATAATTACTAACATTTACAGAGTATTAGGTGGCATTCCATATGCCAAATACTGCAAAGCACATATAACACGATAACTCTCTAAAAAAGGACTTATTAACCCCATTTCTGTAGTCAAACCCACTACTATTTTATAAAATCTCTGTTCTTACCCTCTAAACTGCAGGGTTTTTTTAAAAACAAAACAAAAACTTTACACTATTTACATTTTGGATCAGATAGTTCTTTGTTAAGGGCTGTCCTGTACATTGTAGGATTCTCAATAGCATTCCTAGTTTCTATAGATGTCAATAGAAATTCACCCCACACCCAGATTGTGACAAGCAAGAATGTCTCGAGACATTGCCAAACGTCCCCTAATGGACAAAATTATTCCTGCTTACGTTAGAAGCTTAGATTCAAAGTTCTTGCATAATTTAGGGCAAATCATTGCTTTAATGTACAAATTCACAGCAGTTATAAAACTGAAATACTTTTACATTATGAAATATACAACTTAACATGCATAAATGTTTTCAAAAAAAAATTCACACTAAAGCAGTATTTTTTTTTATCGCATTGCCCTGTTAGCAGTGAAAATCAAAAGTGAGAATTCTGAAAACTATATACTACTTTCCACAAATGAAAGCTTGTCAGATATGGCAGAATTAGTTAATCAAATTCTATGATTCATCAAATAATGAGTCCTGTACTGAATTGTCATATATATATCCTATGTGGACTACTCAACTTTACACAATTCTCCTATAATTTTTAGGATTTCAGCCTATCTTAAATACACCTAATTTCAAGTAAGAAATGCTTTTTTAAAAAATAGAGAATAAGCTTCAAGTGCAAAGATATGAGGAAGTTAAGACTGAGAAGTAAGGTTTCTGGATTTACAACAATCTAAGTTTCCTATTTTTAGTAGTCAAAACATTTTCTATGAGAAATAAAAGGAAATTCAGCACAAATTGTATTCTTGGGTGGCATATGAAATAAGTTCCACACCTCAATACTTTTAAATTCCAAAACTTTTATATTCGCAACATTTCAAATATAAACCTCATTACAGTCTATTCAATTATTTAGTCCCATGAAGAAAGCGTTGACTATGGAATAAAAAATAGCAATTAATTAAGAAATCATTTTTTCTTGACTTTGAAGCAAAACATTAATTTTAAAAGTTAATTATATCTTTTTTGGTTCTTGTATAAAACCTCAAATCAACTCTATATTTCCTGAGCAATCAGGGGAAGTGACACCACGTAAACGAAAAAATGTAAAGTTGTAGTCACCACACTTTTTAAAATGGATATGAGACTTAAGTAGGGAGAAGACTAGCTGAGCATCCTTGAGCCCGTTGTTGAACCACATCAGCTCCAGTTTTCTCACCGTTTGGAACAAAGATGCTGTATTTAACTCTCAGCGTCTTAGGAGCATCGAAAGTACAAAGTAGCCATAACAAGCGGCGCCCCTCCCCCCAACCCAACCTCCTCCACCCGAAACCTGGCTTCACAACACGCAAGCCCCTCCTCCAACACGGTCTCCACTGTCTCCAGACTCAGGGTCCCAGCTCCCACCTAAGCTTCCGCCGCAGGCAGGCTCCACCCAGGGGTTTACCTCGGCCAGCCCCTGAGGTTCTCGGCTTCCCCCGATCAGCCATCGCAACATCGGGCTAAGGCCTCTTGCCAGGCCCAGGCCACAGTCAGCCCGAACTCTGCCTCCTCCTACTTCTCAGGCACAGAGCGCAAGGGAGCTGCTAATACTTGCCGTCCCAGAAATGCCCACAGAACACAGTGATGCAAAGGAGAATCCACAGAAACAGGAAGATGTTTGTCCCCCAGGCGCTGCCGTACCCCACAGAGGCTTGGTTTACAGCAGCCAATGGAGGAGCTGCAGCCCAAAGCTGGTTGGGGTACGGGCGAGACTTCAAAGGCTCTAAGTGAGCAGGCGCAGGGGCGTGGCCCACTTTGCACAAGAGCTTGGGTAGCTTGAGCGGCCCCTGGTGGATGCGTATGGCACAGCACCTGAGTCAAGTGGGTGCTTACCAATTAATAGTCCCCTCGCATCCTTACTAGGCTGGGGACCAGGAGCTCTTAAGAGTTGGCTGGAGAAAGGGCCGTCCACATCTGGACTAATCCAATGGCACGTGTGTACACCATAATAAATCTGGCCAACATTTAGTGTACTAGAGTACAGATACTGTTCTGAGGCTTTACATAAATCCTCACAGTAGCCCTACTAGTATAGTCCCTATTTTATAAAGAAACTGAAACTCAAAGATTAGGTAGTTTGTCAAAGGCTAACAGCTAGGAAGTGGATATACTGAGATTGATATCCAATCTCCAAACTCCAAAACTAGTGCTCTTGACTACCCTGTGCTATCTAACCCAGAATATCCCTAAAGAATAGAGGATATTTCATCACTCCATTTTGACTACTAGACTTTCTTAGGTAGTCAAGTTCTATGGTTCTCTACTCTGGCTGCATATCATAATTACCATATATATATATATATATATATATATATATATATATATATATATATATATATATGTGTGTGTGTGTGTGTGTGTGTGTGTGTGTATGTATATATATATATATATTATATATATATATATATATATATATATATATATATATTTTTTTTTTTTTTTTTTTCCCTGGCTTCTACCTGGGTTCATTCAAACAATCTCTATTGTTAGAACATAGGAATCAGGGTTTGGGGAAAATTCCTCAAGTGAGTCATGAGTAGCAAAGTTTCCAAATCACTGGCTTAGGAACTACTTATAAATATGTCTATAAATGTCCATACATATATTGGTAAGTGTGATTGTTAGGTTCAAATCAGTATACTAGCAATAAATTAATTCTTAGAGAGAACCTAATACAAGTGTCCCAACCAATACATTAATTCAACAAACATGTATTGGGCACAGATGCATAGAGATTTAAAAAGTAATCACATAAAATTGCTACTTTTTAGATCAAGGCAGAATATGCTAGACACCAATAAGAGAAAGCCATACGTTCTGCTTTAATGTATACTGGTTATGGGCAGTTTCCCAATCTAGCTGACAGTTCCTAGAGAACTGGGATTTCCTATGATTCATCTTTGTATTCATTTTGAATGCTCTTGATAAAGGCACACTCCCAAGGGTCAGGATAAAGTTGCCCCAAATTGCAGTCTTCATGCCATTGAAGACAGACTAAAAGATTAGAGATTAGCCCTAGAAAGGGGGGTGGGGGACTCATCTTTAGTGAAACAAAACCCAAGAACACCAGGATTTTAGTCCTGGAAGGACAATCTTCAAGTGAGGCAACATGGCTGCCCAGGTAGCCTAAATTTTATCCTGATTTTCCACATTATTTAGAGGTTTGCCCACTACCTCACTACTCTGATCTAAGGAGTACTCTTCTGGTCTCTAAAGCACTGGTCCAGTGGTGAATAGTTTCTCCCTTGGTTCCTTTTAGGACAGCTGAGAAAAAACCTTATATAAGATTATACTAGACCCCCGGGAAACTCAAGGAGTAGGAAGCATCAGGAATCCATCCCTCTACCTAAATGACAACAATTATACTGTCAGAGACTGTGTGGACTATTGTGGAACTCTTTAAAAGCTTGCGGGGGAAATCTTGGCTAGCATAGGTTCTGGCCAGCAGTGTTACAACCCTGACAGACTGAAGCTGCTTCCAGGGGACTTAAAGAAATAGCATGTTTGGTGTGGGTTTTTTTCCCTACTGCCTTTTTTCCCCTCTGGGGAGCCAGAGATTTTTAAGGATTAGGACATTTAAAAGCAACCACATGTACAGAGAAATTTAGAAAGTAACCACACATGCCCAGAAAAAGACACAGACTCAACTATGGCCTAAGGAAACCTTTTACCTAAGACTAATCCCCACACAGAGACCCCTTTCAACAATCAAAAAATAAATAAAATAAAACCCAGCAAACTATGGGGAAGAGGGACTGAGAAAGGAAAAACAACTCAGCAATACAAGATGCATAGAGATTAAAAAAGTAATCACACAAAAAAGTAATGAAAAGGTACATCACTAGAGACACTATAGACATTGAAATAATAAAATAATATTATAAATCATACATGAGTTTAAAAACTTCAATGAAAATGGATCAATTTCTCAAATATCACAAACAAACAAAACTCATGCAAGCTCAAATGGATAACATAAATAGTTATATAACCATTAACAAAATTGGATCCAGTAAAAGAAACTTCCAGACCTGGATGGCAATACTAATGAAAATCCCAGGAGGATTTCTTGTAGATATACAATATGCTTCTGAAACTTATAAAAAGGACAAAGGAACTAGGATATACCAGGTGTACCAGTCAATAATGCAGATTTTATAAATAAAACCTGATAATTTCAAGAGACACATCAAAAGTGCTTTATTCAAAGTAATGTCCATCCCTCGCTACACATTTCCCCCATCTTTCAGGTAATTTGTGGATACCGCCCCAATAGAAGTTTTCTTGTTTTGAGGCAAACCATTCAGAGACCCAATTTTCCACTTCTTTGTACATTTTGAAGTGCTGCTCAGAAAGTGAGTGTGCCATCAATGGGAACAAGTGGTAATCAGAAGGAGCAAGGTCTGGTGAATATGTCAGGTGAATTAATACTTTCCAGGCAAGATCTTTTAACGTGTCTTTAACTGGTTTTGAAGTGTGTGATGGTGCATTATCATGAAGCAAAATTACTTTGCCATGTCTTCTGGAGTATTCTGGTTGTTTATGATCAAAGTGTGGTTCAAATTGATTATTTGTTGTCAGTAGCAATCAGTATTAGTGGTTTCACACAACACCTTCCTGATCCCACCAAACACTGAGCATGGTCTTCTTTCTGAAGCAATTTGGCCTTGCAGTTGATGTTGATGGTTGACCTGGATCAACCCATGATTTTGTGCATTTGGGATTCTCAAAAGAAATCCACTTTTCATCAACAGTCACAATTCTATGCAAAAAAAACCCAAAAAAACAAAAAAAACTTTCTTTCATGCTATTGAAGCAACATTTTACTGATGACTTTTCGGTTTTCCATTTGTCTTTTGTTCAGTTGAAGTGGCACCCATTTTCCTTCCTTTAAAATATTTCCCATTGCTTGTAAATGATCATAAATTGCTAAATTTTCTGAGCAATGTTTAATCTTTCTGCAAGTTGTTTTTGAGTTTGACAAGCATCTTCATCCAATAGTGCTTGTAATTGTTGGTCTTCAAGCTTTTTTGGTTGACCTGGATGTTTTGTCTTTAACATTGAAATAATTTTAAAGCATTTAAACCAGTGTTCACAAGTATCTTGAGATGAGCATGTTCACCACAAGCTTCCCAAAGTATATGATAATTTTCAGCAGCACTTTTCTTCAAAATAAAGTAATGAATTAAAACTTTCTACAAATGCTCTTTTTTTTTGGCACAAAATTTGAAATTTTTAATTTAAAAATAACTATGATGTTAACACCTTCACAAAATTTGACATATGAAGTTTTGAAGCTTGCTGTCAATACAACAAAATAGCATACATACAAATGACATATATAACAACATATGTGTAACTTCATCTATTGAAAAAAAAATCCACATTATTAACTGGTACAGCTGGTACTGTGAGACACTGTGGTAGAAACCTAGAATATTACTCAAAACTTCAACATTTTAAAAATAAATAAAATTATTTTAAATTCTTATAGTACCTGATCTTAAGGAACTTAGATTTTAGATTAGCATTGAGAACATTTTTTATTTATAGAATAATTGAAATATAATGGATGATCCCATACAAATTAGTATTGAGTAAATTTAAGAAGTTCTAAGAAAATCTGACTTTAAAATCATCATCAGTGTTTTAGAGATTGGTTACACAATAATGTGAATGTACTTAACATTACTTAACTGTACATTTCATAAGGGCTTACTTTATAAATTTTATATTATGTCTTAAAACATTAAAATAGGGAGTGATATAATTAGCATGACAGGCCAACAGTTTTTTATGGACTTTCCCCAAAGACCATTGATTTAGACAGCCTCCACTGGAGGAAGAGTGCCTTTGTGGAACTCTGGGTACTATTGGAGCAAAAATATCCAAGATTATATGCATTCAATAGGGGAGGAAGAGCAGTTTCACTTTATCCACATCGCTCCTGTCCCAAGGTAGACTAGCTCAGTGCCAAAAGAGATCTTCTTGGCCCACGATTACTTCATTGGGGAAAACTGAGATTTGAAGAAATTCCCAGCTTCCTCGGCTATGCAGGAAATCATCAAAGAGAACCACTTCTTTCTCACCATCCAGAACACTGAGATGTGTGGCACAACTGGGAAGTGGCACATGCAGCCATGGAGAACAGCAGCCATGGCTCTCAGAGAGCATCAAAGAAATATGGAGCCTATTAACTGCTTCATGCACTGAATCAGGAAGCCCACCAATGAATTACAGGAAACTTGTAACCTATGGATCCCTCAAACTGGCCACTGGGCACTCCCAATGCTCTGCACACCTCATCCATACCTACAGCTGGCTTTCCTTGCATGCATGCCTCTGATAGTGGTGAGAGTGAGGCTTTGCAGACAGTTGTTGAGCATGTGCAAAAAGCCTGCTTGACTAAAAAATTGGGAGAAGGCACTTGAACTTGAGCATTCAGCACTGTTCAAGAGAAAATAAACAGGAGGCTGACAACATACAGTCTGGCTTTGGAGGCTCAAGAGAAGGCATACAATCTTAAGGCATTCTCCAACCAAAGAGGAAACAAAACAAAAAAAAGTGTGGAGCACAAATATATATAGAAAAGATTAAAGAAAGCCTCAGAATCCCTAACAAAGATGTCAGAAGGTCTTTTTCTTTAAAGCCAGTCAGTAAAGCCTACAGGAGGTGACTCCTTCAAATAAATGCAAGGACAACAACATAAGACTTCAAGGAACGTGAAAAATGACACCACCAAAAGAACACAATAATCTTCCAGTAAATGACGACAGGAAATGAAGATTTTCTGTTTGTCCAATAAATAATTCAAAATAGTTGTTTTATGGATGGAGGTTCAATGAGCTACAAGAAAACACAGAAAGACAACTCAACAAAATCAGTAAAACAATACATGAACAAAATGAGAAGTTTAACCAGGAAATAAAAATTACTTTTAAATCCAAATGAATTCTGGAACTTAAAATAAAATGAATAAAATTAAATAATTAATATAGAACATCAATGACAGGATCAAGCAAAATAAAAAATCTGTGAGGTAGAAGACAGATCATTTTAAATTATTTAGTCAGAGAAGAACAAAGCAAAAAGAATAAGAGTATAGAAAGCCCTTGAAAACTGTGGGATGCCCTTAAGAGAAGCAGTGTACATATTATTGTAGTCCCAGAGGAGAAGAGAAGAAAGAAGAGCAGAAATCTTAACAATATAATGGCTAATGCCCTGGCCTGTGTGATTCAGTTGGTTGAGCATGCACTAAAATGTTGCTAGTTTGATTCACGGTCAGGACACATGCCTGGGTTGTAGGCTCGATCCCCAGTTGGGGTACATAGAGGAGGCATCCAATCGATGTTTCTCTATCACATCAAATGCTTCTCTCTTTCTCTTCTCCCTTTCTTTCTCTTTCCCTCCCTCACTGTCTCTCCCCCTCACCATCTCTCTTTCTCTCTCTCTCTCTCTCTCTCTCTCTCTCTCTCTCTCTCTCTCTCTCTCTCTCTCTCTCAAATTAATAAGCATACAGTAGGTTCTCGGTTATGTTGGATATCCGTTCCTACGATGTGACATAATGCAATTTTTGCCTTAAGTTGGAACCCACCTAAATGAGCACCTATGTCACTCACATGAAGCACATACACAGCAGTAATGAAGTGAAACAGTAAAAAAAAAAAAAAATTAAAAGAAAGAAAACAATTCCTGACTTTACTTGTGGTAAATAATAAAAAGCATAAAGCACATATGACATACAAGGGTAAGTACTGTATTAATCAGTATTTATCAGAGATGGTGACGTAACCATGAAATGACGTATATGGAGTCCGATGTAACCCCAGGACTGCCTGTATCATCAAGTGAGGATTTTTTTTTAAAAAAGGCTACAGCAAGACACCCCTGTAAAACATACCTGGTGTCAAAACAAGCCAAAGGAAAATCGTTTGGGCAAAAAATGAAAAAGAATCGCAAGTCAGATTTATAGAAAAGATTCCTTTATTAACTTTTGGTGGAGAATATGTCTGTATATTTTCAGAAAACAACTCCGAGACCATGTGGATTCCTGCAACAGAGAGGAATTGACAGGAGTGCTCCAGCCATGAAGACAGAAAACAGTCCGGAGATGGAAGACACTGACGATGCCTTGCCATACTATTATAGCAGTCAGCATCTGTGCGTCACTGCAGGTTGCCCAGGACCAAACCAGAGAGGGTCGGACCTGCATTACCACCATTTGTCCACCATCCAGAACTGAAATATAATTGCTGACATGTACACATAAGGAACTGTTTGAGATGTAAATTGGGACTCAAAAGAACTGTTAGCTCAGAAAGAACCTCACTATAGACTGATTCATTTGCCTCTCAGCATAACCATTATTGCTTGTCTCATTTTTGGTTCTTATAAGTGTATTTCTAGTATCACATGAGCTCACTCATCTAGGGGAAATGATGAACAACATAGACTGATGAACAAGAATAGCATCGATCAGACTGTTGGACCTCAGAGGGAAGGTAGGGGAGGGTGGGGATAAGGGAGAGAGATCAACCAAAGGACTTGTGTGCATGCACATGAGCCTAACCAGTGGTCATGGACAACAGGAGGGTGGGGGCATGCATGGGGAGGGCTTTGGGATGGGAATAGGGGAGATGAGGACAAATATGTGATACCTTAATCAATAAAGTAAATTAAAAAAAAAAAAAAAGCTGTCAGCTGGTTCTTAACAGAAATTTTGTAGACCAGAAGGGACTGGCAAGAAATAGTCAAAGTAATGAAAAGCAAGGACCTACAACCAAGATTACTCTACCCAGCAAAGCTATCATTTAGAATTGAAGGATAAAGACCTTCCCAGATAAGAAAAGGGAGTTCATCACCACCAAACCAGTATTACATAAAATATTAAAGGGTCTTCTTTGAAAAGAAAAAAATATTTTTAAAAAATATGAAAAATAAAATGGCAATAAATATATATATATCAGTCAATAATTGAATCTAAAAAAAAAAAAAAACCCAACAATATAAACAAACAAGCAGAACAGAAACAGACTCATAGATACAGAGAACATTTTGACAGTAGCCAGATAGGTGGGAGGATGGGTGAAAAGAGTGAGGAGATTAAGAAGTACAAATTGCGCCAAAATTGGTTTGGCTCAGTGGATAGAGCGTCGGTCTGTGGACTGAAAGGTCCCAGGTTTGATTCCAGTCAAGGGCATATACATTGGTTGTGGGCATATCCCCAGTCGGGGGTGTGCAGGAGGCAGCTGGTCGATGTTTCTCTCTCATTGACGTTTCTAGCTCTCTATCTCTCTCCCTTCCTCTCTGTAAAAAATCAATAAAATATATTTTTTTAAAAAGAAGTACAAATTGGTAGTTACAGTCACAGGGCTGTAAAGTACAGCATAGGGAATATAGTCAGCAATATTCTAATAACTACATATGGTGTCATATGGATGGGAGATTTATTAGGATGATCACTTGATAAGTTATGGAATGTCTAAGCACTGGGGTTTACACCCAAAATTAATATAATAATGTATGTCAACTTTAATTGAAAAATAAAAATAATTTTAAATAGAAAAATTAAAAAATAAAGTTGCATACTTATCCAAATATATATATCAACATCCCTCATATGTATCTATATCAACCACATTTGTTTAGGGGATATCTATGAGAGGGAGAAAAATGGGAATAGAGTGAGGGAATGGAGAGATAAAAAGGATAAAATAAAATAAGAGCTTTGAATGGATAATGATGGTAATGTGCTATGAATAGAAAAAAGTCATCAACCCAACCATCTCTTTCTAAGGTCCAAAGAAGCAAAAGAGTAAGGAAATATATAAATATTATTATCATTATTAATCTACAGAACCCTCAGGTCAGTGTGGGGCTCCTGCCACATATTTAAATCCTACCTCATTTATCTTTTGCAGTGGCTACAACCTTATATTATGCTGTGCTTTCCAAAATATTAAAGAGCTGTTCTCACCAGTTCTGCATCTTCCTTTGCAAAACCTATAAAATCATTTTCTGAAGCTGTTAAGCTACATTAAAGAAATAAGCTCTAAAAAAAGAGAAATAAGCTCTACAAATATCATATATATATATGTGATTTTTGTAAAGCATATTATAGTTATAGCTGTCATATGAATATCACCCTACAAAATACAATGTAACATTTCTGGACGGAATTTCAACCACTCCATCTGAATCTAAAGATTCTATTCCAAGAATACAATTTTAAATAAAGACCTTTAAAAACTCATTATATCTTTTAAAATTAAATACAGCATTCTTTGCTTTTTTTTAAATCATCTCATAAATTAGTTGAATATCCTTTGTGAGCCAGAATCTTTAAATTTACATAAGTGTAATATAGAAATTATGTTTAAAAGATAAAATTCTAGATAACATTCTAGAACAAATTTAATCTATACAATTATATGTGGGGGGAAATTTTACACAGTCCAAAAAAAATTGAAAGCCAAAGGTAACTGAGCAGAGACTGTGAAAAAGTTTAATAAAGCACCTACAAAATTTAAAGTCAAGTAAACATTTATTAAGCATGTACTATGGGAAAGGTAGAGTATAGGAGCAAGGGATACCAACATGAAATAAGGGATAGGCCCTGCCCTCAGGGACCGAATCTGACAATGAATGATGTTTGCTGGTGCTGATGGGTTTTACTATCATTACTCTCCAGATCAAAAGGAATACTTTGACTGTGTTTATAGAATGTGCACACACTTCAAGTAATTTTGAAGTTATATTAGCTGAGTTTGTGAAACCAGTAGTTATGATTTAACTTTAGTATTTTAACTGTTATGAGCAAAAATCAGA
The DNA here is from genome assembly GCF_964339955.1 of Pipistrellus hanaki. Lineage (NCBI taxonomy): Eukaryota > Metazoa > Chordata > Mammalia > Chiroptera > Vespertilionidae > Pipistrellus > Pipistrellus hanaki. The sequence continues at coordinate 36,836,736 of NC_140506.1, forward strand.
GCTATTCATGGATTCACTGATTTCCGAGTTTGTTTTAAAGCCATGTTTACTTTTAGCTGGACAAACTGAGTCAGATGATTGGTAAATTACCCTTACAGTCTCAGCTGGACCCAAAATCCTTCATTTCCTATCCTAAATCATCCCCTTTATGTTCCATTCTCCTTGAGAAAATTGTTTTAAAATGTTAGCTCTTAATTGTCTAGAGCCAGATTTTCCCACTCCATCTTCCCCTTCTTCACAGAACACTTCATGCTTGCAAAACACTCAGAGCCTGGGGAGAAAGGTGCTATAACTATGCAAAAGGTGGTTATTATTATTGATGTTTCTCATAAACTCCGAGATTCAGATTGTCAAAAGTAATGTCAGGTAACAACAATGCTTTCTCTCTTGGAAAGCTATTGCGTTATGTTTACTTTGATGTCAGTTATGACTGTATTAAGCACAAACACCTCCATATAGGCACACCTCAGAGGCAAGGATGACTAGCCCAGAGGGCTAATAACAAAGACTTTATTTTCTGTCACATCACTCCAATTAAGTAGTTCCCACAGTCACAAAAATTCTTTTTTTACCCAAGTCACAAAAATACTAGGGTGTTCAACTCAATGACAGGAAAAGGAACAGTTGGCCAAGCTTCAACCATCATCCTGAATGCACAAAACTGTCTTTATTCATTTGTCTGATCTTTGCCAGCCACCAATATTAATGAATAGCTGCCAGACGACAAGACCAAACTGTTTCTGTTCATGGATTAGAATATTATGTTATAGGCTCATTAACAGAAGTTTAAATTATGAAAATGGAAACAAATGAAGCCCATTTTCTAGGCCTGCCTGCCCAGCTCATATAAAACCAGTTTAGTTCTACTGAGAAATGGGTCAGTGCATATTTTCTTTTCTTTCATCTGCCTTTAAAAGGATAAATAATTCCACAATCAACATTTGTCCAAGAATTTCACTATCAGTAAACTTGAGTCAACTTTTCTTGAATGGCTAGACATTTAGAGGCCAAACTATCCAGAATCAAGTAAGCCAAACATCCTTTTTAAATATACTGCCAAGAGCTACCAATATTCTTAAATTTCAAGTTCAGTTTTGTGTCTAAATTCAATCTGCGATATTACAATCAAGTTGTATAAAAAATCTGTTTCACATTTAATGCCTATGTGCTTCAACTAATGAAGGAGACTGTTTGACAACTGAAAGGAAAATCTTGTTACAAACTAGCATATGCAAGTTCTGGGGGGGGGGAAAATTTCCAGGACTTCTACTAGTAAAGATCCTGAGATTACCACAACAATCACAATCTTTATAAAGTTTTTGGTGGTTCTCTAATGGTTATTACACTAAAAGAATACAATATCTTAACATATCTAAATGAGAATTTTTAATAATTAAAGTTTTTCATACTTCATTACCCAGCAATCCTTCTAAGAATTTTCTAAGAATGTTCTTATAAGGAAAAAAGAGTGGAACTCATATATAAAAACTTCATGACCAAAGTATATATAACAAAAAGAAAATACTGGGGAAAACCTTAAAGCTAACAAGTGAAAGGTGAAGAAAAATAATATACCAATTCAATGGAATATAATGCAACTATTTATACAATGAGAATAGCAAATTCATAGGATTGTTGCAAGAAATAGCTTATACTTCATGACTCAAAATGGAAAAGAAGATAGAAACAATATAAATGTTTTCATTTGGTTTAACATTTACATTTGTGAATACATCTGTAGAGGAGACCCCACACTCAATATCTACATTAGATAGATAATTTACTTAACTACTATATGCCCCGTCATAATTTTGAACCAAAGTATCTATTACAGGTATAGAAATTATTTTACATCACTATGAATACTATTAAGAATGACTATAATCTTCACTTTTCTTTAATAAATTATTGTTCAGATTATTACAGTTGTTCTCCCCCCACCCCCACTCCCCATAGCTCTCCTCCACCCAGTTTCCACCTTACCCTATGTCCTTACCCCCACCACTGTCCTCATCCATAGGTGTAAGATTTTTGTCCAATCTCTTCCAACACCCCCCACACCACCTTCCTCCTAAGAATTGTCAGTCCACTCCCTTTCTATGCCCCTGATTTTATTATATTCACCAGTTTATTCTGTTCATCAGATTTTTTATTCACTTGATTTTCAGATTCACTTATTAATAGATATGTATTTGTTGTCACTTAGTTATTGATAATTTTTATCTTTACCTTTTTCTTCCTCTTCTTAGAGAATACCCTTCAGCATTTCATATAATACTAGTGGTAGAAAGAATACATTGTGGCATATTCATACAATGGGGTACTATATGTCAGTGAAAAAGAATGACGTATCATTGAAGCAATAAAGTCACAAAGAATATATACAGAATAATTCTCTTTATATACAAACATGCATAAGTAAAATATTTAGAAAAATATATGTTAAAACAGTGACTAAAAGGAAGCAAATGAAAACTTCAAGTCATTATAATGGTTACCTCTAAGAAAAGAGGGAAAAGATGGGTACACAGGATAATTCAAAAAATATTTTTAAACAATTTTTTTAATGAGGACCCTGGCTGGGTATAGTGTTATCCTGATATGTCAAGGTTATGGGATTGATCCCCAGTTAGGATACATACAAGAATCAATCAATGAATGATAAATAAGTGAAACAAAAACATTGATGTCTGTCTCTCTCTCCCCCTCTTACTCTCTTTCTTTAAAAAAAAAAAAAAAAGTAGGCTTATAAGTAAAATTTTATTCTTTAGACTTCAATTTAATCTTAATATTTAATATAAAAAAAACTTGTTATAGAGACAAATCTCGAATCCTTTTTGTTAAAGAGAGGAAATTTTACCATAGTTACATTTTTAGTGAATTATGAGATGTATCATATCACTGAGTGTAAAACAAAACAAACAAATAAAACACAGGGAAAAATTAAAGGAAATTGAAAATAGAAAATAATCTTACAGAAATGTTAGACAACAGCCATACAAGGGCCTATGGAAGCAGAGCAGATTGGTGCCTTCACCAGCAGAGCCTCGCTGACCTCCACTATGTTCCCCAGAAGACTAGGCCCTACTTATTTCTTACATCATTAGCATTCTGAGGATGGGTTCAAGTTACTTCCAATTTCAAAATGACCCTGGATCATTTACACTGATTATTAAGAACCTGTATATGATTAATAAACCTGCTGCATAAAGAAATAAGCTTATTTCTGCCAAAACCGGTTTGGCTCAGTGGTAGAGCGTTGGTCTGCGGACTGAAAGGTCCCAGGTTCGATTCCGGTCAAGGGCATGTACATTGGTTGCAGGCACATCCCCAGTAGGGGGTGTGCAAGAAGCAGCTGGTCGATGTTTCTCTCTCATCGACGTTTCTAGCTCTCTCTCTCTCCCTTCCTCTCTGTAAAAAATCGATATATATATATATATATATATATATATATATATATATATATATATTTTATATATATATATTTTTTTTTTTTAAAGAGAAAGAAATCTAACAAATATGGTCCTTGGCATGAATCTACTATTTATACTGTTGCTGTGAGTTTATTCCACAAACTACTTTTCTAAGTAACATAGTCTAGTCTCAGGATTGCTTGGCCAACCCTTAAACTCAGCAATAAATTGCCTGGTAAACTAAAATGCAATACATGAATTCCTTAGTAAATTATGAATGTCACGACTTTCCTCCTTTCAAATAATGAAGTCATTAAATATTTTCCAAAGGAAAATTTTAATTTTTAAAGTTTAACAGAAAACTGGGGCTAGGATCCCCTAGAGAATCAAATATATACATTGCTTTTTGTAAAAGGTTCTGTGAGAATTATTATTCTTTTTTAAAAGACCAGGAATAAATAACAGAGAACATGTATTGAGTTGCTGTGTTTGTATTATAATTGTAGACAATGGTGTGCTTTGATTTGTAGCATATACCAATTTCTATGGTATGAATACTTCCACCATGGCCAATTTCAATTTACCAATGTGATGTTACTAAATGTGGAAAAAGAAATACATGATAGTGCACATCATTATCTAGTATTTTGACCATACAGATACAATAAATAGAAGTAAATGATCTCAAGAGCATAGACAACAATAAAATGTAGCACAATAATTAGAATGTAATATTTGAGGATTTACCCTTGTTCTTAGTATAATTTATTTTAATGTAAATTTATGTAATTTTGTTTTTAATAATTACTTGTTTAATAATAAGCTGGCAAAATTCTTGGAAGTTTGCTATAGCCTAGCATTGATCAGACTACACTCTAGGCAATGCCCCCAAACCAGTACAATTAATAAATGACAGAATTCAGTATATGAACATCATTATATATTGATATATATAAATAGTCATGAGTGTATGGGAATATAAGAATTCCAAAACTCTCTTTTAAGGTAATTGCTTGGTAAATTACATCCACAATTCAGTGACAGCCATGTTAATGCACTGTCTTGCAGGTATAATGGGCTTAATTTTTAGAATGTACCCTCAGTCCAGCCAGATCAGAAAGAGTAGTGTAACACACAATTTCTGAATTCCTAACAAAGTCATCTATCAAGCCTGAAAGAACTCCAATATCGGTTCCATTCTGTCTAGTCAGTGAATGAGACACAAGGTAGAAAAGGAAAAGAGGGAGAGAGAGACTCCCAAAGGATCCCTTCCACAATTAATTATGCAAATCACAAGTAAATTAGACACTAAAAAATGTAAGATTGATTGAAAGTCTTGCTCAAATTGCTTTAACTGTGATTCATAAACCAATCACACAAATTCATATGTTAGGTTGTGTAAAAAAAAATTAGTAAGATGTAGAATGGAACAAGATTACCTTAATTTAAATGTAAAAGACATGGTTGCTGAAGTATGAGTCTCTTACACTGTTAGCACTAGTCCATCAGATGTTAACAAAATCTGATATGCAACAGTTTTACATATCCCCTTGTGGGAGAAAGATCAACTTGTGATCTGCTTTATAAATCAGCTACAGTGTTAGAGTTAGGCTACTGTAGCTAAATGGCTTTTAGATATGCTTCCTGTTTTAAGCTACCATATTTACAAATGAAAGCTTTTTCAAACCATGGCTTTTAATATAATTTGCATATTTAGTAATACATTGATTAAAATTAAACACGGATTATTGCAATTTATTTCAGAAACAGATGGGATGCATTAAGTGAAAAGCCAGAGCTTTTAAATAGAGTAAATTCACTGGCTGACTACGGATGAATGATAAATACCAAAACTTTGTAAATTGGCAAAAAGGGGATGGGGGGGAAAAGCCCTATGCGCCCATTTCCTTTCAAGGTTTTCCTGACTAGTGATTCCATGAAATTAGTAATCAAGTTAATTTAAAATGAATAATGCATCAGCTTAATGAGAGCAGATTTCTCAGAAGAAAAATAATGTTTCTACAAACTTTGAATCTTCCTGGTCTGTAGAGCATGTGTCCTCTTACTTTCCTAATTAAATATGGATTTGATAAGGTTCACCAGCAGATGGCATTCTTCCATTACATACACTCCTGTTGGACTGCTTTGATTTTAGTTTCTTAAAACTTCACCTGTTTGTGTAAATTAACCAAGAATTCACTCAATGGTAGAAATATTTGGGTCCACACATTTGTTTCTGAAGTGGTACATTCTCAAAATAGTGAACCTGATTAGTTTGCAAAGAGCATTTCATTTTCTTCCCTGCTCTTTGTATCCATTGCTTTGTTGAATATCATTTACAAAAGCTAATCTGGTAAGAATAATTTATATTTCTATGTTAGCCGCTTGTCGGTTATTTCATCAGAGTTAGATAACTAAGCTTTTGCCTCACTTGACCTCTGTAGCAGTGTGATATAATCCAGTCAGATCACATTAATATACTAGTTCCATCAAAAAATAATTTTTGCATATATGCTATTATATTATATTCATTTTGTGAAACACGGGCATTTTCCAACTTAATTTAGCAAAATCCTGCTAGCTTGTTCAACTATCCAATTCTTATTAACCTAGGCAATTAAATCTCAGAATGCCATAAAAGGAAACCAATCAAATAGGTAGAGGATTTATAATTTAATTTTGATACATTTTTCTTCCTTTTGTTTTTCTGAGTTAAAGGTGAAAAGGGAATTTTATCCATAATATCTAAATAATGTTTATATTATTCAAAACCTTCACTGGACAGATAATATAGAAATCCTATTAATATCTAAACTCAAATTCACCCTTTTCAATTGAACTGGGTTATTGAAGGTAAAGTTGTACTAGTCAACTATTAAATATGAAATCAACTATTTAATATAGATGCTAATTATAAACTCTTAGAATAAGCAAAACTGGGCAGTTTAAAGCATAGATGGTTCACTTCATAATGGATAAATGGCATATATTTCAAGAAACCAAAGGATACTCAGTTTTCTATAACTTCTGATAATTTTGTTTCTTAAAAGCACAAATGAATACCAAAAACAGAAAAAAATTTTAAGCAAAATCCTGATAATAGTAACACCATACTGTGGATGTTTTATTTTGTTTTGCTTTGTTTTGTTTTTAAATGTAAAATATTACCAAAAATTACATCCAGCTTTTTCAAAGTTTGATTAATTATTCAAAATTACTTGAAAGGTCAGCTCTCAGCTTCACTACTATGGATTACTCTAACATGAAGTGCTTGTCACCTATCGAGAGTTGTGAAAATCCCCCTGTATCCAATGTGTTTTGTTTGGATTGAGATGGCATGCAGTTGATGGCTGTGACCTTCATGGTGGCTTAGATCCCTGGCTGGCACTGATTTTTGATTTAGGGCCGATCTGCTGCGCTTGTCACTGGCTACAAGGTGCTTTCCATGCACTAATGGAACAGCTCAAGGGCAGAGGGGCCCTGTAAATGTCTGTCTCTCACTGACCAGGAGCTAAATAAAGAGGTGAGTTTTCTACATGTGAATGACAGACTCTGAGATTACATGTAGGAGGCAATTCAAAGTTTATAAACCTGTTCATACTTCATGAAAATAACAAGCATTTGCAAAGTGCAAACTCTAAGGTTATTCTGCCTGCTAATGAATATGTATCTGCACCGTTAAAATGGAATATTTAACACAAATACTAATAATATATCTTCATTTGGTGGAAGGGAACTAACGAACAGTTGATGTGTCCTTTGGTTCAACTATAGTTGTTAATAAATTCTGCTACTTAATGATGTCTTCAACAGAAAATTGTGCATGTCCAAATTTTTTTCCTTCTAAGAAAACACAAAATGGTATAATAATTGTTATAGAAAAAGGTACATATTTTGAGACAAAATATAAAATCTTGCCCTAGTATCATTTTGCCTAGGCATCTTGACCACTAACGAATGGTCTAGATCTGCAGTTTAAAAAAAAAAAAAAAAAAAAAAAAAGGTGAAATTTCCCTTCTGCCTTAGATCAGAGTAATTCATACCAAGAGGCAGATAAACACAGTAGTACATTTAATAGTGAACAAATCATATTCATCCTTTAAGACTCAGTTCAATGCTGTCAACTTTAAGAGTAATTGCTGATTCTAAAAGAAGTCATATCTGCTTCTTTGAGCTTTTTACTGATACCTGATTGTGTATTTCTTAGTTATTATTGCCCTTTATCTTGTAGATATTCTCTGATTTTCTGCAATAGGCTATAATTTTCTTAAAAGCAATTACCACATGTGTTTTTAACTTTGTAACCACCACCTTATCTAGCCCAACACTGGACAAGTGCGCAATACATGTTTGCTGAATGAATGAATGATAAATAATTGACTACAACATTGTAGCACTCTCTAGTTTGATGAAATTTTAAAGCTCTTAGATTTTATCATTAACATTAATACCTGTCTGACTTCCTAAAATTCTACCTTAATCACCACATACAGTGAATTGCCCCTCTAACATCAGAAATCTCACTTTGGGGTTTCTGATTCCTCTCTGGCTTTACCTCCTATCGCAAGACCACATGCTGAACCTTATTCTCATTTAAGTCACCAAACTAACACTCCCCTACTCATACTATTTAGATCCCTTCTATGTATAACATAATATCCTTATATTCTTTCAGTTGACCACACAATAATTCATAATATTAAACTTTATCCATTTCTGAGAAGTCTTTGAAACCTTCCCATGAGAAACTGCCTTTTCAGTTCATTCAGCAAATGACCCTTTGATATATTAATTTACCAACTCTTTATTGAGTGCCTACTATGCTCCAGACACTAAAAGTTAATTAGAATATAGTGCTGTGCACCTCAGGAGGTACCAGAAAGTATCAGGGAATAACACTAGAAAAACATAGAACATCTTATTGGGTGAGGAAATTTAGTAATTTAAACATTTTTGCATTAAAATAAGCACAGATAAAGTAAGGAATAGAATGCAAAATTTATAAGAATTTTTAAAAACCATAATTCCCACTTTCAGTAGACTGCTTCTAATCTCTGAATGTGAATTCATTCTCTTCTACCATTCAAGCTGATGCAATTTAAAATTTTCAATAAACTTTATGAAAGAACACATATTTTGGAATAAGAAAGTCTTGATTATAAACCCAACTACTTCTCTAATTATGTTTCATTGGGTGAGTTACTTATTGTGCTCGGTTACTTAATTCTAAATGGTCTCATCTATAAAATATGCATAACAATACCTACCTTTTAGGACAATTATAAAATTACATAAGTTAAATAAGTAAGTGCTTGTAAAGTACAAATATAGCACCCACTACATAGTAAGTGATCTTTTCTCCTTCCCACAATCTCCCGTTGGGAACTTTATTCATCCCCTAAAAGAAATATACCAGATCCTAAAGTTATTTCACAAGTCTGCCACTTCAAATCCTTATACCTGTAGTGAACACACAATACAATATACCCGTAATGTATTATAGAATTGTATGCCTAAAACCTATATAATTTTATTTAAAATTTCAATAAAAAAAGTTGCCAGATGACTATAAACAAAGAACAAAGAATGATCAAATTGTCTAAGTATGAAAACATGTCAGTGTTGCAGAGTTCTTTATTTGATTTCACAATGCTCAGTTATTTCTCAGCAAAAAGAGGGAGAACAATTTAATAAGAATGGTATAAAGGGAAAATATATTTTAAGAACTCGAGATTAATTTGGGTTGTATAATGTAGAGTAAAATAAAAATTGCTGTTGACTGTGTAAAAAAAAAAATATTTGCATCTGAATCATTGGACAACTAATATACTAGTTTAAACATCAAATTGTATTCTTTCACAATAAATTCACATTCTGCATATAGAAAATCCCATAAAGACTTCAGTTTTGTCACTTCTTTTAAAACTTTCCAAAGCCTCAGATTCAATCATCTCACATTCTAACTGGCCTAATGTCTTTGTCTCCTTTGCTGGTGAAATCCTTTTACTGCCTCTTTATTTTGTAGAGAGGTATCAGACCAAGATTCTACTTTTAGTACTCTCTCTTCTTTCTCTATACTTATTCCCACTGGTGAGCACATTCACTCTAATGGCACCAACCACCAACTCTATGCCAGTGACCCCAAAATCTTTGTCTCCACTTCTGACTTGATTTGTGCTCCAGTCTTCAGGTTCTACCTGCCTTCAGGATATGCCCTGTTAAATTAACCGCCATCTACTCTAACTCAACACATTCACCACTCATCTGAGCATGCCTTCCTTCAAGCTACCTTTCTTCTGAGTAGAGTAATATCTTTGCCTTTTTTCTCTTCTTTAATTCCCTAGAGATACTCTATTACCAATTTCTTTCTTTGAGACATCATTCAAATCTAAATAGTCCTTTTCATTCCCAGTGACATGACTACAGTCCAAAGCCTTATGCCTAGAATCCTACATAATAAAGAGGGAATATGCTAATTTGTCCTTACTATATCTGAGTCGTGATGTGCACAGGAGATGGGGGGCGGGGAAGGAACTTGCGCCTCCAGGACATGAGGCTGCCTCTGGGGGGCGGCCCCCCAACGGAAGTGTGTGCAGGCCCACAGTGCCACCCGGCCCCTGAGGGGGGCATCAGGACAGGAGTGGGGCCTCAGCAGAGAACTCTCAGCACTCCTGCGCTTGGGTCTGAAGGCACGGAGAGGAAGGAAGAGCACATAGGCAGCTAGGAGGATTAGGCCAGGAGGGGAGAGCAGATAGGCAGTTAGGGGAATCAGACAAGGAGGGGAGAGCAGTTAGAGCCATCAGGCTGGCAGGGGAGCAGAGGCATCAGAAAGGCAGGCAGGTGAGTGCTTAGGAGCCAGTGATTTTGGATTGTAAGAAGGACCGCAGATTGGAGAGGGCGCAAACCAGGCTGAGGGACCCCCCCCCAAAAAAAAAAAAAATGCATGAATGAATTTCATGCACTGGGCCACAAGTGATTAACTTCCTAGCTAATTGCTTCTCAAATCCTGGATACAAGTTAAAATACTTTCAAAGAACTTTGTGAATACAGATTCACAGGCCACCCCAGGCTTACTGAGTCAAAGTCCTTGGGAGTTAAAGCTCTCCAGTTGATTCTCATGCACAAATAGATCTGGAACCCATTACAATTGGTTCCATGTCTCTAATCTCTCCAATTTCAACAGACAATGTGTATTTAAACATCAATGGCATTATGGCACATTAGTGTTTAAGAACTTTCTAATGATTTTCTACTGCCAGGCACATTTCTGCCAATTTCTAAGGCTCTGTTATCTAGTCGCACCCTACTTTTTGACTGAATTCTTTTTAGTGTGAAGCTGCAGTCTCCTCAATTTTAAGCTCATCTCAGTTCCTTGGTCCAGTGGTCGGCAAACAGGCTCCCAAGCCACATATGGCTCTTTGGCCCCTTGATTATGGCTCTTCCACAAAATACCATGTACTGGCGCTCACCTACAGTGCGATTGAAACTTTGTGACTCATGTGCAGAAGTCAGTTTTCGGCTCTCAAAAGAAATTTCAATTGTTGTACTGTTGATATTTGGCTCTGTTAACTAATGAGTTTGCCAACCACTGCCTTGGCCCATTGCTTAAAATCATTCCTTCTCCATTCTCCCATGAATTTAAAGATTAACATCTTTCAAGAATGAGCTCCATCTGATCTTCTCATCAAGTATTCTCTGGTCTTACTAGTCTTTTATACTCTCTCCCTTCTCAGTTTCCTATTGTTATTTATGTCAGTACCATACTTGCTTTATAATGTTTCTTGACCTACACTTTTATAAATCTTCTTTCCATTGATAGATTGTAAATGATATAAATAGAAGAACTATGTCAAACTTTTTTTCATCTTTCTCTTCATAATATTTCAAGGCACATTATAGATGCTCATCAGATTGATATATATATATATATATATATATATATATATATATATATATATATATATGTATGTATATGTATATGCCTAATATGCAAAGTGTCCCCTTGGGAGTTTGACTGACCGGGAGTTTGATCGCTCACTATGATGTGTGCTGACCACCAGGGGGCAGCTCAGAATGAAGGGAGGGCCCGGTGGCTGGCAGCCAGCAGCTACTAGGGACCCTACCTGTGTGTGAATTTCATGCACTGGGCCTCTAGTAATTAATAAAATTCATTGAATGTTTACTACATAATATACATATGTATTAACTCATTTAATCCCCACAACAACCCTATAAAGCTTTTGAAATAAGACTCAGTTTTAGATGAGGAAATAAACACAGAGAGGTTAAATAACTTATTAGACTGATGTAATTCACAAGTATAAGAGATGAAATTCAAACCTTGGCAGTCTTTTCAAAGCTTATGCTCCTAACCAACACACCACAGAATCATACAATGTTAGCACCAGAATGGGCTTTAGTGGCCATCTAGCTCTTCTGCCTAGTATTAAAAAGACATATTTCTATTTATTAGTCATTATGTGTTTATTTAAGACAGCTGTTCTCTATTCACTTTCTTATATGTTTTTTAGGTATCTTTGAATCTCTATTTATAATGATATTACATATTTCTTTAGATGACTCTAAATGTATGCATATTAGTTACAGTGATGAGAACTTAACAAAATACTATGATAAAAAAAGATATAAGTAAAAATTACACCTTGGACCAAACTGTCCATTTTGAAAGGTATCAAATCATGTATAATACATTTCATTAGAGGGTTTCCTGTTCAGTATTTCTGGGTGTTTGCTTCCTTTTTTTTTTTTTTAAGAAAGGGTGTGTTAATTCAGTGAGTTGGCATATGTGTGTGTTTAGTTGGCAGTGGGGTCAGAGGACATAATGTTAAAGGAATATGTTTCTGAAAGTAAGCAGACATCAAAATTTGTTTGCGTCAGGTTAAAAAGTAACTTGTTTTCTATTGTGTTTATGTGTTGTATATTTCTACTGCCACACAGATCTGCTATACCTCAGGGTGAGTGAATTGACTGCAATCAAAGTCTATGTTCCTGTTTAGGCCTTGGGGTCTGGTTTTCCTGACAGTCAGCATGATCTGAGGGGCACCAGAAGTCACTAGAGTTAAATGGCACTCCATGTGATGGAATAAGACACTTCTATCAGCTCACATCAATGGGAAAAAATGAATTCCAACATTCAGAAGACAGTCCAATATGGTAGTACATGAACCAGATTTCATATCTTGGAACAGGCACTTTGAAAATTTGAGCCCTATTAAAATGTTAAAAACAAATGAGGTAGAAAGACAGAGTCCATTGCTCTATTTACACCCATATTGGATTCCACATACTTATCAGTAGCTCTACTAGAACAGGTAATAAGTAGCTCTAGATTTTTCATGCTTTGGAGTTTTGGAATAGCATGAATAATTGAAATCCACAGATAATACCAAAATTTAATTTTAGTCAAGATATTAAGCCATCTCCTCCTCAATGAAGCTTTTATATTAGCTAAAAAGCAGCATAACTGACTAGCTTGCATTTGAGCTTCCAGTTTTTTTCTCTACATCTCCTAGGATTCTTGGGTAGGTATTATTGAGCAATGAGAAAAAAAAAAAAAAAAAAGATTTGTAGGCCCACTTTCTGCACCATGACAAACTGCATGTATACATTTGCAAGATGGCTGCCTGATGTTGGGGTTGAAACGAGACCCCCACTTCTCCTCACAGAGCTACTTTAGTCACAGCGCATGACAACATCACACAGTTGGTGCAAACCCTTCACTCCAAGCAGTACAAATATTTCACAAACGAAACTATCTTTAATCACTTGTAAATAGCATCTTTACTAATTATGTACTAAAGTAAATGTGATACAGGTACCCTACATCACTATTGAAAAAAATTTAAGACTAGGAACTATTGCTATTCTGAATCACCTAAGAGTCTTTTTCAAAAAATGATTCCCAAAATTTTCCTCTGGAGAGTCTGACTCAATAGGTTTGGAACCCAAAATATGCATTTTAATAATTACCCTCCTCTCCCTTTATCTACTTCCTACTCCACCCCATAATTCAGGTATAAAGGACCCATGGACCACTTTTTGAAAATCACTTTCTAGGGCATGAAAAAAAGAGTTCAATCTTCCTATAGCTGGAGATCATTTTTTTGTTTTTCTGGTCCCACAACTCTTAGGTAAGTTGATTCTATATCAGCTATCCTGACTTAGAGACCATGTTAAAGATCCAATACAAAGTTCCTCCAAAGCAAGAGGTGATAAAAGTGTTAGCTTACTGAGTACATGGAGGTTTAAGGTGCAGCCTTGAGGGCTGCTTAAGGGCACGATCAGGATTATATGTAATGAAATGTACAAGAGAGTGATATTGTCCAGCCAGAATATGATTCTGCCATGCTCTGATCCAGGGAGAATAAGCAGCTGCTGAGACCAAACCATGACAAAGGCAATTTTGCCTGTGACATTGGAGAATTTATTCCAGAATAGTTCCCCTTTGAGCCAGGATTTCCACTGTACAACTGCAAAGGTTACTTAGTCCTTGGTTCACCTGCTGTTTAAACTTTCTCAAATGCCTAAAATAAAGATAGTCATTCTACATGGAATTATGGACTCATATAAGAACTCTGCTAGCTAGGGATAAACCTCCTCCTATCCCTATTTCCTCTGGTTCATATTCTTTGAAAGTGGTTACTATAAGTTGTCCAAATAACAACTCCTTGCACAAGTACTATGATTTTGGAAAGAAAATAATTTTCTCTATAGTTCCCATAGTTCCCAAGTGTCTTTGTGAGGATTAAACAATATAATACCCATGAAAGCATACTCTCAGAAGCTCTGAAAACACTAGAAATTATTAAATAGCATGTAGCAGAAAGGACCCAAACTGTAAACATCCAATGAGAAAGGTCACTCTAATACACAGAAGTCAATCAACAGACCTTCCCTCTCCTAGAAAGCTCCTCTGTGTGTTTGGCTCCCCTATGCCTAATCTTAGGATACCAACAGTATGTATTATGTGTGCTGGATTTCTGTGGATTGTGGCAGAAAAACCCTCAGCAAGAAAATAAAATTGTTTTGTCTTCATCTCAGCAATAACAGACAGTAATGTCATGGAGTGTTTCCAGAGCAGGGGCATTTCATCGGATCTCCCCACATCACTGTGCCCTGCCTGTCTCTGGTTCTTTCCCCTACTCAAGCACTTTGACACATTGTAGATGATGCTCTCAGGTTCTTCCATCAATTTAACATTAAAATTCCTGTGAAATATTAATGAAATAATGTTTAAAAAAGAAAAATGTTCCTACAATACTGCAACATTTTAATGCCTCATTAAAATCATTAGCAATGCTAATACTAAAGAACTGACTTCATCTTTCAAGGACCCAAAAAATAAATCATAATAAAATGTTTGTTAATGTTACATCTGGAGAAATAAATTATACAATGCCTTTCTATATGGGTTTTATATAGTCTAAAAATAATACGAAGCACACGAAGCTAGTTTTTTCTATGGAAATCTATATTATTTTATAATATTCATTAAACACTGTGAATACTGTTTGTGTTTTTCATTTATGAGAAAAGTATATGGTATGCCTATCAACCAGCCAGGGCTCTCATGACACTCAGGTTGCAAACAATGACATGCTTCACTGACCTAAATGACTTATAAAAGCCATTTATATTCAGTACTCTCATTTATGCTATGTTTAAAAATGAATAAGAGACATATATTAATAGCGAAAAACTGGTAGGATGATTGCATCACTACCCATCTCCAGACTTACTGCAACACTTCATTCTCCATCAGTTGAACTGACATGAGAATGTAAATGCCATATATAATAGTCATATAAAATTTTACTACATGAGTAACTAAGGCAAGTGTGACAGGTTCCTTCTCATTGTTGACCAACTTTTATTTGGAAAGCAAAGGGGTGTAATGACACGGCAAAGTTTCTAGCTAGTTTGTTATCAAAGGAAATCTTTCACCATCAACTGGGGTTAAGTGGCTTAAGAGTATTCTCTTAAATAAACTTATATATCCTGAGGGATATTGCATAAAACAATATAGCCTCAGCACATAGGCAGATCCAAAAGATCTTGGAAACTTGTTTTCTCTCTCAGAATAATCCAGTGTGTAGTCATGTAAATAGAGACAAAGATATAACAAAACAAATAAAACAACTCCACCCATAAAAGTGTTCCTATATCTCCCTAGATTAAAATAAAAGAGAAACTACCAAATACAATATCTCAGCCAAAGCTATTTGATATTTTATTCTATTGAAAATTAATACTTGCTAACAACATGATTTTCACTTGGGCCTGATTTCTCTTAGGCTCTCCATCATGGCTGTACTATTTGAATGTTTCTTTAGGAATTAACAGAAGATATACAAATGCCTATTACTACTTACTATTAACGATTATTATTGTCACTCTAATCATTATATGACTAAAAGATATTTCTCATTCAATGGTAAAAATTGTAGGCATTGGGGACAGCTGCTTATGAATAAAACCAGAATAAATTATTTAGAAAAAGCAACAGTTATCAAGAAGAGAGGAAGTAAGGAATATGCTTTACTGTTTTATGTTATATAATATACCACAGATGTTGCTAGTTTTACATTAACATGTTTAATCCATAGTTCTGAAATTTTATATAAGCACTACAGGCCTGGTGCACAAAATTTGTGCATGGGTAGGGTCCCTAGGCCTGGCCATCAATCAGAGCTAATCAGGTTATCCTCCTCCCAGCCTCCCGCCTCCTCCTTCCCTTGCTCCCTCAGCACCCCGCCACCACCACTGGTAGCCCAGCCCCCTGGGAGTCAACACACACCATAGAGAGCGATTCAGCTCCCAGCCTCCCAGTCCATCTCCTGAGGGGGCAATTTGCACATTAGACTTTATTTCCTAATATATAAAAAACCAGGGTCCGTAACAACTGAAGGCTCGGTTGACCGGAAGTCAGTCCTGCAGTTAGTGTTGGGTTGCTGTAGCAAGCCAGCACTGACTGTCACCACTGCAGGCACAGCGATCCAGCACTGACTACTGAGTGGCCTAAAGATCAGGCCCAGAGAGAGGCCTGGAGAGAGAAGCAGGGTCTGATCTGTAGCTTCCATGGCAGCTGTTGATCAGCCCTTGCCTCTTTCTTTTTCTCCGGACCTGGCCAGCAGCCACACCTCTCTTTCTGTCTGGGCCTCCACAGGGCTGCTGATCAGCCCCTCCTCTCTGATCAGGCCTGGAGATAGGCCTGGAGATGTTGACTGGCATAGAAACCGACCAATTAGAATGAAATCTGGGTGAACTGTAAGGAGCCAATGGCTGCCTAGGAGGCAGAGCTTTTTTTTTTTTTTTTTTTTTTTCAATTTAATAAATCTTTATTGCTTAGATTATTACAATTGTTTCTCCTTTTTCACCCCATAGCTCCTTCCACCTGGTTCCCACCCCACCCTCTGCCCTTACCTCCCCCCCATTGTCCTCATCCATAGGTGTACGATTTTAATCCAGTCTCTTTTTGCACCCCCCACACTCCTTTACCCCTGATAATTATCAATCCATTCCCTTTCTTTGCCCCGATTCTATTATATTCACCAGTTTATTCTGTTCCTCAGATTTTTAATTCACTTGATTTTTAGATTCACTTGTTGATAGATATGTATTTGTTGTTCATAATTTTTATCTTTACCTTTTTCTTCTTCCCCCTCTTCTTAAAGAATACCATTCAACATTTCATGTAATACTGGTTTGGTGGTGATGAACTCCTTTAGCTTTTTCTTATCTATGAAGCTCTTTAGCTGACCTTCAATTCTGAATGATAACTTTGCTGGGTAGAGGAGGCAGAGCTTTTGACGCTGACTAGCATAGAAACCCACCAATTAGAACCAAATCTGGGTGAACAGTGAGGAGCCAATGGCTGCTAGGAAGCAGAGCTTTTGATGCTGACTGGCATAGAGACAGACAAATCAGAACTTATCTGGGTGAACTGCAAAAGCAGAACCTAAGGTGGGGGCTGAGGAGAGGTTTTAAGGGCAATCGCTGTTTGGTATAAGGTGTAGAGAAGCAGTTCAATTTTTTAATGACCAATTTGGCAGAATAGTGCATATGGCTGGCTATCAGTCCAGATATAGGGATTATGTATTTTTGTCTGCCAAGAGCATCTCATCCTGCTGAAAAAGGCTCTCCCCCCCCTCCATTTAAGCAATCCTATCCTATATAATCTATCTATACTAATAAAAGGGTAATATGCTAATTAGACTGGGTCGACTGGCCATCTTCCGAATGTCTGACTTCCTTCCAGACAAAGCCATGATGGTAGGGGCCAAGGCAGAGAGGGCAGTTGGGGGCAAGATCAGGCTGACAGGGGAGGGCAGTTGGGGGCAAAATCAGGCCAGCAGAGGAGGGCAGTTGGGGGCAACTAGGCAGCAGGGGGACAGCAGTTGGGGGCAAGACCAGGCCGGCAGTAGAAGGCCATTGGGGGAAACCAGGGCAGCAGGGGTGGGCAGTTGGGGCGATCAGTAAGGCAGGCAGAGGCAGTTAGGGGTGATCAGGCAGGCAGGCAGGTGAGCAGTTAGATGCCAGCAGGCAGAGGCAGTTAGGGGTGATCAGGCAGGCAGGCAGGTGAGCAGTTAGATGCCAGCAGGCAGAGGCAGTTAGGGGTGATCAGGCAGGCAGGCAGGTGAGCAGTTAGATGCCAGCAGGCAGAGGCAGTTAGGGGTGATCAGGCAGGCAGGCAGGTGAGCAGTTAGATGCCAGCAGTCCCAGATTGGGAGAGAAATGTCTGACTGCTGGTTTAGGCCTGATCCCAATCAGCAGTCAGGCATCCCCCAAGGGCCCCAATTGGAGAGGGTGCAGGGCTGGGCTGAGGGACTCCCTTACCCCCCATTCCTGTGC
The DNA here is from genome assembly GCF_964339955.1 of Pipistrellus hanaki. Classification (NCBI taxonomy): domain Eukaryota; kingdom Metazoa; phylum Chordata; class Mammalia; order Chiroptera; family Vespertilionidae; genus Pipistrellus; species Pipistrellus hanaki. The sequence goes on from NC_140506.1 coordinate 36,855,020, forward strand.
ACAAATTTCATGCATCAGGCCACTAGTATAAGATAACAAAGCCTTTTAAGAAGAAAATGTAATCTTAAATTCTTAAAATTCAGGGATGAAAAGATGAGTCCCAAATTAGATAACTTAGTTTGGCACTTTCAATTCAAATTATCATTTACTTTTGATAGTTAATAATTTTTTAAACCACAGATTTAAAATATAAGCAAGCTCTAAAAATGATAAAATCATTTGTTAAAAACTTCAACTATGTCCTCCTTAGCCATCATCTCTTCAAAGAGCAAATTAATTGTTCCAATCTAGTAAGCAACAAAAGAAATAGTCGACAAAGGGTGAAATATGAGCATCAATGGTAAGTTTTGAATTTCCCCTATTTATCTTTAATGTAAGATCTCATGACCCACTAAAACTCAGTTCACAGTGTTTTATGAAAAATAATGGCTGAAATTGAATGTCTTAATTTACATTTAATGCAATTAAGAATGGTTTAAATTATGACTGATGAACAGCACACACAGATGTCAGTCAGTTTCATCAGAATAAATTGAAGTCAGTGTCAATGAATGCTCCACTGATAAATCCCACTTCACATAAAATTAATAAAAATAAGGAAATATAATCCTTAACTAATTGCAAAATGGTCTGGAATTCCCCTGAATTTTCGGGGGAAAACATGTAACTGAGAAAACCACAGTATTGTTTGGAAAAAGGGTTTGTTTTTAATAGTCAGAGGATCTAATAGCAAACATCCCTGTAAGAGTTATAGAAAATAAATCCAGAGGCATGGAAGCGTGGAACAGACTGACAAATCAGAGAGAAGTAGGTGGGTGGGAGATGGGAAGAGATTAAACAAAGAACTTATAAGCATATATGCATTGCCCATAATCACAGACAATAGTGCAGTAAAATCCTGGGGTGGGGTGGGAATCAGATAGAGGAAGTCAATGGGGGGGGGGAGGGAGAAATCTGTAATACTCTCAATAATAAAGATTTTTTTAAAAAAAGTTATAGGATACAAACTTCTACACTGAATCATGCAAACATCTTTAGTGGTACCCCATTTCCTCCCCACCACCCCCCCCAAAAAAAAAGACGAGGGGGAGGAAGATGTGAAATTGGAACAATACTGGAGAAATAATGCATTGGGAAGCACTTATTTCAGATTACTACACTTCCAGTTTCCTGAGTCTAAAGCATAATACTGGGTTCACATCTTGCTTTAAAAGGCTTCTCCAAATTTTTTGCTGGCAATGATGGTCTCCTCCTTAGTATTTTAATGCCAAGCTAGAAAGACTGTGGACTTGACTGCTGACTGGATTCTTTGCATGCCAAGAGCACTCTTTTCCTTCATGGTAGACCCTGAAGCTTTGTGGATTGGAGCAGATGTTGCTGCTTTTGAAGTTAATAGAAACTTTATGGACCATTTTTCACTATCTCTTCCAGGAGCAAATGTCAACCGTAGTTTTTATCAAAACCTGAATTCTTGGCTCAAGTACTAATTGCTGTTAATGTGTTTAAATCCCAATTCTCAGTGAAAGGAGGAAAAGTGTTTTTCAATGGGGGAAAAATTGGGTTAATATTTGCATTCTTAGTGCCTGAATAAGCAAGAAAAATGCTAGGCTTCTGGGCCACACAATTTTGCAAGCAACCCTGAAAGGACAAAACAAACAAACAAAAAACAACTTTCCATAGGTTTCCTGGGTTAGTAACCATTTGGGATGTATTGGTCTTTAAACTTCACAGAATATGGAAAACTGTAAAAAAAATGCTAAAAAGGGATTAGGAGAATCACTTTTGAGAAACATAATTTCTAGGTCTTTTGACTCCAAATCCTATGTTAACATTTTTTTTTACATGTATCTGCTCTAGCTCCGTTAATTAACAGCAACTTTTAAGGCTCTCAGGAGTATTTGGTAGTTAAATGATCAGCAGGCAAATGAAAAGATGCTCAACTTGACTAATCATCGGGGAAATGCAAATCAAAACCACAAGAGATATTACCCTACATGTGTTAGAATGCAGTTATAAAAAAGAGAACAGATAAATGCTGTTAGGATGTGACAAAAAAGAAGGAATACTTGTACACCATTGTTAGAAATGTAAAGTGGTCCAGTCACTATGAAAAACAGTATGGAGATTCCTCAAAAAATTAAAAATAGAATTACCACATGATCTAACAATTCCACTTCTGGGTATATATCCAAAGTAAATTAACTATCTTGAAGAGATATCTACACCACTATGTTCATTGCAACATTATTCACAATAGCCAGGAGATGGAAACAACCTAAGTGCCTGTCAACAAATGAATGGATAAAGAAAATATGGTATAATAGTATACATGCAATAAAAAAGGAAATTTTGCCATTTGCTGCAATATAGATGCTAATTAGACTGGGTCGACTGGCCATCTTCCGGATATCTGAATTCCTTCCAGACAAAGCCATGGTGGTAGGAGCCAAGGCAGAGAGGGCAGTTGGGGGCAGAGAGGGCAGTTGAGGGCATTATGCAAAATAAAATAAGCCAGACAGAGAAAGAAATATTATATGATCTTACTTATATGTGGAATTTAAAAGAATCTAATTCATACAGAAAGTAGACTGGTAGTTGCAAGAGGCAGGTGAATGAGGAAAATGGTTGAAGGTGATCAAAAGATACAAACTTCCAGTTTTAAGATGATCCAGTTCTGAAGATCTTGTGCAGCACAGTGACCATAGTTAACAATACTGTTTTATATACTTCAAAGTTGCTAAGATTGTAAATCTTAAAATTTCTTACAACAAAAATGGTAATTACGTGAGGTGATATGTTAACTTCACTGCAATAATTGTTTCTCAACACATACCTCTATCAAATCAACATGCTGTACACCTTAAACTTACACAATGGAATACTACTCAGCCATAAAAAAGGGAATCTTACCTTTTGTTGATAGAATGGATGGATGTGGAGATTATTATGCTAAGTGAAATAAACCAGTCAGAGAAAGACAAATACCACATAATATCACATATATGTGGAATATAGTGAACAAAATAAACTGATAAACAAAATAGAAACAGAGGCATGGACACACAGAACAGACTTATAGCTGTCAGAAAGGAGGAGGGTTTAGGGACTAAAGAGTATGAATGGATTAGTAAAAAATATGCATAACACAAACACTGTCAACAGTGGGATGATAACTAGAGGGAAAAGGGGGGTGAGGTAGAGGAGGGCAAAAGGGAAGAAAATGGGGAGGAAAAGAAACTATGCTTGGGGCAATGGGTGCACAATGCTGTGTGCAGATGTTTTATTGAGTTGTACTGAAACCTGTATGGTTTTGCAAACCAATGTCACCCTAATAAATTCAATTTTTAAGAAGGCTATAATGAGAGATAACAAAGAACCTAGCAATTGTACTTCTGGTTATTTATCCAAAGAAACCAAAAACACTAAATTGAAAAGACATATGCATCCATATATTTTCTGCAGCATTATTTACAATAGCCAAGATATGGAAACAATCTAAGCAACCATTACGACCAAATGACTGGAATGACTGGTCGATCAGTGGCTATGATGCACACTGACCACCAGGGGACAGATACTCAACACAGGAGCTGCTCCCTGGTGGTCAGTGGGCTCCCACAGCCAACCTCCTGCATCCCCTCCCCCTAGCTGGCCAGCCCCCATTGGCCCTGGTGCTAAACCATTCATAGAGACCTGCTTCTGGGACATATTTTCCTACATAGCAGAGCAGCTCCCTCAATGCAATCTATGGAAAGTCAGTCCTCAACACAAGGGTTTGTCTTGCTCCCATCTTCTCCCTTCCCTGGGGGCTGCCCACCAGCCCACCACAGTGGCGGCATAGTGAGGGAAGGAGGGGGGGAGGTGGGGAACTGCACAGTAGCTGGGCGCCAACAGCAGCAGTGGCATCCATTCCTTCCAGGCCCCTCTCGACAACTTTCACCTCCTCTTCAGACCCCCTGGGACCCTCAGGCCCGGACTGGGACAGGAAACTGGGAGTAAGTGGTGGCAGATGCAGCTCTTTCCCAGGGGGTCTGAGGGCTGGCTCCCTCTATCCCTACACCCTCTCTCTCCCCTGCACAAATTCGGGCACCAGGCCTCTAGTCAATAGATAAATGGATAAAGGAGAACTAATGCATATATACAATGGAAAAGGACACAGACATAAAAAGAATGAAACATTGCCATGTGCAACAACATGGATGGACCTAGAGGGTATTGTGCTGAGTGAAATAAGTCAGAGAAAGACAAATGCCATATGATTTCACTGATGGGTGGAATATGAAAAACAAAATAAGAGAACAAGAAGAACAGAAACAGAGTCATAGATACAGAGAACATTTTAATGGTTGTCAGGTTTGTTTGTCTGTCTGTTTGTTTGTTTGGGGGGATATGCATTGGGGAACTGAGTGTAAAAGGTGAGGAGGTTAAAAAGTACAAATTGGTAGTTATAGACTAATCATGGGAATGTAAACTACTACATAGGGAATATTGTCAATAGTATTATAACTATATATGGCATCAGGTGGGTACTAGATTTATTACAGTGATCACTTCATTAGTTATATAAATATCTAATCACTGGGTTGTGTACCTGAAACTAATATAATATTGTACATAAACTGTGATTGAAAGATAAAAATTTTAAACCATCTTTCCTACTATTCTGAAATTTTACCATTTCAGAAACATGTATTTGAAGCAAGGCAAAGTAACCAATTTCATTTAAAAATTCCTCAAACTAGTTTTTTGGCACTTATTTGACCAAAATACCTGCTGGCAATTGACCATTTCAGTAACCATAAGAATTTGATTTTCATTTTGTATCTTCATTAGATCAATCAAGCCTCAAAAGTGATGTATGAAATAGGGTCTCTTTTTGTTCACAAAGGAATGAGCAGTTCCTATATATTTTCTGTGTTTTGTTCTTCTTCTCTACTAATCTTCCTCTCTAATTATACCAATCAAACAGGCAAAATTGCATATGGTGCCACAGAGCCACTATTCACATATCACTGCCCTCAAAGAACTACGTAGGAAGGTAGGATAGAGCTGTTTCCACTACTTGTGCCAAGCTACCTGAAAGTCTTAGGAAGCAATCAGACAAACATCTGAACATGTTGACCCAAATAATTGACCAAACTTTCATACCTACCACCAGGGCTCATTATTGCTTGCTTCTTCCATCTACTCCCCATTCCATCCCAAGTAAGAAGACATTTTGCAACAAAATTCCTTTCCTATTAAAATACAACTCAACAAAAGGAAGACAACCCTATTAAAAAATGGGCAGAGGACTTGAATAGACACTTCTCCAAAGAGGACATATAAATAGCCAAGAGACATGAAAAATGCTCAACATCACTAATTATCAAAGAGATGCAAATTAAAACGACAATGAGGTACCACCTCACACCTGCCAGAATGGCTACCATCAATAAGTCAACAAACAACAAGTGCTGAGGAAGATGTGGAGAAAAAGGAACCCCAGTTCACTGCTGATGAAAATGCAGACTGGTACAACCACTATGGAAACCAGTGTGGAGTTTCCTAAAAACAAACAAACAAACAAACAAAAACACACTAAAAATGGAACTGCCAATTGACCCAATGATCCCATGTTTAGAAAATATATCCTAAGAAGCCTGGAACACCAATCAGAAAGAATATATGCACCACTATGTTCATAGTGGCATTATTGACAATAGCTAAGATCTGAGAACTGTCCAAGTGCCCATCAGTAGATGAATAAATAAAAAAAAATTGTGGTACATTTACACAATGAAACACAATGCGACTGTAAACAAAGAAGGATCTCTTACCCTTGAAGACAGCATGGAGGGACCTATAGAGTATTATGCTCAATGAAATAAGCCAGTAAGAGAAAGACAAGAATCACATAATCTCACTTATATGTACAATCAAATGAACAAAATAAACTGATAAACAAAATAGATCCAGAGACACCGAAGCATGCAACAGATTGGCGTATTTCAGAGGTAAGTGAGGGGGGAAGATTAACCAAAAAACTTATATGTATACTAAAGGCCCGGTGTACGAATTCATGTATAGGTGAAGTCCAGCTGGGCTGGCCAGGGGTGGGTTGGGGGATGAGGGAGGGTGGTAGGCCAGCAGGGAGTGGAAGGAAATGAGGTAGGTGGTTGGCAGGCCATCCCTGCCCCCTGGTCGGACTCGGGTGGAACTCCCAGTAGAGGGGACAATTTGCATATTACCCTTTTATTATATAGGATATGCATAACCCATGGACACAGACGATAGTGCAGTGAAGGCCTGGGGAAGGGTGGTCAATGAGTGGGGAAGGGACATCTGTAATACTTTCAATAATAAAGATAAATTTTTAAAAATTCATGTAGACAGTGATTGTTTTTAGCAAAATGGCTTCTGTCTTCACCTCTTCCTCCACTCCAAACTCCTGTATACACACCAGGTGTGAAACCCACAGTCAAGAATGGAGGAAATCTGGCATTACAATATTCAGTGTGGATGACATATAAGCCAATAAACACTGTGTAGGTTTTTTATATACATTTTTTTCATTGGACTTCAAGGGATTTTTACTCTATGTTATTTCTTATATTGAAGAATCTAAGACTAATGCTTTGGCTTGATTTTAAATACTGAATTTTTTCTGCTGGTATAAATAGTATGGACAGAGTAAAAGTACTTGAGAAAGCCTAATGAACCATTTCTTACACCCCATTACCTTTAGTCTGATATGACTGAGAGTGCAGGCACTAATTATCCTCTCTTTCACAGACACCACATAGATCTACAGTAGGCCTTAAAACACAATTTCCCATACAACTCAACACTTCTTGCATAATACAATCCTATATTTTTCTTCTTGTTACAATTTAAATGAGAAAGGCCAAGTTCTTAACTTCCTATAACTTCTCTAAATATAAAGGGCATTAACAGTTATTGATACTTCTTAACCTCCAGAGACCAAACATAACATTATATACAACTAAAAATGAGAATTTCTGTTTAAAAATTATAAAAATCACATTTCACAAAAGCCTCTGTCCATGTGAAAATGGCCTAGAATGCATTTAGAATATATATAAAACAAATATAACTTATTTCCTACCAAGATATATGAAGGATTTTTTATACTGAACCTTAGTTATCAAAATATTAAGTATGCACTGTAATATAATTTCTAGTGTAATGAACATATTTTCGCCCAACATTGCACCACTCTAACTTATAAAAGCAATACCTAAAGTTTCTGAGTCAAGAATATGCTATGACACCTATCTCAGATTTGGCATAGTGAAAAACAAGAAAGAACTTTACTGAGAGATAATTTAGAGACCTATAAAATATATTTGAATACAGATCGTTCTTTAAGGTAACACAAACATTTATGAAGGAGAGATGTAAGGAAACAGCAAACCATCTACTTTTTATATTTAAGCATCCCTCCATTTTACATGTTAAATCGTCTTGGTAAAGATTTTAATAAGAAGAAAACGAAAAAATAAAAATAAAATAAAAATATGGAAGAGGGCATCCTGGAGCAGAAATCTCAATTGGTATGTCATGGCACACCAAATAAGTTATAGGTGTGTTCTGATTCGCTCAAGATATTGAAGCCCTTACGGCAGTCTGGCAGGAACCCCTGTTGTGAGATGTCCGCCCCAGTGTGCAGAATAAATACTATCATTTTTTTCTGTATACCGTAATATAGAAAAAATTTGAGGGGCAATGCAAGAGAAGCTTGACACATAGGGTAATTCTTCTAAAGAACTGAGATTTTCCTTGTGGAATATGTATACAGAGAATAGGAAAAAATATAAAGTTAGCAAGATTTATTTTCTGTACCATCATCATATTTCAATATAGTTGAGGAAAAGGGCCTAAAACTGCATCAAGTCTACAAAATCCTTGATCCCAAGGACCATGAAGTGGCAAACCTTCAGTGTGTGGTTCCCTGAGTATTCAGGCTACACAGATATACAGTCAGTTATAGATCAAAATGAACTTCATCAAATGAATGAAGTCTTCCTTGACACCACAGGCACAAATTTAATAGCTCTCTCTTTTATAATCTCTTATTACTTTGTAAATACTTCATAGCATGTCCTAAACAGTGTATAATTATTTGCCATGTGGCAAAACATCTTCATTCTCATTCCTTCCTAGAAGAATGGCTTTATCTGTGTTCTGCCCCATCCCGTCTACAGAAAATCATGTTCTCTTTGCCTGTGCTGCTTCTTCTGTTCTTTCTTTCACATGTAAACAGTCTCTAACACATTTAATCAATTCCTCCCAAACTTCACATCCCCTTCTAGATGTCATGTTTTCTCTCTGCTTCTTTTCATATGAAGTTCTTCAGAATGATGCTCTACCTTCACTCTCCACATTCTAATATGCCATTTACTCCATTATTTTCTCCAGTCAATTTTTCATCCCCTGACCAGGCCATGGTCACTATGATCCCTCACTGCCAAACGTTACTTGACCTGTTAAATACTCCCTCCTTGAAATCAGGCTTCTTATCATTCTGTTAACTAGTCCCTCCTTCTTGAATCTCTTCTCACCCACAGATCCTACGAGTTCACTTCTATGAATAGCATACATCAACATGTCCAAAACTGCACCAATTACCTCTCCTAAAATGTTACTTCCTCCTCCTCTCCTACAATCCCTATTTTTATTAATGGCACCATGATCAGACCAATTTCCCAAGCCAGAAGTCTGAAGGTTGTATATTTAAGTCATTTTAAAACTTGTTTTGTGATTATAAGCAATAAGAAATCAATATGAACAGCATCATAGTAATTTTTAAGTAGGTGGCTATTTAAAGATACTGGGATATTTTACATACTCAAAAGAAGAGTTGACATCAGAAGTGAAGGAACCAGGACATCGCTGGAGACTTCTGGAGATGATCATTTTTCTAGAGCCTAGTCATAAACATAATTCCTAGGCTCAATCTATCTGTGTTCTAAGTTTCTTTCATATTCCCAATGAAAGAATTTGTATTGGTCCAGCTTGAATCATGTGTCACTTATAAGTAAATCATTTTTGTAGACCCCAATATTGGAAGAATTACTTTGTAATCCATATGCCAATAAGGAAATAATACCACAATATAAAAATACTGCCTACAAATTAGTATCCCCATTCCACCCCACACCCCAAATATATATATTTGATGATGGTGTGGGCAAAGGATATAAACAGACAAGTATCCTATATAATAAAAGGGTAATATGCAAATCGACAGAACAGCAGCCGAACAACCAGTCACTGTGATGTGCACTGACCACCAGGGGGCAGATGCTCATCGCAGGAGCTGGCCCCTGGTGTGGTCAGTACACTCCCACAGTGGGAGCACTGGAGGGCTGGCAAGCGCAGCAGCAGTGGCAGGAGCCTTTCCCGCCTCCACAGCAGCATTAAGCCGAAGTGGAACATCCCCCGAGGGCTCCCGGACTGCTAAAGGGCACAGGCTGGGCTGAGGGAACCCCTAACTCCCCATCCCCGAGTGCACGAATGTCATGTACCAGCCTCTAGTTGCCAATAAAAAATAAAAAGTTGCTCAGTCTCAGTAGTAATCAAAAGATGAAAATTAATGAAACAAAGAGAATCATTTCACATTAAGCAAAATTAGCTCTGATAACACTAAATGTTGCAAAGGATAGAGGAAATATAAATTCATCTTAATATTTTTAGAGGGTACTTTGATAATACTAAGTCAAGTTGGCCATAACATTACCCAATAACCTAGAAAGTTTTCTTATATGTGTTTACCCTTCAGAAATTCTGCACATGTGCACATGAACACAGGAGATATATACAAGGATATACATTGTAGTATTATTTCTTGTGAGTGAAAGCAACCAAACTATACCTCAGTAGGGAAATAGATAAGCTATATTTTCATGAAACAGAGAAGTACATAGTAGTGGAAGTACAGTAAACAGCAGTGAAAATGAGTTAATGAGAACTGTATGTATCAGCAAGGATGAATCTTTTTAAAATAATATTGAGAAAGTCCTAAGTGATTACCTTCTACAACAACAGCATGAGGGGCTTACTTGACCCTCTTTCCAGTAAAACTGTTGAAAATTCTTTAAAAGCAGCCATTTAGGGCCTCTGGAAATGGTCTTAGTAGTAAGGGATAAAAGCAAGTAGAAGAACTTGAACATATATTCAAGAAAATCTATAAAATACAGTCTATGGTATTTAAACCAAGATGTTCCCTCCCTCCCACTCTCAGCTCAATGAGGCACAGTCTCCACTCAAGATGGTACAGCTAAGAACACAGGGCTCCCTCAGTCCCCAGCTCCCCGTTGGAGGGCTGGCTTCCCTGCTGGAGAAACCTGCCCATAGAAACCTACTGCTGAGGCTAAGTACAGGGGGAGTGTGGTCAAGAAGTAGGGTTCTTTTCTTCTACCCAGCCCCCATTGATGGAACAGATGCTCTATCTTAGTGTGCTGGTATGTAGTGTGCTGAGAATACTGGGAACCCAACCACCCTTGCTGCAGATCATGAGGTGGTGGTTCCATGACAGGAGAGGCAAGCCGAGAAAAATCTCAGGTTGCTTGCCCTACTCCACTGAACACTCAGATTCTAGAGCAGGGGTGTCACTCAGAGAGTTTTTCATTGGCCCTCTGAGCACTAGCTCAGAGATCTTGCCTGAAGGAAGAAGAGGCTCTAACCTATTCCCAAATTAACTGACTGCATTTGTAACAGTGTGGAGAGGTTCAAACCTTATGATATTCTCAAGAACAATAGAGATTTTGGTGAAATGCAATTAGGAAGAGACTAATGGATTTAAGGAAGGCTATAGGTGACAGTGATTAAAAAAAATACATAACATAATGTCAGATATTACTAAGTGCTATGAAGAAAAACAATAGTAAGAGGATATAACATGATAGAGGAATGCTATTTTAGATACAATTAAGAATGAATAATTAAGCAGAGATCTGAAGAAAATGGAAAAACAAATCATGGAATTATCAGAAATAAGTGTGTCCCAGATAGAGGAAACATCAACAGCAAAGGCCCTTGACTGGGACATGTTTATAGAATTGGAGAATAGCCTAGACCAGTGGTCGGCAAACTCATTAGTCAGCAGAACCAAATATCAACAGTACAACTATTGAAATTTCTTTTGAGAGCCAAATTTTTTTTAACTTAAACTTCTTCTAATGCCACTTCTTCAAAATAGACTCTCCCAGGCCGTGATATTTTGTGGAAGAGCCACACTCATGAGGCCAAAGAGCCGCATGTGGCTCGCAAGCCACAGTTTGCGGACCATGGGCCTAAACAACAGTGGGTGGGGTGAGATAGTGAGGTAGAATGCAGAAATAAGGTTCCAGAGATAGATAGGTAACAAATTACACAGTGCTCTACAGGCAAGGTAATATTTTTGGATTGTATTCTAAAACATAGTTGAAGAGTTCTGAGCAGGTCAATATTGTATCTGATTGCCAATTACAAAGAAAAAGATTTGTCTAGTTATAGGCTGTATACTATAAGAGACAATAACAGGAAAAGAGAGAGAAATTAATAAACTATAATAACATTATAAGAAATATGTACCTTTGATTCTAATCAGTAACAGGGAGGTGGTTAAATGAATTTCAGTAAAACCAAAATAAATTATGATACAGCCTTTACACTACAGAAGTAGTGTAAAGGAATATATAAGAACATAGAAAATGTTTACATTAAATGTAAAGCAGATTATAATATAGACTATTATCTGAGACATAAAGTTTATTCTCATATATAACATGATACTATTTTATAAAAATATTACATGCATGCATTATTAAAGCTGAAAAAAATTAGACCTCAGGTGGTCTACTAAAACCAAAAAAGTTACAGGGCTTAATGACAGCAAGAGCTAGATAATAAATCTGATTCTCAACCTAATGGCCATTCTATCTCACCCCTGGTCTCTCTGTTATCATCTTGGCTCTCACAAGTACTTCTACTTCTACTAGTTGGGCATTAAAATGGGAAATTAGAAGTACCTAGCAGGATCTTTTATTTTATTCTGAGCATATTCTAAATCTGCTTAAAGCTAGATTTTAAAAATTCATCTACAGTACCCTGTCCAAATAAGAAAGGTAGGTGGGAGGAGGTATCTCAAAATTAGATCCCCCCCCCCCCCAGGACTCTTCATATGAATCAATTAATTGACTTTAATTAAACACATCAGCACATATTATTAAAATGGTTGTCTTCACTAATTCTTTTTTCTAATAATGGTTAAGAATTTGTCAAGGAAATAACATTCTTAAGGCAGCAAAACATGTTCTGCAACACCAGTAACCATTTTTCCTTTGAATATGCAGATTTCCCTGGCTATGATTTTATTTTAGACCAAGAGGGCCAGAAAGCTCCTTCTAGAAACCAAACCTTCTATAACAAAGCCCTTCTTCTCTGACCTACACACACACACACACCACCACCACCACCACCTTATAATTAATCATTAATTACCTGAATGCAGCCAGCATTATGTGGGAAAATATATTACTTTCATCTTAATTTTAAAAACAAAATCAGAAGTTCAAACTGGCAAGAAGATACTTTATAAATGCATTGATATCATAAGACTCCTTCAGAGAACTAGAAAAGAGATTCATTTTTCCTATGGTTTGGAATGATAAGAGGGGTAAAAATGAAAAAATGGGGGTTTCTCCTGGAAGCTTTTTGCAGGAGAGAAAAAATATTTCTTAATTCAGAGATTTTTTTTTTATTACTGTAAGCAGTTACCTGAATATTGAAAAGTAAAATTTAGGTGAGGTCTTATTAAGTGCTAATAAAGCCTATTTGAAATTTAAAATTTTTGTACTGTATTTGCTATAAAGACATTAAAGTTACCTGAATTTGTATACTAAATTAGATCAGTACAATAAAAATACAATAGAATGTATTTATCACAGGTATAGAGTGCGTGAACAATAAAATCTATAAGAGACAATGTTTATAAAATATGGGGGAAAGCTGCCTCAATATTTTTATAATATTATGTGCATTATTTTTCATATATTAAAGCTGCCCAAGTATAGAAAAATATAGGACTTCAATAATAGTTACCAGCATGATTTGCTTTTATTACCTTTCTGTTCAGGACCCTTGTTTCCCCTTGTAGCATGTCAAATTGCCCCCAAAACCATATTATACAGCAGAGGAATGTTGTTCACACTTCACTGGCTATTGATTTACTTTATTTATTGGCACAAAATCAGCTTGAGATAAACATTTTGTCCCCCGTTTCCACTATTGTAAGTGGTACACTTCATTGCAAAATAGGTAAGCCCAAATGTGCAGGGTCACAATTCGACATGGCTTTCTAATCAATGTGTGAAAAATTATCTAATGAATAATAGGTTGCACATTTCCACAAACAAATTAACCAGGGTGAGACTGAAACTAATGATTATATTTATCTAATGTAATTTCACATCTGTTACTAGGGGTAGTAATTTTTTTTTTCTCTTTCATCCATGCTGTCCTCAAAATTACAACTTAGCTTTTTCAGATACAGTTATAGGACATCAGTTTAACTAGAAAATAGACAATTTTGTGAAATGTTTGTTTTTTTTCTTTGAATGCCATCAGCTCTGAGAAATATAATTCTATTTTGTAAAACCTGGGAATTCAAGCCCTTCTTGATCATTACCTTTGTTGTGTTTTTAAGTACTGCCTGTGGGCTTAATTTTAGAGCCTTTGGGTCAAATCCCACCATTCAGACTCAAAGAGCAAAATGACTCCATTTTACTACTGTCAAGATGATTCTTAATTTTACCTGTCCTTATAATATTTATCCCAATTTAAAATGTACATTTTTTAAAATGTAAAATCAGTTCCCAACTTAGGAAAAAAGTTAAATACTAACATTTTATTTGGAACTTAGGGCACATAAGACTCCCAGGCAAGCCCACAGATGCCTGGTCCATCGACATGCAACTTTGTCACAGAAGCTATCCACAACCTGCATCATATTTCTACGGAGAAGAGCATTCATAGTTTAAACCAAGAACATGTGTTTCTCAGACATGGCTTGCCACCTGCCAGGGTGTTTGGAAAGTTTCTTACTTTAAGGTACTGATTCAGGCACCAATAGCTAGGGGAAGGGGCCTAAAGGGTGAGTCTGAGGTTAAAAAAAAAGAAAAGAAAAAGGAATTTCACATGGAAAAGAGGTGAGAGTCTAGAGGCAGGAGTGATTTGTTGAAGTACATATCAGGGATATTTTCTGGCCCTACACTTGTTCCCTATGCAGTTAGACCTCAGCCTAATTCTGAAACCAAATCCTCTAATTTTAATAAAAAGTTCCAGTGATTTGTACTCCAAGGTTTCAATTATTAAAAATTAGACTGATAATCAGGGAGGGATCTAATTGAAGAGTTCCCTGATAAATTTTCACTTTGGACAAAAAAAAAATTTAAAAAAATAGAAAACTGAGACAGACACATCTTTTAATCCTTGGAAGAAAAAAACTGTCCTTTAAGGCAATGGTTTTCAACATTTGAGTTCTCAACCTTTCTTGGTCCCTTAAAAAATTACTGAGGACTTCAAAGAGCTTTTGTTTATAGGTTATATCAATATTTGTGCTATTAGAAATTAAAACTTTAAGTATTTATTAGTTCACTTTAAAATAAAAAATAAATCCATTATATGTTGACATAGCATAGTTCATTAAAAAGAAATGTATTTTCCAAAAAAAAAAATTAGTGAGAAGACTTTTTAAAAATGGTTTTGTTGATTTTAAAGACAGAGGAAGGGAGACAGAGAGAGACATAAACATCAATAAGCTGTCTCCTGCACGCCCCCCCACTGGAGATTGAGCTCGAAATCCAGGCATGTGCCCTGATGAGGAATCGAACCGGTGACCTATTGGTTCATAGGACAATACTTAATCCACTGAGCAACACTGGCTGGACAAGAAGACTGTCTTAATAGAAGTCAACTGGATTCTCTCATAAAAGAACCTGCCTTCAGTTTGTCATGATATGTTGTTTTGCCTGAAGTATATGAAGAAAAACTGTCCCCAGACAGATATGTAGTTGAAAAGTGGTTAACAGGCATTTGGATAATTATGGATATTATTTAAAAATTATAAGGAATAAGAAAATTTTAAGAAATTATATCTTTGATTAAAAAAGTTTTTTAAAAGTTAGTTAGAATATGAAATCTGATATCAATGAAATTTTCCTACATTCTTACATTAGAAAGTGGTTTATGAGTGCACTTTGAATGGATCTTCTAACTTGCATGATTTTGTACCACCATGTATTAATAATTTGGAAAATATTAGTTCACTGACTTATGTAGATCTTTCAAATGTTAACACACTTCATTATACAACTAGAGGCCTGGTGCACGAAATTCGTGCATGGGAGGGGGGGATTGTCCCTCAGCCCAACCTGCACCCTCTCCAATCCGGGACCCCTTGGGAGATGTCCAACTGCCTGTTTGGGTTTCCTTATAGTTTGACTAATTTTAGAGTGTTATCTCATTCAGTTATCTATTTTACTTCAGGCCCTGATCTGAGTTTGGCAAGAATCCTGGTTCCAGCAATTCCACTAATACAAAACTGGACAATGACTTAACCTCTTTGAGATTATCTTCCTAACTATAAAACAGAAATATAACTGTCTCACAGAGATATTGTGAGAATAAAATTATGTGAAAGTATCTAGTTCAGCATCTATCAAGCAGGAAATGGCAAGCACATGTATAGACCTTTGGTATGGGGCTACTATACATCTATTCTTCCTTCCTTTGATAACTATATCTCACATTGCCTCTGCAGAATGCCCTGCCCAATTCTTAGTCCATAGGTTTGGAAGAAGCTTCAGACCTAGATTTACTGGCCTGAGCCTAAACAATCGGTACCTTATTTCCCTAAGCACAGTCACTTAAAACAAGATGACCACATATTTTAGTCACAGCCAAAGGGACTCAAACTACTGCTGGAATCCTGGGAAAAGTCTCTCTATTCCATGACAATTGAAACTGGTAAGATGCAGACAGGAGCTCTTACAGCCAATCTAGAACCACAGGGAAGAACCTGCCTGAGAATATAATCCCAACATCAGTGTCCAAGCTGAGTGACACAGAAGGAAAAACTAGGTTTTGCAAACTATGGTTGAATTCTAATCAAGCAATGACTGAAGCCAACCTGACCTTTGGGAATTATATAAGTGAAATAACCTTTTTTCCCCCTTAGTTTGGGTTGAATTTCATCACATTATATTAGGAAGAATCAAGTCTGATGTAGTATTATCTTCTTTTCCATAAGGCCCAACCTAGATTTGCACAGACAATTATGGTTCAACTAGAGGCCAGGTAGTGAGCCTGAAACTGAGGTACGAGTCCTTAACTGGGAATCAAATCCAAGACCTTTGGTCTGTGGGCCAGCACTCTAATCACTGAGCAAACACACCAGGGCTTTTAAAATATATACATAATTTAGGGCTCCTAAGTGATATAATCCTTCAGAGAGTTCCTTAAATGTTAGCTTTTTAAAAAAATTGATTTCAGAGAGGAAGGGAGAAGGAAGGAGAGAGAGAAACATTAATGATAAGAGAGAATCATTGAATGACTGCCTCCTGCACACCCCTTACTGGGGCATGGAGCCTGCAACCTGGCATGTGCCCTGACCAGGAATCAAACCGTGTTCTCCAGGTTTATAGGTGGAAGCAAGCCATACTGGCCGGGCTCATTGTACTATTTTCTCGGTATTCGTATATGTTTGAAATTATTTTTTTAAATTAATGACTATAATCATACCCTCTCACAGTGAATGATATAAACCAAATCAGTAAGTTTGTGAGTCCCCAATATTGCCAGCAACTAAGATACTTGGGTATCACTTTAATTCATTTCAGTTTTTAAATTATTTTTAAGTAACCATGGTAAAAACTAATTCGTTACTTTTAAGTTAACATTTGAAATGTAAAAAACAAACAAACAAAAAAACACTCTGTTGAGGGGGAGCAGGGGACAGGAGTATATATGTACTTCTCTCCTCCTCTCCCCCCCCCCCCCCCCCCCCCCCCCGCCAATAGCTCAGTTGAGTATTATATACTTGACACTGCCCAGGTCATAAAATAAATCCATCAGCAAGTATTATCAGTAACTAGCCAGTGATAATACATGGCACCAATGCAATGTATTCAAGCCTTTTCAACAGCTTTTCCTTTGTGCACATCTACAAGCTCTCTATGCACATCTGCATACAGAATCCACAGCCACAATCTGCATTATAATTAATGAAACAGCACGTCTGACCAGGTTTGCAAGGTTTTGATATATAACCGTTTTTGAGGTCTGGGGGATCTAAGGATGCCCTGGGGAGAAAATACAACTAATTTCAAATCATCACTGGACAAGTTATAAGTATTAAGACACTTGTTTTTCTGAAACAGCTATGACATAGCTGAAGGAAAATCTTAGTGTGCATGTAACACACACACACACACACACACACACACACATCTGCTTAAAATCATGGGTGTTCACCTCCATCATACTAGTATATCCACTCTAAATGATCAAGGTATAACCATAAATTTACATATGGATGCAATTTAAAATCTTATATCAAAAGCATTCTTTAGCTACCACTGACAGAGAAAATCACTGAAGCATGGATTCAGGTAGTGGTATATAGCAAGCACATAATTATTTAACCTGAACTGCATATCCTTCTCATTTTATAGTCTTGCTAGTTAAAACCTTCCTCCTCATAGCCCCCTTACTCCCATTTAAACATTTTTTTACTTTGAAATCTAGATAGAATTCCATGGTTAGGTAAGTTCTTACTTACTAGGTCTATCAGTTAATAATGCAGATTTTTTCCAATAGATGGAATTATACATGTGTTTATATAAATTATATATATATAATTTAGGGTTAGGGTTAGGGTTAGGGTTATACAATAGCATATTGTATATGCTATTTTGTTGTATTAACAGCAAGCTTCAAAACTTCATATGTCTGTCAAATTTGCTGAAGGTGTTAACATCATATATATTTTTATGCTTAAAAATGTCAAATTTCGTGCCAAAAAAAAGAGCATTTGCAGGAAGTTTTAATTCATTACTTTATTTTGAAGAAAATTCTGTTGAAAGTTATCATATACTTCGGGAAGCTTATGGTGAACACGCTCCATCTCAAGATATTTGTGAATGCTGGTTTAAAGGCTTTAAAAGTGATGTTTTCTATGTGGAAGACAAAGAACGCCCAGGTCAACCAAAAAAAAGTTTTAATATCAACAAGTACAAACATTATTGGATGAAAATGCCTGTCAAACTCAAAAACAACTTGAAGAAAGATTAAATGTTGCCAACAAACAATTTCCAATCGTTTACAAGCAATGGGAAAGATTTTAAAAGAAGGAAAATGGCAGGCCCGGAGCAGCGGCTGTCAGGCTGGGAGCGGCCAGGCCCGGAGCGGCCGGGACCGGAGCAACCGGTCCCAGAGCAGCCGGGTCGGGTGCGGCCAGGCCTGTAGCAGCAACAGCCAAGTCCAGAGCAACTAGGTCGGGAGCGGCAGTGACCAGACCCGGAGCAGCTGGTTGTGGAACGAACCAGAGCAACAGAGGCCAGGCCCGGAGCAACCAGGCCCGAAACAGCTTGCTCCTCGCCTGTACCTGCCCACGGCTGCCTCTCAGACATGGCTGGAAACTTTTGCGGGAACTTGAGGGTCTGCTGAATCAAGTGATGAAGGCTTAGATCTGGATGTGTTCAGTTAGTATAGCGCTGGGGTGTTGATCTGTGAGTGCCTTGGGTGGGGCCTGGATGAGGCTGGTTGACCTATTTGGAAATGTCTTTTGTGTGAAGTGTATCATTGGGCATGTGGAGGTATTATTGATATGAGAAAATGCTAAGTAACAGATTTACTATCTGAAAAGGGATTTACTATCGGGGAAAGGGAGGGAGGAAGAGACTGAACATAAACTGTGCACCTATGGATGAGGACAATGGGGGATGGGGAGGGGGCAGAGGTTGGGGTGGGAACCTGGTGGAGGGGGGAAGAAATGAGGAACCTTTGTAATAATATGAACAATAAAGATTGATTTAAAAAAAATAAATAAATAAAAAAAGAAGGAAAATGGGCGCCGCATCAGCTGAACAAAAGACAAATGGAAAACCAAAATGTCATCAATAAAATGTTGCTTCAACAGCATTGAAAGAAAGTCTTTTTTGCATCCAATTGTGACTGTGATGAAAAGTGAATTTATTTTGAGAATCCCAAATGCACAAAATCATGGGTTGATCCAGGTCAACCAACAACATCAACTGCAAGGCCAAATCGCTTCAGAAAGAAGACAATGCTCTACATTTTGTGCGTATATTATGAGCTTCTAAAACCAGATGAAACCATTAGTACTAATCACTACCGACAACAAATAATCGATTTGAACCACACTTTAATCGTGAAATGACCAGAATATGCCAGAAGACATGGCAAAGTAATTTTGCTTCCTGATAATGCACCACCACACACTTCAAAACCAGTTAAAGACACGTTAAAAGATCTTGCCTGGGAAGTATTAACTCACCCGCCACATTCACTAGACCTTACTCCTTCAGATTACCACTTGTTCTGATGGATGGCACACGCACTTTCTGAGCAACACTTCAAAACGTACAAAGAAGTGGAAAATTGGGTCTCTGAATGGTTTGCCTCAAAATAAGAAAAATTTTGTTGGGACAGTAACCACAAATTACCTGAAACCTGGGGAAAATGTGTAGCTAGAGATAGACATTACTTTGAATAAAGCACTTTAATGTTTCTCTTGCAATTATGTTTTCTTTGATTACAAAATCCACATTATGAACCAGTACACCAAGTACATGCATTTCTTCAAAGACCCTCAGAAATATCCACTGTCCACTTACTTATATTGTTCAATTCCACAGGAACAGCACAGAGTGAAATGCCACGGTTCTATATCTCCTTAGCCTAGAATGCTATGAATCACAATTGCCCAGTAAAACTTTCTGTAATGATACCCAATATAGAAGCCACTAGCCAAAGTGTGGCTTTTAAGTGCTTAAAATGTGGCTATTGTAACTGAGGAACTGAACTTTAAATTTTACTTAACTTAAATAGCCACATGTAGGTTGTAGTTACTATATTGGACTATGGAATTGTAAGTAAAAGACTTTCTTTTATTATGTTTTTACTCAAGACAATTTTATATACAAAAGTTTCTTTAAAATAATTCTCTCTGATCCAGCAGGTGATTGAGCATCAATTTATAAACCAGGAGGTTCCATTCCTGGTCAGGGCACAAGCCTGGGTTGTGGCTCAGTCCCCAGTGGGGGGCATGCAAGAGGCAGCTGATCAATGATTCTCTCTCATCATTGATGTTTCTATCTCTCTATCCCTATCCCTTTCTCTCTCAAATCAATAAAAATATTTTTTAAATATACACACATACATTAGTCAAATCTTAATAGTGCTTAACTGAGTAATTAGGTTATTAAGTCAGACATTCAAATATATTTTGAATAAATATATGGGTTTGTATTTTTTTTAGAATAAACAGATTACACTTTATAATCAGAAAGAGCTATAAACTAATAATTTAATCATTAAAACTCTACACAAGAAGATATATACACAGAAGCAAAATACAAAGTATGATCTCTTTTTGGTCACAAATATTTAAAAATTAAATAGGCACATGTATAAAGACTGAAAGGGACCATAAACCAATGAAAATAATCAGATAAAAGAAGGGATTATAAGTAGAATTCATTCATGTTGAGTTACATTGATGTTTATATATAAGTAAAGCTTTAGAAAAATGAGGTTGAAGAACAGAAAGATCTAAATGACTGAACACATAAATAATCTCTAAAACTTGAATGTTGACAAATGACTACCCTATATCAGCACCCACCTAGAGGGCTAAGGATAAGGAAACTAAAAACAAATTGTAGGCTGTGGGAGGAATATGTAACTAGAATTGAGTAATCCATGACTGAGAGAAAAGGGGGGAATAAAGAACTTATGAGAATAAGAGAGATAATGGGTGACAATGTTAATATTCATCCAATAAGAGTTCATATTGTTTCAAGGCTGTTCCCTGAGAGGCTAAAAAGGCTCACCATTGCTTTTTATGTGCAATGCATTCCTGAGATTAGCATCAATTCACTTAATTCACCTGGACAGCTTCAGTGACTAAAACAGTGGTTCTCAAACTTCAAAATGAGATTCCTAAAACCCATCCTTACAGACTGAGAAATATGGATTTTTTCAAAAGAACATGCTTTAAATATCTGGGATAGAAAAAGGAGTAAACACCCCCTGATATTCTTTACAAAAAAATCTGTCTTCTAATGAATAAAGATAACTAAACAAGTTTTTGAGAACTTGTGAAACCCAAGAACATCTGACCATAGTCCCTTATCTTTTCATATATTTTAGGAAAGAAAGGAGAAAAGAAAAGTTGTTGTAAACATGTGAAGAGCTGTCAAGTAATAAAGTATGCAGACTTGTTTTGTGGGACATCAAGGATAAGTCAGAGAGGGACTGGTTTCAGTTTAAAACAATAATGTTTTAAAAGAAATGGAATACTTTATAAGGTGGTAAGCTTCCTATCTCTTAAAGATATCTAAGCTGATGTTAAATGATCATTTAGTCCATAATTTGTGTGAATAATTTAACCAGCAATAACAAGAGTAACTGTCTAGTGACCTTCCTTCCTATCTTGATACATCCTACCTAACACCTAATAGAATGTACTACTGTTACAAGAGAATTCAAAGTTCACATGGAAGTATTTTATTTTACATATAATTGCTTCAGTGCTTTGTGATAATTAGATAAGTTGCTCAGATCAATAGGATTTTTTTTTAACTTTTACACTGCAAATGTACTCTCTCACTTTTCTGGTATCTAAAATCAAAGTCAATGCTGTACTTTCTCCTCATTACCACCTCCGTATAATTTATTCAACAAATATTTTTTGCCATCTAATAAATGTCAGACACATCCAGGCTAGGAAATAGCTAAACTAATCTAATACACACAAGTTAATAGACAAAAGTCCTGGATCTGATTCTCCCCAAACTTGGGTTTCATGATCTCAACCTATTCCTGCGTTCCAGGTCATACCTTCTTGTATAGCACCCAAAGAGGCCTCCATCATTCCTCTGCCACCCCTCCCCTCCAGTTACCTGAGGGATGCATGGGCAACTTGTCCAGCTGTTGCTTCTCCCCAGCCCTGACCCCAACTCCAAGTGTTCCTGGGGCAGCAGAAATTTGGAGCCAGGAGGATGAGGTCTGCCTGTCTAGTGGAAACAACAGAATTACCAAAGAGAAGGGCTCTGGAACTTCAAACCAGAGGAATAAAGATAGGGAAGAAAAAGAGGTGAGGTTGCCATGGGAAGAGAGGACTACTTTAAAGCCAGGAGGCAGTTAGAGCCCAAAGTAACTCTATAGCCTAGGGTTTTGCCTCGGAGAAGCAAACAATACAGAAGGTGGCTCTGTGTACTCCAAAGCATTTAGGCAATTAACCTCCAAGGGAAAATGTAAAATCTTGGTTACTCTAAAAAAAAAAAAAAAAAAAAAAAAAAAAAAGCTGATGTTTGAAGATGAACACTGAAGAATGGGGAAAATTACAACTGGTACTTTGTTATTTTGAAATATGTTCAACAAACAAAAGAAGATATATACCACTTGAAAAAAATAAAAAGCACCTGGTTCCCACCTACCAAATGAATATTTTTCTTTACTCCTCTTCCTCCAACTCTTAGAGCATCCTAAACAACTGAAGTATATTTATTTGGAAGGCCAGAATCAAGTGTGATATAATTTCCTTAAACTTCAGAGTGCCCCTTAGAAAAGACTCTCTCTCCAACATTATTCTTATTTGCCTCCTAATGCTTATGGTTTTTTTTTAAACAGATAAGGATACAATATTTCTACACTAAAATTAAAGGATTTAAAAAGATGTGTTAGTATATTGTTTTAAATCTATTCAGTAAAACTGTAAATGATATCGGTTAATTTCCTATTTTGGTTGGGTAAAAGGATTTGAAAGAGAAGGTCTTGACTCTAAAAATGTCAGGGGAGGGAAGAAAGCTGAACACTTCACATACTTGAACAGTTTCCTCTAGGCTTGAACTATCTGCATTCATCCATACATGAAAAAGAGGTTATGAGCATAGATTCTTCCTGGTCTGTGTACAGGAGCTCACCTGAACACACACTAGGCTGCCTGTTCTCTCCATTCTCTCATGTAGTCATAAACACCTGGCATTGCCTTGGCAACTGAATAAATCTGCTAATACTGCCCACACTAGTTTTCCAGTTACCTTGCTAACTTTATACACATAATTAGTACTATTTGAATCCAATTAATTCAACCAAAATTTTCTGAGGTTTTCCTACAGGGGAATATGTGTAGGTTATCTGTTTTTCTCCTTTCCAGTCAAATCCATGGGATAACCATACTTTATTGGATGATAAATTCCTTGTCACTAAAGGTTTAAGGAGAGGGATAAGAATTCCTTTACACAACCATATTTGTCTATGGAAAGTTAAATTGTTGCATTTTCCAGTATTTCTTTCCTATTCTGGAAAATAAATCCAAATACAGCCCTGTGTCCCGTTATAAGGAAGTTACAATTGTTGTCAGTAGCAGCAACTCTTGGGCAGAGCACTGGTGTTTTGTGCTTACCTCTTGAGCACCTTAATACAATGCTGGCTTGACTCAAAATCAGATCCCCTTCTCCCAGATAAAATAATAATATTTTTTAAAAGAATCAGATTAGAAAGACCAGCTCACACATCTGATTAACAGGCATTTTTAAATTGACTTGTCCCATACTAGTCAGCCATATAAAACTGTGACATTATCAGAAACTAGAGGCCTGGTACACAAAATTCACCCATGGGAAGGGGGTGTCCCTCAGCCCAGCATGCACCCTCTCCAATCTGGTACCTCACAATCCAGGACTGCTGGCTCCCACCCTCTCGCCTGTCTGCCTGCCTGCCAGTCTGATCACACCCTAACCAATCCCCTGCCACCCAATTGATGCCTAATTGCTCCTAACTGCTTCCCTGCCAACCCAAATGCCCCTAACTGCCCTCCCCTTCTGGCCTGGTCACCCCTAACTGCCCTCCCCTGCAGGTCTTGTCGCCCCTAACTGTCCTATCCTGCAGGCCTGGTTGCCCCAACTGCCCTCCCCTGCTGGCCTGGTCTCCCCTAACTGCCCTCCCTTGCCAGCCTGGTCACCTCCAACTGCCCCCCCCCCTGCTCGCCTGGTCACCCCTAACTGCCCTCCCCTGCCAGCCTGGTCGCCCCTAACTGCCCTCCCCTGCCAACCTGGTCACTACTAACTGCTCTCCCCTGCTGTCCTGGTTGCCCCCAACTGCCCTCTTCTGCCAGTCCGGTCACCCCTAACTGCCCTCCCCTGCTGGCCTGATCACCCACAACCGCCCTCCCCTGCCAGCCATCTTGTTTGTGGTGGCCATCTTGTGTTCACATGAGGGCAGCCATCTTTGACCACATGGGGGGTGGCCATCTTGTGTGTTGGAGTGATGGTCAATTTGTATATTACCTCCATATTATATAGGATTGTCAGCACTGGGGAAAAACTTCATTATATGAGGAAATAGAAGCTCACAGCTGTTAAATGACTGGATCAGATAATACAATCAGATGATGACTGACCAAGGGTTATTATGTTTTCCAAACCATACTGCATTTCTTCATGGTCCCCAGCTATAGCAGAATAGGGAAAAGGCAAGGAATGATCTTCTATAACAAAAAGGGAAAATACCAATCTCCCAGAAAAGCAGCAATCTCCTAATTTATGCCCACAGCCACCCACCCAGAACCTTAAGGTCCTGCTTTGGAGCTCTGCCTAAGGAGAAAATTATCATCATAACTCTTCAAATCTTAAATGCCTCATGATATACAACCATTTCTCAGAGAAGCCACTAGGTTTAAATGAAAATGAACTCTTATGCCTACCAATAGGGAAATCTAAAATGGCTGGTTTCCCGGCAATCATGTGCTCCTCCCTCTATTGTGGGAAACAATCCAGTCACTGGAGTTTCTAAGAGTGGCATATTAACTTTCCCAAGATACCAGGGCATAATTTACTAAATTACCTTTTTGAAGACACTACATGGTACCCCAGTTCTTTGGGGAAGGTAATTAGCCTCCCATGGGTGACTAGTTTACTCCCCAAGTGAGCACTGTGCTCACCATAGGATGAGGATGGTCTCTTTTTATGAGAATAAAAATATTAGTTTGCTTGTTGTCAGGAGCGATTTGTGTATTTTTCACCTTATTATTCATGCAAGCCCTATAATGTATTTTAAAGTTGATAACTATTCCCCACATATGATAACAGACAAGTAGCAAATACAATAAGCTAGGAGCTTTAACACCCACACATCTGACCTAATTTCAACTTAATAAACATCTACTGAGCGCCTACTATAAGACAGAGACCATGCTAGATGTTGAGGAATTATGTTGCTACAATTTATCCATTTGGGGAATATTCATGATCCTATCCACCCAGATTACGAATAACTATTAATGTATGGCACTTGGCTTGTCCTGCTCACTGGGGACCTGAATTTGATCAACTGCTCCAAATTTAAGAGGATAGTAAATGATTTAGTAATGCCATAGATAAACACACCAAATATACTTTATCAATTTGAAAATAAGACCCACAAGCAAAAATCAAAAGTATTGTAAAAAAAAAAAAAAGAAGAAGAAGAAGAAGAAGAAGACGACGAAGAAGAATATCATAAAGGTGATATTGCAATCTTGTAAGGTCCAGTTCCTTCAAGAAGCCTTGCTCAGGAATACTATCCCCAATGATGTTTCTTTGAGTTCCCACTGCATTTATTATATGGATCAGAATACTCAGCATTTGATCAAACCATTAAAAGCTGCCTATGTAGTTTTCTTTTTTTAAAAATATGTTTTATTGATATTTTACAGAGAGGAAGAGAGAGGGATAGAGAGTTAGAAACATCAATGATAGAGAGTCATTGATCAGCTGCCTCTTGCACACCCCCCACTGGGGATGTGCCCGCAACCAAGGTACATGTCCTTTACCGGAATCAAACCTGGGCCCTTTCAGTCTGCAGGTCGATGCTCTATCCACTGAGCCAAATCAGTTTCAACTAAATATACTTGTTTGTCTCCCCAATTATATGGTAGGTTCCCCAAGAGCTTGGATATAATCTACTTCTCTGGAACTCCACCTCTGTGCCTTGCCAATCACCATACACACACACAAAGTTGTTGGCTTATAAGTATTGAAAACATGGTAAATAAGGGAATGAATAGTATTTATTGAAGAGACAATAAGATTATGGCAGAGATATTTTCTACTGACTGAAAAACCCATGTACACCCCTGCATTTGCCAGCCCTCTTGCAATTGGGGAAAGCCTAGTTTTTGCTTATTGGACCATAGAAATTTCTGGATCAAAGCATTAGGAGGCAGCTGAATGGTAATTTTCTCTCATCATTGATGTTTCTATTTCTCCCTTCCTCTCTGAAATCAATGAAAAATATAAAAAAGAAAGAAAGAAACCTTGATGGTATTACTAGTAAGCCAGAGATATGAGGTTTATCTAGTATCATAGCACAGGCTAGTATTATAATAACTGATATAAACATGAATAAAGACAAAAAAGAAAAATTATTTTAGTACAAAGAGATGTGATGAAAACTCCCTAATAATGCAAGACTATAGAAGGAAGAGCAGGAAGCAGACTAGGCTCAATAAAAAAAGGACTTCCTGGTAGTTGGGCCAATAATACTAGAGATCTGTCTTGTGTACAACCAGAATCCTCAAGTCCACTTAGCAAGGAAAAAAAAGGGAAAACTGTGGTCAGGGATTTGAACTAGGTTATTTCAAAGATCATTTCAAACGCTAAGATTTTATGATTCAATGATTGACACAGTAGGTTTCTAACATATGGAGGACATAAAAATAAGAAATAGCTTATCCTGAGTTGTGACTATTTAATATTATACAGAAGCAATATTAAGAGATTCCCCTATGAATTCTTCCAGAGACAGATGAGAAACACATCTGAAATACCAAGGAATTCAAGGACTCTCTCCCTGTGGATAGAGTCAAACCACCCCTTTTCCATATACAATGCCACTCCCCTCAAAATACTCTCGGGGCTAGCTCCCAAGTTTCTTGCCATCTCAACTCAGAGTTTGTGTCACAAGGAGACAACTGCATTGATAAAGATTTTGCACACAATAAAGAGCCTTCTTGGTGACAAACTAGAACTATCTTGAGTTAACCTCTAGAGAGAGGGCAAAGTTCAGGAGGTCAGGAACGTTTCTAGACTTGAAACTATATTTAATTTTATCACGTTCCATCAAAAAGAACCTGTCTTGTTTACATAACAAGTGTGGACAGTTAAACTTCTAATTAAGGGAAATATTTTCGAGGTTTTTTTTAAAATATATTTTATTGATTTTGTACAGAGAGGAAGGGAGAGATATAGTTAGAAACATCGATGAGAGTCATTGATCAGCCGCCTCTTGCACACCCCCTACTGGGGATATGCCCGCAACCGAGGTACATGCCCTTGATGGGAATCGAACCAGGGACCCTTCAGTCCCCAAGCCGACGCTCTATCCATTGAGCCAAACCGGTTTCAGCAATATTTTTGTTTTTATTCCTGAAAATTTAAGACTTAGAGCAATGTCTACTTATCACATACACAATGGTATGCTGACAGATCTGAAGATCTTTAAAATTATCTTAAAAAATAATCTTCTCTGCCACTTATTAGGTATGTGACCCTGGACAAGTTACTTAGCCTCTATGAGTCTCAATCTCTTCATTTGTAATGTAGGGAGTATAATATATACTTTATAAAAGTGCTATGATTTAAATGAGATGATGTGCTCTATAAACTGAAAAATGGAGTTCAAATGTAAGCTACTGGAGGAAAAGTAATAAATACCTTCTGAAAATATTATTTCTCAAATCAGTGTTAGAATATCTAATAGACTAAGCATGTTATAATTAATAAATCAAGGGCAGCAAAAAGAGACCATTTCAGCTTCACTGAACTCATTCAGAATTTTGCAATTAGAAAATCTAGAGAGAACTTATTTTAATTTTAATATAGTTATATTTTGTATTTAATGCTTTAGTATTTTTGATTTCCTAGGGATCACAGGTAATATTTTCAGTATTTAGGGCTTCTAGAGTTCTTAATCTGACCTTGTTTGTATTTATCTTAAATATATTCAACAAGGACTGTGAGCAAAAGCATATAAAACGCTGTAACATTTCAATAAATGATATAAAAAAATATATACCACATATGTCACGTGGGCTAATTATATATTTCCTGGCATTTGTGAATTATTTTAACTCAGAACTAAGAGGGAATGTGGCAGCCTGAGCAACTGCAACAAGTGTATCTCAAATCCAGTGTGGCTTTTAGCTTGGGTATATGGGATATTTGATCATGTGGATGGAAGATGCAGCTTAACTCCACAAGTAATTACGCCTGCTTACATTTTTATGACATTGTCAAAATCAAAAGAGAGCCCTCTCTTGTGTAGCTCATGCCTGAAATTCCTTAAAAGCATTTTCTAGTAAGTGTGATAAAATCCATGCTGGGTTTTGGTAGAGCATGCATGAGGAAAAGCAAAAGGCATTGTCCTGTTTCTCTCTGTAATGACCACACACAAAATAGGCCAAGGCTCCTGTACCAAAAGCTTTGCACTGAAAAGAGTTAGCAGAGAGCCAGGCAAGGGGTGACACCCTCCGCACCCTTTGTTGCTGCTTTCATTTTTAAAATAAATCATAATTTCTGCATTGGATATGAAGATGGGTTTATAGCTATTAGCCATCATATTAATAATTTAGAAAATACATGCCCAATCACTTGTGTTCTTTCAATTCCCTATGAACACAGCTGCAATCCCCATTAGAAGCGAGGGTGAATGGATATTTTTCTGATGAGATATTTGGGCTGAATTATTAGGATAGCCTGTACAACAAAATTACTAATAAACATTGCTTCTGGCTCAATTTAGCCTGAACTCGGTGAACCTATCCAATGGTGACAAATCAGAAACTCCGAAATGCCCGATGAATGAATCTAACTAATCAAGGAACCCTGTAGGAAGGAGATGCCAGGATTAATGAGCCAGTCGTTTCACCATGCCATGCTGTTATTCCTTCACATAAATGCCCTCAGATGAGATTACCTTTATGTCATGAAAAGGAGAAAAGGAAGGTTACATTCCTTCAACTGACAGGTTAACTACTGCCATTACTGGAAGACATCTTTGCGGGCTAAGTTTTTTCTTTATTCTAAAAATTAAAATGTAAACTGCACGACACAAATTAAAGACATTTTCATTTTCAGGGGAAGCGGTCATTGAGGGTTTTCAACATCAACTGCCCCAAAGTTAGAATTTCTTCTGTGTTCTCCATTCACATCTACCTTGATTTACTGAAATTGCTCTGTGTCCCATTTTGTATTCAATACCTAACATCATCTTTAGCAGGTTGGATTCCTATATCCTATTTCTTCTACCATCAACAAAAGGTAAACTAAGTGCAACATTATTAAATGTCATCACTTAATGCCATGTATGATATTTAGTACCAATATTAAGGAGAACATAAAGATACAAGGATGAATATATGTACTCAAATAAATCAATCATATAGCTAAATCATAATAGACTTTGACTTCTCCTAGTTAGCACTGGTGACAGTTTTCAATGCCAAACAGGCTACTTAGCAAAAAGTACAATTCATTAGAGGCAGGACATCTACCATGTTGACTTATCTACCTTGTGTTCTGATATTATTCATCATTACTGTCTTTATTCCCTTATTGAATGGAACTGTTTCTTATTATAACTTTAACAGTTTTGAATCAGAATTGCTGCTGATAAGGAGTAAAAAAAAATAGTATGAAGTATTATTCTGTTGTTGGGTTTTTTTTTTTTCTTCCTCAAACTGCTGAAATTGTTCAGGCTTGTAAATGAGATAATATTTTCTGTTTTTTACCATTGCTAACTGTCAACTTTAACAATTTAGGCCAGGTTGCCTTCCCTTATGCTAATCGTATATATGACATTAAAATGTTCAACATTCTTAATACAAAAATCTATTGCCATAGAAACCAAATATTATTCCAGTCAGGTCAAGTGAAAAACTCTGTACTTTTTCATTCTAATAATAATAACTAACCACTATATTATGAAATATAAGTATCTTTGAAAGCATCTATCACTTCAGTTGATTTGTAACTTCTCATCAGTGTTCTAAGTTGGCTCATTTTTTTTTTCAAATGAAAGATCCCATTTCCTTTGCTTTTGAGAAATACAACTTTTAAAGATTCCATTTAGCATCTTTTATTGCATTCCTACATCATAAAGTTATGCTTTATAGCAGCATAAAAAAAGCTGTAAAAATTAGCATCCTTGTAAACAACCTTCCATATTCCCTGGTGAAGCAATCTGTGATTTGTACTGATCCCTTAAATGGGCCTTCAGATTACAGTATGTATGATTTCAAATTAAAAAAAAAAAAAAAAAAAAAGCACTAGCCTAAGAAAAGAGAGAATATGATAAAATTCTTAAAATAAGGAAAAGTATTTTTAGTTTATCTACAGATGTTTTAGAAATGTGGTTATTATGTTCCTAAATTCTAGGCTGAGTTCTAAACTGTAGAGATGTTCCATTTTTATATAAAACTTCAGATGAACATTCTTTAATATTTTAACCTATCAAAGATACCCTTTAGAAAATGTAGAGGTGAAATGTTCTGTGAACCCACAAACCAAAATTTTACCTACAATTAAAATTCCTAAGGTAGGATATAATATTTTTCTTTATCACAGAAAAGCATGCCTTTTGTCCTTACCTTCGAGAAGATTCCACTGTGTTATCTCAGTGGAGTAACAATTACAACAGTTCCTAAAGTTCACATGTAGCCCAGTGGTTCAAAACGGTGTTCGAGGACAAGGGTTTCTTTAGGGTTTATACTTTGTGGCAACCAAACCAGAAATCTCCCCATGGGCAGTGGCGCGGCTCACAGCCTGTACTGACCATTGCACTTTGGTCAGTCTTCCAAAGGAAGCCTGTGACAGCGACGGCCTCCAAGTTCAAACACACCCCCCCACACACCAGACTTAGGGTGGTCGCTCTGTAGCATATGCAAGTGTCTAATCACCAGGTGGTACACCTGAAACGAATGTGACATTGTATGTCAACACGCACAAGCCCAAGTTCAAGGTCAGCTGGAACCAGGTTCGGACCCAAGAAAACCAGGCCTCCGGCCCGCGGACTGGACCCCAGGCCAGGAGGACACTCGCCCCCCCCCCCCAACACGCCCTTTGCCCCCGGGTGGGAAGCCTTGGGTACCAGAAGCGATGCCTACAGCTGCCAGGCATCTCCTCCTGCCACCGGAGGCCTAGGCCCTGGGGAGGAGAGAGCCGGCCTGTCTCTCCCCACCTTCCCCCCTCCACCCCGCCTACCTGGGACCACGCGCAGGGCTGGGCGACACCCCCGGCACCACTCGAGGCCCCCAGCTCCCCTCTCGGCGGCCCTCCTGCGGCCCACAGCCCGCCCTCGCACCACGCTGCGGGGCAGCGGCCGCCCTCCTCGGCTTTCTAGGCGGGAGCCTGCACTGGGCTGGGAGCCACGGGCCGCCCCCCTCCCACCCCTCTCCCTCAAGCCTCGCGAGGCCTCGAGCTCGCTGGGCGCTGCCGCCTCTCACTTCCCGCCGCGGCCGCCGTGCAGCCCCCAGAGTCTGGGGCCCAGACGAAGCCAAGCCCCCTGCAGGGTGGCCGCGGCCCACGCGCGCCCATGGGGACTCTCCGGGACGCATTCTCTTCCCGTTTGCCCAAAGTCACACACCGACACCCGCCATTCTCCGTGTCACATACCGAAAATGATTTTATTATATCCATTTACATTGAACGTTGATAGAAACGTGTCCGGAAAAGTCAATAGGCTTTCTATGAGCTCAAACATTTATTAAGAAAACAACCAAATTCCATAAAGAAGCACAGACGATAAGTTAAAACATATAATCACGAGTTAACCAGTATGTAACGAGAATGCTTTATCTACACAAAACATCCTATTTCACAGGTTTGTTCATTCTTGGAAAGCGCTGTCTGTTCTCCGGGTTCGGCGTGGCCGGCACATGCAGAAGAAAGAGCTGGCTGCGGTTCTCTGTACACGTGTGCAGGGCTGCAGGGCTGCGGGTGTCCGGGCGCACCCGTGGGCGGCGGCCAAGGGGTGCGGGGGACGCAGGACGCGACCACGAAACCACCAAGGGCACGGAGCAGCGAGGAGGAATGGAGAAGCAAATAAACCCCTGTCCCAAGGACCCAGAAGAGAGATGTGTGGCTTTTGCTTTTACAAAAGGAGATTTTTCCTTACATGTTTTATTTTATTACTTTTTATTATCAAAACGGAGGAGATCACCTCTTCATTACGTGACTGCTTTCGTCTGCTCCAGCCACCCAACCCACTGGCATGGTCCTCCTGAGACGCCTTCCCGTCAGTGCCCTCACACAGGTGTGCTTAAGAAAATAAGAGAAAATAAAAGCTGCTTTTTTTGTGTTTTGTTTTGTTTTGTTTTGCAAGCCAATCGAGGGTTGCATGGATGTGGCTGGGTAATGGGGCAAGGGTAAGGTGGTGGGAAAGTAAACAAAGAGGAGAAAGAATATAAGGGTAAATAACACTGTATCACTTGGGCCCTCGGATGAGGCGGTTGGTAGCAGATGCTTGTCCTCCCTTAAGACAAAAATCCGTCACATTGTGCTGTCCCTTGAACACGTCCGTGTGTGGCCTAGGTGCACTGTGTGTGTGTGTGTGTGTGTGTGTGTGTGTGTGTGTGTGTGTGTGTAGTGTTTGCATGTGTGTGTAGCGTGTAGAGTGAGCGAGAGTGCTAGTGTGTGTGTTTCTGCCCACAAACCAGTCCATTGGTGTCTGATTTCAGATCCTGAGTCGACTCCCTGGTCAGTAAAATGGCGGGAAAAATGCTTTCGTGGGAGGAGGGGGCCGTGGGTGTCGTGGGGACGGAGGGGGCTGGGCGCCGTGGTGCCGGGGCGGGCCGGCGGGCACCCGCGGTCCAGAGGCCGGGAGCAGGGCGCGGGCACGGCTGGCGCGAGCGAGCGGGCGGGGCGGCCTGCGCCGCGGGAAAGGGGGGCGCGGGGTGGGCGCTGGAGATGGGGCGGAGGGAGGGTCACCCGGTGGTACCGTTAGACGGGTGGCGGGTGAGGGGGGACTTGGGCGATCGAAATCAGGCGGAGGGGGCGCCTAGTGTGCTGGGGCTGGGGCGGGCCGAGCTGGTGGAGAGAGGGGAGGACTGAACGAGACGTGGCGGAGGCCGGGGCGGGGCGGGGCGGGGCGCGCGGGCAGGGGCCGGGGCAGAGGGCGGGGGCCCGGGCCTGCGCCCCCGGGATGGGGCAGTGGGGAGCGGGCCTCGGGGCGGGCGGAGCGGGCCGGGCGGCGGCGGCTGCATTAGGTGAAGCTCATGGAGACTGTGTGCTCGAGCGCCTTGCGGCGGAGGGAGGCGATGCTCGTGCCCCGCCACACGTCGCTGCTGTCCGGGGAGCTGCAGAGCTGCGGGGAGCCGGAGACGTTGCTGGGGCCGGGGAGGGAGGCGGGCACCATGCCGGGGAAGGCGGGCTGGTAGAGGTGCGACTGCAGCCCCGCGCCGTTGGAGCCCGCCAGGCTGTTGGACAGGCCCATGGAGTTGGGCGGCGGCCCCGCGGCCAGGCTGCACTGGGACAGCGACTGTGCCATGGCCTGCTGCCGGCCCAGCGCGGGCGGCAGCGGCAGCTGCGACACCCCGGGCATGGCGGCCGCCGCCCAGCGCGTGTCGTTGGCGTGGAAGGAGCACAGGCTGTCGCCCATGGCGGCGGCGGCGGCGGCGGCGGCCGAGGGGAACTGAGGCAGGCCCGGCGTGGGCAGCAGCGTGCCGGGCGCGCGGAACACGTTGGTGGTCTTCTTGCGCTTCTTCCACTTGGCGCGCCGGTTCTGGAACCAGACCTGCAGCGGGCAGGGCGGGGGGAGACAGGCAGGGCGCTGTTAGGGAGCCGGCGCGGCCACGGATCGGCCACGGATGGGGGGGGGGGGGCTTATGTCCGAGAAACAGGGTCAGATACCCCCCGCAACTCAGTCCGAACAAGCGCCTTAGATCCGACACGCCCCCACTTCCAGCCAGAGCCCCTGGTTCTCCAACAGCGACCCTTGCACCCTCCAAGGGCCCACGCTCTTCCTAAGTGATCGTGCCCCCAGGCGCCTGCACGGAGGGTAAACACACCCCGTGTTCAGTGTTCCCCACGGCCCTGCTGGCTGACGCATTCGGTGCGCGGCTTAGATGCACACAGGTCTGCAGGCAGGCATGTGTCAAGGCTGATCCACAGGTGAACAAATGAAGATAAACATGTGTACCCATGTGGCTTAATGGCGTGCCTTATAACACTGATTGGGGTATAGAATTTTCAGAAACGCTGGAAATTTGGAAATTGATGAAGGGCCGTGCATGACATAACTAGTTTCAAAATCGAAAGACAAAGGAAAAACCCCTAACGGCCACGGGTGACAGAGCAGTGATTCTGTGGGAAAGCAAGCGCTACTGAGCTACGGCGTGGTTTGGGTCACCGCCATGACTTTCTGATTCATGTAGCAAAAGGCACTCCTGACACAAGCCTCTGCCTCATTCGCAAAGCCCTCAAAAGGCAGGTGGGCAGCAGCCTGCTGCCAGAGCCCGGAGCCCCAGGGCCTTCAAGTCTGTCCTTTTCGGAACTTACTGAGGACCCCAAATAACAAGGCTTCCAATTCCCCCTCCGCCCTCCCCCTTTCACCTTTAAACCAAAAGAAATCTTCTGACTACTACAAATGAAAGGTCAGTTTAAAGCTCACCCTAGTTATGAGTCACGTTTAATTTTGCTAGACAAACCCATGTCTTTTTAAATGAGGTGTGTTTGATAAAAAAATAAACTGCAAATGAAAATAAGCTTCCTGTGCGTTCTTTCTTTCTTAACAATGAGCCTGGGATTTCAGACCTTGCCAAACAAATTAACCTAGGGAAGTCACATTCACCACCAAGAGAAAAGAAATGTTCTTCCTGAAAGTTGACTGCCTGATCAAGATAAACTCTCATCTTCCATATTTTAATTTGACCTTTTATAAAAATTAGCCAGCACGCTTACCTGGCAGGCTTTCGGTGTACTACCTAGTCAGTTGGAAGTTTACTGTGCATACATGTAAATGGTAGGGGGCACAGCTCAAATACTGATTGAGTTTTGTCCTAGAATTTGGCCAATGCAATTTGACCACCCTATTTGTGGCCAAAAGGTTATTCTTCCGTTAATGGAAGCTCTTTCGTGTTTATTCTGAAAGCTATAGTATCATGCGTCTGGACGTACCTGACCCCCTTCTCCGTAAGCCAGCCATGCACTCTCGGCTTACCAGCGTGAAACACATTTTGCAATCTAGAATTCTGCCTGCCTTTGGGCTGGCCCTGGCCTGTTCTACCATATGGGGCCATGGCCCACCATTTTATATTTCTCTGCTTTCTCCCCCATGTCCCATGTTCCTGTTTGCACCAGTGTCTGGATTGGGTAAAGACTCCATCCCTTCCCTGCTAAAGCCCCTGGAGCTGGTGGCACAGCGGATTAATGAGGCAGCAGGGCCTGGCTGGTGGCTGGGATCAATGCAGCCGGCGGTGGATAGAGCTGTTAGAGGCCCTCTGTGGAGGGTAGCCCGCAGGAGCCAAGGATAGCAGTGCGAGGAGTCCTATGGCCACAGGTCGCTTTGTATTACCCACCCCAGGTGGATTGGGGGAAGGTAAAGCGATGGAGCCCCAGACAGAGACCGCGGCTGTGTCGAAAGGATTCCACACCTCACCGGGATATATTTTGAAAGATATCTACAAATGAATCGCCTGTTTCTAACACCTTGCAAGTTTCAGTGAACCCCGAAATGCTTGAATGTTTGGGATGGACAGCAGAGGAGGGAGGTGGTGGACTTGTGTGCGGGGAGTGGGGAGAGAAGCAGAAGAAAGAAGGGGGAAGAGATGGCCCGTTAGAATTTCAGTAGAAAACACACCCGCCCGCAAGGTTTCTGAATCTCAGGCACCGGAGGAAAAGAACAGCTGTAAAAAATAAAACCAACTAAATATTGTAGGAATATTTGAAAAATAGTGCTCAATTACATTTGAGGGTTAGTAGTCAAATGATGGCTACAAAATTTTTTATGTTTCATGGCTTACTGGGGTTGGGGGAAAAAGTCTTCATGGGGTCTGAGCACCTCCGTTCCAAGCTATGATGCATATGTTTTTAAAATGTGAATGTTTCCACTTGAAAACTAGAGCATGACGGATTAAAATGCGGGCAAAACCTAAGGGAGATTTTGAGAATGCACAGATGACAACTCCAGGAAATATATTAACCGCAGCCAAGGGCCAACTTTGTACTCAGTTTGAAATGCAGCTCTTCTCAGAAAATGCTTAATACAACAGTGAGAATCTAATGGAGGTTGGAATTTAAAAATCCACTTTTGTGATATCTGCTGTTACAGTAATATAGACATACTGTAAATGTATTTTAAAATATATAGCCCATTTAATTTCCCACTTATAAATGGCTCAGAAATAGAGAAAGAGAGGGAGAAGGAGAGAATATTACTTTTTTCCCCCTTCCAAGCAAATGCTTTATGAAGATCTCATTGGAATCCAGCAAATGATTAATGTGAAGATTTGGGAGGAAATCTGGGGAGCTGTATTAAAGCCTAGATCTCAGGTTCATTTCGATCAGCCAGCCGTGAACTCTGGGCCGAATTCATTACACTTTAATAGTGCTGGGAGAGGAAGAAAATGCAATTTCTCATTCCATTAGAAAACTAGAAAATACTCTTAGCTTGTCCCCCTATTAAGATGTGGCAGGTGACAGGGCCATTCTGGGAGACACGGTCAATGGAATTACAGCACATTATTTTTGTTCCTATAAAATATTGAAAGGCAAGCCTGACTGTGCAGAAGTTATTTCACTGATTTGGTTTTTATGTAAATAAAATATTGAAAGTTAATTAATCCGTGCTAGAGACTAATGATTATGCTTATTATATTGCATTTGATCGCGTAATTTGCATGATTCTCGCATTGCTGCTTAATAAGCCATTCCAGGTTATAAATAATTCTGAAATTGGTTTCTAATAATGGCATGCTATAAAAGGAATGGTTTTATTATACTAGCCAGAAAAGGGGAGCAATATTAGACATGGAATTGGCCTCCATGTGAGTAGAGGTGCTTTAATACTTAAAAGTATGATATATACCAGATATAGATTAAAAAAATAAGTATGTTGGAACATTTAGTCTACAACCAGAAAGCATCCT
Organism: Pipistrellus hanaki; assembly: GCF_964339955.1. Lineage (NCBI taxonomy): Eukaryota > Metazoa > Chordata > Mammalia > Chiroptera > Vespertilionidae > Pipistrellus > Pipistrellus hanaki. The sequence goes on from NC_140506.1 coordinate 36,892,431, forward strand.
TACAAATATACAATTGCCATAAATGAAATGTTTCCATCATTTTTAATCAGTGCAGTGGCCCACATACTGAAAAGAATGTGTGGCAATCTGTTAACTATAAAGAAAACTATGAAGTACTCATCATATAAGAACATAAACCAATTACTATTTAATTTAAATTTGGTCAAGGAGCAATGGTAGAGTGAATTGTGAAGTAAATACATTTTCCATAAATTATTTTTGCATTACATTACATAATGTTAATCATTTTGAAATGTTAATTAAAAAGGTTATGTTGATCTGATTACTTTTTAAACTATGGAACATTATTTTTAAAAAATATTGAAATTGCCATTCTATTAAATTGTTCCTATCAGCAGCCTCAAGCTATTATCTTTGCTGAGCATTATGTTAGAACAATTAAAGTACTTTGTCTCTTTCTTCTTGATTATTCTTTTGTGTACTTTTTGAAAATAACTGTTCCAATTATATAGTTTGTATTTTATTTCATTTACAACTTTTTCTATTAAAAGATTCACTGCCGTTAACCTTTGGAAGATCTAATAAAGTTTAATAGACCTCGTTTTCTTTTTTCATAAAGTCAGTTGTCCAATTATATTTTATTTGTGATTCTAAGTTCTATTTTAATTTAAGCTAATTATCAGTATGTCTAGGTTAAGCAGTAGCATTTTACTCTTTAAAACAAAAATTATTAGATAGTTTTTCTCTTGAGAGACAAAAAATAAATTTATGAATTTTGAATCTATAAGATTCTAACAAGCTGGTGTTATCATTATCAGTAATAGAAGTGTCAAAATGGTATGTAATTTTTAAATTTTGGGCTCAACTTCAGATTTAAATAGAGGTGCAAAGAAAAAATTTAAAATTAGTAATATTTATCTGCACAATGCAATTAACATTCTTTTGGTGCTTAATATCAAAGGCCCATGGTTCAGGGCTTCCAGTGTTCACTAAGGAAACCAACCAGTCTTACATTGAGTAAAAATTTTAATCTATATTATACCTGAATATTACTTTGTTAAGTTGATCACTTTAAGTACCCAAAGACATTCATTTGCTGACTATTTAGAACAGAAGCACACACTATTTTTCTAGGTTAGACTATCTTTAAAATGCCCAATGGAGGCAGAAATATTCATCACTGTAATTATGGACACCCTATCTCTTCTTAGATCAAATATAAAGTAACCGAGATATTTAAATTTAATTTGTAAAAGAATCTAGGGCTGAGGTTGACGCCCAGGATTAGCGGACAGAAACTACCAAATCCAAAGCAGGATTTCAGCACCCTGGATAGCTCATGATTATACTAGTCTAGTGTGTGTCTTGAAATTTCGCCTCCAGCACTTGTCCATAAAATATTTGATACATTGCTTTTCGTTCTTTTAAAAAGCGGGGGAAAGTATATTCATTAGGCTTATGCTTTTATTTACCAATTTACAGAAAGGTTGAAGAAGTGATTTTTTTTGTTACATATATAATTTACAACTTGGAGGATAGTTGGACAAGAATAAGGCAAGGGGTCAGTAATGATTTTGTCTACTCTCTGTTCAATATTTCCCGCCCTAAACACACTATCTTCAGCTCAGATATCCAAAACAGAAAGCCTTCGTTTCTCCCCCTTTTCGTTAGGAGTAAGCCAAGTATGAGAGGCCGCCCTTAGCGCATTGGTTGCACCACTGAAGTTCAAGTTCTTTGAAAACATCAAAGCTGGGGGATTTTTTGCCCGAGAGCGCGGGAGGGTGATATTCAGCAAAATAAAACACCGTGAAACGCAGGTGTGGATCTTTTTTAAAAGGTGCCGCCACGCCTCACTTTTTTCCCTTTCCATGTTTCTGTATAATTGTTGCCTTCCCCCATTTATCTAGATGCTTAATACAAACTCATTAGAGAGTAATGAAATACTTGTCAATAACGCAAGCTGGAGTGGAAGTGCGCGCTCGGCTTAGCCGCCTGGAGAGACGCGGAGGGTGGGGGACTCGGAGGCTCCCTTATGGGGAGAAGAAGGCGGCTCGGCAGTCGGACAATGCCAGCTTCGCTGCGGAGGAGTTTCTGCTGGGATGCGGTTATACGGGTGGGAGACCGAGGCCCTGCCTGTCTGTTGGAAGACGGCGATCCGGGCCAGTTTCGTGGCAGAGGAGCGAACTCGGCCCGGGAACGCGTAGGTTTCTGAAGAGGAGAAGCCCAGGATCGCGGCAGGGGAAGGAAAAACCCAATTCCTTCGCTCAGATCCTCCCGCCCGCTTCCTTTGCCCATGTCTCCCGCCCCGTGCCCACCCCGCTGTACCTGCACCCGGGACTCGGTTAGTCCGATGCGCAGCGCCAGCTCCTCGCGCATGAAGATGTCGGGGTAGTGGGTCTTCGCGAAGCTCCTCTCCAGCTCGTTGAGCTGCGCCGGGGTGAAGCGCGTCCGGTGGCGCTTCTGCTTCTGCTGGCCCTGCTGCTGGCCGGCTTGGCCGGGGTTCGGGCCGCCCTGGGGCCCCGGCTGCTTGTCCGGGTCCTTTGCGCTCACCGCCAGCGAGGCGGGCGTGGAGCCCACGGTGGTGATGTCCTCCCCGGGCAGCAGGGTGGCTCCCTCCACGGGGTCGGCGCTGGGCGCGAGGTCCCCCGGATGGCCCCCGGGGTCGGAGCCCCCCACGCCCAGCCTGCACTTCACCGCCTCCCGGTGGCCCAGGAGCTCGGCGGCATCTTTCATACCTGCGGGGGCAAGGAGACCGCGGTCACTACCTTCCTTCCCGCAGCCCCGTCCTCGCCGCCCTCCGCTCCCCGCTCGTCCTGCGAAGGAAACTCCGGAGGCGCTCGGCCGGGCGCCCCAGGATGCGGGCTGCCAGCGGCCACCCCATCTCCCGGCCCTTTCCCCTCGGCCCGCATCCGCTCCGGAAAGCCGCACGTGCTCTCCCCTCTCCCACCAGCACACACTCCCCGGCCCGGCGATGCAACACGCCTCGGCGTCCCGTTCTGGAACCAGAGCCCCGGCGCCCAGGAACCCGAGAGCACGTCCGTGCGGAAAAAATAAAGAAAAAGAAAATGTAAGCCGTTCCTGGGTGGCTGGCCCACCTGCATGTGCTCAGGCGGCTGGACGGAATCTACCTCCGGCCCCGAGCGAGTCCCTCTCCCTCGCGGAAGATGAATAAGTCCCAAAGCCTTCCACCCCCTGAAATCAACCCAAACCAGCTCCGCCTCCCCCTCAAATCAGAGAAAGTGTTTGGAAAATGGAGTCACATCCATCACCGAAGACTCCCAAACCGGAAACCCGGGCCGTATTAAAAGAAACTCAAGTAAATTCAGCAGACCCAGCAGTGAATCAAACTTTAGGGGATTCAACTTCTCTTCCCGGAGAAATAAAGGGCGCGTTCCTCTCGGCCGCGGGCGGTGCCGCCTGAGTCTTTTGCAGGCGGCGGCGCCCGCGAGGATGAATTTGGCTTTTCTCTTCTCTCAGTGAACACACTTAGCAATTCCGCTTCCATTGCAGCAGCTTCTCCTTCATCCCAGATTTTTACAAATTCAATCACACTTAGACGAGGAGAGGAGAAAATGGTAGTGGGGGGAGAGAAAAGGAGAGAAAAAAAGAGAAGAAAGACATACCAAATCAAAGCAGACAGGACGGAGAAAAGAGAGAAAGAAAAACACCTCCAAAGAAATGACGATGGGGTGGATCGCCTTTCCAAAAATAATAATAGTAATAAGGGAGAGAGGGGAGGAGGAAAAAAAAAATAACAATAACAAAAAAGTAACATTTCCCAACTCCTTTTCCCGGATCTACATATTACATAGATTTTTTTTTTAAAGACGATGTTAAATCAAATTAAACTTTAATGCAGCACAATTACTTTTAAAGAAATTAGTCCATTTAGGGCGCATTAAGGTAAAATAAGGAACAAATTGACAATTTCCTGCCCCGTCTTCTCCTGGCTGCCCCGGCGGCGAGAGGCGCGCACTCACCTAGTCTGGCGTCCAGGAGGTCGGCGTGAGACAGCATCGCGCACCGCTCCAGGGCGAAGGCTGTTCCCCCCAAAATTTTAGCGGCTTTAAGTTATTTAAAATAGATATAAGCTATAAGCTATACTATATAGATATATATAGATCACCTAAATGAAAGAAAATTCGGTTTGTGGTTAAAAAGGGGGCTTCTTGCATTATAATGTCCTTTAGAGAGACGGGGAGGTGCTTAACAGTTGAATGAACCCGTGAGCAGCTCGGCGAGGGGACCAATCAGGAGGGCAGCCTGCAAATGTCAGCGCCCGGAGAGTCCCCCACTCCGCGCGCCCGCCCGCCCGCCCGCCCCGAGGAGGCGGCGGCGGCGCCGGCCCCGAAGGCTCCGGCCCGAGCAGCCGCTAAAGCAGAGGCCGCCTCGGCCTCTGGGCCCAACCTCCCTTAGCGTTTCCCCGCGATTTTCTCCAGCCGCTCCGTTCCTCCTCCTGGTTCCGCCCCGCTCTCTCCAAAGGCGCGGCGCTGTCTCCTTGAGCTAGACTCCTCCCGGGGCTGAGACAAGGCTCTGGGCAGCACAGGGCACGACCCCCGCGTGACCCGAGGGTTTTCTCCGCCCGCGTGCTCCAGGGACACCTCCGAGCCCTGGGCCACGCGAGCCTGCCGACCCGGAGCACAGGAGCACACCGCGGCCTCCGGACCGCGCGTGCACTGCGCTGCCACCCGGCAGGCCTGGGCCTGGGGTCCAGACGGCCGGACTGGGACCCGAGCCCACCGGCTCCCAGGCCCTCCGCAGGCCTAGAGCGCAAAAACCCAGTCAACTTTCCCGGAGCTTCCTGCGCCCGAAGGCCGTGCTATTCATTCAAGAACTCTATCCCCTTCCCTTCCCGCTTCCTCTGCTCCGCCTGGCGCGCGCTGGCGTCCTTCCCCAGGACCCTCTCTTTTTGGTCAAAGTTTCTAAGTTCTGCTCCGCTCTCAACTCCACTTAAGGCTGTAAATAAAGTTAAATGCTCTTTATTTTCCTCTTGAATATGTTAAACTACTTGAACAATTTAAAGTGCTCTGCACAAGGGAAGCGAACCATTTCTAATGTTCTGATTTTTCAGAGCCAGCCAACAACAAAGTTTAGATTAGTAATATATTTCTAACCAGAGTAATTTTCAAGATCATTAGGCATTTATGTAATTAGTGCCAAATCTATAAGCTTTTATTACGATTATTAGAGTAAAATCAGTATAAATTTGTACTAATTTACTACTGTTTAGACTTGGCTGTCAAGCCAAGAGGCTCTTATTGTAAATGATAACTGAGGAAATTAAGTGCAAAATTCTGTACCATTTCTGATCTGCGCCTAAACAATCCGTTTCAATTGTATTTGTAGCAGAACATAATGCCCTTTTAAAGTTATTTGACTTGTATTTTTATTTGCGACACAAGAAAAAATGCCCTCTACCCAGGCACAATGAAAACTGATATTTACTACTCTCAACTTGATTAACATTGATTTTTAATTCGAGAGTGATGCAATTAAGATTATTCATTTAGTACAAATAAAGCTTCCACAAAAGGGTGGCCTTATGAAGTCTGCTTTAAATAATGCCGAGCAAATGGCTTTTTTTGTTCGCTGTCCAATTGACTTACACAAAACATTGGAAATACTGCCTGAGAGCAGATGCGAGACGAAGCGCGCGCGTGCGTGTGTGTGTGTGTGTGTGTGATCGCACGCGCACGTCCATCCCTCCACCCCCACCCCCACCCCCACCCCCACCCCCCCGCTAGCTGTGTATGTGACAGAGACCTAGCAAGGAGACAAAGGAGGCGGCAATGCGAACTCTGGGGCGGCAATGGAACTCCTTCTCTCCTGAAGCCCGTTCCCTTCCTCTCGCGCACAACGCACGTGGGCGCGCGCGCGCGCGCGCACACACACACACACACACACGCACATGCACACGCGCACACACGCACACGTGTGAGTGCGGGGCATCAGTCACACACCGGTTCCTTCTGAGCTGAGGAGACCATTTCCCCCGAAGCTCCGGGCCTGGCCAAGCTTCAGCAGCCGCTGCAGCTACTGCCAGCGCGGCCTCTGTGGGGCTGGAGCCCTGGAACTGCGGGCTCCAGCTCGGCGGAATCTGGGCTGTGGCTGTGTGTTTGGGAGCCGCGAGGATGTTCTTGCTTGAAAGGAAAATATCTAGACCTAAAGCAAATAAGAGTCCTGCAATAAAATCCTCCACTTCCCAAAACAAAACCCCAAATCTGGGCACGCGTGGCAGGAGGCCAGACAGAGGTCCTAGGCAGGGCTGTCTGAATGCGCACCTGGCTGCATGTTCCCGAGGGCTCTTGGGGGTTTGTGCCGGGGTGGGGTAGGGTGGGATGGGGGGGGTGGTATCTGAGACCCGAACGCAGGGGGGCGGAGGTGCAGAGACCTGTCAGAGGAAGAGACAGGGGCCCTGAGAGAGGCACCTGGCTTGGCTTCTCCAAACAAGCACCTCTGAGCAGGCCCTGCACTGCGGAGACCCCATCCCTGTCTGGAGGGAGGGAGGAGAGGCCAAGACCAGGGAGGAGAAGGAAGGGGCCCCCACTCGTCCACACCGATGTGCAACAAGCGCGTGTGTCCTCACTCCACGGCCGCCCCCAGAACCACCACGGCAGGCAGCGTTCTCCCACACGCACAGCTCGTATATTCTGTTTTGTTGTATTTTTCAGGTCGATAAATAAATGTGTAATAGTTAATGTGAAGACACATCAGAGTAATAACAATGGGACGAAATCAAAGGATTATCCATCTCTGTTAGTAACCGCTGAATAACAATGTTGCGGCGTGATTGATAGCCCGCTTCATTTTATGACTTTTCTATTGGTCTTGATTTTTATAGCAGTATAAACAAACTAAATCATTTCTCCCAAGACTTCAGAACATAAGCATGGGTGGGGGAGGGAGGAGAGGTAAAGGAAAGGGGTGGGGGGAGAGAAGGAAATCTGAGAGTGGGAGGGGGTGAGGAAGGAGGTGTGGGGGCATCGAGGTGGGGAGCGTGAAAGCTGGAGCTGGAGCGGGGCCGGGATTCAGGAGCCTGCAGCCAGCGGGCGTGGCGAGGAAAACGACAATAGTCTGGATGTAAAATGCTCGCCCCTCTGCAGCTCGTTTTGGCCAATGCCTGCATCCACCTGGGCAGGGCCTGAGATGTATTTACCAGAGTTTTATTCCCTGTCATCTTCCCACGTTCCTGGGGCAGCCGGGAAAGTGCCGGTCAGGCCCATTGCTATTGATAATTTAAGGCATTTCCCACATGATCATGGGAACTGAAGTCCCTAACAAGCCGAGGTTTTCGCGCAATGACCCCCAAATCTTCGGAATGACAATAATGTCTTCAGAAATCACTTCAAAGCAAAGTAAAAGGATTTTCTATGACGGATCCAGTGATTTTTCCTCAATAAATAGGTTTTAGATTGTTACACACACGTAGAAGTGGAACAAAGGGAACTACCAGAAAATATATTGGTTGCCCCTAATAAAATTTATTTAGACAGTTTATTCTCATAAAAAATAGAGATTGAATTTTGTGCAAGAGCCTGCCAAGGGGCGATGCACAGGGAAATCATTTTTTTTTCCTTTCTTCTTCCTCCCCTTCTCCTTTTGAAGGAAGCACAAAGGCCAAGGAACCCGCGACCAGACCAGCCAGAGAACTTTGTAGTGTTTTGAGAAGTCGGCTTTCTGAGAGGTATAGATTTACATATATAAACCCTTGGTGGCTAATTATGTAAACTATGAAAACAGAAACTATAAAAATCTGAAATCGGTGTTGTTGTTTTTTTCCTCCTGCTCTGCCATCCTAGTACAGAGCAAGATTTAGAAATATGGTGTGACTGGATGGGAAGGTGGGACCAGGCAGCAAGTGTTTCAATGATGGATATATACCGATTTAGATTTATACTTCTTGATGTTTTTCCCCCTCTAATTGTATATCTGCATTGATTGTGAATCCTTTGTAGAGTCAGACAGACAGAATAAAAATATATACCAGGTGCTCTTTGAAGAATCGGTGTTGTGCCCGGCACCCTAATTGCTTTTTCCACTTATGGAAGCCTCGGGTGTTTATTAAATGTAACTCTGGGCTGCGTGGCTTGTTTGTAAACGGCTCTCTTTTCTTTGCAGGCAGTGGGCTGAGATATGGCGTGTAGTTACTCACATTCCCGCTATTAAATGCTGAATTGTAACATTGTTCCCCTTAATGAGCAGCGCCTCCCTCAATAATTAACGATCTCACATTTTCCTATTTTCTTGCCTGATGAAAAGAATCAATTTTAATTCGTGGTAAATTACAGCCATGCTTTTGGGTATTATTTGCTTACAGAAAACAAATCAAGTGACCTGAACACTCCTGTTTACTTTCCCAGATATAACCCAAACGCGATGGCACATCAGACCTGGTTTCTCAGGCCTAACTTAGAACCTCAAAGATAATAAAGGCTGAGGACGAACCTCCAGGGGAAAACAGGAAGCTCTCAAGTTCACTTCGTTTGAAACAATGGTGACCACTTCTGCCCTTCTCTTGCTCCAGCTGCTTGAACCCATCCTCGCCCCCACCCCCACCTACCCCTTCCCAGTCCCAGACAAGAGTCAGGGGCCTACACTAGAGTTTTGGGACTGCTTACTGTTTGGCTCATTTGGGGGAGTCGATTAGAGGGTGGGGGAAGTGAAGGAAGAAATCTGGGAGGGCAGCCAAGTCTCTTGGAAGGGGCGACAGGCGCTTCCACACTTGCCTGCATAAAAGAACTCTCTGGAGGTTCCCATGAAAAGAGACCATAGCCAACGAAGCTCTGGTTGAGTGCTCCTGCCTCCGAGACAGCCCCCTCCCGCTCGCTTCCTGGCGGCGGTTCTCCGGGGCTGAGTGAGGGCCTTTAACCTCCGGCCGAGCAGGACTGCCCTCGGCCCAAACCCGCATTCTCCCCGGGCTTCCCGGGCGGGAGCATGGGGGCTGCAGGCTGCTCTAAGCTAGAGCCTTCCCGTGGTGGTCCCCCGGAGCCCATGGCCACAAAATCTCTTTGCCTACCGGACCGGGCTCCCAGCCTGGGAGTCAAAAGCCAAGGGTTTTTGACACTCCAGGCATTTATTTTATTTTTTAAGCGCAGGGAGCCGGGGCTGTGTGTGCGTGACGCGAGTACTCGTGTGCCGAGTGCCTGCTCACCCGAACCTCAGGAGGTGCTGCGGGCCGAGGCGAAATAAAAAAAAAAAAAATCGCCCAAAACCGTCTCATTTCCTATCCTTCCCAGATGTCTGTGGCGATACACGAACTCAATATGTTTTTCTTTTCTGCAATAAAATTTCCCGTATATTCAAGTTTGCAAACTACCACCATGCAGTCCACTCGCATGGCTCTCGGTGGGCGCTGGGCTCCCCAAGTTTAAATCTTTGCCTTTGGACAACTAGCATCCGCGGCCTCAACACACAAGGAAGACCGATCCGTCCCCACCTCCCTGACTGCGTGTCTACTTTTTTTTCCTTCTTTTTAGCCTCTTGCCCTGTAATTTTAATGGCCCCAATTAGCCACACGGAATATAATAAGTGACATGGAGATTTTTGTTTGTATGTGTTAAGTTCGCTGCTTTTCTGATTTCTATTTACTCGGGATAAATAATCATATATCAGTTATTCAGTTAGGTGACAGGGCTAGTAATTGGAATAAAAAGGAAAAACATCTCATCCTTATCTCTTTCTATAACTAGATATAGCGCTAATAAGACTGCATCAATCTTATCTAGCAAATAAATAAAATAGACAAACAAACAAATTCGTCTCCAACAAGTTAATGCGGTGTATCTGAGTGGAAAGTAGATATTTTCACGCAATCTGGAGATGAGGAGTGACTTTTAATAAAATCACAAGGAAAAACAAATGTAATTCTGTAAGCCATTTCTTGGAGCTGCTGGCGCCCACCTCCTCCCCCTCGCTCCACGGCCCCAGCCTTTCTCCTCCCTTAGCCCCAGTTTTGGACGGACCGGCTTCCCCCCACTTCACAGCGGGGCGGGGTGGGGGGCTGTGAGCCTTTCCCACACGGGAGTTCCCCTTTCCCTGTCTCCTCCCTTTCTCCATCGTCCTGCCCTTGCTCTTCCTTTTGCTTCCTTTTCCCTCTTTCCTTTCTTTTTCTCTTCCCCTTATTCCCTCCCCTCCCCTTCTCCTCCTTCTTCCTCTTTTCTGCCTTTTCATTTTCCACTCTTTCCTCTCCCCTTTCAGTCCTTCCTCTCTTTGCCTCTGTCCTTTCGCCTCCTCTTTTGCCTTTTCTTCTCCTTCCTCGTTCTCTCTCCCCTCACCTCTAGTTCCCTTCCTCTCTTTCTTTTCCCTCCCTCCCTCCCCCACCGTCTCTCCGCACCCCTTCCCCCAGCCCTCCCCGCACGCAGCCCGAGTGCGGCTAATTCCGGGCGTCTATATTCACTCAATTAGAGAAATCTACAGAGAAGATCGATCTTCCATCTGCAGACATGCCAGCTTAACAAATTAGATTCTTGTTTCGTGCAGGTGATTTGGTGACAGTTGGGGAATTAGAAGTAATAAGTTGTTGTGTTTGAGCCCGGGCCCCCGCCACACGCGCGCGCCCCTCCCGGCCCGCGGACCCCCCATCCCCGCCTCCACCCCCGGCCGCGCCCGCCGCCCCGCACCCCTCCCTCCCGGCCCCCCTCCCCGTCCCCCGCCCCGCCGGCCCGCGCCCGCCGCCGCCGCCGCATCCCCCGCCGTAATTAGTGCTGCTGCCCTCCATGTGGGCTCGATTAAACCGTGATTTAGCCGAAAGAAATATAATTATGGCTGCAAATAAAATAATCAGCATTGAAGAGCGATTTCCTTAATGAGATGGAGCGGTTGCACGTCACGGAGTAAAGGGGTCTCATTAAGGGGTGGTAATGAGGCTTGGGCGGATGGTGCGGCTACAAAATAGCCCGGCTCCCCGGCAGGCCCGGCCCGCCCGCCCGAACGGGCCGCCGCGGTCCTTCCCCCGTCCGCGGTCCCGCGGCCCCCGAGGGGCACCGGCCCGTCGCCCGGCCCCCAGGGGATGCAGCGCCATTGCCTGCCTCTTCCCCGGAGCGGGCGGCGCCGTCGGGCGGGGCTGGACGGACGGACGGACGGAAGAGCCGTGCTCGGGAGCAGCGGCGGGCGGCTCTGCGGCCCCGTCCGCCCGGCCGGGCCAGCTCGGCGTCGGGAGCCGGGCCTGCACAGACAATTGGAGGTGCGGGTCCGAGGCGGGCGCTGAACCTGCGGGCGCAGGAGGGAGCCCCGCCCGAGGGCTGTGGGCTGACCGGGAAAGGGAGTGTCAAGACAAGCGGGTGTGAAGAGGCAGGGACACCCCCGCGGGAGGCGTCCGCGCGTGGAAAACGCTGGTCTCCACACCGGCTTCGAGTCCTGGTGTGGAGGGTGAGGGTTCTCCTTCTCTCCACGTCATTTCCCAAACTTTATTAAAGTCCCGAAAAGGCAAAGACTCTGTGTAATCACCCCCTACAACAGGAGGCTTGTGAATAAACAAATTACTAGTTCGGGACAACCTAGGAGTTCCTTCTTGACGCCAAGGTGTGCACACATGCACGTTCCCAATGTCCAGGCGTGGCGATACCTCAGCACTTAATTCTAATTAGACAGTTAACCGGCTCCTGGAATCAGTTTTATCCTTTGGAACCATTCTTAGTGGGACAAGGAAACGCATTGTCCACACAAAGTGACTAATGAGGCGGACACACTTTCCCTTTTCATCCAATCAATATGTGCTGAGCGCCTACTATGCACCAGGCACTGTGCTGGGCACGGAGGAGGGACAGGTTAACAGAGGGACAGATCCCTGGCCCAGTGGAACTTAGAGTCAACAGTGTCCTACACTGAATTTTCTACCACGGTGGACCTCCGCCATCAGGCATTTTGCAGCCTGTCGGAGGCAGGGTAAATCTGAGAAATGGCTGTTTGTTTTAGTGTGATCTGACCCTCCCACCTTCTAAATCTTTCCCACCCAAGAACATGGGATCCTGAGGAAGAAAGTAATTTGATAAATAGGTGTTGGGAGTTAATATAATACTCTTTATAGGACGTTCCCATTTTAAAAGAGGACAGCAAGCAGAAGCACGTTGACTAGGTAAGTGATTTTTTTCCATAGCTTTCTGGTAGTGGGAGTCTTGAGAGATGAGGATTTGAGGTTAAATAACTACTACCCACACTTACTGCTTCCCTAATCAGCCTCACTAGCTCAGAGGGAAACTCTTGCATTCAAAAGAAGATTTTATCTTGGGGAGTCACAGATGCCTTTGAGAATCTGGTGAAGGCTGTGGACCTCCTCCCATTAAAATGGATATATTTGCAAACAACTTCAGGGTGCTCAGGCCTCCTACAAGCCCCAGTTTATGAAAGAATGGTGTCTAGGTGAGACTTTAACATTTGTGATTAAGCGTTTCAGAGAAGAAATAATGCAAATCTCCAGAGGAGTTCTACCTGTAAATTTGAATCTAGGGAAGAGCTGGGTCAAGAATAAAAAAATAAACTATCAAACCATTAAATTCCAAGAAAACAACTGATTAAAAGATGCATGCAGTTTAACAAATATATAACAAATTATTTCATCTAACCCAATATATAGGTTGATATTAATCCAGATCTATATAAAAAAGTTTCTATGTTGAAGAGAGTTGTCAAGAAATTTACTTTGGCCCTAGCCCAGTGGTCAGCAAACTCATTAGTCAACAGAGCCAAATATCAACAGTACAACGATTGAAATTTCTTTTGAGAGCCTAATTTTTTAAACTTAAACTTCTTCTAACGCCATTTCTTCAAAATAAACTCGCCCGGGCCATGGTATTTTGTGGAAGAGCCACACTCAAGGTGCCAAAGAGCCGCATGTGGCTCGAGAGCCGCAGTTTGCTGACCACTGCCCTAGCCGGTTTGTCTCAGTGGGTAGAGCATCAGTCTGTGGACCAAAGGGTCCCAGGTTCGATTCCCAGTTAAGGGCATATACCTTGGTTGTAGGCTCCTCCCTGGCCCAGGCCCTGGACAGGGTGTGTGCAGGGGGCAACCTATCCATGTGTTTCTCTCACATCAATGTTTCTTTCTATCTTCCCCTCTCTCTTCCACTCTCTCTCAAAACCAATGGAAAAATATCCTTGGGTGAGGATAAAAAGAAGAGAAAAAGAAAAAGAAAAGAAACCTGTTTTGTTGGTGGGCAGCTCTTGCCCCATACACAGGACCTGGGCAGGGTGGCACTCTGGCTCCTGTGGTGGGGTCGGTTGGGGAGCAGCTTTACACGATGCTGTGTCATAAACATGACAGACCTTGCCCTGGATGGAGGTGCATGTGAATGTGATTAAAATTCACAACTGGGACCACAGGGAGTGAAGAGTGATTAAAAGTCTGTCTTAAGCTCTCTAAAGCTCCCAAATCCAGAGCTTAAACTAATTCTCTATTCACTCCCCAAAGGCGTTTTACACATTAGGGCCTGAAACCAAGCAGCAGACCTGCCTTCTCCACCCTCTGACACTTTCTCAAGATGCTAACATAAGGAACCAGTGAGTTTTTTCTGGGCAGAAGATGGTTCTTTACTGGCTGCTTTAGAACAAGATTTATTCTACCCATCTTTCTTCATTTTCAAGAGTCCCCCAACCCATCCATTAGGAGGGATATTTACTTTTCCATATATATTTTTTCCTGGCATATTCCTCCCCACCCCCCATTCCCATGAAGCTGCTGCATTTGGGAGGAGAGTATTTATTAGATAGAAAACATACAGGGTGAGCAAAAATAGGTTTACAGTTGTGAGTACATGAAACACAGTTTATTCTTATACTAGAGGTCCAGTGCATGAAATTTGTGCACTGGTGGGGGGATGGGGGCGGCATGTCACTCAGTCCAGCCTGCACCCTCTCCAATCTGGGACCCCTCGGGAGATGTCTGACTGCTGGTTGGGATCAGGCCTAAACCGATAGTCAGACATCCCTCTTACAATCCAGGACTGCTGGCTCCCAACCCCTCGCCTGCCTGCCAGCCTGATCACCCCCTAACCACTCCCTTGCCAGCCTGAATGACGCCTAACTGCTCCCCTGCTGGCCGGGTAACCCCCAACTGCCCTCCCCTGAAGGCCTGGTCGCTCCCAACTTCCCTCCCCTACAGGCCTGGTTGACCCTAACTGCTCTCCCCTGCAGGCCCAGTCACCCCATATATCCCCTCTCACCCACTCCTGCAGGCCTGGTCACCCCAAACTGACTTTCCCTGCAAGCCTGGTTCCTTCCCAACTGCCTTCCCCTGCTGGCCCAGTTGCCCCCAACCACCCTCCCCTGCCGGCCCAGTTGCCCCTAATTTCTCTCCCCTGCCAGTTCAGTCCCCCCCAACTGCCCTTCCCTGCAGGCCTGGTTGCTCCCAACTGCCCTCCCCTGCAGGTCTTGTCACTCCCAACTACCTTCCCTGCAGGTCCAGTTGCCCCTAACTGCCCTCCCCTACAGCCTGGTCACCCCCCAGTTGCCCTCCCTCCCTTGCTGGTCTGGTCACCCATAATTGCCCTCTCCTGCTGGCCTCATCATCCACAACTATCCTCCCCTGACAGCCATCTTTGATCACATGGGGGTGGCCATCTTGTGTGAGGGTCAATTTGCATATTACCTCTTTATTACATAGGATTATTATTTATCAACTAGAGGCCTGGTGCATAGGATTTGTGCAGTCGGGGAGAGGGAGAGTCCCTCAGCCTAGTCTGGGCCCTTTTGCAGTACAGGAGCCCTCAGGGGATGTCCACCCGTGGGGAGTGGTCCTAAGCCATTAGTCAGACATCTTTAGTGCTGCCCCAGAGGTGGGAGAGGCTCCGATCACTGCTACTGCACTCGCCAGCCGTGAGCCTGGCTTCTGGCTGAGCGGCACTCCCCCTGTGGGAGGGCACTGACCACCAAGGGGTAGTTTCTGCATTGAGCAATTCAGTCTAATTTGCATATCAGTCTTTTATTATATAGGATTATTGTATTATTTTCCAAAACAATAAACTGTAAACCTACTTTTGCTCAGCCCTGTATTAAACTGCCGTAACAGAGTCCCAAAATAGAGTGGCTTAGAAAAGATGGAATTTAATTTCTCTCTCACATTCCAAGGCTGATATAGCAGCTCCAAAAGATTGAGAAGCCAGCCTTCTTTATTGTTGATCTGCCTTCCTCAACATTTGGCTTCCATCTTGTAATCTGAGATGCTGCCCCAGCTCCTGCCATTGCCTCTGCAATTTAGGTATCTGGGAAGGGAGATGAAGAGGGAAGCTCACCCTTTTCTTTTAAGGACATGACTCAAAAATATATCTATCACTTCTTCTCACAACTAAATTGACCACAATTTATTCACATGGCCATACCTACATCAATGGAGATTAAAGTCTCAAAGGAGACTGAGAATTGTAGTCTTTACTTGAACTAGTTAAAATGTAAGAAAGAAGGCTCCCTGGCTTTCCTGATCTGGGAGGGACATAACTGCTATCTTAAGCAGGGCCCTCACTTATGATTTGGCCCTCATCCTTATGTTTCCCCTGTATTTATACTGAAAGATTGGTGTGTTGTTGGGGGAGAAGAGGAAATAAATGGAAGCAGAGAGGCCACTTAGTAATATAATAAAATAATCCAAGGGAGCGATGATGGTTGCTTGGACCAGAATGAGAGTAATGGAGGAAGTGATAGTGGTTGGAATATAGAAATTCATAGGAAGAACTTAGAATTTGGTTCTTGATATGAGTATGAGAGAGGAGAGTTGAGTATAATAGTACTCATTGTTCATCATTCATTGACTGTTCATTCATTCATTTATTCATTCATTGTATTATTTTCCAAAACAATAAACTGTAAACCTACAAATTGTTATTGAGCACTGGCTATGAGCTAAGCACTGGGTTGGGACCTATGTATATAGTGGGTATAGTTATTCCTTTATAGTTGACAAAGAGACATAGATAGCAGAAAAGTAAATTCAAACATGATTGCATAATAAAAAGTAAGTGCCACAGGCTACAAAATAGCAATACAGAGGAAACTAACCTAGTCTAGGGGTCTGGAAAGTGATGCCTAAGATGAGACAAGAAGGGTATGTACATATGACTAGGCTAGGAAATTGAGGTGAGATGGGGGCAGAAGAGGAAAAAGGTTCCTGTAGAGAAATTCTCTCCAAGTCCTAATTCTTTTTTAAAATATATTTTTATTAATTTCAGAGAGGAGTGATAGAAGCATAAATGATGAGAATCATTGTCCGGCTGCCTCCAACATGCCCCCCACTGGGGATCAAGCCTGCAACCCACCCTCGACCAGAACCTGAGACCCCGTCAATCTGCAGGCTAAAGCTCTATCCACTAAGCCAAACCAGGTAGGGCCCTAATCCTTTTCATAACACATGAAAGCTTGGGCTATGACGTCTGGAAACTTGAACTTAATTTATGCCGTCTCTTTAAAGAGAAAATGCTTTTTGAAATTTAATTTAATTCAATGCAATAAACATTTGTAGGTTATGGGCCAGGTTCCCAGCCCAAAGACAATAGTCCCCAGAACCATTTAACCGAGAACAGATAATAAAATTGAAGTTGTTGAATTTTAGGAAATGCAGAGGTATTCTCTACAAGTTCAGACTAAATCTCAAAAGATTCCAACCTAGAGAGACATACACTGAGGGGTGATGTGATCAAAATCTATATAATTCAGTAAGGTTATAAGAAAGGAAAATGGATTAGGAGACAACCCACAATCTTCAACACAAACAAAAGTCTTTTATCCAGGGGAAATGAAACCACCTCCAAGAGGTGGTAAAAGTTCTATATTTGTTAGGATGAGGATTCAGTGGCTATAAAAAAGACAACAGCAGCAGCAAAAACCTACATTGGTTTGAACAAAATAGTAATGCCGGGACCAATCAGCAGACCCTGACCTATGAGATGAATGCATTACTCTGACGCACGTTTCTGTGAAAGGGAGGGGTAAGGGGCTGCTCGGCTATAGCAATCAAACAGTCCCATTCACCAGCTTCCTTAGGCTTTTATTGTAACAACAGCTTGAACTAAAATTAATCTCTAGATACAATCAGTATGGTAAGTACCCTTGAAAAAGCACATGCTTCTACAAGGTTGGGCCTAAAGACTAAACATAGAGATTCTAGCAAAACACTCGGGGGCTCAGGCTTGTTTGGAAAAGTCAAGACAGGGGCTGCTGCCTTCAGCAAGGTCCCCTGAGAGGCCCCTGACCTTTCGGAGAATCCTCCTCACAGACTTTCCAACCAAGTCCCATTCTTCCCCACAATGTAAGATGTTATGGTAGGTCCATGGGGTCAGAAACCCAGCTCCTTCTATCTTACTATTTTGTCCCCTTTGTCCATTTTGTTTAGGACACCATGTCACATTCTAGCCAGCAGGGAGAAGGGAGAAATGGAGAGTATCATTCCTCCTCTAAAAGAACAAGCCATGAGTTGTACACATCACTTCTACTCAATTCCATTGGCTAGAACATGGCCAACTGATCACACATGGCTACAAGGAAGGGTGGGAAACAGTGTCTTTATACTGGACAGTCATGTTCCAGGTAATAACATAGGATTCTGACACTGAGAGAGAAGGGAGAACAGGCACTGGGGGCCTCTCGGAACCTTGTTGCACTAATGGGTTCCCTTTTTTACTCAGAATTTCCAAGGTTAGCACTGGAAAGAGAATTTTCAGGACTGTGTGTGGAGGAGGAATTGGGAGACAACTCTGAATCACAAGTCTCACCTTCTTTTTTGGGTCCTTTCATTTAAGTTGCTGCTACCCCCTTAATTATTCTGGATCAAGCAAAGATCAAAACCTTTCCCAGGGTTCCCCTTAGTTAAGAGCTATCGGCACATCCTGGAGTTGTGCGTTTGATTCCTGGTTGGGGTGCAACTGATCAACACTGCTCCCTCACATTGATGTTTCTCTCTTTCTCTTTAAAATCAATAAAAGAGCTTTTAAAGAGTTTACTACAGATGTCAAGAGAACAAATATATATGAGAAATATATAAACTTAGGTTACAAAGTCCGATATATCTACTAACTTCCTTGTTCTTGTCCCAATGGTTTAGCCAAAATTCCTCTGGTACCTTGAACACAGCCCTCATTCCCTGGTTCCCAGCTTGTCTCTACATGAAGGAAACTTGTTTTAATATTCATTAATCAGGAACTACCTACAGTATCCCTCCCCCACTTTATACTTCGGCAAGCAAGTGCCCTCTGCCTTGGACCCCTGTCTATTTCCACTTCCTAAATAAACATTAGTTTAATAGAAACCTCCAGGATTGTGATGAAAGTCCCATCAAGCACTAAGTGTTGTTAACTCTTACTAAAAGACACACTACTTGCAGAGATTCCCCACTATGATCTGTAAAATGGAGGTAATCAGAGTACACCCCCCCAATGAGGTTGAGGTACGACTGACTGAGCGTCATACAGAGTTGGAATATAGGAAGTGCTATTTCAGTGAAAACTATGGAGATGTTTGTAATTTGCACTTTTAATTCCCATCCCATGTTCTTGCTGAGAAGTTGTATTACTGACCACAGTGATTCTGCAAACAACAGGAATGGCCCCTGGAGCTTGGTTCTAATCCATAGCAGAGGTTTGGGGTGTCCATGCAGGGGCAAAGTTTTAATCAGGCCTGATGCAGGTAGCCCCTAAAGCAGCTCCTGTAGGTCTGTAAGCGCCTAAGCAGCAAAAGTTCCCCACTGTGCCAGGCGGGTGCCCCAAAACTTAGCAGAGCTATTTACTCCTCAAGGGACAAGGATGTGCCATGAAGGCAGCCCTTCGAGATTCTCACGGTCTGTGTTCAATTTGGGCTCCGTAGCTAAAGAGGTAAATTGAGAATATTGATCAGCCCATCAGTCAGTCCACAAGTTAAGTTGTTCTTTTTCTCCTTCTGAAATTTGGTGTAGGGCTTGTGATAGATTGAGGATTGTCTGCTCCACATAGAAACTGCACATGGGTACTCAAGCCACTTTCAGATCACCATGTGGTCAACTTGAGATGGGGAACTCTTGATTTTAATATTTTGTTGACATTGTTCTTTATCACCACCAGATGATCTGGGCTGTCAAAGAACTCCAAGTTTTCTATCTCCCTGGAGAGCCAAAGGATCTGGAAGAAGGGAAATTTCTTCATTTCAAGAAAAGACTGGAGACCCAATTTTAGAAGAGAAAGGAGGTTGGTGGTGGAATAATGGAGTAACTAGCACCAAGCCTGCTAGGCCATGCCTTGGCGGAGTACCATGTCTGTCTCTGTTTCTAGAATTCTAACCACACACACACACACCCCTCCTCCTCACCCTACCTATACGCACCATTGCCTATCTCCCTAACCCCCTTTGATGTTCTACACACCAGCCACCTTTGCCTCATTAAAATTCATAAAAGAAATACCCACTCTAACTCAAGGCCTTCACACATGCTGTTTTCTTTCCCATAAATACTCTTCATTCTTCACATGGCTGGCTTCTTCTCAGTTTTCCAGATCTCAGTGAAAGCTCCCCTCGCCCTCTGCTCCCACAAGGTTTTCCTTACCCCTCTAAATAGGCCCAGTGATTACCTTCCATTCCAGCACCTTGTTACCACCCCACAGTGTTAATAACTGAGTTAATTAAGCAAGGGCTTGTTTGTTGTCTCTCCCATTACAAGATAAGCTCCCTAAGGGCAGGGAAATATCTGTTTTGTGCCCAGAATACAATAAGTGCTTAATATGTATTGACTAGTTGCTCAAGTCAAATCATCCCTTTATATTACCCACACATCCAATGCAGTAGGCCTTCTTGGCTCTAATTTCAAATGTATTCTGAAATCTGCCCCCATTTCTTGCCACCCTCCCTGCCACACACCCAACTACCACTGGCTGGCTCCTTGAATAACATCCTCCTCCTGCCAAAGCCGGTTTGGCTCAGTGGTAGAGCGTCGGTCTGCGGACTGAAAGGTCCCAGGTTCTATTCCGGTCAAGGGCATGTACATTGGTTGCGGGCACATCCCCGGTAAGGGGTGTGCAAGAGGCAGCTGGTCGATGTTTCTCTCTCATCGACGTTTCTAGCTCTCTATCTCTCTCCCTTCCTCGCTGTAAAATATCAATAAAATATATTTAAAAAAAAAAAAACAAAAACCTCCTCCTCCTCCTCCACTACTTCTGCCCTGGCTGCCTTCAAGCTACTCTCCCCATAGCAGGCTGGTTATGTCACACTTTTGCCACAAACTTCTATGACACATAATCAACTCTAAAGCCCTTGTCATGACTTATCAGGCTTATATGACCAGGCATCTGTTCCCTTTTGAACCACATTTCCAAACACTTTCCCCTCTCCCACCTTTTTCCGGACACACTGACCTCTTTCCTACTGCTCCAAATCCCAGGCACCCCACGGCCTTCCTATTGGCTTTTCTTTCTGTCCCAAATGCTTTCTTGATACCCCTACGAAAGCCCTTCCCTAAAAAGCCTATTATATATGGATTCCTGCCTGCTCTGCCACAGACTGCTCCCTACAAACTATCCTTTTAATTTTAAATTTGTTTAATTATAATTATAAACACATTTCATTCTGTATTTAAAAAATCTTATTTTGTGAATAAATAATGATGTGGTTCGGAATTCTAAAATTAGACAGAAAGGGAGAAAAGTCTCTTACTCCTGTCCCAAAGCTACCCAGCTTCTCTCCACACAGATAACGAAAATTGCTGTTTTTGTGTTTGCTCCCTGATAAAGTGTAAGCATGCAAACAAAAATTCACATGTATGTGTATCTATAGGTTAATCCTTTTTAAACCTTTTTATATGCATACACTATGTATATATGTATGTGTCACCTATCTACCTTTTTATGTGCTTTTTTATCAAAGGGTAGCATACTTGACAAAACCATCACCTCAAATGAACACAAAACTTGAGCCAAATTAAGCAGAGACAAGGTTGAATCATATATAAGTGTTTATTTCAATAATGCCGGTAGTATGGAGAGAGCAGCAGGTCGTCCTGTAAATTCTGCTCTAACCTCCCCTACTAGCTGGCTGATTATCTATATATATAAAAGGCTAATATGCAAAGTGTCCCCTCAGGAGTTCGACCTACTGGGAGTTCAATTGCTCGCTATGATGTGTGGTGACCACCAGGAGGCAATGAGGAACGAAGGAAGGCCCCAGCTGGCAGCCGGAAGACCCCCATCTGCCCTGATTGCTGGCCAGGCCTAGGGACCCTACCTGTGCATGAATATCCTCTAGTTACTAGAGTCTAGTATATGGATGAGGAAGAAAGGCTATATGCCAATGGAGAATGGGGCAGGATAAGAGCTGTAGGGTGCATGGTCTATGTGTCTCCTTCCAAGAACTTGAAGTTAATTTTCTTTTTTTAAAAATATATTTTTTTATTGACTTCACATGCACATCAATGAGGAGAGAGAATCATTGTTCAGCTGCCTCCCGTATGTCTCTAACTGGGGAACAAGTTAGACTATTACTTAATATTGTGAATTATGAATAAAGGGGGAGAAACCCTGAGGCTACCGTCTTTTCTTTGGGTCCTATGTCCATCTCATTGTGATCAGAAGAATCAAAGTTCTGTCTAGCCAGAGAAGTCATTGCTAATCACCACAAGTTTTAAAATAACTGTGTGTTTTGAGTGGCATCTAGCACTCAACAGGCACTTAATAAATATTCACTAATAACATTAGGCCACTCAGCACCAAGCAGGAAGAGAAGGCTACTTTTTTTGTTGTTTTATACTTGGGTAATTGATAAAAATAATTGCAAAGCTCTAAATGTTTAGCAGTGATTAGCTAAAACCATCACCTCAAAGCCCTTCCCACTTTGATAAACTCATTCCCATGAAAATACTCAGAACCTGAGGAACAGCAGGGAAAGAAGCCAATAAAAGCAGCTCAAAGAGTTTTACATTATCTCCATAAGCTATCTAATCTAGCCATTTTGAATGATCTATGTAAATTAATTACACTTTTTAATTAGGTGGTCTTTTAGCTTGCATATTGAAGTTTACCACTAATTACTGCGAGGCAGGAGGTCACTTGATTGGTATGGGAAACAAGAGGCCTTTATTTCATTGAACTGAAACACAGAACAGTTAATGCTTAGGGTGGAAAACTGTAAAATTTATGCCAGTTCTTAAAATTCACACTGTGCAGCTCTTGTTCATTTTTTTTTCTTTTTTTTTTTTTTTCTGACTAGAATCACCTTCTATGGCTCACTGGGGGTTTTCTTTATAAATATCAGAATGACTTCTAAACACTCACTGACTCAAAACTATTATAATACAACAGCCCAGAAGCCTAAATTTTGCATCCTGAATACCAGGGGGAGAAAAACCCACCCTTTTAATATTAGTCACATTAAATGACGTTTAATTGCCAGTGCAGCTGTTTCCAGATGTGACTTTATTTTGTTTCTGCCGGCCAGTCTGTGATTTTCATTAAATTCATCATCTTAAAAAACACAAAAGCTAAAGCTATATTTTATGCCAAACAGAACAAAATAATCTTTAATAAAAATATGTAATAGTCATTGTAATGAACAGACTACATTTAATATCCTTAAAATATTTCTAAATGACATTTTATTGCTTTTCCCCTCATCTAATCTTGTGCCACGCACCAGGATCCCAAATTTCCATTCTTTTTCCACATTTTAGTGACCCAATAGTGGATCAGTAGGTGGGGAGTTATGCAAGAAGCATTTGCTGATTTAATGCAATCCTTAGAAAAATCAGGATTGCTAATTAAAAACCACAGAGTGAATAAAAGTCTTGACCCAGAGGAATTCTCCTATCTGCCACTCAGAAGGGCCCTCATTTTCATGCTGGTACACACACATCATCACAGTCCTGGGAGATCAGTTAATCTACTGCTGGTCGCGTTTCCTCCTGGGCCAAGGGCTATGCTTCTGTGAGATGACCTGCCCACCTCCCCCAAAGACATGGGCTTATTATTCTGGTCTCTCCATCCAGCTTTGCATTTTCAAATCACTTCAGAAAGGGCAGTGTAATCAGAAGGTCACCAGCTTGGACATCAGGAGGCTTGTGCTGCACCTGGTTCTCTGCACAGAGAACTAGTTGACTGTGGTCAGCCCCTTCACTTCACTGGTGGCTCCCACTTCCCTTATCTGTGAAATAAGAAACCATTTGTATCCTTGCTCTCAAGTTTCTTCCTCTTCCAATAGCTTCCAAGACTATCACTGCTGAAGCTTTCATCACATTTAATGCATTGTGTATTTGTCTACACAGATATAGAAAGCTCTTAAAAGGCAGGAAGCAGATTTTACTCCCTTTCTTGACCCCAGCACCTAAAGACTGAACATTGTAAAAGTGTAACAAATATTTATTGAACTAATGGGACTGTAAAAGTCAAGACCATGAAGTACTACATTTCGCTAACAATAATAGTAGTAGCAGCAGCAGCAAAGTTTTTCTTTTGAAAACATATTATATGCTAGGCATTGTGCTAAATACTTCATATGGTTTGTCTCATTTAAGTGAAGGAGATGAGCTCCTATTTCCTTTTCCTCCCTGTGACAGTCATCGCTAAATATAACCCATTCACATATGGATTTGTCTCTACCAGTAGAACCTAAATTTTGCTTAGGGCAACAACGTAAATGTTAGAAACAATGACCTCCCATAGATACCCTTGTTTTTTGGGATAAACCATATGGCCCAGTTCTGGCCAATGAGATGTAAGTAAAAATCTATTGGGTAGAACTTCCAGGAAAGCTTTTATCTCCCAGATAAAAAGTGGAAATGTCTATTAAAATTTGTCATTTCACCTTCTCTTGCTTCCTGCCTGGCAGGCACTTGGACTCAATGGGTGCAGGCAGGTACATCAGTTGTCTTGTTACCCCATGGACAAAACCACAGGTAAAGGCTAGAAGAATAGGAAGTGATATAGAGCCTGGACCCTTGGTGGCTTTCTTCAGTGGCTACATCAGCGCTAAGCCGTGCCTCCAGACTTCTGATTATATGAAAAAACTAAATCTCCTTATACATACCTTGCCTACATTCCATCTGTAACAACACTATAATGGGTGTTTTCCCCCCATGGATTACTCCTGACCTTTGTTTTTATAAGCTCTGGCCTACTCATCCTCCTCCTACCAAAATCCATGTCACTCTTGCCTCATCACAGGCTTCTTCATGACTCTCTACCTCAACTCTTGTTTGACCATTTCTTTATTAACTATATTTCTCATTTTCTATACTTTTGATGCTCTGGTATATGGGGTATAGTTGACTAGGGAGAAACTGCCCCAATTCTTAGAAACAGCAAAAAACTCACCAACAGGTGTGACTTTCAAATGCAAACTAACCAATCCAGAGCCCTTACTCTGAACCACCTCCTTTATGTAGCTTTTATACCAGAAGTAACATTTCTCTACTTTAATCACCCCAGGCCCAGACTGGACAACTATGGATCACCCCTACAGCCCAGAACTTCCAGAAATTGTTAGTTAATCCTAAACCTACTCAGCTGCTTACCCATTACTTCATCAATTCTTTTCTTCTAGCTTTTTCTTTTTATATTGAATTTTTTAAAAATTTATTTTGGTGTAAGAGATCCAGCTTTATTCTCTCCCCCCCCCCCCCCCGCCCCAAATGGTTAGCCAGTTATCCCAAAATGATTTATTAATCTATAGGGGTCTGAAATCTTATCATCTACTAAATTTCCAGATATATATTTGTTTTTGCTTTTGGACTCTATTCTCTAGGATCTCCTATCCTTTTACCATAGTTTAATTATTGCAACTTGACAGTTTTAAGTGAGCAGAGTTACCCCTCATCATTATAGTTTTTTATATGTCCTTTCCAGCCATTCTTACCTGTTTGAAAACATTTTTCTAATTTGATTTGAGAATATTTTCTAAAATTCCCCTCCTCTCTCTAAACCTTGTATTCTATTTTATCAAATTTACAGATTGACATAGGGAGAAACCACATTTGGATATTATTAACTTTTCATAAATAGTACAAATCATTTTTGAAAATGTTTTCTATGACTCACAGTAGCAGTTTATTTTCTTATTATATTTGGTTATTGCTGGCATATAGAAAAAGCTTTTGTATTCTTTGTATTCCTATGACTTCAACTCAAACTAAGTGGCTTAAAAAAACAGAAATTTATTGTCTCATAAGGCTAAAAGTCCAAAATTTAGGTTTTGGCAGCCATATTCTCTCTCAAGAGATCTAAGTGAGAATCTGTTCCACGGCTTTCTCTTACCGCCTAGTGTCACCTTGGTGGCCCTTGGCTTGCAGCTATATAATACAAACCTTGCCTGTTGTCACATGGACTTCTCCCTGTCATCATACTATCTTATTAGGATGCCAGTCATATAAGATTAGGGTCCTACCTTACTCTAGCACAGGGGTCCTCAAACTTTTTAAAGTGGGGGCCAGATCACGGTCCCTCAGAGAGCTGGAGGGCCGGACTATATGAACTACTAATTCCTACTGTAACACCTTGGCTGCGCTCACTGCCCAAAAAACCTGGCGGGCAGGATCAGACTCCCCTGGGGGCTGCATGTGGCCCGCGGGCCGTAGTTTGAAGACCCCTGCTCTAGCAGGACCTCATCTTAACCAATATCTGCAAAAACCCTATTTCCAAATAAGGCCATATTCTGAGGTAGTGGGGGTGGCGATTTCAACATATCTTTTAGGGGAACATAATTCAACCCATAACAATTCTATATATTCATTTTGTAAGTACCTACTTTAATTTCTTCATTGCTTCTAATTATTGTAAGGAGGACTGACTCATGTTTTCCTGATATATATCTTATCAACTGCATATGAAAATACCTTTTCCAATACTTTTGTTTTTATCCTTTAATTTCATTGATTTGTACCTTATCACATAGCCAATAGGTACTCATCTTTAAAAATTTTGCTTCATGCCCAAATCGGTTTGGCTCAGTGGATAGAGTGTCAGCCTACGGATTTTTGAAATGTCTCAGGTTCAATTCAGGTTAAGGGCATGTACCTTGGTTGCGGGTACATCCCCAGTGGGGGATGTGCAAGAGGCAGCTGATCGATGATTATCTCTCATCGATGTTTCTAAATCTCTATCCCTCTCTCTTCCTCTCTGTAAAAAATCAATAAAATATATTTTAAAAAATACTTAAAAAAATAAAGATTTTGCTTCATTTCCTGGCCAGATAGTTCAGTTGCATGGAGCATCATCCTGATAGGCCAAGGTTGTAGGTGTAATCCCCATTAAGGGCACATACAAGAATCAACCAATGAAAGCATAAATGAGTAGAATAAATCAATGTTTTGCTCTCTCAAATTAATAAATTAAAAAAATAAAAATTTTGCATTTTTTGAAATTTGAATTTGACTACTGAGGTGAAACATTAAAAAACTACCCATTTGCATTTCTTCATTTATGAACTGTGCATTTCTATACTTTTATATAGAGGGGACTTTTTGTAATTTGAAAGGGCTCTTTGTGCATTAAAAATATTAACCTCTTGTGACATGATAGTACCTTGTCAACTATCCAGCAGTCAACAGAAAGCACAAAACAAAGGTGCAGATCTACTGTAACACAAATTAATTTTACCTTTCTGTGCAACAGTCCAATGCATGAACAAATATCTCTCATACTATAAGAGCATTAAGACTAACAGTGGAGTGCAATGTAGATTTATATAAAGCACCCTTGAAAATTTCAAGTACACTAATACTTTTAACTATTTCATAATGCACCATTTCTAAGGCATTTCATTTCTTTCCAACTACAGCACTCAAAAGATTATGAAGGACTAAATTATCTGATTAACCCTTTCATGCCAAATGCTTAACAGCTTTTGCTCACATGCACGTCAAGTTTACAATGACATTTAAAGCCTTGACTTGCCATCAAAGGATTATTCTGTCCTTGGTTTATCTAAATGACCAAATAATAAAATTTAAGATAACCAGCTGTAGAATATGTCCTTATTAAATTTGATAGAATTTTTAAAAGCCAAGTAATGTAATAAAGTTTGCAAAGTAATTTAGATTAACCAGGTTTGACTGCTCAATTTGGAAGTGATTCAATACACAGGTATAAGCACAGAGACAGTTTTTAAATATTAGGCTTTGAATGTTCCTGGCCAGAAAGTCGAGAAATTTTAAATGAACAACCTATATAAGGGTAATATGCAAACTGATCAAATAGTGGAACAACTGGTCACTGTGAGGTGCACTGACCAACAGGGAGCAGACACTCAATGCAGGAGCTGCCCCTGATGGGTCAGTGTGCTGGCACAAGGGGAGCACCACTCAGCTAAACTCTGGGCTGATGGCTGGTGAGTGCAGCGGCAGGGGCAGGTGCATTTACTACCTCTGTGGCAGTGCTAAGGATGTCTGACTGACAGCTTAGGTTCTCTCTGGGGAACGAGCCTAAGCTGAGGGGCTCCTGGCCTGCGAGAGGGCGCAGGCTGGGCTGAGGAAACCACCACCCCCAGTGCACAAATTTTCATTCACTGGGCCTCTAGTCTATCCTATATAATAAAGAGGTAATATGCAAATTGGCGGTCATGCCCTCACAAAGACAGCTGCCTATGACCAGGCCTTCAGGGGGTTAGTGAGGGATGACCAAACGACTTAACAAGCAGGCTGTGTGGGGCCACCAGGCCAGTGGGGGCAGGGGAGCACCATGAGGGGGTGATGTTAGGGGCACCCAGGCCAGCAGGGGGGCCATGAGGGGCAACCAGGCAGGCAGGCAGGTGAGCAATTAGGAGCCAGCAGTGCAGAATTGTGAAAGGATGTATGTCTGCCGGTTTAGGCCCAATCCCCAGGGATTTCACGCACTGGGCCTCTAGTTATGATATAATGTTTTAACTATCTTTCATTACTCATCCCATTTCTTTCCAAGGGACTTTTTCATACTTATCACCTGGAACAAAATAGGAATAAGGATGGATAACCTAGTTCTTAGGATGTTAATACCTCACCAGAATGCAAATGTCCTAAAAGCCCAGACAGAAAGCTGCTGTCCAAACCTTTGGGGAAGTACTTTGATTTACTAGAACTGAATCCCCTTTAGTCAAGAATGTCCAAGTGAAATTCTAGAACCTAATAGCATTAAAACTAGTTTAGATTTGGTGACTTTACACATTCCACACATTATATTTCTATTTATTTATCTATAAACTTTCTTAGAAATAACGTGCCCTTTGTTGTACAGAAAACTATAGGGAAAAGTTGGGCTTACTACTTGGTTCTATCATTTGTATGTCTTTGTTTTGCCTATCTGTTCTACAGAAGCCACTGTGTTATCTGTGCAAGGACTAAGGACACCTAACAAATGTTAACTGATTATACTTTACCACGACACTAAATACCAACAATGTGTATAACTTTGTGCACATTCACTTACACAACTGCTCTGACACTTTAGAAGTTTTATAGATGGAGAGAATTTTTATAAAAATAATCTTTTTATATTATTTTATCAGGGTAGTGTTTTTCACAACCCAACAGCAGGTGGTCATGATCACTATTTAAAAAAAGGAACAGGATAAAAAACACCTGAGAAATTGTACATATTAAGATACTCTGTTTTATGTATATATAGACCCAATATGTATATAGTGGGTCACAATGGAAAATGTTTCTTAGTGAGGTTTGTGATCTAAACAGTTTGAAAAGCTCTGTGTGATGTTTGGGATGTGGTTGAATCCTTAATAGCATTCTTTCTCTCACTCCAGAAGTTAGATATAGTCTTGCTTTTCACTTATTCTACAAATATTTTTTAGTAACTGTTATATGTTGGTTGAGGGTCAGGTGTTGACAGCAGGAAGAAAAGGCAACATTACTTTTGAAAATTTCTACCCATTGTTACTCTGATGTAGAGTTTTAATAAAAGTTTAAAAACAAGTTAATGCTGAATTACTTACAACTGTTCTTAATTTAATGTGCCTCTTGGCCATAAAAATGTAAGCAGAATGTGTCAGAAATTCCCAGGAATAATCCTTCACAGAATGGTAAGCTTTTTGCTGCTTCTCATCAGTACCTAAAGAGAGATCCAGTATAAAATCTATAGTTGTGATAGGAATTGTCTAAAGACACACACACATATTTTTTTAAATCTACCTTTCTTTTTGGCAAGACATAATTTTTCCCATAAACAAGTTTCAGGTCCTGGCTATAAAACTTCTTT
The DNA here is from genome assembly GCF_964339955.1 of Pipistrellus hanaki. NCBI lineage: Eukaryota > Metazoa > Chordata > Mammalia > Chiroptera > Vespertilionidae > Pipistrellus > Pipistrellus hanaki. The sequence continues at coordinate 36,921,499 of NC_140506.1, forward strand.
CAATATTATTTTTCTCTTATTTTTAGAGATATTTATATCTGTATCTAATGTTATGTTCTTTTAAAACTTTAATTGGCTGGTCAGGAAACCATTTGTATGTATGAATATGTACAATCTATATATATAAAAGCCTAAGTGACCAGAACACCAGAACGACCACAATGACCAGAATGACCGGTCACTATGATGCACACTGACCACCAGCGGGCAGATGCTCAATGCAGGAGCTGCCTCCTGGTGGAGGTCAGTGTGCTCCCACAGCCAACCTCCTGTGGCTAGCTAACCTTTCCTGGTCCCTCCCCATGGCCAGCCAAACTCCCGTCGTCCTTCCCTCCATTCAGTAGGCCCCAGCTGGCACCAGCAGGAAGGGGGCTTGGCCCCTGATCACAGGCCAGGCCCAAGGACCCCACCTGTGCAAAATTTCACGCACCAGGCCTCTAGTATTTATATATTTAGCAAAAGATTGAAATGAAATGTTTTACATTTTATTCAAAAACACCTGAAATGCTTTCTTTAAATGATATTATATTTGGATAACTAAGTATACAAAAAATAAAAAATAAAAAAAGTAAAAGCCAACTTGTCCTGGTGATTAATAATTCCATTTACAAAATATTTTTAAGTCTCCTGGTACTAAAATCTCTAATATTGAACCTCAGTATAAAATTTTATATTATAATTATAATTTTTATTTCCTCACTCTTAGCCCCTACTCAAGTACTTTTAAAATAGCATATAATATGTTTTAAGATGATGACATCAATTTAGAAATGCTTCTCATGTATGTTACTCTCTGATAAAGTAATTTTCTGCACATAAAAAGATTTTAAAAATGTTACATTCTGTGTTTTAAAACAAGAATAGCCTTTATAAATAACCCTAGGAAAGAACAGTATTATTTTCTCCTTTTCTAATCTTTTTAAAATATCCAATACATGCTTTGATTTCTAGTGATCATTTGCAACTTCCCAAATCAGACCAACCATAGTCTAATTATGTATTTTATAGTTGCAAAAATTCAAGTTTGTTATTTTTTCAATTATTAAAGTTTAAGTGCTATTATTACTATTTTGGTTCATTAGATAGCTGCTCATGTTAGGCTTGTGTTATAAGCTCGTAAACATTTTCTAAAAATAGACGTAAGCTAAATGTGTTGTCATATATTTTTAGAAAATAAACTCTAATGGTTAGGTAATGGGCTTATAATTGTACTGAAAACAAAAACAAAAACAACCTTGTGATAAAGCAATGCCCTTTTCCAATTAATCAAAAATAATCCAGGTTTAGCTATGGCCAGTGTATTTTGGAGCTGGCTCCTATCTTCCCAACTTTGTGTTCAGAGATGTCACGTTAGTAGCTTAAAATCACTCACAGGATGGAATTTAGACACAAAAAATCAGCAAAAGCTACAACTGAGAGGTTCCTCTCCCACCTCGAAGAGCCATTAAACATTTCTCAGAAAACCAATGGGCAATAATTATTTCTTTAAAATACAATTCAATTCTTTATTGTTCATAGGAATCTTATTTGAATGGTTGGTGTTTTCTGTGTAAATTTATCTTTCTGGAAAAAATTTAAACGTTTCCCATTAGTTTATAATAATAAAACTGTTAGGCTTTGAAGGCATAAATATGTGAGGCCTCATCCATAGACAGGTTTTTTCTTTTCTTATTAGGGAGATAAACCCAATTCAGAATAAACTGTTAAAATTTAGATTTTTATGTGGAAAAAAATCAGGACTCAATACTGATGTTAGTTCATGCATTTATTCACCAAATATGTATTATTTATTTTTCAAATATGTGTTATTTTTACTTCTTTTCCCTATGCTAGGCATTGTTAATCGGTACAACAGTGAATAAAAATAATAAAATTCCCCCCCAAAATTGTTTTGGATTTTTCTCTAAAACAATAAAATGGTACCGATACCTGTTTTTTAACTCAAGCCACGCTTATGAAGCAACCAAACAGATTTTGATTGTGTCAAAAAGTCTGTGATTTAATAATGAAAGGTTAATTAAAATATTTTGTAAAAAAGTATAAAATAAACAATTTTATTAGGCGAATTCATTTATTTGACACATTAAATTAGGCAAAGAAAAATATATGTAACTGCATAAAAAGAATCACATTCTGATCCTACTTGAACACACAGCAGTGGTTAAAACTAATAAATTGTGGAATGAATCTAGGATTAATTGCAAAAAAGCACTCTGTACAAAAAAGCTTCAGACCTCTAACTTCACTGAATCCAGTACTAAACGTGCTTCTTTATATTCCTCAGCTTCTTCCAATTCTTTTTCATTCTCCTGAAATGAAATATAATAAAAGGAAGTTTATCTTTTTAAAACTTTAGTACTTTATTTTCACTCAAATATTATAAACCATCAATGTAAACAGCTTGAAAATTAAAAGAAAAAGGATCCCAAGCTTTTCTTACAGGTAACAATGGAAATAGGTTTGGTTTGGCCTCACTGTGTATTCTCATATCATAAGTGAAAAACATGTAAAGCTATTGACATTAAGTGAATAAAAATTTAAGAAAAAAATTAAAAAATTTATTCTTACTTTGTTAACACATCACAATACAAAAAGGATTATTATTACTAAGACTAAAAGTTAAAAATGATGATTTATTAACATGTTACATATACAATAAAATTTAAAACAAAATAACCCTTCAACTAACTACTCACAAGTGACAAAGACTACTGGTGATACACTAGAGTTAAGTACAATCTTTGAATTAGAAAACTGAAATGCCTGCTTATTAATGAGAATTATATGCCCTACCATAAGGAAACAAAATACTAACATCTTTTCTTTTCTGATATATAAAGACTAAAATTTTCCTTAATATTTTATACAGAAAACCTTTTCTGGTAAAAAATAAATGAAATAATATTACATAAGTTATTGTGCTTAGGAAATTTTGCTAGGTTTTTAATAAATAAATAAAGCTATGGTCAGTAATTCAGGTCAGGTCAATAAAAGATAAAGCTATACAAGTTACAGAGCAGAGGGAGTAAAGTGTGTGTTTAATTAATATAAAACAAGCAAAAGAAGTAAAAATTTCTTAATTCAGACTACTAGTAAAGCATAGAATTCCTTAAACCTCAATATTATATCTAAACATGTCTTTGTTCTCTCTCAGTAAGTATAAACTCTTTGAGGGTAAAGATATCGTTGCATACATCCACAAATACATCATCCAAAGACAAAACAATGTATTTTTCAATACTTTCTATTACTTTCTCAGCTACTAGATTCATGAGAGAAAAAAGTCATTTAAATTGTTAGGAAATACAGATGGTACTTCTGTCTCTGGGTGTATTTTAATAGAGTAATTATTTCCTGCTTTCACCTACTTTTATTTAAAAATCTTAGCTTCATTTTTGGCTGTTAAGGAAAGTTATCCTGCCTTTAAAAGGTTCCTACAGGTAAATATGCTCTATGTCAAAACTAAAGTAAAATGTGAACATTTCTCTCTCTTTCTACAGATTTAGTCCTAATACTATTTGGTGAGAAAACAAATCTCATTCTTTCAAAGAATACATATGGTCATCCTGAAAAAGCCTCAGACAATTTTTGTTATACAGAGAACAACTATGAGTCAAGAGTCAGCTGTGTAGCTAGTAATGAATATTAGTTCAAGAAATATAAATATAAAATGAGATTATTAAATGTTAGAATTCATCAAATTATCACCAAACAATAGTAACAACTGGCTTATATGTAGTATTATACTTTAATCTCAGGAAGGAAATAAGATGACCTAATTATTCTTAGAATTGTTTATAAAATGACTCTGCCACTGTATCACAAGACATTTATAAAGCAAGTTTAATAGTGTTATCCACCTCCAAGTTAGTATGAGAGGACTGTCTACATTATAGGAGTTTTTTTCCACTTAAATTAATTAAGGTTTCAATCTGAAAGAATTCCAGATCCTTTTTATTATGGTCCAAATTAATTTGAAACATTTGGATCTTTGAAAATTTCAAACAATGTGTAAGAAAAGATATTCATGTATCCAAACCAAATAATTCAAGATGCTGGGGTACATTATTAGTACCATGAATACCTAACAAATTAAGTCAAATATATTTATTTAAGTTTAAATAAGCAGAATAAACATACTATACATAGTACTTTTACTGGAGGCATAACTTAAACACAATTTACACTCTATAAATTATTTTAAAATATACTGGTACACAGGGTAAGTGAACAAAATATGTCATCAGCTAGTTTTCAGTGTAAAAATATTTAACATTTTGGCCTTTTATATATTAGATTGAAAAAAATTTTAAACAAAAGATGGAGAAGTCTTTACTTACTAATATCTGCAGAAGATCAGTATATGCAGCTTCCAATCTGCGCTGGCAATCTGGGATCATCATCCGGGACTCTTGCAGGATCTCTGCCTATAAGAAGAATATCTGTGAGACATGCAGAAACAACAGAACATAAGTGTTTAGCTAACACCTCTGTAAATGTCTAACGTGGTTTAGAGGAATCAGTAAAAAATTATGGATATGTAAAACAGTTCTATATTTTAATTTAAATTGTGTTTATTAGAAGTTAGAAATTAGAAGTTTATTACTGTAAAAGATATAAAATACAAGTTATAGATCTAAACCTTTTTGGTAATCACTTTTTTGTGCTAAGTGAAAATTAACTAGAAAAGCTTTCCATAGAACATGTATTTTAAAAGGCTATTTAAAATAAACTATTTCTCCTGCTGTCATGAAGCACCTTTATCCAAAATGGGATCAGCTGGTTATATAAATATCTCCTGCATCTTTTGAGTAATAAAGAAAAACAGTGTTCAGATAATATCACATGGAGATAATTACTGCATGAAAAAAGTTATTGAGTTATTGATCACATTGTGTGCACACTGCAGGAGGTTCTCACTGAAAGACAGAGGTAAAGAAAAATGAAAAGCAAAGACCAGCAGGTTCATATTTTTGATGCTTATCATGCATAAAAAGTTATTACTTATCCTTGTGCTTCATTTTAGGAGACAGATTATTCTCCCCATGTAGTTTGAGCCAAATTACCAACCTGGCACCCCTCTGAACCTGAACTTCTGCCTATTCCTCCTGAAGACAGACACTACAGAACTAAATACAGGAATATGTATCCCAGCAGATACTTCTGGACTTCAAATCATTCAAATCTGGACGGTAATATGTAAAATCATAAATAAAAAAAATCAAATCAATGACTGGGAAAACCAATCAATAAGAGGGTAAATAAGTTAGTTTCAGATGTTGGACCTCAAGTAAGTTTTTTACCTAAAGTGGGGAAGAAACTACATTTCCTTAAACTATTCTCAGAAAGAGACACAGATCTTTTAAGTATTTATTTCCAAAAATTCATGGTTGGCCCTGGTTGGTGTTTCTCAGTGGTTAGAGCAGTGGTTCTCAACCTTTCTAATGCCACGGCCCTTTAATACAGTTTCTCATGTTGTGGTGACTCCCAACCATAAAATTGTTTTCGTTGCTACTTCATAACTGTAATTTTGCTATTGTTAATGAATCGTAATGTAAATATCTATGTTTTCCGATCGTCTTAACAGGTTGAGAACCGCTGCTGTAGAGCTTAAGACCATCGGAAAATCCAGATATTTACATTACAATTCATTAACAATAGCAAAATTACAGTTATGAAGTAGCAACGAAAACAATTTTATGGTTGGGGGTCACCACAACATGAGGAACCGTATTAAAGGGCCGCGGCATTAGGAAGGTTGAGAGCCACTGGGTTAGAGCATTGGCTGGCACACTGAAGTGTCATGGATTCTATTTTGGTCAAAGCCGATATACCTCGTTGTAGGTTCGATTCCCAGCCCGTCAGAGCATGGGGGAGGCAACCAATTGATGTCTCGCTCTCACATCAATGCTCTCTCTCTCTCCACCTCTCTCCCTCCCACTCTCTTTAGCGCTTGTTTGGAGGTTCTAGCAGAGGAGCGCAGCTACTCGTATACCCTTGACCGAAGACCGGTCCTCTCCTCTTGGGGAAAAGTCGTCCTCTTCGACCGAGCGCGCAGCTTTGGGAGGGACGCACATGGATTGGTGAGGGAGGAGGGGGACACCCGCCTAGCCAGCCAGATCAGCCGAATCAACCCTGGCGATCAATGGGGTGACAGATATCGCAGCCAGATCGCCCTCACATCCCCTCCCACTCTCTTTAAAAATCAATAGAAAAATATCTGTGGATAAGAATTAATAACAACAACAACAACAACAAAAAAGGAAGAAGCTTTATTACCTAACTCATATAAAATAAAAAAGAAAATGTAATGGTAATCATACTATATTTAACAGAAACTTTAAGAAGTCCCAGTACCCTCCTTCCTTTCCCCAACCAACAGTTCTGTCATAGCTCACACTGAAAAAAAATTCAGAATTATAATATACACAGATGCTCTGTCCACATTTTCTCAGGGAAAATTTGTTGCTGAACTTGTAATTCTTTTACTAATAAAGCACAGGTTAAAATTTTCAAATGTAGAATTGTTACTTTACTTCACAGCTAAGCATAAAATGCTTAGATATTTAATTGCTGTCACTAAATTATTTTTATCTGGTTAGTTTGAATACATGTGAAAAAAATCAGTGGCTGGCACATTTCATTAGGTAAGCCATTCATATTTCCTCCCCTATGGACTTCCCTTGAGAATAGTTTATAGAAATTAAACAAGATGAAACAAATAGAAAGAATTAGGTCAAACATATGATAAGCCAAAATGTATACTTGCAAACTTTTTAAAAGCTTTAGTAAGTTGTCACTGAAATAAGCTTTAAACAATGCTATCCAAAATAACTTCTACTCATTATTATTTTATCCATTCTTACAGAGCAAGAATCATCAAACAGTTTATGAAAATGAGAGTCTGACCTATGTGAAGACAAAGTTCAGTCTTTCCTGTACACCAGCTCCAATCCATTCATTAAGCAGCCTATATAGCTGTAGAACACCAGGTACAGTGGATACAAAGATGAAAAAGAGAAGGTCTCCATCTTCCAATCCAGGATAGGAGCATAAACACGAAAACGAACATTTGACACTGCTTCTATAAGAACATGCCACAGGGAGCCAAAGGCTTCCAGTAAAGTGATGACAATGATTTGGAGTCCATAAACCAACCACATTTCTAGCAAGGTCATAAATCATATACTTTACCTCATAACAATGAATTACAACTGTCAGAAATAATTTTAAAAGACAGTATATAAAGTGTGATTATATAGTAGTAAAGACACCCTCAAAACACCTTTACTAAGCTAAATGAGTATTACCTTTCAAAGTGTTCCCTTTGGGAGGAAGTCACTCAAATGAATGGTGCCTCTGCTGAAAATATCTGAATAAACTGCCAGTTTATTCTAATGCTGACTATGACGAGATTGGAGTTAAGTCAGGATCTTGACACAGATTGGGAGGTACAAGGAACCCTCAGGGAATGCAACAGGATGCAGTCCTTCTGTCTTGTTTTTAAAACAAATTACAAATTTTTTATGGAAGTTATTCAGATCAAATGAAAATTATGGGAAGCTTAGCAAGGCTCAGATTATAACAATGAATAAACTCTGAGCTAAAATCTTATCAATTTCTTTTAAAATCGTTTGATTTTATACAATTTTATACAAATTGGAAAAAGAAAGCCGTAATTGGCAGATCCTTCTTTTGTTTTCCAGAAAGAAGTGTTCTATGAAACAATCTGGCTAAGGTTAAGTTCTTTAGCAATTACTTGATTGGGATAAGGTTTCTAGCTTCTTTAATGATCCAGCTCACTCACCCAGGGTTGGCTATACCTATGATAATCTATAGACACTTTAATATTGTACACTGACTGCTTCCGGAACCAATGGTAACTACACTAAGTTTGCCAAATTGAACTGTAAATAAGTGAAGAGATTACTGAACAATAGTTAAGTCTTTCCTTTTATTTGGTGGTAAAATGGTTATCTATCTACCGGTATCTATGCATCTATGCATCTATGCATCTATCTATCTATCTATCTATCTATCTATCTATCTATCTATCTATCTATCTCCCTAATATGCAAATAGACTGGACAGTGGAACTAAACAACTGGTAGCTATGATGTGCGCTGACCACCAGGGAGTGCATGCAGAACATGGTGGGTGCTGGCCGTGGTGGGATGATTGAGCAGGTGAGTAGTGGCGCCAGACCAAAGCAGAGCTCCAGTTGCTATCATCGGGGCGAGCCTCTGGTGTTTACTGAAAATTCTTTGCTCGTGCGCTCCAGTCCTGCTGCTGGCTCTGGCCCTGTTCACACCCACTGCTGGTGCCCAGCGCTGACCCTGATCGCTCAGCGCCATCAGCAGGTGTGAGCAGCGGCTGCTGGTCCTGATCGCCCCTCAGTGCTTCTCTACCTCCCCCCGCTCCTGAGCAGCAATCAGGGCCAACAACTGCTACTCGCCCACACTGATGGCACTGGAGCCGACCTCACACCCACTGCCCACATGCACCAGCCTCACTTGCACCTGCAGCTGGTGCTGGAGCTGCCACTGGCACCCCCTGCTGGTGCCTGGTGTCAATCCCGATTGCTTGGCTCTGTCAGCGGGTGCAAGTGGTAGCTGCTGGCCCCAATTGCCCCTGAGGGCTTTGCCACATTCTCCTGCTCCTGAGGGGTGATTGGGGCAGCAGCCACGGTTCATACCTGCTGACAGCACCAGCCCTGCTCACACCTGCTGCTTGCTCTGGACCCAATTGTTCTGTGCCATCAGTGGGTGTGAGTGGGGCCAACAGTGGGAGCAGGGCTGCTGGCAGACAGGAGATCAGGGGCTGGGGTGGGGTAAGGGGGCTGAGAGGAGGCGAGGAGGATGGGCTGAGACCCTGATCACCCCCCTCCTACCCTAATAGGGGGCGAGCCAGCCGGCCAACCTCCTGCCGTCCCCTCCTGACAGGCCTGGCCCCGAATCATTCCAACTGGGGCCAGGCCAGCCAGACCCCACCATGCATAAATTCGTTTATTGGGCCTCTAGTATATAATAATTGCAAAGTGTTTTGAGAAATCTTAGTTGAAATATTGTACCAATTTATCTTTTTACTATTACTTCTGGAAAATAAATGAGTAGTCTCAGGTGAAATAAAAGATATGTCATTATTAGCCAACCATTTCTGTTCTAGGAGAAGTTTAAAGAAAAAAAAAAAAAGACCAGAATACCTTCCTTGGTTGAAGGCAAATCATCTGTACCTATCTCTAATTGAGGATTGAGGAGAAGGCTGAAGAAAAAGAAGTATATGAAAACTGGAGAGCTAAAATTAATTTGGACAATATTTGAATGTTATGTAATACTGTTTAGCCAGAAAAGAAAAGCATAGTCGAATAACTCTGACTGATATTTTTGCCTCTTGAGTCCTAAAAATTCTACCTAGTTACTTATTTTAAAAGAACCAAAATTAGGCCTAGTTCAGGAAAAACCAATTTTGACAAACAATTTCAGGTAAGAAGTTTGACTGACAACATCATACATGCATGTTATAATACAGGGCCAGTTCAGAAGACTCAGGGAAACCAGAGCAAAATGGATCCAAGAAAGAGAAGAGTCAAGGTAGTGAGAAGTGGCTGAGGACAGCATTTAACTCAGAAGAGGAGGAAATACAGGGAGAAGACTACAGAACACACAAAATGCAGCACTTGGCTTCCTTGATATTTTCTAGGAGGAGTATAGCAAATGACAAGAGACTACTATTGACCTTAAAGTCCTAGGCAATCAAGAATAGAGCAATGCTTCTGGCAATGCAACTCGAGCTACATATAATACAAAACATGAATGGCTGGCCACATTATAGCTAAAGCTAACAAAAGGAAATTGAGAAAGCTTGTGAAAGCTTTGGGTTGGGCTAAAGACAGGTTTCATGAGACTCTGAAACAAAACTGCAAATGGCACTGTATACCTTGCAGGTTGACAATAGCAAACAGAAAAATTTATTGTTCTGTAAATAGATATGGGATGGTATTTTTGAGTACTAGGTAGAGTAGGAATCCAAAAAATCATGTTATAAACCATGAGCACTGTGACAGAAGAAGTTTAACATGAATGAGTATAAAAAGAACTTTTGAACAAAAAATTTTCCCTTGTATATCTGAATATGTAATCAATGATATAACCAGTAAGTGGCCAATATTTTTAAGTAACAATTAGAATCAGGATTCAATAGAGTTAATCCTTACCTATATCAAGCAATAATTCATTTAAAAGATGATCAATATATAAATTCAAATGAAATAAGACAGATGTGACATTATTTGAAGAATTTAATTTAGTAAAGGAACACGTTTATTCCCCATTCCATGTAACTTACAACTCCTATTCTAACTACAGGGCTATTTAAAAAAATATATTTATTTTTATTGATTTCAGAGAGGAAAGAAGAGGGAGAGATAGAACATCAATGATGAGAATCATTGATTGGCATCCTCCTGCATTCCTACTACGGGGGATTGAGCCCGCAACCCAGGCATGTGCCCTTGACCAGAATTGAACCCGGGACCCTTGAGCCTATAGGCCGACACTCTATCCACTGAGCAAAACCAGGGCTATTGTGAAATAGATTAATGGTGATATAAATGAGGCCACTAGTTACACACTTGGAAAAATCTGCCCAATTTCTTTGATCCAAGAAGAATCTAGATGAATTATATATACTATTGTTATTTTTCATTAAATGTGAGAAAACAATAGAGGCATTAAAGTGAGAGAGGTACAAAAATGATATGAATATATATGGGAGTATATATTTAAAAAGCACTTAACCATGATTATTTTAAGAATCAAAAAGTTATAATCCATATGTAAATCTTCTGAAGATTTGTAGGATTTGAAGAGCTGTTAGTTCATCAAGGTCAACATATTTGGGGACAGACTATATTTACATGTTTTCAAATCCTCCCCAATTCATGAATAACTGACTCACAAATGTCTTTTGCTATGTACACACACAGAGGAAGGAAGGCTCTCCTAGAAGCTAGAGAAAATAAGAAGGTTTTCTTCCTGGATAGCTTAGGAAAGAAGATGTTTCAGGTGCCACTGCATTCCTTTTGCACCACAAAAAGCAACTACCTACAAAAAAATCCACTTTAAGTGATGATGCTTGCAAAATTAAGTCTGGATTAAGAGTGCACTACTATCATTTGTAACATAATTTATAGGGTGAAAACCACAGAGTTCATAAAGCTGAATTAAAATATAAATGTTGAGATTAATCTGTATAAATTTGTTCCTACTTTCTTTTTTCCTAGTGTCATTTGAATTTTATTTTCAATGCACTGGACTTTAGATTTTAAAGGAGAAGTGAATTTGAAGAGATCAACCTGTGTGTTTTGGTAGAGAAGGAAAAGAGGGTGTCAAGAGACAAACAGGTATGCCAACTAGGAGGCTTTTGCAATAGTATAAGCAAGAGATGATAGTGAACTGGACTAGGAGTGGCAGTAAAAAGAAATAGAGGGAATAAGAAACAGGACTTGATGTTTATTAGATGTCGTTATTAGAAAGAGAGAGAGGTATCAAGAAAGGACCCACTAAATTCTTGATTTGGGAATCTGGATGGGTGAAAGTAAGCATTTTCAATTGTGGAGGAAAATAAGAGAGATGATATAGCTTTTTGATATATGTATATCTGGGGTGGTCAGGCCCAGGGATGTAAATGTGGGAAATATTGGCACTAGGGTTTGGGGAATTTTGTTTGTTGTGTTACTGTTTTTAACTTCATGACTAAAAGAGTACCTGGAATTGTATAAATCAATAACTATCTGTTGAATGAATAAATGGGCATAAAGATGGCACTTAAATTTACGGGAGGGTGGGAGATTACATAGAGAGGGATTTTAGAAATCTTAAAGGTTTAAAATAAAATGTGTGTGTGTATGTGTGTGTAGAGGTGGGGTAGATAAATAAGTGGATGAGGAGGGAGAGAGGAAAAAGTTTCAGTAATTGAGGAATATTGGCAGTGTAATAGAAAGAAAGCCAGGAGACTATTCTATTAAAGATGCCAAGATACAAGTGTGTGTCAAGGAGAAAGTGGTTACTGTGCCAAATGCTGTCGAGGTTACATGAGGGAAAGTAGTGATAACAATGTCACTAATGGCTGTAACCAGGGCTAAGGCATGCATTTCTCTCTAATACGAAAGAAGGTGATATGGGTACAGATGTAGGTAGGTTGATAAATTTTGTGGTGGGCATATGAGGAAGTTCCCCTTATAGCCTCTATTTTTGTTAGCCTAGAATGAATATTTAATAAATGCAATCGTTGGAATAAATAAGGTGTTATGGGAGCACAGAGGATGTGGCAGGACTTACCTGCTTTTTAAGGGCATAATTTTCACTATCTTCAGCTTTCATTTTTTCAATCTTTTCTTCTTGTTGTTTTGCTTCTTTTTCATACATCATTTTTTCTTTGGCCAATCTAAAAATAAGCCAAAAACTTTTCAGAGAATTAATTCTATCAAAGAGACCACAACAAATAAAGAAACTATATAAATATAAAACACTTAAAATACCAAAGTGTAGATGGGGAGAAGGAAGAAGAAAAACTTTTTATCCATTTATGTTTGATCTCCATGCCCATAAGTCCTACCTACACTTAGCTAAAGCAAATGCAATCTGTCAAAACATGCAATTCTTAAATTTTTAAAATATATATTTTTATTGATTTCAGAGAGGAAGGGAGAGGGAAAGAGAGATAGAAACTTCAATGAAGAGAGAGGATCATTGATCGGCCTACTGGGGTTTACGCCCACAACCTGGGCATGTGCCCTGACCAGGAATCAAACTGTGACTTCCTGGTTTATAGGTGGAGGCTCAATCTCCAAGCCATACTAGGAGGGCCAATTCTTAAAGTTTTAATGAAAAAACATATCCCATTATAACTACTGTATTTACAATGTAAAAATAACACTCAAAATTATTATGTACTAACATTTCTGTCTTGCTTTTAAATGTTTTCCAAACTTTTATACATTTACTTGAAAGAACATAATATAAAAGCACAGCTTACAAGAAAAAAAAAAATCAGTATAGTGCATGCCAAATCCAAAACAAAGAAATATTAGATTATTTTCAACAACTGAATTGTTTGACAAGAATTCACTGTACACCTTATTTGATGCCTGACCTTCCTTGTGTGAGAAACTGGGATAGATAGTTTAGACATGGTTCTTTCACGGACAAGTAATAGAAACAAACAAGTATTTATTTACTAAAAGCAAGAAAGGTATTGATATAGATCAGGCAGATTTTAAACAATAAAGAATAGAGCAATACAAAGTTCTACTGATTATTCCTTTAGATAACCAAAATTAGATTAACCATAACAGCTCAACCTCCCCTAATTCTGGTTACATAAATTTTAATATAAAAGTATAGCCCTGGCCAGTGTGGCTCAGTTGGTTGGGCATTATCCCACGCAATGCAAGGTCTTTGGTTTGATTCCATCAGGGCACATGCCAAGGTTTGGGCTCAATCCCTGGTTGGAGGTGTGCAAGAAGCAGCCAATTAATGTTTCTCTCTCACATTGACATTTCACTTTCCCCCCCTTCCTTCCTCTCTCTCTAAAAATCAATTTAAAAATCTTTAAAAAAAAATTGCTTTCCAAAAGGGTGATATCAATTAATTCTGAACCTGCAATATATAAAATTTCCTATATCTTCCTTTCATCATTGTAAACAACTGTAATTGTAAAAATTATTAAGTTTCTTATCAAGTATATACTATACCAAAGTCTGCTATAGTCACAGTCTATGTCTATTTGGCTATGTGTTCATTAAAAATAAAGTTTTCTGATCATTAAAAAATTATTAAATTTCTGACAATAAGAAGAGTGTGAAATGGTATTAAATGGTTTGAAATATTAATTTATTAGAACAGTAATTACTGTTGGTGGTGAAACAGCACAAGAATGTTACCAGTGATTGGACCTTGGTTCAACAACCAGGATATTGTAATTGAGTTTTGGCTAAGAAAGAATTCAGTGTCAAGACTCAAATATAAGCAAAGGTTTAGTTAGAAAGTTACAGAGGCAGAAGTGAGCTATGGAAGAAGTTGAGCCAGCTCAGGAAAAAAAGTGATAGAGGCAAAAGAAGAGCCCTTGGAGCTTAGGAGAAAGAAAGCAAACAGACACACCTGAAGGAAGAGGTATGAGCAGTTCTAGAGCTAGCGAGCTAGAGAGCACTTGCACTGGGGTCCTCAGTCCTGAGAGTTTTTATCCTCTCCTTAAAGGTAAGGGACCTTAGGGGAGGTGTCTCAGAAGATCTCAAATAGAATATTCATCAGCTTTTCCAGTTGTGTCCTTTCATGGTCTCTACTATTAGGTCTAGTAATAATTAATGTCGTTTTCTAATACTTTTTTTAAATCGAATTTATTTAAACAATACAACAAAATTTAATCAACAATATAGTTGCCGTTGTTTTCTACTACTTGTGCCCAACGCTCAGGAAGCATTTTAATCCCTCTGTTGTAAAATTCTTGTGATTTTGATGCAAAAAATTGGGTCAATGCATTTTTGAGGCATTCTTCATTATTAAATTTTTTTCCAAGAAGAAAGTTTTGCAAAGAACGAAACAAATGGTAATCGGAAGGGGCAATATCAGGAGAATATGCAGGTTGAGGGAGAACTTCCCATTCCAACTGGCGCAGTTTTTCAGTAGTGATTCTTGCAGTATGCGGTCGTGCGTTATCGTGGTGAAGAATTACGCCCTTCCGATTAATCAGCGCGGGTTCTTTTTCTCTTAAAGCTTGGGCTAATCTTTCCAATTGAGCACTATACACTGCACTTGTAATGGTTTGGTTAGATGGTAAAAGTTCATAATGAAGAATTCCCTTAAAATTCCACCAAACACACATCACTTTTTTCGCATGCAAGTCAGGTTTTGGTGTGGGCTGCGGAGCCTCATTTTTGTCCAACCATTGAGGCCGCCTTTTCAAATTAACATACTGCACCCATTCTTCATCTCTGGTAACAATTTGCTCTAAAAACGGCAAACGGTTTTGACGAGAGAGGAGCGAACTGCAAATTGTGACTCTTTGATTACGGTTGTTGTCGGTCAACTCATGAGGAACCCATTTTCCAAACTTTTGGACTTTGCCAAGTGCAAGCAATTGATTGGAAATTGTTTTTTGTGAACAATTTAAAGTTGTCGCAAGCTCTTGTTGGGTAATTGGAGGATTTTGCACCAAAAGAGCTTGAAGAGCTTCTTGATCAAAACTGGACACACGGCCTCGACCACTCTTGTCATCTAACGAAAAATTTCCCTCGCGAACTTTCTCAAACCAACGCTGGCATTTTCTGGCGCTAACTGCATCTTGACCAAGAGCACTACAGATGTTTTTTGCAGCCTCACTTGCTTTTCTTCCTAATTGGAACTCGTAAAGCATGCAGTGCCGAATATGCTCTTCATCCGCCATCTTCTTAGCCCTAGTTTTGCAACAAAAACCAAACCAAACCAAACACAAACTTTTTCAAGCAAAACTTGTTAATTGCACTTCACACGTTCTGTAGATACCACGTGTTTGAAGGTTATGTCAATACAAGTCAATGCCAAGCAAGATTTTAAACGAATGTAAAAAAACGACATTAATTATTACTAGACCCGATAATAGGTCGGGATTAGGGCAGAGGGTCATTAATCATCAGCTGGTCATCTCAGCTGGCCTTGCTGCTTTTCTGGGCCTGGAGCTAAAACATAACTAAGGCCTAGATGTTATCTCTAATTTGACCAAAACTCTGTCTCTGACCTAAGGCTTTGTTCCTAAGATTATTGTGGGTCAGAATCTCATTGTTCTGAGGGCTTAATGCTTAAGAGGGTAGTGGTGCAAGGGCTTGTATGGTAGTCTTATGAGGCTATTCTCTAGGTTCCTTGTTCTTCCTCTAAGGGGGTCTATCACATGACTAGCGACATCAGAGGAGGAAAAGTCAGGGGAGGGCCTGACCGCATGATTAGTGATATGAAAGATCATAGGGTCTAAATTGAATGACCAGTGATATGCAAAGGTAGGAAAGGTCAACCTAGGGGTGAGATCTGTATTTCCCGGTTTTGCTGGTTGCTAGATACTGGAGGCTTTTCAACCTGGTGATGTTTTGTACCTGGCCAATCTTCCTTCTCTGCTCATGTCTGTCTAAATGTCTAATACAGTGGTTGGCAAACTCAGTCAACAGAAACCGTGGCTTGCGAGCCGCATGTGGCTTAAGAGCCACAGTTTGCTGACCACTGGTCTAATATAATTACTGGATAAGTATTTTCTGAATAATGAATGAGTCTCTTCTGATGAATTTAGCCCTTATTCCTAACTCTAGAGAAGGCTAAGATTTAATAAGAAAATTTAATTCAATTAAGTATATACAGTCACAATTTAAAAATCTGCTACTAAAATATTGTTTTCTGTAACAAACATACATGTTTCTATAAATACAGAACTATATAAAAATTATAATGAATAAAACCTTAAAATTCATTCAAAATTTCATTGCTCAAATTAAGTACTACTGATCCAAAATGCACATAATTCTGAAATAAAAGTTAAAAAAAAAATAGAAAAAGTCTAAATTAAGTTTGGCACAAACTCACTTAGCAGCAAAATGTGTCCTCAAATGACATGAAGCTACTTTATGTAGCCTACTAAATAAATGTGAATAGTACAGGTCTTACTATAGAAATATTAATGTTTGATTATAGTACTTCTCTAAATTCTACTATGTAAATGCTCATGTAACTGTTTCAAAACCTGAAAAAATCTGAAATTCAGAAATACACATGGGCTCAAGGGTTTCATAGAAGCGATTATGGACCTGTATTAGCATTATTTTTCATTTGTCTTTCTCTTTAAACATGTATGTGTAAAAATTAATATATAAATACAAATATACATATATTTATAAATAAGATAATGTATAATTTTCAATGTCATTAAACATTCTTTTGAAAATATAGCTTTTAGTGGCTACAAAGCATTTTAATAATATTGATACACAACTTATTAAGGTGTCCTATCAGACATTTAGGAAAGCCCCATATTATAAATACTGTGATGAACATTCCCATCCCTACTCATCAATTTTGTGAGTGTGTAATGTTTTCTTACTATAAAATATTTAAAATAATCATGCCTGATGAGAAATAAGACTAAGTTCTTTACTAGTAAACCAGTGATCATTTACTGATGAATACTTCCTTTTCCTGCTATGATAAGCCACCTCTGTCATTCATTATTGTTGGTAATAAACAAATATTAAATCAATCTATCCTATTTTACCCTACTACTTGGTATTTCATTTTAGTAAAAAACAAAACAAAAAACAAAACAAAAAACAACAACAGTAAGCCAGATTTCTCTGTTTAAACATTAATAAGCATATAAAAATTTACATTAAAGAGATGTCAAATTATAAAGAGAAAAATAAGGAAAATGAAACATCAAGAGAAAAGAATACAGTAAATCTGATATCCAATAAGAATACAGAAAAAAAGCAAGGGAAGCTGAAACTGGTTTGGCTCAGTGGATAGAGCATTGGCCTGTGGACTAAAGTCCCAGGTTCGATTCTGGTCAAGGGCATGTACCTTGGTTGCGGGCATATCCCCAGTAGGGGGTGTGCAAGAGGCAGCTGATCGATGACTCTCTCTTCGATGTTTCTGACTCTCTATCTCTCTCCCTTCCTCTCTGTACAAAAACCAATAAAAATATATTTAAAAAAAAAAAAAAAAAGGGCAAGGGAAGATTAAAAAAAAAAAATTTTTCCTATCACTGGCCAGTGTGGCTCAGTTGAATGGAGTATTGTCCTATACACTAAAACATGGTAGGTTCAATTCCTGGTCAGGGCATATACCCAGCTTGCTAGTTCGGCATGTACAGGAGGCAACCAACCAATGTTTTTCTCTCAAAAATCAATAATAAATAAAACAAAATTTCCCAGAGCTGGAAAAAGAACAACAATATTAATTGAAAGAATTTCCTAATAGAATCAGGGGGGGTGGGGGGGAACAAACAAAAAAAAACACCCCACGGTTCTGTACATTGTTGGAAACGTTGTTGGAAATTTCCAGAGATCCAAGAATATTAAAGCTTTTAAAAAGAAAATAATAGGTCATATATAAAAGGAAAACAAGTCAGATTGATATTACATTTCATGTTACTAACACTAGATACCAGAAGATAAGAAAGAAAGCAATCCCTTGAAAGTTCAGAGAGAAAATTATTTATAACCTAGATTTATAACTAAGTAGTGAGGGAAAAATTCACTAACTCACTCAGTACTTATTTACTAAGTGGCCACTAAGTCTCAGGCATGATTTTATGTACCAAGGATATAGCATGAACAAAAGTGCATGTCTATTCCATTAGACTTTTGGGTGGGGAAATAAGGACAATACATAAGTAAAATGTATAGCATGTGAGATTGTGATAAAGTGCTACAAAAATAAAATACAGTGAAGAAGAACTGATAAAACAGAGGATTTGAAATTTAAAATAAGTCAGAGAAGGCCACTTTGAAGAGAGGGTATGTGAGTTCAGCTCTGAAAAAGACAGTCATATAAATAACTGATGAAAGAAATCATAGGCCAGCAGAGGTTTATTTAGATAGATAAAAATTCAAGTTTATTTACTACTATATGCCCCCTTTCTGACAAATTTAAGAATGAATTCCCACAAATTGAAGGTGAAAATCAAGAAAAGAAACCATGATCAACATAATGCAACTGTTATGAAAGGAAATGTAGAAATCCCAAGATTAAAACTGTACTGTAGGCCTGGAAAACAATCAGTCTAAATAAGAATCTTAGTGAGGAGTCTTATAGGAACATCTTTAAAGAGGAATAGAATAGATTTTAAAGAACATATACAATGAGTAAGAAGGTCAAAGAAAAGTCATTCATGTGTGTGTGTGTTTTTCTCTCAATAAAAAATGAAAGACATTTAGAAACTCCAGGAAAAGCACACCCCACCCACAGAGTTCTGGTTGTATTATGAAGTAAATGATTAAAAAGAAAATTCATTTATTTATAAGAATAATCTCCTTTGGGAAGCATAGGATCACTGAGAAAGAAATGTAATCCTGTACTAAATCATATTTTTTAAATGATATATAATTAGAATTTATTTATTTATTTTCAACTTTTAGAATAGACCTATAAGTAAAATACATTTTCCCCTAGTTATTTGAAATAATTAAATTTGTTTTTAAAGTTTTTTTAATCTAAGCAATGTCTACCAATTTTTTTTCTCATGAAAATTTGAGATGACGCTAGTCAGCCAATGAAACCTCAGCCTTTCATAAAAATTATATCACCAATGGTATAATTAATTTCCTGTATTAAATTCCTAGGTTTGAAATCCCTAATACGATTTTCTTTTTACTGACTGATACAGTTCTCTTCTACTGACATAACTGATGACAAACTCTCATGTCTCTGAAGAAACAAACAATATTTTTGAGATTTTTTTATTGTATGAGAGATGAAGAAACTTTTTTTGAAGATCTAATATGAACAGATTTTTGTATACTTTATTGCATTTCATACTTACTTAAGTATTATTTAACACCTATTTAAGTATTATTCCCATTTCACAGTGCCTCCCCACAATGTTTTTAAGAGTCATTAGATTCAAAGAGAACTGACTTAGGATTTATCAATATTTCAAAATGAATAAAATATGAGCTACCATATTTCACAAACTTTGGCCAAAATGATAATACCAATGAAAATTAAGCTGAAGACAGATAGCAACACTGATGAAAGAAGTCAGGTTGGATGAATGATTTCTGATATTTTAGCATTTCCAATGGCCATCATATAATCTACACTCTATAAACTAGCCTTGTGGTGAACTTCAACTAATACAACTCAAGAAGAGAGAGTTACAATATTGGCATCTCATGGAACATGATATGTAGATTTAGGGAAAAGCTTGAATAATTCAAGATAAGCTAAAATTAAAATATGATAACCAAAGCAGTTAGCACATACTGATCATTTATTACGAGCCAAATACTACATCAAAGCATGCTACATGTACTGTCATTTAATCCTCAAAACAACCCTATAAAATAGGTACCACTGAGTTCCATTTTAGTTATAACTAAATTGAAATTCATGGAGCTTATCCAAGTTCTCACAGCTATTAGGTGCTAAAGAACTGTTTTATTCCAAAGTTTATACTCTTAGCCACTATCATAAGCTTTTTTAAAGTAAATCTCAGACATTAGAACACACAAAAAAGTTAAAATGCACTCAAATGTAATGGGCATTGCTGTTTGCCTAACCAGTAGCACTTCTTGCTTGCCAACAGAATATAATTTTGACTATGATCATCCAACAAGCCATGTCCTTCAAGGGAAGAGGCCAATCATAATGGTCTTACTCTCTTTGACAAGTGATAGTTTGGGCATGATTTAAGTGACCTAATTCTGGCCAAAATTACAAAAGAGCCATCTGCTGAGGCTTCTGAGAAAGTTGTCATTTTTACTAAATGCAATATAAGCAGGTGTAATTATCTTTCCTCCCCTGAACATTATCACCTGTGTATGACGTTTACTACTTGTGGCAGGTGCCTTGGGATCATGAAGAGATCCAGCCTAAAAGGACAGGTCACTCTGGATGTCAGAGAACTTGAATCTTTGATAATGGCATTAAATTATTAAATTAAGCAACTCTGAAAGCATCCTACCTCCAGATTTCTTACTGTAATGAGAGGATAAACATCCTTATAGCGTAAGCCACATATATTCTATTACTTTGAACTTAAAGCATCTGAATCGACAATCATTAACAGTACAAGACTTTCCTGCAGATACAGAAATGCTTTCTTACTTTGGGCTAATTCACTCTAAATTAATCCTTTAGAAGCTGAGAGACTTTATATTTTTCTTCCCATAGACAAACATGAAAAAAGTAAAGAGAAAAGTTGCTATACAATACCTAATTTTATGTTTCTACTGTATTAAGAAATATTCCCTATAAATTTTGTGCAAAAGTTCTTTATTTCACATTAAAACTAAATTAGTGTGAAACTTAAAAATTTTGTTTTTGTTTTTAATAATCATGGTATTTACTAGAAGGCTAATATCCATAATAAATAATACAACCTTCTATCTATATCACATTTTCAATTTATAAAGTACATCTACAACACAGGATACTGGATATTAAATATTAAAATATCAATTACCCTAAACTAGTGGTCAACAAATTGTGGCTCGTGAGCTACATGCGGCTCTTTGACCCCTTGAGTGTCCACAAAATACCACTTACGTACAGGCGCGCACATACAGTGCGATTGAAACTTCGTGGCCCATGCGTAGAAGTCGGTTTTCGGCTCTCAAAAGAAATTTCAATGGTTGTACTGTTGATGTTTGGCTCTGGTGACTAATGAGTTTGCCGACCACTGCCCTAAACAATCACTTACATTAAAGTGAGTATAAAGTAAATATTAATGTCTATAAATTAGTCTGGGGGTAAGATGTTTTAATAGTGTTACAAAGTAAACACTATGGCACCAGGAAAAGTGTATTCACTTACAACTTAGAAGTTAGTAACTTCTTGTCAAATGAATTTAAAATTCATATCTTTCTCAGTGAAGAGGAACAAAGCATTCGAGATTGGGAAGAGAAGCTATTTGACTTAACAAGTAAAGTAGGCAACAAGTTTTTTCTGTTAAACATATCAGTAGAAAGTATTCTATAGAAATCAGAGTAAAGTACTATATTTGAATGAATTTTAGACTTTTGACCAAGAATTTTAGTAACGTGACCCCAGAAACAGAGGAACTAACTTTTTTAAAAAAGAATGTTAGAACAAAAATACCAAGAAAGATGCAGGGAGGAAAAATTGATTCATTAGGAAAATACAAGAGGACTGCAAATTAGAAGCTAATTGCTCAGCCACCACAATAAAAAATTCTCACTAGTGCCTTAGTGAGGAAGAACTGAAGATTGACATAGGAGTCTGATGATTTAGTGCTTATGGTCTATATAGTAAAATGTATGTGGGTAAAATTCAGGAGGTTTTAGTCATTCTGTATTAATTCTTTAGTGGTCACTATAAAGTCAAATATGATTTCTCACTATTCCTATATTTCAATAATTATAGTCAAGATTTTGGGAATCAGCAAACTAAGGAAGAATCTGCTACAATATTTTGTCTTAACAAAACACATAAAAATGTGCTACATACAAACACACATAAAATGAGATGGGGCTGGAGATGCTGTCTGATTGGGATACCTTCTCTCCCTCTTCATTCTCTTTTCCCACCCCATTCATTCTTCAAAACTTAACTCAAATGTCCTTGGATTCTAGAAGGACCACACAAACCCTATTTTTATCACTTTCTAAGATGCCACTGTGGATCCTTTCTATGGAACTTGATAATATATTTATCTGCACCACAGAATTTATCACAATAGGTTAAATTTTTGTCTACTTCCACTCTTTAAAGCTGAACGGTCTGACTGGAAATGTGTCTTCTTATCAGCATCTGTCAGAGTGTATGCCTCTCAGATATGTTTACTATAAGAACTCACAATTACCTTGAGAGATAAGCAGGGCAACTATTATCCATGCCCATTTTCAAATAGGAGACTGCAATTCAAAGAGGTAATGCCTCACCTAAAGCCAGCTGGCCAAGAAATGGTGACATCAGGATTTGAAATCATAACTTCTAACTTCAAGTGTCAGTACTTTCTAAAACATTATACTATCTCATGTTTAAAATAAATAAAGCAATTTTCAAATTTTAAATTTCTTCCACTTGTTCCAAAAGTAAAATAATCGCACAGTTTAAAATTTGAATAGCATAGTATAATACAAAGTGAAAAAGCAACCAATTACTCACACACTCTGCCTCTAGCTACTCAGTTCCCATTACTGGAAGCAACATATTACTAACTTACTGACTATCCTAAATGAAAGAAATAAAATGCTTAACTGATGGTGTTTGTTACCTTACCTCCCACTACCCATTAATTAACCCACTAAGCTGGAAATGGTTCAAGTTATATTCACTGCTTATGTAAAATATATGCTTTAATTGTAATAAGTAAGACAAATATGTTTTGTAAATAGCTACAATGATACATGCCAAATACAAAATCAATACCACTTTGTTATTTTGTAATATTGTGAACCTTAGAAGTTAACAAACTGAGTACCGTATTTTCCAGCGTATAAGACGACCCCTTTTTTAATAGACCGCCTCTCTGGCTCTGGCCAATCTGAGCAGACTTTTTTTGTAGTTCTGTACCTGAAGCTACACTGTGTTCTAGTAAAAAAAAGAACTGGTGTTGCCTCGGAAGTGGGGGGTAGTCTTATACAGCGAATATAGGCCTAAACCTATGTTTTAACTGTAAAATTAGGGGGTCGTCTTATACACCGGAAAATACAGTAATCTTAGGAATTCATAATTCACAAAACACAAATGTAAAACTAAGTATTTCACTAACCCTCTAAACTATCCCTTAAAAGTTCTGAGATGT